>NC_133620.1:7006505-7619005 GCF_048593235.1 Sminthopsis crassicaudata | reverse complement strand
ACATTTGAATGAACTTGAAGTTAATTATGAAATTATTGCTTTGTTGGTAGGCTCTTAAAGAGACATGATAGGAATTGATAAAGGAAGTCTATTATTATAATCTTTTTTTTTTTCTCTTCATAAAGATGCTGCAAGAAAGAAGGGAAAGAGCCCTCAATGTGATTACTTTTAGCTATTCTGTTTTCACTTGGAAAACTGCCAGGTTGAGGGCATCATCTAAATCACCTAAGGTTAGATGATTTAGATAGCTAAGGTTAGCTCCCCTTTCTTTAGACACACCTAATACCCTGCTCTCAATGTATGACATCTGGAGGGAAAGCATCCCATAGTGGGAAGGGTCTGTGCTGAATCTGGGGTCTGAGGATCTCAATCCTGAGTTCTGGCAAGTGATAATTGCATGACCAGTGTTTAGTTACCAAGCTTCTTTGAGATAGTCTTCATTTAAAATGAGAGTATTTGTGACCTTCAAGACTCCTTTCAGCTCAAAATCTGTGAATCTAAAAATCATGTTGGCAAAAATAACCTTTTGCCTGTCATGTCCAGTCAGAAAGCTGACTCTCAGAGTGAGAAACTCCTTTGGGCTCCTTGCTCAATTTTCATTGGCTATTTCAATCCAGCATCTGTTTAGAGAGGATTGTTTGGGCAAAGTTCAAAAGTTGTTATATGTGTCCTATATTATGAAGGAAAGATGGTGGGAGGAAGGGAAGGAAGGAGGGAAGAAAGAAGACAGAAACAAACATAAGCTAGGAGAGACAGGGAAGGAGAAAGAAAATGTAACTCTCAGCATAGTGCAGCCAGAAGATATGACAGAGGCAGAATTTGAACCTAGCCTTCCTGACTTTCTGGTCGTAAGGTCCACAATGTATCTAGAATCAAGAAGGCCTGAATCTGACTTCAAACTCTTAATAAATGGATGACCCTAGACAAGTCACTTAACCACATTTGCCTCAGTTTCTTCATCTATAAAATTAGCTGGAGATGGAAAGGACAAACCATCACAGTATCTTTGCCAAGAATGACCTCACACACAAAAAAATGGACATGACCGAAATAACTGAATACCAACTTCCTTACTCCAGCCACAGTATTCTCTGCATTGTGTTTTGTTTAGGATCACATAGTAAAGTCAGAAACTAGATTTGAACTCAGAACAATGCTTCTTTCAAATTGCAGGCCCAGTGCTCTATCCAATAATACACTGTCAGGGTATCCGGGCATGGGCTAGTAAATGCTTAAGAATTGATGCTTGAGGAAGTGTAGGGGGAGAAATGTACTTACAACCATGTTACATTTCATATTCAATATTAACAATTTCTCTATTGCTTTTTAAAATCTAAAAAAATCAACAAAACAATAACCAGTCCCTGATTTGAAATGGTTGCCAATTTCCAAGGTATAAATGTTCACACTGATAATTTAGCCCACTTATTTCAGGCCAGTTTGAACTGACTCAGCGCAGCCCCGGTGCTATTTTTCCTCAGGGCATATAAAAGACATACATCTATTTTTTATAACCAAATATGTTATTTCCTGAATAAAGAAACTTCCCTTTCAATGCAGATCTGCAATTTTAGATCTGGCAGCACCAAGAAATTAAGACTTGCTCAATACCACATAGCTATTATGTTATTAAGGTGAAACTTTGATCCCAGTTCTTTCTTACTGTGAGGACAACTTTTTATCTACTATGGCCCACTGTCCCACATGTATACACACACACACACACACACACACACACACACACACACACACACACACACATACAAACACATACATTCAACTATATGATTTCATTAATATAGATATATCTTTTTTTTTTTCTTTTCTGAGGCTGGGGTTAAGTGACTTGCCCAGGGTCACACAGCTAGGAAGTGTTAAGTGTCTGAGACCAGATTTGAACTTGGGTCCTCCTGAATTCAAAGTTGGTGCTCTATCCACTGAGCCACCTAGCTGACCCAATATAGATATATCCTAATCAGGAAACACCCATGAATACAAGGTCTGTATCTCTCATTTATTGACTTGAGAGCTGTCTGAGACTGTAATAGAAGTCCTTTGCCCAGAATCACATACTATGAGACAGAATTTGAATCCAAGCCTTTTTTATTCTGAGACAAGCTCTAGATTTAATATGATGTTCCCAAAGTGCATCAGGAGCTGATTGGTTGTTGAGGTTAAGAAGTAGAGATCTTAATATGGACTATACAAATATAGGCATAACTAAACATGACATAAATATGAATGCGCACCTATATACCTTGTATATTCACATAAAATATTTCCTAACCCATTCCCAACCAGAAGTAGATTTGTTGCTATTTGAAAGATGCTATTTTTCCATAAAATGTCTAGCAGTTCCCTTATGGTCACCTTCAACATATGACTTCAAGGGCCAAATAAAGATTATAAAAATGAAGACAAATATATTCTATTAGAGACAATCAACCATTTCACAGCTACAAGCACAAAATATCCCCAAAATAAATATGAATATTTAACTGTCTTAAAAGTAATGAGGTAGCATCATGAGAGTTCTCCTTGTGGGACTACAGCTGCTCTCCTATTCCAAGCTCCATGGCAGCTTTATTCTATATGTTGTAGAAAACAGGCTGCAAAAACCCCATATAAATCAGAAGAATTGATGTTCTACAAAGACCAAAATGTGACATTTTATTGTTTGTGAAATCGGTTTTTCAAATAAGAATCCTCACATTCCAGAGATGAGATTCACCCATCTGGAAGCTGCACAGAGCTCTCTTATTAGGATTGAATGGACAGCACTTGGACAGAATCCCTACATGGGTCAAAATGGTCACATTGTCTCAAATGAAGAACGCCTGCTAGTGCTCCCTTGGTGCTTGCAGGCAAGGAATGACAGGTTTTAAATGGACAGCTCTGTTGGTTCTGAAGGACTGAATAATCCTTCACTCAGAAAGGTCAGATGGGGCTACTTGCAGGGATGAATCCATGACCGTACACTTGCTTTTTAAATTCATTTCCTAATATTTTTCCAATTATATGTAAAGATGGTTTTCACGATTCATCTTTGTAAGATTTTGAACTCCAGATTTTTCTCCTTTACTTCCTCCTTTCCTCCTTCCCAAGAAAGCAAGCAATCTGATATAGGTTATACATGTAGAATCATCTATATTTACATTGTGAAAGAAGGCTCAGAATAAAAGGGAAAAACCACATGACAGAAAAAAACAACAACAAAGTGAAAATAGTCATCTCTGATCTGCATTCAGACTACATAGTTCTTTCTCTGGCTGTGATCAGCATTGTCCATCATGAATCCCTTGCATTGGTCATGCCTTGTTGCATTTCTGAGAAGCGCCAAGTCTATCATAGTTTGTCATCATATAATGTTGCTGTTACTGTGTAAAATGATTTTTTTTCTCATTCTTTTCACTTCATTCAGCATCAATACATGTAAGTCCAGGTTTTTCTGAAATCTGCCTACTTGTCATTTCTTACAGAAAACAGTATTCCATTAAATTCACCTACCACAACTAATTCAGCCATTCCCCAATTTATAGACATTCCCTCAATTTGCAATTATTTTCCACCACAAGAAGAACTGCTATAAATATTTTGGACATGTGAATCTTTTCTTTTTTTTTCTAGTCTTTTTGAGATAGCAATCCTGTAGAGTATTGCTGGATCAAAAGGTATGCCCAGTTTTATTGCCCTTTGGACATAGTTCCAAATTGCTCTCCAGAATGGTTCGATCAGTTCATTATTCTACCAACAATGCATTAGTGTTTCAATTTTCCCACATCTTCTCTAGCATTTATCATTTCCTTTTTCTGTCATATTACCTCATAGTACATCAGAGTTGTTTAAATTTGTACTTTTTCTAATCGATAGTGATTTAGACCATTTTAATGTAACTGTTGAAACATGCAATTTCTTCATCTGAAAATTGCCTATTCATTTCCTTTGAACATTTATCAATTGAGGAATTGATTTCATTCAGTTCTCTATGTATTTTAGGAATGAGACCTTTATTATAAACTGTGCTTTAAAAATTGTGGTCTAGCTGTCTTTCTAGTTATGGTTGCATTGACTTTGTTTGTGTAAAATCATTTAAATCGAATGTAATAAAAATATCCTTTTTGCGTTTCATAATGTTCTCTCTCATCTGTTTGGTCATAAATTCTTCCCTTCTCCACAGTTGTAACAGGTAAACTATCTTTGCTTTCCTAATTTATTTTAGGTGTCACCCATTATGTCTAAGTCATGCAGCCATTTGACTTTATTTTGATAAAGGTGTGAGATGTTTGTCTGTGTCTCATTTATGTCATACTATTTTTCCAGTTTTCCCAGGAATTTTTGCTAAATAATGAGTTTTTATTTTAGAAACTGAATTCTTTGGGTATAACAAACAGTAGATTACTAGAGAGAAATGACTATCATGCATATGCTTAACCTATTCCACTGATTCACTTTTTTATTTCTTAGCTAATACCAACTAGTTTTGAATATTATCACTTTACAATATAGTTTTAGATCTGGTACAGCTAGGTTCCTTTCCTTTGCACTTTTTCATTACTTCCCTTGATGTACTTGATCTTTTATTCTTCCAGAAAAATTTTTGTTTTTTTTTCCTAGAGCTATAAAAATAAAATTTGATTTTTTGACAATATGGCAATGAATAAATAAAACAATTTAGGGAGAATTGTCATTGATATTTTCCCAGTTATTTAGATCTGACTTTATTTGTGTGAAGTGTTTTGTAATTGTGTTCATTGAGTTCCTGGGTTTGTCGTGGCAGATAGACTCCCAAATATTTTATATGTTCTACAGTTATTTCAAATAATAGTTTTTCTATATTTTTCTCCTTGACTTTGTCAATAATAAATAGAAATACTGAAAATTTGTGCTGGTTTATTTTATATCCTGAAACTTTGCTGTTACTAATTAAATTAAGAATTTCAAGAAGTCGTTCTTTATGATTCTCTAAGGATATCATACCATCTCATCTGCAAAGTGTGACATTTTTATTGTTCCCTATTCTAATTGTTTCAATTTTTCTTCTTCTCTTATTATTAAAGCTAACATTTCTAGTGCTATATAGAATAATAGTGGTGATAATGGGCATCCTTGATTCATTTCTGATCTTATTGGGATCTTCTAGCATACCCCATTACTTACAATACTTGTTGATGGCTTTAGATAGATATTGCTTATCATTTTAAGGATAACTTCTAATCCTATGCTTTCTACTGTTTTTTATAGGAATAGGTGCTGTATTTTGTCAAAATGTTTTGATGCATTTATTAGTATAATTATATGATTTCTGTTGGTTTTTTGTTATAGATATGGAGAATTATGCAGATAGTTTTCCTAATATTGAAGCAGCCTTATATTCCTGATATAAATCCTTCCTGGTGATGATGTATTATTTTGTTGATAAATTGCTATAATTTATTATTTTGTTGATAAATTGCTATAATTTATTTTCTAGTATTTTATTTAAATTTTTGCATCAATATTTATTAGGAAGATTGGTTTGTAATTTTCTTTTTCTGTTTTGGCTCTTCCTGATTTAGATATCAGCACCAAAATGTTAAATATTATTAAATTTTAATTATTTTTGGTTATACATGTACATTAATTTAAAAAAAATATTTCCTTATGAATCATTTTAGGAGAGAAAAATCAGAACAAAAGTGGGAAAAACATGAGAGAAAAATAGAAAAAGAAAAAACTGAACATAGCATGTGTTGATTTATATTCAGTATCCATATTTTTCTCTTTGAATGTAGATGGTGTTTTCCATCCAAAATGCATTGGTGTTGTCTTGGATCACTGAATTGCTGAGAAGAAGCAAGTCTTTCATGGTTGATCAATGCACAATGTTGCTGTTACTGTGTACAGTGTATTCCTGATTCTTCTTTGTTCTTTCAGCAACAGTTCATGTAAGTCCTTTGAGGTCTTTCTAAAATCAGCTTGTTCATTTTTTATTGAATAGTAATAGTCCATTATATTCATATATCATAACTTATTCAGTCATTCCCCAATTTATGGGCATATATTCATTTTCCTTTTCTTTCTACCACAAAAAGAGTTGCTACAAACATTTTGCATGTGAGTTTTTCTTTTCCTCTTTTATGATTACATTGGCATACAGATTAATAATGGCACAGGGTATGCATAGTTTCATGGCCCTTTGGGCACAGTTCCAAATTGATGTTCAAAATTATTGGATTGTTTAACACCATCACCAGCAATCCAGTAGTGTTCTAATTTTCCCACATCCCTCCCACTTTTATCATTATATACATATATATTTCTGTCATCTTAGCCAATCTGAGAGGTATGAGGTTGTACGTCAGAGCTGCTTTAATTTGCATTTTTTTTCTAATCAATAGTGATTTAGAACAATTTTTTCACATAACTATAGGTAGCTTTAATTTCTATATCTGAAAATTGTTCATATCCTTTGAATCATCCAGCACCATATTTGTGTGATAAAAATAATTTGGCATAATTTTTTCACCATTTTTTATAATGGAATTAATTGTTCTTTAAATGTTTGTTAGAAGTCACTTGTAAATGCTTTTGCCTCTGGAGAATTTTTCCTAATGAGTTCACTGATTAATGGTTCATTTTCATTTTCTAAAATGGAATCATTTAAGTAATTTGTTTCCTTTTCTTTTAATCTGCAAAATTAATACTTTTGTAAATATTCATTGATTTTCACTTAGATTGTCAAATTTATCCACATGCACTTGAGTAAAATGGCTCTTAGTTATTGGGTTAATTTTCTTTTCATTTCTAGTGAAGTAATCTGCAAAGGGCTGAAGCTCTGTAAAGGTATGCTTGAATCAGACAGTAGAACACTTAAGGCTAATTACCTATTCGATGTGAGATAATGGATCTATATACATATTTAGATGAGATGGTGATGTGATGGTTCTTCTCACCATTGGTGCTTGCTGAATGTTTGGTGGTGAGATAATCATAGGCAAAGATTGGAGGGCTGGGGAGAGAGAAGCCAGAGGTACTTGGCTACAGGGCAAGGAGGAGAGAAGCTGGAGACTGTGAACTACAGAATCAAAGATACATCTCTGGCAAGCCACATGGCAGCTTGCCTGCCTTCTTCATTTCTCCCCATAAAGACAAAGAACTTTGATTAATCCTCACTCTGATCCTGAAGCCCTCTAGAGAGCTAGTCTAGACAGTACATTAACTCTTCACATTTTTAAAAAGCTGGTAATTGTTTGCTTTAGTATTTTTTTGTTTTGTTTTTTGTTAATCAAACTAACCAAAATTCCACTTGTTTTATTGTAATCACATTTGTTTTATTTTTTTTTAATTCAAAAGTTTTATTTTAAAATTTTATTAGTTTCTCCTATAATTTTTAAAATTTCAATTTGTTTTTCAATGGAGGATTTTAAATTCTTTTCTAGCTTTTTAAGTTACATGTCCAATTCACTGATCTCCTATTTTTCTATTTTACATGTAACCATTTAAAGATATAAAATTTTCCCTAAGAAGTGCTTTGGCTGTATCCCATATATTTTGGTATGTTTTCTGATAATTGTCATTCTTTTGAATGAAATTATTGTTTCTATGATTTGTTGTTTCATCCACCTAATTTTTATTGTTACATTACTTAATTTCCAATTGGTTTTTGGCCCTTTATTGCATGTAATTTTTGTTACATTATTATCTGAAAAAATGTATTTAATATTTCTTCTTTTCTGAATATAAATGTATAGTTTTTAATTCTTTAATATATGGCTAATTTTTGTTAAGTGCCATGTATTGCTTTGAGAAAATCATATATTCCTTTCTATCCCCATTATTTTTTCCAGAAGTTTATCATATATAACTTTTATTAAATTCCCTTCATCTCCTTAACTTCTTTATTTTGGGGTGAGATTTATCTAAGTCTGAGAGGGAAAGATTGTGATCCCCCACTAATATAGTTATGCCACCTATTTCTTTCTGTAACTCACTTAACTTCTCCTCTGAGAATTTGGATGCTATGCCATAGACAATAAAGTAATATGAACACTGAAGTTTAGTAGTATCTTTTTAGCAAGATGTAGTTTTCTTCCCTATATCTTTTAATTAGATCTATTTTGCTTTTGCTTTTTCTGAGATCTGGATTGCTATTTTTTTAATTCAGCTGAAGCTTAATATATTTTGCTCCAGTTGTTTTTTACCTCTACTCTGTGCATATCTCTCTGTTTCAAATGTGTTTCTTATAAACAATATTTTGTAGGATTCTGTTTTTTAATCCACTTTGATATCCATTTCTATTTTATGGGAGAGTTCATCCCATTCACATCTACAGTTATGATTACTAGCTATGTATTTCCCTCTATCCCATTTTCCTTGTATTTTTACTACTTTCTCTCTTATAGTTGAATCTTATAGTTGAAAATGACATTTTATATTCAGCTATGGACTTTTCATCAGAAATAATTGGAAGTTCACAACTTTATTGTATTCCTTTTTTTTTTAGCTGCAAGATTATGTCTTGTTTTGCTGAGAATCTGACTCTTGATTGTAATCCACTTTGTCTTTGGGAATGGAGCCTGGTCTTTTAAAGTATAGGCTACTAAATCCTGTCTACTCTTCCTTGTGGCTCCTTGATAATTAAATTGCCTATAGTATTTTTTATCCTTCATTTGATAATTTTGGAATTTGGCTGCTATATTCCTTGGATCTTTCAATTTGTAATATCTTCTAGGAGGTTATCAGCGGACTCTTTCAATGACTGTTTTACCCTCTAGTTCTAGAATATCAAGGTAATTTTCTTTGATTATTTCTTGAAAGTTGCTGTTCAGGCTCTTTTTTTCCTTTTAAACATGGCTTTCAGGTAGTCCAAAAATTCTTAAATCAACTTTCCTGAATCTATTTTCCTGCTTGGTTGTTTTTCCAAGATTATTTTGCATTTTCTTCCATGTTTTCTTCTTTTTTATTTTATTTGACTGATTCTTGATGTCTCATAGAGTTATTAGTTTCCATTTGGTAAATTCTAGTTTTTAACATATGATTATCTTTAGTTAGCTTTTATGCTTTCTTTTCTGTTTGGCAAATTCTACTTTAAAAATGTTTTCTTTCTTTGCCATATCTCTTCCCTTAATACACCAAACTAACCTTCTTGCTATTTCTCAGACACAAATGTCATTTCCTTTCTGTATGCTATTGTATTGTTTTCCTAAGCCTCAACACTCTCCTTTGTCACCTCAGTCTGTTGGAATCTATAATTTCCTTCAAATGCAGCTCAAGCACCTCTTTTTCCATGATGACATCTTGACACACTCTGGGGTAGTAGCCATAGTCAAATTGCCTTGCATTACTTCTGTATACCTTTATTTATAGGCATATTGTGTCCTTCAATTAAAAGTAAGTTCCTTGAATCAAGTATATTCTTGGTGATCTTTGTATCCCTGGCACCTAACATTTTGCCTGAAACATAATAAACATTTAAAAATGCTTATGGATTGATTATTGATTTCATTAATATCTACACAGGGTACAACTATGTGTATAGCACTTAGTAGACAACAGATAAGACAGTTTACAAAAGATTATTGCATACAAAAATTTTTCTAAGAGAAGAGGTCAATACCTATCGAAAAAAGTTCTTCATTTAAAACTTCCTTTACTAATAAAATCATAGGTACAATAAATGCTCCCATGAAGATATTTAAAGTCATTGCTTGTAGAAATAACAGGATATTGTATATTGTACAACTGCAATATTCACAGGAATATATGATGCCACCTGTTGAGGAAAAGAGACAGAATAGATGTTGGAGCTATAAGAAACCTTAAATATAATTTCGTTTAATTCCCTCCTTTTATGTATGAAGAAATTGAGATCCAGAGCTATTAAGTAGCATAGCCAAGAATCCAACCCACATTTCCTGTATCCAGTACTCTTTCCAGTAGGTTGTGTTCAACAAACACATCTTTTTGAATGCTAACGTAGCCTCTGTAAATGGAGGTTGATTAATTGGCCTATGGTTCTACTCTCCATCCCTGTGACTTCTCAGGCCATAACTTCTATCTCTAGCCATACTCCACTAAATAGGTCATCATTTGAATATAAGTTTCATGATGGCAGTGAATGTCTACCACTTGTATTTGTATTCTCACTACTTAGCATCATGCTTGGCTGATGGCCAACACAATACTTTTCACTTATTTTTTGAAATGATTAAGGTACATAGAGTCTTCAAGTTTACTCAGAACCCAAGAGGGAACTAGATGAATTCTGGGTATCATATTTGAGGAATGATATTGATAACTCAAAAGAGTCTGGAGGTGTGAAACCAGGATTGCTTCAAAGAAGTGCAGATGTCAAACCTGAATGACTAAAATATAAATAATTACTAGGCTACGAAAGTCATGGTAGGGAAGCAAAATCAAAGGTTACTCAAATTGGTTCTTGGAAATGGAGCTTAGGGAGGGATGATCTATCCAATCAGCCCTGCAAAGGAAATGGTGCAAAGACAGAGAGGAGGATGTATTCAAAGTGACAGATTACAAAATCTGTCATCCATATGGAATAATGGAACATGAGAATTGATTCAGAGAAGGAACTAGGGGTATTTTGCCAAAGAAAAGCAAAGATTGAGAGAAGGTAGGGAATTTTAACCATTTTTGAGTATTTGAAGATTTTTTCTGTGGAAAATAAATTAGATTTATTGATCATAATTATCTCTTGAGGGAAAAATTCAATAAGTGGAAGTTATTTTTCACAATTAGCATTGTTTCAATGTGAAATGTGTTGCTTCTACAAGAAGTGAGTTCTTCCACTACATAGCATTTCCAATCCCTCTGTTTTTGTCTGCTTGCATTTTTTTATTTCCTTCACAGGTTAATTGTACATTATTTCAAAATCCAATTCTTCTTGTGTAGCAAAATAACTGTATGGATATGTATACATATATTGTATATAATATATACTTTTACATATTTAACATGTATTGGTCTACCTGCCATTTGGGGGAGGGTGGGGTGAAGGAGGGGAAACATTGGAACAAAAGGCTTTGCAAAGGTCAATGCTGAGAAATTACCCATGCATATATCTTATAATTAAAAAGCTATAATAAAAAAGTAAAAAAGAAGAGAGTTCTTTCTTTCACAGGAGTTCTTCAGGTATATATAGAATGATTACTTGTTAGTTATATTATAGAAGAAATTTTGCTCAAGTTTAGGTTAGACTAGTGGCCACCAAGGTCATATTCCATCTTTAAATTACATGATTTTGTAATCTCTTCATTTCTAGAGCCAACTTGAAATCTGATTGACAGACTACATTTTACTTGGCATTGTATGGAACAAGAAACCACTGACTGATGTATCACTAAATAGAGATTTTCATCCTAGTTCTTCCAATATACAGACCTGCACCCTTGGTCAAACCACTGAACCTCTTTGGATCTCAGTTTCCTCCTCTGTGAAATGGGAATTACAAGACTTCCAAATTCCACCTCAGAGGGTGGCTAAAAGGAATGCATTTTGTAAACCCTCAAATGCCTTAGCAACATCAATTAGCTTTTATCCCCAGTTCTAAAATCCAATGATTCAAAGATAATATGAATTAATATGGAAACAAATGTTTAGCCTGCAGCTATATAAGAGAGAGTCGATAAAATTTATCCTACCTTATCTCACAACAAATGTTCCTACTAAACTGGAAATGTGGCTAGACCCAATGCAAACACGTCCAGGATACAAACATCTCTGGCTTTTATTTTTATTTTTCACAGTTGAAAATAAAGGGGGCATCTGTAGAGAAAGGGAGAATGTTAATATGTCTGTGGAAGTCTTCACTTTGTTTTACTTTGTTGTCTGACTCTCCTTCTTCCCGACTCTTTTCAGGTATGAAGAGAAGCTAGACATGTAATCTCATGAGACAATATTGTCATCCTAATAAATAATTACTGTGAGGGGGCAGTGAGTACATTGGTGATAGAGAAGCTGGAGCACTGGAAGTGAATTGGGATTAGGAAAAATCCAAGTATAAATCTTTTTCCATGTAATTATTCCCCTGTGACTGTAAGTCAGTTTTTTATTTTTAATATCTCTGCACCTCAGTTTCTTCATCTGAAAAATAAGAAAATGGACCCAATGATCTCTAGAATCACTTCCATATTTATACCCCTGGTCTCTTCATTGTTCTTAGCCCAAGAAACTATCTCTAGATTCCAGATATTTGTACTGATTGTCTCATGCATGGAATGCTGTACTTCCTAAATTCTGTGTCTTGACTTGGTTTCCTTTAGCTTCTAGATTAAGTCACTTAATACTATTACCTCCTCTCCACTGATTATTTTGATTTATCTTATCTATATCTTGAGTATACATATTCATTTACATGTTGTTTAGTGAAGAGATATAAATAAAAATAAAATTCAGAGGAATTAATGAAAAAATGCTAAGGAAGGGAACTTAACTTACTAGATCTAAAATTATATTATAAAGTGGCTATCATCAAAACTAGTTGGTACTGGCTAAAAAATAGAGTGGTGAATCAGTGGAATAGGTTAAATGTGTAACATATCATAGTCAATGACTGTAGTAATCTCCTGCTTGATAAATCCAAAGAATCCAATTTCTGGGATAAGAACTCAATATTTGACAACAACAACAACACAACAACAACAACAACAACAACAACAACAACAACAAAAACTGCTATGAAAACTGGAAAATAGTATTGTAGAAACTAGACTTGACTAACATCTCATTTTGTATGCCAGATAGGGTCAACATAGATTCATGATTTAGACAAAGAGCGACACCATAAGCAAAGGTAGAGAACAAGGAATCTTTGTCAGATCTTTGAAGAAGGAAAAATTAATGACCAAACAAGGAATAGAGAAACTATGAATTATAAAATGGATATTTTGTTGGCATTAAATTAAAAAGGTTTTGCACAAAATAAGCAAATGCAACCAAGATTAGGAGGGATGTAGCAAGTTGAAAAATATTTTTTATATCCAATGTTTCTGACAAAGGCCCTATATATTCTAGAATATATAGAGAACTGAATGAAATGTATAAAAATACAGGTCATTTGGAATTGATAAACGTTCAAAGGATGTGAATAGACAGTTTTCATGTAAAAAATAAAACCTATAGTCTTATGAAAAATACTCGATTTCATTGTTTATTAGAGAAATTCCAATTAAAACAATTCTATAGTTGCCACCTCACACCTATCAGATTGGCTAATATAACAGAAAAGGAGAGTAACCAGTGTTGGAGATGCGGGAAAATTGGGATATCTATGCATTAGTACATGTTAAAAACTGATACATTAAAAAATAAAACTATAATAAAAGATAAAAAAGGAAAGAAACAAAAGAAAAAAAAAACATTTTATAAGTATTGTTTTCAAAGAACATTTTTAGATATTTGGGTACTAAGATTAGACAAAGCATGAGTACTGCCTTTATGGACTTTACAGCTTGTTGAAAAGGGTGATGTATGCTAGAAGAATGAAGAGCAGCAAAAGGTTAATATGAGCTGCAATGGTCAGAACTTTCATGGAAAAGCTGAGATGCATTTGATAGAGATTGAATGTATAGATAACGATAATAACAACATCTATAATAACAAATATAATAAAAACAAATATTAATAATGCTAGTATATATTATATGCTAGGTATTACACTAAGAACTGGGAATACCAAAGCAGTCTCTGTCCTCTGCCCTCAAAAACTTTTTACTAGAATAGGGAAGACAATAGAAATAGGGAAATGAAGACCAAGGAAGAGAATTATGTCTGTGGAATCACCTGTGTTTATACGCAGGATACTTTGGACAGCTCATCCTCAGCAGTTGCCATTTGTGATTATTCAGAACCACAGATGACTTTTGGGCTCTTTTTGCCTTTACATTTACCCAATTGCCAAATGCCTTTTTTTTCTTCTTTCACAATGCTCCATAGCAGTTCCTTTCTATTTTTATTGTTTCTAACTTGTTTGGGGTTTTCATGTCTTATGATAGATATGCTTCAACAGCATTTTAATCTATATTTTCTTCTTCAAGGCATATTAAGCTCTGCTGCTGAATTCATTCTTGGAAAACTTTAAAGAATCAGGAACTGAGTATCTATAAGGCATAATATTGTATAAAGTCCACTGACTTTAGGGTAAGAAGACCTACGTTCAACTTTCTCCTTGAAGATTTATTACATGTGTGATCTTAGGTAAGTCGTTTAATGTTTTGGGACCTCATTTTATTACTCCATGGGAAAGATTTTATATATATATATATATATATATACATATATATATGTATATATATACACACATATATATGCATATATATACACACATATATGTATATATACATATATACATACATACATATACATATATATTTTTTTCATATAGTATTTGGATCTTTAATGTATTCCTGTCATTTGTTGATCTCCAGCCTTCTCTGGGATTTTTTCCATCAATCATTAACTTTTTCTCATCAAGCTCATTTTAATACCTTTTCATCAGCTCATTTAATTATATTTCTAAATATTTTCTTAAGTCTTTTTAGCTCTACTCCTCTAACTCAGATCCTCTGAACCCTATTACAATGCATTATGGGTCCTTCCCCTTCACGAACTCATCAAATTTCAAGAAAAACTTATCTAGGACCAAATGCCTTTATTTTCTCACCATTCACTCTTTATTCAGTATCTACCATTCATGTCCATTACTATCTTGAAGTATATTGCCCCACGTATGTTTTGCAGTTATTTTTTACCATTAATAATGAGAATGTCTTCTACTGTCAAAAGCTGTAGTTCCATTGAGTCCTACAAATGTAAAAGACTAAATCAATATTTCAAAGCAATGGATAAACCTAAGCATCAGTGAATATCAAAATTGGAAGGCATATCTTTCAGCCTCTGTATAGAGGCAGCTAGGTGGCAATATTCAGATCCTACTTTAGACCCTTACCATCAATATGAACCTAGATTAGTCACTTTAACTCTCTGAGACTCACTTTTCCTGTCTATAAAATGGGTGGGTTTTTCTGGCTGGCTCCAAACATCCCTTCCAGACCTAGATTTATAATTCATATAAGAGAAAGTTCCAAGGACTTCCTATTGAAGTGGTCATCCATTGATTAAAGACTGAGGGATAGAAATATAAGAGCTTCAGAAGTGACTCACTCTACTTTTGGACATTTCTCACTCCTAGGAAGCTTTGGCCTCTTATTTAGCCTTAGGGGCCAAGTTGACTGACATTGGAACAGTTAAGGAAAAGCCATTTTGAGGGGAGGGAGAGATTATGTTGAGCTGGGATGAACAAGGAGGGTTTGAAACTTGATTAGGAAAAGGAACATTTGAATTAAGTTTTGAGAGATGGGAGAGCACTTCAAAATCTACTTCACAATAATGAAATGGTGAAGACAAGTACAGACAAAAATTTTATTCTGAAAAAAAAAAATCTGGGTTTTTTTTTTTTGTATGTTCACAAACAATATGAGTTAATAGTATGAGGTAAAAGGGAAACCAAATCAAAGCAGTCTTGAGCTGCATTAAAGGAGATGGAACTTGCAGCAAAAGGAAGTTGATAATGTCATAGTCCTCTGCCTTCCTCAGACACATCTGAAGGACGGGATTTAGTTCTGGCCACTCACATTAAAATGGAGATTGGTAATCTGGACAGAGGGCCTGAACAGGTAAACACAACAGTGAAGGGCCTTTGCACAAGTCACAGGATCTTTGTTTGCAGGAATTGGGAAGGCTTAGTTGGGAATTCTCCCATGGTGAGGGACAGGTCAATTCTCCAAGAGCCTCTACAGTTGTGGTTCATAACATCTGAAGGAGTTGCAGGGCAGCCTTTGCTGACACAGGTGTTGCTTGTGGACTGGGAATGAGATAAATTGGAGGCAGACGGAAGAGGAGAGAGGTCAGACAACACAACAGCCTCTCAGTCAGAGATGTCAGAGAACAGCAACAGCCTCTCAGTCTCCTTGTATCATCTCCCAAGAGGACATCCATTCTGGGTTGGAGCTCCAGCAGCTACTAACAGGCTGCTCCCACGTATTCCAACAGTTCTCATGTGGATTATAACAGGAGAAAACGTAGGGAAATATGAGGTGTCCTTAAATATTTGAAAGGTCTTCATGTGATAGAAGGGTTAGATTGGGTCTATAAGTAGAACAAGCTTCCTGAGAATGGGATGGCTGATTCTCCCTGGTGGGTCATCCAAAAAGGGTTCTAAACATGTTAGAATGGAGTTTTCTTTCTCCCTCCCTTCTTTTCTCCCTCCTTCCCTCCCTCTCTTCCTCCCTTCTTTCCTTCCCTTCCTTCCTTCCCTTCCTTCTGTACCTCTCTTCCTTCCTTCCCTCCTTCCCTTCCTTCCTTCCCTCCTTCCCTTCCTTCCTTCCTTCCCTCTTTCCCTTCCTTCCTTCCCTTCCTTCCTTTCCTTTCCCTTCCTTTCCCTTCCTTCCTTCCTTCCTTCCTTCCTTCCTTCCTTCTTCCTTCCTTCCTTCCTTCCTCCCTCCCTCCCTTCCTTCCCTCCTTCCCTTCCTTTCTTCCTTCCTTCCCTTCCCTCCTTGCCATCCTTCTTTCCTTCCTTCCTTCCTTCTTTCCTTCCTTCCTTCCTTCTTGCCTTCCTTCCTTCCTTCCTTCCTTCCTTCCTTCCTTCCTTCCTTTCTTCCTTCCTTCCTTCCTTCCTTCCTCCCTCCCTCCCTTCCTTCCCTCCTTCCCTTCCTTTCTTCCTTTCTTCCTTCCTTCCCTTCCCTCCTTGCCATCCTTCTTTCCTTCCTTCCTTCATTCTTGCCTTCCTTCCTTCCTTCTTGCCTTCCTTCCTTCTTGCCTTCCTTTCTCTCTTCCCTTCCCTTTCCTTCCCTTCCCTTCCCTTTCCGTTCCATTCCATTCCTTCCTTCCTTCCTTCCTTCCTTCCTTCCTTCCTTCCTTCCTTCCTTCCTCCCTCCCTCCCTTCCTTCCCTCCTTCCCTTCCTTTCTTCCTTTCTTCCTTCCTTCCCTTCCCTCCTTGCCATCCTTCTTTCCTTCCTTCCTTCATTCTTGCCTTCCTTCCTTCCTTCTTGCCTTCCTTCCTTCTTGCCTTCCTTTCTCTCTTCCCTTCCCTTTCCTTCCCTTCCCTTCCCTTTCCGTTCCGTTTCCTTCCTTCCCTTCCCTCCTTGCCATCCTTCTTTCCTTCCTTCCTTCATTCTTGCCTTCCTTCCTTCCTTCTTGCCTTCCTTCCTTCCTGCCTTCCTTTCTCTCTTCCCTTCCCTTTCCTTCCCTTCCCTTCCCTTCCCTTTCCGTTCCATTCCATTCCTTCCTTCCTTCCTTCCTTCCTTCCTTCCTTCCTTCCTTCCTTCCTCCCTCCCTCCCTTCCTTCCCTCCTTCCCTTCCTTTCTTCCTTCCTTCCCTTCCCTCCTTGCCATCCTTCTTTCCTTCCTTCCTTCATTCTTGCCTTCCTTCCTTCCTTCTTGCCTTCCTTCCTTCCTGCCTTCCTTTCTCTCTTCCCTTCCCTTTCCTTCCCTTCCCTTCCCTTTCCGTTCCATTCCATTCCTTCCTTCCTTCCTTCCTTCCTTCCTTCCTTCCTTCCTTCCTCCCTCCCTCCCTTCCTTCCCTCCTTCCCTTCCTTTCTTCCTTTCTTCCTTCCTTCCCTTCCCTCCTTGCCATCCTTCTTTCCTTCCTTCCTTCATTCTTGCCTTCCTTCCTTCCTTCTTGCCTTCCTTCCTTCTTGCCTTCCTTTCTCTCTTCCCTTCCCTTTCCTTCCCTTCCCTTCCCTTTCCGTTCCGTTTCCTTCCTTCCCTTCCCTCCTTGCCATCCTTCTTTCCTTCCTTCCTTCATTCTTGCCTTCCTTCCTTCCTTCTTGCCTTCCTTCCTTCCTGCCTTCCTTTCTCTCTTCCCTTCCCTTTCCTTCCCTTCCCTTCCCTTCCCTTTCCGTTCCATTCCATTCCTTCCTTCCTTCCTTCCTTCCTTCCTTCCTTCCTTCCTTCCTTCCTCCCTCCCTCCCTTCCTTCCCTCCTTCCCTTCCTTTCTTCCTTCCTTCCCTTCCCTCCTTGCCATCCTTCTTTCCTTCCTTCCTTCATTCTTGCCTTCCTTCCTTCCTTCTTGCCTTCCTTCCTTCTTGCCTTCCTTTCTCTCTTCCCTTCCCTTTCCTTCCCTTCCCTTTCCGTTCCGTTTCCTTCCTTCCTTCCTTCCTTCCTTCCTTCCTTCCTTCCTTCCTTCCTTCCTTCCTTCCTTCCTTCCTTCCTTCCTTCCTTCCTTCCTTCCTTCCTTCCTTCCTTTCTTCCTTCTAGAAATAGTCTGATCCCTTTTCCAATCCTATCTCTTTGAATATTTGAAGACAGCTGCCACGCTCTACTGAGTGCTCTGAGCCATTTTATTGAGCAATTAGGTGACACACTGGAGAGAGCACTATGTCTGGCATTAAGACCAAAGTTCAATTATAGCCTCAGACACTTACAATATGGGTAACTATGGGCCACTTGATTTTTTATGATCTCAGTTTCCTTTATTATAAAATGGGAGAAGACAAATAGCTGTGAGTATCAAAATAAATATTTGTAAAGCACTTAGCATAGCACCCAGCACATAGTAGATACTATATAAATACGTTCCTCCTTTCCTTCCCCCTACCTTCCAGAATGAATATTTCCAGGACTCTTCAAACTGAAACATTCTCAGCTGAAATGTGAGATAAATCATACCATACCATATCTGTTCTGAGCACTTTTGTGTATTTTATAATTTAGATTATATGTCTATACTCATTCACTGAAACACAAAAGTCAAGGGTTTTTTATGTTCTAAGGAGTTGTGAGTTAATTGCCTAAGGTCTCCCAGGTCATTTTTGAGTGAGCTACAAATAGACTCCAGTATTTTCTGGTCCCCAAGTCTCTGCTCCTTATGCTGTCGCACCATGTTCACAGCGACCTTTTAAGGACCAAAAAGTTCACCCAGTTCAATTTGACCTTTTTCTAGATACAAAGTCTGAGGACAGAGAATAAATGACTATTGAGGATGATGTGCTTGTAAGTCAGAATCATAGATCTTGAGTTGGAATAGACAGTCACAATTCTTTGGTTCAATGCCTTCATTTTAGAGTCGAGAACTGAGGTCCAAAGAACCCTAATAACCTACTTAAAGCCACACAGGGAGAAAGTAGAAGATTCCATAGTTGTCCAATTTTCTTTTGTACTTCCTGCTTGCCAGGCTCAGATGCTTTGTTAGAGCCCATGTTCTTAGAGAGAAATTTAGCCCTTCCCTCACTGCATCATAATGCTTCTATTAACAGTCATATTTGTCAAGGAAAACTGCATTCAGAGATCCAGAAATTCTAAAGAAATGTCTCCATCGAGGACCAGAGTGAAAGTGAGTGCAGAGGCCAGTTATCTGCTCTGAGGAGAGTCTTGATGGGGTTCCCCTTCCTGTAAGTCTCACAAAGGCAAGAAGGCATGGAAAGATCCAGAGGTCATTTGCTCAGAAGGGCATGTTGGGCAATTAACTAGTCCCTTAGCCTGGTTGGCATTTGTCTCATTGATCCCCTGCTGTTTTGCAAATGTTTACACTGGTGTAATGTTATTTGCTTTCCTTATGTAACCCAAAGGCCTGTGTTCCCTGGGCAACAGTCCTTTTGAACAAAAAGAGACAATTGCTCAGATTGTTTGTAGACTAATGTTTCAATCAAGTCGGTGCTGCAGGTATGGCAAAGATGATCATAGCTTTGTCCCCAAGGCCATCATGGTCCTCTCTAATGGATCCCCATTCCTCTTCTCCAATGTTGTGTCACCAAGATGCATGCTCTGCTCCCCCCACGCTGGTCTCCACATCATCTCTACCCCTCTTTTCAACATCCATGGGGTTTGTCTGTCTCCGAGTCTAAGATTAGAGTGGTCTCTGTGCCTGGAACCCTCCTATTCCTGCTTCTCCTGTTCAAGGAGAGTTATCACTTGAAGGTGAGGTGGGTTAGGAAGGATCAGAAAGGACTCTTTGACTGTGTTTGACATGAGGGAAATCGGAAGCTTGACTGAAATGCTCCTGAGTATAAAATCACAAAACCCCCAGGAGAAATGGAGATCTTGGAACTGGATTCCAGGCTGCATTGAAGTGACTCAGCTCTCTCTGCTGTCTGAGGGCAGTTCCTTCTTCTTGACCTCCCTGATATGCAACCTTATTTCTAAATGTTTTCATTAAATTTTATTAAGTTTGGTTCTGATGGCAGCTTCTGATCCCAAATGTCACCTCTCACCTCTGGCTCCTTGGTTCAATATATTGTCTTAGGTAACTGATCCCTGCCTCTGTACCCCTAACCCAATGCTTCTAGGCTCCAAGGGAGGAAATCTGACCATAGTTTCCCCTAATCTCGAGATGGAAAAATCCAGACAGAAGCTCGCCAGTTATGTGGCAACATCTCATTGCACATCCCAATCTCATTACTTCCAACCTCATCCCATTGTCCAAATTCTGCCCATTCCTTGTTTCAGCATACAACATTTATAAAGCAATAAGCAAGACATGTCATATGCTTTGTCTCTTTTGAGTCCCATAATAGCCTGTAGGGTAAATAATTGTGTAAATTATTTATCTCATAAATGTGTAAAGCAAGTATTAAATCCACATCTTAAGCTCTAATTTGGCCCAATCATCACTACAATAGGCTGTTCTTTTTCAAGGTTCTTCTTCATCCCTTTATGAAATCTCCTTGAAAAACTCAAGCTACTATTTATCTCTGGTTCTATTTCTCTGAACCATCTCTAGTAATTGTTTTATGATTGAGGTTACAATTCAATTTAACACTTTATTTTGACTTGTTTTTCTTTTTTGATTTTGTATATCTTATCTTCCCAACCAGAGAGCTACCTCCATGGTGAATGTCTGTGAATGTGTCAGATGCAGTGATTTGAAAAGAAGCACAAAGGCACTTGAGAGTTATTTGTGGAGGCTTTGGGGAGAGGCAGTATGGCTCAGTAGGAGTGCCAAAGAGGGCAGTCTCAAGTTCTGGCTTCAAGCTCTGGTTCTAACTGAGATAGGTAGAAGAAATATTTGAAGAGATCTCATATGTCCTCGGTTCCAAGATACAGAGGAAGGAAACAAAGAAAGCGTTAAATTAAACTTCATTGTTTTGCCCAACAAGGAAACCCACTCAGTGAGGTGAGGAGCTTTGGTCATTATCCAAGTGGGAGTGAAAAGCAGGATAGCCAAGTATTCTGACCCTAAATTCAATATTTTCCCACTTTACTATGGTTTCACACATGAAAAAGAAATTTATTCTTCCTGGCTATTAAATGGCAGTGAATAGAATGTGGGATATGGTGTGATATGACCTGAGTTCAAATCTTGTTTTAGAAACTTGCTAGCTGTCTGACCTTCTCCTAACCTCTGCCTCAGTGTTTTCATCTGTAAAATGTGCATATCTATCTATCTATCTATCTATCTATCTATCTATCTATCTATCTATCTATCTAGATATAGATATAGATATATAGATATGTCTATATATATACACACATATACATATGCATATGTATATATATATATATATATATATAGGCACCTGTATCACAAAATTTTTCTTATGATCAATCTTGACCTTCATGTATCACCTGTAGGCTTGTATTATTCTTTATCTAGTGTTGATGGTGACATTCACAAAGTCAAGAAGACTTGGACTTAATTCAAATAATACTAATACTATGATTATATGCATTGCATTGCCTTTCTTTGAACATAACTAAATGGACAATGTTCTTCCTATTTTCTTATAAAATAACTTGCATTTTCTTGTACTTATATAATTTATATATAATCATATGTGTATAGATTACTTTATGCACTTTATTTACGATGTTAGATAAATGTGAGGTATTATTAAGATTTTTTTATATTCATCACAGAGTCTGACAGAGGCTGGTATCTACTAGTTGTTCAATAAACATCTGTCAATGATGATAACACAGTAGATGTGGTGCAAGTGACAAAAATAATTTGATATTATTTTTTGTAATTTGAATCTTGGAAAGGACAAGATATATGGGGAGAGTCAGTTAAATTTGGAATGCAAAAGGGCCTTGGTTTTACCTCTTACTTCTGAGTGATCAGTTGCTGAGCCTTCCTTTCCTTATGAGGGTTAAGTTATTTCTAAGATCAGCCTCACTAGGATGCTGCTCAAATGAGTCAATATTTAGAAAAGCCTTTATGGTGCTTAAAGTGCCGTGTGAATGTCTGGTATTAATATGTTGAATGGGAACAGAATCTGTCTAATTCTCTAGATTTTGAACAAAGGGAACATTCTAGATCTACTTCAACTTTATATGAATTGATTGATTCCTTTATTCAACTAGTTATGTATTAACCATATACAGAAAGTTAGAGGAGCAATAAAAAAAAAAAAAGGAAATCATCTCTAGAACTTATGTTCTACTGGGAGAAGATGTTTACATAGATGAATAGATGTAACTAAATAGTCCAATTATTCTCCCTACCTCCTCTCTCTCTCAGGTTCGGGGGTCATAGCCAGACCTTGTCTAGAAAATATTCCTTATTTGTCTTTGACTTCTAATCCTGCATTACTCTCGGAAAATCTCCAAATATCTCTTAGTTATAGCTCATTTCTAAATTTCCATAGATACAGGTAAAAGGCTCCCATTTCAGCAAGCACTCAGGGTAGCAGTACAAATAGTTCAGGGAGTTTTTATTTTTTCTGACCCAAACTTTTAAGCCAAAAAGAATTTATAAAAGGTACTAAAAGCAGGTACCAAAAATAGAAGGATAAGGAGTCACTCTTGAAAGCCACAGGGACTATCTGAGAGCATTGACTCCCCTCCAAAGGAGCTAAATTTTTAGGAGCTGTCCCTTCATAGCATTCTTTCCCATCAGATCTGTTGTTTCAATAACTGACTGAGACAAGGTCAGCTTTCTCTCTACAACTCACTCCCCACCCTCACACTTAAATCTTTCATCTTTCAGTAGAAGGGGTCATGTGGGTTGGCCCCTTCCTTTCTCCAAGTCTGGGACACTGTTCAGGAGCTAAATAATCTTTTTTCTTCAAGAAAAACAGCGTCTGGAAATTATGTGGACAATCTGCTACACTTTTCAGAGTGTCAAATCTGGGAATCTTTAAACTGTGGGTTATTTCTAAGGCAAGCCCCAAGGCAGCCGTTTCACAGGAAGTCTCCTTTCTTTGATGTGATACTGCAAGGGGAAAATGAAATTCTTGCCTCCTCTCCTCACCTATATTCACATAAATATACTTGGGTGTACATATACATACACACACATACTACCACATACATACACACTTAGATATATACATATGCTTATATCCACATAAACCCATATACACACTCATTCATACACATAAACACATATATACATAGTAAACAGGAGACTGGTCTTCATAGATATGGTCTACTCTTTCACTGCATGTGAACAAACATATCTACACTGCCATATGCTTCTGCAGGAAAGGGGAACTGAATCAGCTAAGCAATGCCCCAGGTGTTCCTTGGGCTGGGAAAATCCATTTTTAGCAAATTAATGGTCTTCCAGCTTCCACTTAAAGGAGAAAATCCTCTACCACAAGTGATCCATTTTAATTTGGGATATCTATAATTCTATAATTATTAAGAAAGGCACTTGTTTTTTATTTGCTTTTACTTATAAATAAGTTTCAATATTCCCTTCCAATTCTACTATTTGTTCTTGTTTAGTGTTCAATAAAGCAAGTTTAAGCATCCTATCTACATTGACCTGTATGCTCTCTGGCTTATTAAAGTCATGGTGTTCACATCACATCACACCACAAACCTGTGGTATCCACAACTGTGCACAATGCATGGAATGTATCCCACTTCCTACCTCACTCCTATGAAAAGCTTTGTTTCTTCCATATTTTTTCTTACTTCTCATTTTCTACATGAAACCCTAACCCTGAAAAACCTTCAGTTTATTTTTGTAGAAAATTATTTGTGAAAATAATGGCTTTCTTCATAGAATGTGAGTTTTTTAATGGCAGGGACTTTGTATCCCCCGAGATGGTCCCATTGTTAGCATGTAAAAGGCACCTAATAAAGTGACACTCTTCTACAGGTTGGTGGATTTGGAGTCTAGAGGATTTAAGTTCAAATTTGATTTCATGTATTTGCTATTTGGGTGACTCTTCATTTAAACCAAAGGTTAAACATGTACACGATGAGTCTCAAACAAGATTACAAGGTAAAATAAAATTACAGCAAAATATAGATAATGTTAATTTGTGACTTTCTAAGTCAACATGTGGTCTGTAGACTCATTTCCATTTGAAATTGACATTAACTTAAATTGTCTCAGACTTAATTTGTTCTTCTGTAAAAAGACAATAATAATAATAAATAGTAACAATCACCTCCACATCATCATATCATTATTATGATGATAATGATCACCTCTACATCACAAGATTATGATGATTTTTCAATTATACATGCTTATTGCTTGTTGATGGTGCATCTGTGTTTTGCTTAGGAATACAAATCTTAACCTGGGAGGAATTTGAATGGTCATCCTGAACAAATCTGCTTAGTTTTCTTAAGTAAACTGAGTCTAAAAAGTGTACAAGGTGACACCTGAAGCATCAGAGGTGGGCTTTTTGCCCAAAGCTTAGGAATTTAGTATGGACAGGCGTTCCAAGTCCTGTTGTTCAATCCTTTTTATCTATAAATGAAGAAAGAAGACCAGGAAAGTTAGTTTAGATCCATAAAGCTAGCTAGTACTAGTTAGAAGACAAGTCTTGGTAATGGGACTGCTCTGGGGATGTTGGGAAATTCACTGTTCTCTGAAGCACATTGTTTTTTTTTTTGTTTTGTCTAGAGAAGAATCAGGACCAATGCGATACCTTTTTTTTCAAGGACCTGAAGGGCTCTTAGCAAGAAGAAGAAAGACATTTATTCTTCTTGGTTTCTGTTGAAAGAACTAAGAACAATCGATGAGAGTTGGGAGGAGGCAGAATTTGACTTGATATAAAGAATGACTTTTCATAAACTAAAGCTGTCCAAAAAAGGAGTGAAATCATTTGGAGTTAGGAGATTTTCCCTCTCTTGAAATCTTCAATCAAAGGCTGAAGGTTAATTATTAAGGTGATCATTTATCAGGAAGGAGTTGAAGTAGATAACCCTTGATGGTCTTTTTAATTCTAAGATCCCAAGACTCCCACCCTTGAGCTTCTGTTACGACCTCCAGACAGTAGTGTTAAGCTCAGATGGAAAGGAGAGGCCAGTAAGCTGAATATAAAGAACCTGATGGGCTGCATAATAACGCAGAAAACCAGACACTGATATAATCTATGCTGTAGTGCATATTTATTTATTTATTTTTTGTTGTTGTTTGTTTGTTTTGTTTTGTTTTGTTTTTTTGCTAAATATTTGCCAATCATTGTAAATTGGTTCAGGAAGCACTGGGGAATGTTTTGGTCACCATGTGATCTCTGGGAAAGTATGTTTGATGTGTCTGTCCAAAGGCACTGTCCTGGCACTCTAAGTATGAAGCCAAGAAGAAATAGACTTTTGAGGACAATGAGGAAACTCAACTGTCTGGAAGATTCTAAGTTTTATTTTGCGTACCTAAGGATCCTTGGGATAACATTGCTACAAGAGGTCTCTTCTTACTTCTTGGTCAAGAGAAGTTCTTGAATCCTAAAATGGGAGAACTGGAGGGACACTAAGAGCTCATATAACCTAATTTCCTCATTTTCAAGTAAAGACATGGAGGCTCAAAGACTTGAACTTCTTTGGCACAAGGATTACGCAGGGAATTTGTGGCAGTCAAGCTATGGCTAGCCCAATACTCCAAATTCAATTGGACTGAAAGAAGGCTGGACAAGATGGCGCCTTTAGAGATGGAGTAAGGTATTGCCTACTGCCTTTAGCATTAGCATCCAAGTCAGGGGCCTTTATGAGACAGGCTAAGAGACCTCAGTTTAAGATGGGAAGCCCTGGCCTTCAGGGAGCTCTTTGCTGCATTGATCAAGGTCAGGAGTAGCTTTCATCCTTTTGAACAATGAATCGTGAGCAAGATTCAACTTAGGCAGCAGGAACAGTGGTGATGTATTCTGTATTCTCCCTCTGAGAGGAGCTCGTTTCCCCCCACTTATTCCCTACTCTGAGGTAAACATTCCCACTTTTGACAGATGTTCTAATTCAGCAATTAGCAGCACCGGTGACATGCAAAAATTACCAGTTACTAAAGCCCCACTTAGCCAAATGGGAGGGAGGCAGAGAGTATTTTTATATATAGGCAACAGCCGCCTGCTTCACACTGGGGGTCTCTCAAACACAGGCAAGTGCTGGGCATTTCTTCCGAATGTGTATGTATGTGTGTGTGTATATATGTATGTGATCACTATTTTATTTTTAAAAATTCTAAAAATGTGCCTTTCACAAGAGCATCTGAATGCTCAGGAGGGAGAAAGCAGAGTGGGATGGAGAACAGAGCAGGATAA
This sequence comes from Sminthopsis crassicaudata, assembly GCF_048593235.1. Classification (NCBI taxonomy): domain Eukaryota; kingdom Metazoa; phylum Chordata; class Mammalia; order Dasyuromorphia; family Dasyuridae; genus Sminthopsis; species Sminthopsis crassicaudata. The sequence goes on along the minus strand of NC_133620.1, from coordinate 7,592,577 downwards.
AGCCTTTCCTTTTTCCAGCTTAACTATTTATCACTAGGCCCTGGCCCTACAGGTCAACCTTGAAAGGAATCTGAAACAGCTGGCCCTTGGGATGGCCATCTCCAGATACGTTCCTGTAAACCCTACCTTTTAAAGCAGTTAGTCTGGTGGAGAAAAAAGAAATCTGGGGGTTTTAGTGGCCAGCAAGCTTACTGTGATAAAATCATTTGATATGGCATAAAAAAAGCTAATGAGATCCTAGGCTGCATTGTGGGTTGGCATGAGGTAATTGCTAGAGTACTTGGAGGCAGGAAGCCATAGAAACCTCGAAGCTCCATTTTCTTTATCTGTAAAATGTAATAATTATAGCAACCTATTTCATAGGGTTATTCTGATATGATATGAACCATACATATATGTTCATATAAGTGCCACTTTGCAAATCTTAGGGTGCTATATGTGCAGTTTATTATTTTAATGTTTAGTCAGTAGGTCAATCCACATTTATTAAGTGTTTGCTACATGACAAGGCCTGGGTTATCTGCTGTTGAGGAGCTCACCCTCTCATGGGTGCAAACAGCTATATACAAACAAGATAGATATGGGATAGATTGGAAATGACCAACACAGCAGAGGTACTAAGATGAAGTGGAGTTGGGAAGAAAAGGATTTCCTGTACAAGGTAGTGTTTTGGTTAGAAAGGATTTCCTGTACAAGATAGAGTTTTAGTTGGAAAGGATTTCTTGTACAAGGTAGAGTGTTAGGTAGAAAGGATTTCTTGTATAAGGTAGTGTTTTGGTTGGAAAGGATTTCCTCTAGAAGGTAGTTTTAATTAGAAAAGATTTCCTCTAGAAGGTAGGTTTAGTTGGAAAGGAATTCCTGTACAAGGTAGAGTTTTGGCTGAAACTTTAAGCTGAGGAAAGAGATGATTGCAGACAATGAGGACAATCTGAGAAATGCCTAGAAGATATAGTCCCTCTCTTGTGGCCAAACCACATCTCAATTATTGTCTTGACTTTGGGATGTTATGTTTTAGGAAAGGCATTGATAAACTGGGAAGTATCCAGATATAGAAAACCACTATGGTGAAAAATCTTTAAGTTCATGGCATATGAGGATTCATTGAATGGAAATACTTAGGCTAGAGAAGAAAAACTATAAGGAAACAAGATGGTGGTCTTGTGGGCTGGCTTGTGGAGGAGGAACCAGCTTTATTCTGATTTGTAAAGTTCAGGCTAGCTCCCTGGAGGGCCTCAGGGTCAGCCAGAGTCAGGATAAATCAAAGTCCTTGGTCTTTAGAGGGAAAAATAAAGGAGGCAGGCAAGCTGCCATACAACTTGCCAAAGCTGTATCCTGGATTCTGGGGTCCTGAGTCTCCAGCCTCTCTCCTCCTTGTCCTGCCGCCAAATGACCCTGACTTTTCTCCCTCCGCCCTCCAATCCTTGCCTACAATTATCTCAACACCAAACATTCAGCAAGCACCAGAGGTGAGGAGAGCCATCACATCACCATCTCATCTAAATATGTGTATAGAGTCACTGTCTCACACTGAATAAGTAATTAGCCCTAAGTGCTCTGTTGTCTAATTCAAGCATACCTTTTCAGAGTTTCAGCCCTCTACACTGGTTAGCTTCAGAGAGTAGGATCAGGAGACTTTCTGCAAATTGTCCCTCATCAAATAAAGTTTTTCTGTCAAGAAAAGCTTCCTAAAAGCTTTTAGAGCTCCCACAAAAAAGGAAGGAGTGGGACAGCTGGAAGTCTGGTGTCTTCATCTTCCCGGACAGGTCAGATGACTTGTTCAGTTATAGTTAGAACTAGGTGGTTCTTCCAACTGTGAGAATCCATTGTACTTTTGGGGAATAGCAATGGGCCCTGAGATTCCTTTGTTGATTGAATCATACTAGATTTGCCTTCAGTGTTGTCAACATTCTTCACTGAATGATTCCTCCATAAGATCCATAAGAAGACATTTCAGACTTAAAAATTCCTTCCTCCCCCTCTACTCCCTGACCTCTGCCCTTGGGACAGAACACAGCTTTCATACATATGTGAACATCAATATAGTCTGGAACTCACTGAAACTTCTGGGTGACTTCTCTTTAATGTGTATTTGCATTTAAATTCAGAAAAACAAACAGTTCAATGAATTGATCTCTTAAGTGCTTACTGTCCTTTAGGAAAATATCAAGGGAACATAAAAGAAACAGGAAAGGGCCAAGACTCTATAAGCTAATGGAATTTACAGAATCCACTGCAAATATTCACAGGGACTATTTTTGTGTCCGACCTGTGGCAGAGCGTTCCGAGCTCATATTGGTTTGATCAGCCACAGTTGGACACAGGGTAACTCAAACTAAATGCAGTGACGTCATTTCCATCATACCACAAGTTTTCTTTCTGCAAAAGTCCCTATGAATTGAACCTTATTATAATGCTTTTAGCATAGCAAGCTCTTAATTAATTCCCTCTGTCTCTGTCTCCTGACCTCTTACCATTTGAAAGCACAAGTCTTTTCCTTTTTCCTATTAGGTTGTACCTGCTTACCATATAACTAACCCCCTCTAGCTCCTCTTGAAAGGTTGCCCTTTATAGCTGCAACTGCGTGGAAGGATTGTCTTCCGAGTTGTTCCAACCTAAACGGAATCTGTACGAGCCATCAGGAATGACTAGTTATGGTTCTGAATGCTTCTCTTCTCACTCTTAACTCGGCAAGTTAACCGCACTCTATCAAACTGATTTTCTTTGCATTCAAATCTGACCATGTTACTTTTTTATTTCGTAAACTCCAATGACTGTCTATCTCTTCTGGAAGAAAACACACTCTTTTATTTGACTTTTATCTCCTTCCCAGGCTGGCCACATTATGTTTTCTAGTATGATTATACATCAGTGGCCATTCCAAATTATATGGTTCAAGCAAATTGATCTTCTTTCAATTCTTCACATGGCCTTCTCCATCTCCCATTTGCCTGCCTTTGAATCAGCTGTTCCCAGGCCTGTCATGTCCCCCTTCTTACTTAAACCCAGGAGAGACTTGGGTAGAATGTTGTGAGAATCTAGAGAAAGGAAAGTTAACTGTCACCTGGTCAGGGAAGGGGGAGACGAAGACTTCTTTGAGGAAGCACAACCTGAATTGAATCTTGAAGAACGAGGAAATTCTGTAGATGGAGATGAGGGAGGGAGAATTCCTCACAGGCCTGAATAACTCTGGAATGGAAAGACCCTGGCAAAAATAGAATGCAGAGGAAGTTGCTCAGTGAGGCAAGAGTGCAGAATATTACAAGGTGTATGTGTGGTGAGGGAGGGGAGAGATGAGGGAATCAAAATCACCTCAGTGGAAGACTCATTGTGGAGATTTTAAGCATTAGTTCTCTCAGCATGGAAGGATAGAATCTGTCAGATCGAGTTTTGGGACATTATGAACCATCCAATCCAAGCTTCTCATTTTATTTTATTTTATTTTAATTTTTTTAAAGCTCATTTTAAAGCTGAGGAAACTGGGCTTTAGACTTTTCAGTAACTTGCTGATGATCATAAAGATATTAAGATGAAGTTCCAATTCATAACTCCTGACATTATATTTCCACTTCATTATGCTGACTCTTTGAAGGAAGTCCAGACATGGGATAGTCTTGAATGTGTGTATGGTAGGGACCATCTGAGAGCACCCGCTTGCTGCCTTGGTGATTTGTCCTGGAACCCCATGGTTTCTGGTTTAGTGATGGACATATACTTGGTTAGCCACACAGTGAATATTTGTTCAATTGGATTAAATTGGATTGGATTGCAACTCAGGAGCTTCTTTCTTCCTTCCCTCCTTTCCTTCCTTCTTTCCTTCCTCCTTCCCTTCCTCCCAACACTATTCCATGACTTTCATAAACTTTCTCCAAGTGATGTGTATCTATTCATAGTCCAGTTCTTTGCTTCCACAAAAAGAGCTCCTCCAAACATTTTTGCACATAGGGATCCTTTATAATTCTTTATGATTTTCTTGGGATTATAGCATTGATGTGTCAAAAGGTGGGCACACTTTTATAACCCTTTGGACATAGTTCCAAATTGTTCTCCAGAATGGTTGGATTATTTCATAACTCCACCAATAATGCATTGGAGTCTCAGTTTTCCTGCAGCTTCTCCAACATTTATCATTATGTTTTCCTGTCATTTTTGCTAATCTGCTATGTCTGAGATCATACCTCAGGGTTAATAATTTTAATTATTTCTCTAATCAGTAGTGATTTAGAGCATTTTTTCATATGACTACAGATGGCTTTAATTTCATCTTCTGAAAATTGTTCAAATCTTTTGAGCATTTATTAATTGGGAATAACGTGTTTTCTTATAAATTTGAGACAGTTTATATATTTGGAAATGAAACTTTATTGGAAAAAATATATAAAGATTTTCCCCAGATTTGTGCTTCCATTTTAATCTCATTTCTGTTTTTTTTTTTTTCATAAAACCAATTTGTTCAATTGTTCACTAATTAGTTTAATTGTTTTCTTAATTTCAATTTTATTAATCTCTTCTTTGAGTTTCAGAATTTCTAATTTGGTATTTAATTGGTGTTTTTAATTTGTTGTTTTTATAGTTTTTTTAGTTGCATTCCCAATTCTTCTTTATTTTATTCATGTAAAGATTTAGAAATATAAAATTTCCTCTAAGAACTGCTTAGGTTGCATCCCCTAAGTTTTGATATGTTCTCATTATTGTCAACTCTTGGATGAAATATTGGATTGTTTCTGTAATTTATTGTTTGACCCACTCATGATTTACAATTAGATTATTTAATTTCTTATCTATCTTTCCTTGATCCTTTATTGAATATAATTTTTCTTGTATCATGGTCTAAAAATAAAGCATTTACTGTCTGCCTTTCTACATTTGATTGTGAAGTTTTTATGCCCTAATACATGTTTATTTTTGTAAGGTGAAATGTACCTTCTTGGAAAAGGTGTATTTTTTTCTGTCCCTATTCAATTTTCTCCAGAGTTCTATCATATCTAGGTTTCCTAGTTTCTTTCTTGCTTATTTTGTTGTTTTTTTCTGATTCTGAGAAGAGAAGATTGAGATTCCCTACTAATATAATTCTGTTGTTTATTTTTACTTGTAACTGGCTTAATATCTTCTCTAGGAATTTATATGTTGTACCACTTGGTGCATATACGTTTAGTATCATCACTATTTCATTGTTTATGATACCCTTTAACAAATTGTGCTTTCCTTCATTATCTCTTTTAATAGATCTTTTTTTTTTACTTTTGCTTATCTGAGATGAGAATTGTTACCCTGTTTTTTTGTTTTTTACTTCAGCTGAAGCATAATAAATTTTGTTTCTGCCTTTTACCTTTACTCTGTACGTGTCTCTGTTTCAAATATGTTTCTTGTAGACAACATATTGCAAGATTCTGTTTTTCAATCTATTCAGCTATTGGCTTTTGTTTTATAGAAGGTCATCCCATTCACATTCACAGTTAAGATTACCAACTCTGTATTTCCCTCAATCCTATTTTCTGTCCTATATATATATATATATATAGACTTTGGTTATCTCTTTAGTAGTGTTTTTTTTTTTTCCTCATCCACTATCTTATCTTCTAAGATCTTTCTCCCTTCTCTTAGTAGTTTTTGTTTTTTTTTTTTAACCCCAGATTTGTACTTCCATTTTAATCTCGTTTCTGTTGTTTTTTTCATAAAACCAATTTGTTCAATTGTTCAACCCACTATCTTATCTTCTATCATACCTCTTCTTTTCTATCCTGTCCTTTCCTTTTTTTTCCTCTTTCTCCTTCTTTTATACCAAAATAAATGATTACATTATTCCCTCTTTAAACCAAAATGCATGAGATCAAGTTTCAGTCAGTGCTCATTCTTCTCCTTTCTTTCCCTTGATGATAATAGGTCTTTTGTACTTCTTCATAATAGAAAAGTAGAAATGGATAGAGCCAAGAGGGTGGAACAAAGTCAGGAAGCTGCTCAAACTCTTCCATTTTTCCTCAAAACCAACATGAAATCAAGTCTCAGAATAGAATCTGACTGAATGAAAATACTCACCAGCTAAAGATACATTGGAAAAACTACGAGAAAAGTCAGCCCAGATCAGATGGAGTCTGGAAAAGCCAGTAAAAGGATATTAATTACAACAGATCAGCAACTGAGATCTTTGTTCCTGGCTGAACAGAGAAACAGACCAGTGGGGTATAATGTTCCAATATACTTCACCTTTCCTCATCTCCCAGTACAATCCTTTTTCTACCAATGTCTTTTTCTTTGATATCATCACATTATAGTCCATTCACAACCACACCCTTCATCCCTGTAATGCTCTTCTTTATCTGCGCCAGTAACAAATACAACTCTCAAGAGTTATAGATATCATTTTCCCATCTAGGGATGTAAACACTTTAAATAATATATCTTTTTCTCTGTTTACCTTTCTATGCTTCTCTTTAATCTTGTACTTGAAGATTAAATGTTATGTTTAGTTCTGTTCTGTTCAATAGAAATGATTGAACATCTCTTACTTCATTGAAGATCCATTGCCTCCTGTGAAAGGTCATGTTCAGACTGTATAATCGGTTGTTACTCAAGATCCTTTGTGTTCTGGAGTATCGTATTCCAGGTCCTCTGGTCCTTTATTATGGAAGCTGCCAAATTCTGAGTAATCTTGATGTTTGTTCCTTGATATTTGAATTAGGCTTTTGTCTGGCAGCTTACAGTATTTTTCCTTGAGATTTTAGTTTTAGAATTTTGCAATAATGCTCCTTGTGGTTTTTCTTGTGGGATCTCTTTCCAAAGATGATCAATAGATTTTTGCCATGACTACTTCACTCTCTGTTTCCAGAATATCAAGGCAGGTTTTTAAAAATATTCTTTTGAAGAATGCTATCCAAACTCTTTTGTCATGGCCTATAAGTAGACCAATAATTTTTTAATTGTCTTCTGGGACTATTTTCCAGATTGACTGGTTTTCCGACGATATATTTTACATGTAATTCCATTTTTTTTATTGTTTTTAGTTTGACTGATTCTTGATTTCCCAATGAGGCATTAGCTTCCATTTACCTCATTTTAGTTTTTAATATTTAAAGGTATTTAAGCTATCCTTCGGTTAGCTTTTGTATCTCTTTTTTCCATTTGATTAATTTCACTTTTGGAAGTATTGTTTTCATCAGTTGATTTTTTTTTTGTATTTGGTCAATTGTATTTTTTAAGCAATTGTCTTCTTTTTGCAAGTTGTTGACTCTCTCTTCCATATGTCTAATTTTTTTTCTACTTCCATTATTTGCCTTTTAAAGTCTTTTATGAACACTTCCAAGCAGCTTCTTTGGGCTTGAGAAAAATCCATATAACTCCTTGAGATTTCCTCTGTGACCATTTTGTCCTCATATGAATTGGTATTTTGTTCTTTCCTGTCACCATAGTAACTTACTATGATCAAGGATTTTTTCTGTTTCTTGCTCATTTTCTTTCCTTTTGATAATTCCTCAATTTTTTATTTTTTTTGCTTTTGTGGTTGAGCGCTGCTCCTGGGGTAAAGGAAGACACTTTCCAGAGTTTTCTGTGCAGCTCTAAGCCTTAATGTTGTTTGTAGAGAGTAGCTTTCTAGGAAACAGCCTGGTTTCCTAGAATTTGCCTTTTGAGCTGGGAATGAGGCTGCTCCACTGGTCTGTTTCCCTACTGATCCAAGAACAAGGGTCTCAGTTGCTGATCTGCTATGATTAAGATCCTTTCACTGGCTTTTCCAGACTCCATCTGAGTTGGGCTGAACACTCTTCTCATCCCAATGAGAATGACTTTTCTTGTAGTATTTCTAGTGTGCTGGAGAGTGGTTTCATTCAGTCAGACTCTGTTCAGAAACTTGATCACATGTGGTTTTTTGAGGGAAACTGGAAGAGTTTGAGTAGCTTCCTGGCTTTGCTCCACCATCTTGGTTCTCTCCATTTCTTGTCTTCTAACATCTTACCCCCATTACATATTCCAGATTAGTGATACTGGCTCCAGCAATGGACATTTTCACATTTTCTAAGTGCTACACACCATGTTAAGTGTGTGACAATTATTATTTCATCCTCACAATTACCCAACAAGTTAAGTACTATTATTATACTTATTTTGAAAATGAGAAAACTGAGTCAGAGGGTGAGTGATTTGTCCAGAATCACAAATTAATGTGTCTGAGAGGATTTGAAATCAGATCTTCCTGATTCAAATCCAATGTTTTATCTCCTACAATGCCTCATTGCCAAAAAGATGATTGCTAAACAACTAAAAATTGTATAATAAATAATTCAGGATAGTTAAAGTCCTTGGTTCAAGGCCTGTTTCTGATATAATCTGGCTATGTGACCCTGGGCAATTATGTAGCTTCTCAAGCAATTAACTCTTTCAAGTTATAAGTTGCATAGAAGATATCTAAGTGTATTTGTAGAAGGAATTCCTCTTTGGAAACTTGTTACACTGATGGAATCACATTTCTGTGAAAGAAGAAGAAAGAAGAAGACGAAAAGGAGGAAGCGTAGAAGGATAAAGAGGAGAAAGAAGGAGGAAAAAGAGAAAGAGGAGAAGAAAGAGGAGGAGGAAGAATAATTTTTAAGTGAAAGTAAATTCAATTGATAAGAGCCTTAATGTGAACAAAGAGCCCCCAATATGAGTTATGAAACAAGGTAGTATAATAGTGACAAAAGTGATTATTTGACATGTGTGGGAGTGGCCCAAATTACATCTTGGAGATAACCTTATCTTTTGCATCTCTTTAAGACTTGATTTGTCTCTAGATTCTTGGTAGTTAAATGTAAACTCTCTGATAAGAGGGCTTTGTCTGAAAACTGGGACAACAGGAATGGTATATTGACTGATTGTCAAACCCAGCAAAGAACATATATATGATAAACATTAATTGGAAAAATGAATGGGAAAAGGAAAATATGCCATTATAGTGATCACATCACTCCAGAAAAGATAAGGAAAAAATGTTTCCTCCCTTGTTTCCATGGAGAAGAGAGAGACAAGAATATATCACTTCGTGTCCAATCACTTTCTATATTGGTTAGTTTGGCTAGAGTGGTTTTCATTGTTACAAGGATTGCTCATGAGGTGAAAGTGATGAAAATGTTGGCAGAGTCAAAAATGACTGATTAAAAAGTGTCACTTTTTATAAAAAAAAATCAATGGGCAATATTCTCATATGATTTTGCAATTTCCTTAATACAAGAAGAAGGCAGACCACCCACTGGAAATAACTTCAATTTGTTTTTTTTTTTTTTTTCTTATTAAGAATTGCCTGAGACTACCTAGCTAGTAAGTGATGGATTTGGAATTTACTTTTCATCTTCTGGCATTAGAAACTACAGAATGAGATGCCAGCAGTAGAGAATGGATAGCATGTGTGTGTATATGTGTATGTGTATGTATCTATCTATCTATCTATATCTATATATATATATATATATATATACATATACATACATATACATAAACATATATACACATATACATATGTATATGTGTATATGTATATATGCATATTACATATGTATATATATAGTCATTATATGTGTATATACATATACATACACACATATATATATATAGTCATTATATAGATGATATATATATATATATATATATATATATAGATAAATAGATATTTATATCTAGGATTGATGTTTTGTTAGGAATATTCATTTGACAGCTCATTGGAATTTGGATTAGAGAGAGAAAACTGAATGTGGGGAGAAAAAAAACACTTGCTCTGGCATGGTGGGGCTCTGTGAATGGAGAAAAGGATTAGGGATATGACTAATATACTGGTGGTAGAATCAATGGGAGCTTAGATTGAGGGATGAGTGGGAATCCATAAAGAAACAAAGAGGAGGAGCACAAAACTCAGCACCCTCCAGGTTATCTGAAGATATAACTGAGGGAGAAAGTCTTCTTTGCCCTCTTGTCATCTCTCTGAGTAACCCTTTCCAGTTGAGAGTGAGCCCAGGGAGGGTGCTATAGTCATATTCACATTGTGCTTTAAGGTTTACAAAAAAAAAAAAAACTTTCTTCATAACAGTCTCATGAGCTCCATGGCATAAGAATCACTAATTCCATTTGGCAGAATAAAAACTGAATTTATAGGGAAAGCTAATATTTATATAACATATTAATATGTCAAATGCCTACATTTACAATCCCATATTAGTCTCACCACAATCCTAAAAGACAGTTAGAACAGGCATTAATATTATTAGATCTATTTGACAGGTAAGGAAACCGAGGCTCCAAGAGATCATAGAATAAAAGAATCTTACATTTAGAGATGTCAGTTCAACTCCTTTTATTTTGAAGATGAGGAAACAAGCCTGGAGAAGTTGGGACATGCTGAGGACTGCAGAATTTGAGGCCATTTTATCTTTACTGGAAGTTCAAGGCAAGAATCCACCCTACTTCCTCTAGATTGAAGGAGAAAGGATGGCTTTTTTCCTTTTCTCATGAATTTTTCAAAACGATCTAAATAATCAGTTCCAATCCAAATAGGACTCATTCTCTGATTGGCCATGAGGTCTCCATTTGTCCAACTTCTGACTGCCATATAACTCAGGATAGCTTTAAATATTCACCATGTTTAGTGCTGATTACTGAATAAAGTGGCAATTATGTTTTCATGGAATAATTTATATATTTAGTAGGAACAGTGCTAATAGTGCTTTCCATCTGTCCATTGTCTAAAACCCCACCTGTTTACAGATAATGCTCTTGGCAAAGGCTGGAGACCACGATTGCTGGGGACTTAGAAAAGGATGACGTTAGGAGGCAGTCTATTATTGGATCCAATTTGCCAGGAGGGAAACCTAGGCTAGAGGAGGAACAGAGCTAAATCATGGGAGGCTGGCTCAGCTAGACTCTGGCCCGGAGCCAGAATGTTCTGAAGATGACAAGCCTCCCAGATCATCCAGTGTGGGTGCCTCCAGGGTCACCCCGGAACCCAAAGAATATTAGAAGACATGATAGCACTCAATCTGTATTTTTTTTTTTTTTTTTTGCTGTCAAAAAGTTTCATGGACTTTCCCCTACAGTGTACAAGTCTACACATATATTTATATATACATAGATATATGTTTGTATGTATGTGTCTATGTATGTAGATAAATAGTTAAAAAAAGAAAATGGGCAAGAATTGGGGAAGAGGAGAAGATTATGAGCCAGCTGCTGAGCTCATTGAGGAAGGAGAGAATTTCCGAGGTCTGTAGATTAAAGTAAAAGCATCTTAATTGGCTGATATGTATGGATAGCATGAACCCCAAAGGAGAAGAGGTTCCTGAGTGCTGATGGCAGAGGGAGAGGCTACAAATGGCAGTGGGGAGTCAGGGGCATAATGAGCCCCAACGATTACCAGAAAATCAGGGAGTATGAGTGAAAGTGCAATCAGAATTGAGAAGGGAAAGCAGGGGGGCTGTGTAATCAGAAGGGAGTCAAGTCTCCAACAAAATGGAAGGATTAGGAATGAAAAAGGTTTAAGATAAAAGCAATCTGTTGCTTATGGGGGAGGCATTGCAAATAGAATAATGTAACAAGTGTGGAGATTGAAAGTGTGCCATTGGGGGTGGGTAGGTTGAAGTGGATAGAAAAACAAGGAACAAACAATGGGAAATGGAGAATGGGTTTTGCTCAACAGCTGAAGATTGGGACTCACTGGGATGGGGAAGGGAAAATCAGAGGGAAATGTTTTTATCATTGAAGAATGTTCAGCTGAATTTCTATCTTTCTGAGGAGCTTCAAGATGGAGTCATCCCAGGAAATCAAGCAATGGTTTAATTGGATAATAGGGAGGCGAGGAAATTAATGTTGAGGTGGAATTGTAGGATATGAATAAATGTAGGATTGGTCCACTGTGGCAAGGACTCTTCTCTCTTTCTCTGCATTTTTTAGCAAAAGTCAATCACCTGTTATGGGTGTTTCAGGAGAAAATTTGGGCCTTCTACATATGATTGGGTATCATGATTTCCAAAGTTTGATTATTTGGGGGGATATTCAATGCAGCCAAGCATTATCAGCTATTCACAACTCAGTGTGAATTAACCCGTCAAATTAACTAGGAGAGAATTTTGTCTGGATCTATGATTTAATTAAAATAAGAGATTCTCGGCTTCCGGCCAAGATGGCGGCGTGGAGGCAGACAGCTGCTTGAGCTCCTCGTTTTCTCTCAGAACTTACTTCATGACAAGCCTCTGACTTAATGCTTGACCCAGAAAGAAATCCACAAATGATCACCAAGAGAAGACATCCTTGAAAGTCGCCAGAAAAGGTCTGTGTTTGTTCGGGGGAGGGTCAATCAGACTGGGCGCAGACTGAGGGCAGACAGCCAGAGCAAGACAGGCAGCTCACACAGCTCAGACCGGAGGGGGAGGGGTGTGATCTCTGTCGTTTTTGTGAAAGGGCTTTTGCCCCAGTGTGGATGCTCCGTCTTGGCAGCAAGCCAGGAGCGGTGGAGAGGGTGTAAACACTGGAGGTGAAGATTAAAACCCCAGAAAGCCAGCGTCTATCAGAGCCCGGCCACCCCCAACCCCCACCTGGACTGACTCGGTGCGTTCTCGGAGCCTCAGAGCGCAGACTCAGTACAGTCATTGCTGTTCTGTTAGTGGCTCTCTGCTGCCCTACCCCCAGTCTGTAGAGGAAGCCCATTAATACCATCCAGCCCCATCCCCCGCAAAACAGACCAATTGTTTCTCTTGTCAGTTTGTTTTCTTTGATTCCTACTCTGACAAAATGAACAAAAAATTCAAAAGGGCTCTAACCATTGACAGCTTCTGTGTGGAGAGGGAGCAGACTTCAAATGCTGAAGAGACTAGGAACAGAATGTCCCCAGATGTATCCCCTGGGAGGGATATAAGCTGCTCCTCAATACAAAAGAACCTCATAGAGGAAATCAAAAAGGCTCTCACAAGAGAGCTGGAAGAGAAATGGGAAAAGGAAAGGGAAGCTTGGCAAGAGAGCCTGGAGAAGTCATCCCATGCATTCAAAGACAGAATGGATAAAGAAATCAAATCATTGAGAAACAAGATTAGTGAGCTGGAAAAGGTAAACAACTCCAAGGAAAACAGGATTAGAGAGCTGGAAAAAGAAATCAGCTCTCTAAAAAATACAATGGAAAAAAATTCCATAGAAGATAAAAACTCAATTGGACAATTACAAAGAGATATAAAAAAAGTGAGTGAAGAAAATACATCATTGAAAATTAGACTGGAACAAGTAGAAATGAATGACTCAAGGAGAAACCAAGAGGGAGTCAAGCAAAACCAGAGAAATGAGACAATTGAAAAGACTGTCAAGTACCTTACCAGAAAGACAACAGACCTGGAAAACAGATCCAGGAGAGACAATTTGAGAATAATCGGACTCCCTGAAAAATGGGAGGAAAAAAAGAGCTTGGACACCATTTTCGAGGAAATTATCAAAGAGAACTGCCCAGACGTTTTGGAAACAGAGGGTAAAATAGACATTGAGAAAATTCATCGATCACCTACTGAAAGGGACCCTAAAATCAAAACGCCAAGAAATATAGTGGCCAAGTTCAAGAACCATCAGACAAAGGAAAAGATATTGGAAGCTGCTAGAAAAAAACAATTCAGATATGGAGGATCCACAATAAGGATAACACAGGATCTAGCAGCGTCCACATTAAAAGAACGCAGGGCCTGGAACATGATATTCCGAAAGGCTAAGGAACATGGTATGCAGCCAAGAGTGACTTACCCAGCAAGAATGAGCATCATTTTCCAGGGAAGAAGATGGACATTTAACGAAATAAATGAATTCCATCTATTTTTGATGAAAAAACCAGACCTACATAAAAGGTTTGATCTTCAAATACAGAACTCAAGAGACTTCTAAAAAAGGTAAAAAGAAATCTTGAGAACTATACTTCTGTCAAAAAAATATGTAAAGAACATATGTACAATTTGTCTTAGAAACTAGAGGTGGAAAGGAGATTATATCATAAAAAAGTATAAAGTGGTGGTACTACATCTCATGAAGAGGCAAAGGTAACCTATTATATCTGAGAGAAAGAAAGGAGGGAGATGAACATAGCGTGTATCAATAGACATATTCGATTTATGGTGAAACTTCTTCCACTTCATTGAAAAGTGAAAGGGAAGGAGTAAGCTAAGGGGAAGGGAATACAGTAATTTCGAGGAAAAGGGATAAAATAAGGGGAGGAACTTTAAGGTGGGGGAGGGATCCTAAAAAGGGAGGGCTGTGAAAAACAAGTGGTGTTTACCAGTTTAATACTGGATAGGAGGGTAAAAGGGAAGGAAAGGGGAAAAGCATAAGCAAGGGTTAATAGGATGGCAAGCAATATAGAATTAGTCCTTCTAACCATAAATGTGAATGGGGCAAACTGCCTCATAAAGAGGAAGCAGTTAGCAGACTGGATTAAAAGTCAGAATCCTACTATATGTTGTTTACAGGAAACACACCTGAAACAGGATGAGACATTCAAACTAAAAGTAAAAGGGTGGAGCAGAATCTATTATGCTTCAGGCAAAACCAAAAAAGCAGGAGTAGCCATCCTCATCTCAGATCAAGCAAAAACAAAAATTGATCTAATTAAAAGAGATAAGGAAGGGCATTATATCCTGCTAAAGGGAAGCATCAATAGTGAAGCAGTATCAATATTAAACATGTATGCACCAAGTGGTGCAGCATCTAAATTCTTAAAAGAGAAATTAAGAGAGCTGCAAGAGGAAATAGATAGCAAAACTATAATAGCGGGAGATCTCAACCTTGCACTATCAGAATTAGATAAATCAAACCACAAAATAAATAAGAAAGAAGTCAAAGAGGTAAATAGAATACTAGAAAAGTTTGATATGATAGATCTTTGGCGAAAGCTAAATGGAGACAGAAAGGAATATACTTTCTTCTCAGCAGTTCATGGAACCTATACAAAAATTGATCATATACTAGGGCATAAAAACCTCAAAATCAAATGCAGTAAGGCAGAAATAGTAAATGCATCCTTTTCAGACCATAATGCAATCAAAATAACATTTAATAAAAAGCCAGGGGAAAATAGACCAAAAAATAATTGGAAACTAAATAATCTTATACTAAAGAATGATTGGGTAAAACAGCAAATCATAGACATAATTAATAACTTCACCCAAGAAAATGACAATAATGAGACATCATACCAAAATGTGTGGGATACAGCCAAAGCAGTAATTAGGGGAAGTTTTATATCTCTACAGGCCTACTTGCATAAAATAGAGAAAGAGAGGGCCAACGAATTGGGTTTACAACTAAAATTGCTAGAAAAGGAACAAATTAAAAACCCCCAGACAAACACAAAACTTGAAATTCAAAAAATAAAAGGTGAGATTAATAAAATTGAAAGTAAAAAAACTATTGAATTAATTAATAAAACTAAGAGTTGGTTTTATGAAAAAACCAACAAAATAGACAAACCCTTAGTAAACCTGATTAAAAAAAGGAAAGAGAAAAAGCAAATTGATAGTCTTGAAAATGAAAAGGGTGAACTCACCACTAATGAAGAGGAAATTAGAACAATAGTTAGGAGCTACTTTGCTCAACTTTATGCCGATAAATTTGATAACTTAAATGAAATGGAAGAATACCTTCAAAAATATAGCCTGCCCAGATTAACAGAGGAAGAAGTAAGTAGTCTAAATAGTCCCATCTCAGAAAAAGAAATAGACCAAGCTATTAACCAACTTCCTAAGAAAAAGTCCCCAGGACCAGATGGATTTACAGGTGAATTCTACCAAACATTTAAAGAACAACTAACTCCAATGCTATGTAAACTATTTGAAAAAATAGGGATTGAAGGAGTCCTACCAAATTCCTTCTATGACACAGACATGGTACTGATACTTAAACCAGGTAGATCGAAAACTGAGAAAGAAAACTATAGACCAATTTCCTTAATGAATATTGATGCTAAAATCTTAAATAAGATATTAGCAAATAGACTTCAGAAAATCATCCCCAGAATAATACACTATGACCAAGTGGGATTTATACCAGGAATGCAGGGCTGGTTTAATATTAGGAAAACTATTAGTATAATTGACCATATTAATAATCAAATTAATAAAAACCATATGATCATCTCAATAGATGCAGAAAAGGCATTTGATAAAATCCAACATCCATTCCTACTAAAAACGCTTGAGAGTATAGGAATAAATGGACTATTCCTTAAAATAATAAGGAGCATATATTTAAAACCTTCAGTAAACATCATATGTAATGGTGATAAACTAGAACCTTTCCCTGTTAGATCAGGAGTGAAACAAGGTTGCCCACTATCACCATTACTATTCAATATAGTACTAGAAACTCTAGCCTTGGCAATAAGAGCCGAGAAAGAGATCCAAGGAATTAGAGTAGGAAATGAAGAAATCAAATTGTCACTTTTCGCAGATGACATGATGGTATACTTAGAGAACCCCAAAGACTCTGCTAAAAAGCTATTAGAAATAATTCAGAATTTTAGCAAAGTCGCAGGATACAAAATAAATCCACATAAATCCTCAGGATTTTTATACATTACCAACACAATCCAACAGCAAGAGATACAAAGAGAAATTCCATTCAAAATAACAGTCGATAGTATCACATATTTGGGAATATATCTACCAAAGGAGAGTCAGGAATTATATGAGCAAAATTACAAAACACTTGCCACAAAAATAAAGTCAGATTTAAATAATTGGAAAGACATTCAATGTTCTTGGATAGGCCGAGCGAATATAATAAAGATGACAATACTCCCCAAACTAATCTATTTATTTAGTGCTATACCAATCAGACTCCCAAGAAACTATTTTAATGACCTAGAAAAAATAACAACAAAATTCATATGGAAGAATAAAAGGTCGAGAATTGCAAGGGAACTAATGAAAAAAAAGTCAGAGGAAGGTGGTCTAAGTGTACCTGATTTAAAGCTATATTATAAAGCAACAGTCACCAAAACCATTTGGTATTGGCTAAGAAATAGACTAGTTAGTTGATCAGTGGCATAGGTTAGGTTCACAGGACAAGATAGTGAATAAAAATAGCAATCTAATCTTTGACAAACCCAAAGATCCCAAATTTTGGGATAAGAATTCATTATTTGACAAAAACTGCTGGGAAAACTGGAAATTAGTATGGCAGAAACTAGGCATGGACCCACATTTAACACCACATACTAAGATTAGATCAAAATGGGTCCAAGATTTAGGCATAAAGAACGAAATCATAAATAAATTGGAGGAACATGGGATGGTTTACCTCTCAGACTTGTGGAGGAGGAAGGAGTTTGTGTCCAAGGGAGAACTAGAGACCATTATTGATCACAAAATAGAACATTTTGATTACACCAAATTAAAAAGTTTCTGCACAAACAAAACTAATGCAAACAAGATTAGAAGGGAAGTAACAAATTGGGAAAAAATTTTTACAGTTAAAGGTTCTGATAAAGGCCTCATCTCCAAAATATACAGAGAATTGACTTTAATTTATAAGAAATCAAGCCATTCTCCAATTGATAAATGGTCAAAGGATATGAACAGACAATTTTCAGATGATGAAATTAAAACTATTTCCACTCATATGAAAGAGTGTTCCAAATCACTATTGATCAGAGAAATGCAAATTAAGACAACTCTGAGGTATCATTACACACCTGTCAGATTGGCTAAGATGACAGGAACAAATAACGATGAATGTTGGAGGGGCTGTGGGAAAACTGGGACACTGATGCATTGTTGGTGGAGTTGTGAAAGAATCCAACCATTCTGGAGAGCAATCTGGAATTATGCCCAAAAAGTTATCAAAATGTGCATACCCTTTGACCCAGCCATACTACTACTGGGCTTATACCCCAAGGAACTACTAGAGAAGGGAAAGGGTCCTGTATGTGCCAAAATGTTTGTGGCAGCCCTTTTCATAGTGGCTAGAAGCTGGAAGATGAATGGATGTCCATCAATTGGAGAATGGTTGGGTAAACTATGGTATATGAATGTCATGGAATATTATTGTTCTATAAGAAATGACCAACAGGAGAAATACAGAGAGGCTTGGAGAGACTTACATCAACTGATGCTGAGTGAAACGAGCAGAACCAGAAGATCATTATACACTTCAACAATGATACTGTACGAGGATGTATGCTGATGGAAGTGGATTTCTTCAACATAGAGAAGAACTAATCCAATTCCAATTGATTAATGATGGACAGAACCAGCTACATCCAGAAAAGGAACACTGGGAAATGAATGTAAACTGTTATTTTTACCTTCTGAATCCAATTCTTCCTGTGCAACAAAAAATTCGGTTCTACACACATATATTGTATCTAAATTATACTGTAATATATTTAACATATATAAGACTGCTTGCCATCTGGGGGAGGGGTTTGGGGGAGGAAGGGAAAAAATCTGAATAGAAGTAAGTGCAAGGGATAATGTTGTAAAAAAGTACCCATGCATATGTACTGTCAAAAAAGGTTATAATTATAAAATAAAATTAAAAAAAAAAAAAAAAAAAAGAGTTACTATTGACAAAAACTAAACCAATAAAAAAAAAAAAAAAAAAAAAAAGAGATTCTCAGAGAGGGAATTCCTTTTAATAATGCAGAGAAATAAGTATTTGGTAACTTATTATTAGAGAACCACCTGGGGACATTGAGAAGCTTAGAGAAGAGACTAGATCCAGTAGGAGGCAAAGGTGGGATGTCAATCTGAGTCACCATGACTGAGTTCTGTATGTGATTTATTGTGCTGCATTGCTTCTCGAAACATTTTTTTTTGGATTTAAAATGCTAACCTATATTGATAGAAGTCAATCCTCTCTCTCTTCTACCCAGTGCCAAAGGCATCTTCCTAAATCCCAGCTCTTACCATATCATACTCAGCTCAGTAAACTCCAGTGTTTACCTTTTACCTTCAGGTCCAAATACAACAACCTCTGTTTAAATTTGAAAGTCTTTCCTAAGATGTCTCCCTTCCAAGCTTTCCAGGCTAGTTAGACCTTTCTTCTTTCCCCATACTATGATCAGGTGACATTAGCCTCTTTGTGTTTTCTGGAACCAAAAAGTTTATCTCACAGCTTCAAGGATTTTTGCTGGCTATCCTCCATGCTCAAAGTGCTCTTCCTCCTCCATCTGCTTCCTTTGCACCCTTCAAAAGTCACTACAATTCCCACTCTGTGTGTGAGAGATCTTTCCTGATTTCCTCTTCTTTACATCTCTCCAGATTTGCATTGCTAATGCCTTTCCTCGGATATTATCTTCCATTTACATCAGATAGATCAATTGCTATGTGGATATCTATATCAATCCACCAAAATCTATGTATTTTTGTAAATGTTCATTTATTTTGCATAGCCATATGACTCATTCTTCCATCAATCTACTATTGGGTTCTATCCTCCATTCCAGGGTTCCCTTTTTATTTCTTGACATTGTGTGGCTCTTGTGAAAGCACACAGGTAATCCATCAGTTATCTCTTACATTCAATATCTGTTTACAACATTTTATTGTCTAATCATACATTTTCTTGATGCATCCTCTTCATCCATTCTCTTGCATAATTTCTCAGTTGTAGTATGGTCCAGCCTGCTCAAGCCCACTTCTCCATTGCTTCTTTGATGACCTTCAACCTCAAATATTAACAGGTTGTGACATTATTTGACTCGAAACCAGGCAACATCATTGAATGTTTTTATAGCAAAAAGATTATTTGTTTTCTGAAATGGAAGAGAGGAGGCAGGGCACAATGGGATAAAACATTGAGTGTAACATCACAATGTTTTGGAATTTTGGTAAGTTTTGTTGAACTTCCCACTCCTTCCCTCTCCCCCCTTTATAATTGTTTCTTATAAGAGATGATTCTTTAGGAGGGAAAAAGTAGAATCCTGCACTCATCTTTCTCTTTTAAATGTACTATTTGATATAATAGTTCAAAGTAACCTTTATTGATTATGCTTTAAGTAACTATGCTTTAAGTAACTCTTTCTTGTCCAAAGGCAAAAAACATCCCAGTATTTCCTGAGTAGGAAAGGGGCACTGAAAGGGCCTAAAGTCCCTCTTCCATTGGTGTGCTCAAAGACCTCACATGAGAAGCTTAAGTAGCTACAGAGGAAAAACAATGACCCCGAAGTCCACAGAGCAGAGATCAAATCTCACCTGTCACCTGTGTGACTTTGGCCAAGTCCTTTAACTTCAAAGGGGCTCAGTATCTTTATCTGTACAAAGATTGTTAAAGTTCCTTTTAGTTTTAGGTCTATAATCTTCTAATCCATTAGAATGTAAACTTCTGGAGACAGGATCTTCTTCTTCTTCTTCTTCTTTTTCTTCTTCTTCTTCTTCTTCTTCTTCTTCTTCTTCTTCTTCTTCTTCTTCTTCTTCTTCTTCTTCTTCTTCTTCTTCTTCTTCTTCTTCTTCTTCTTCTTCTTCTTCTTCTTCTTCTTCTTCTTCTTCTTCTTCTTCTTCTTCTTCTTCTTCTTCTTCTTCTTCTTCTTCTTCTTCTTCTTCTTATTTTGTATCCCAAAGATTCAGTACAGTGCCTGGCATGTAGTAAATTCCTTTTTTTTTTTTATCAATAACTGACCTGGAATGAGCAGATCAACAATATCCCCTTGTTGATGTGACATGATTTTGAGTATGGGCTTATACAAACTCCCTCATTATAAGCAAGTCTGGGTATAGCATCTTTCTGTAAAGATACTTGATGATGCAAAAGAAATACATGTTTTGTCATAAATAGAGATAGCCACAGCTGACCAATTATGGCTCTCGGTTCATTGCAAATGTGTTCACAGCTTTGCCAGTGCCTTCCATTACCAGACAGAACAAAAGTGTTTATGGGTTGAAAACAATGATTAAAGGCGAGAGGAGAGACAGAAGGCAACAGGGTTCTCTTAGGAGATTTATTGGGAAAGTAATTACTGGAGGAAGAAAGAGATACTACTTACGTCATCCTCGGATTCACAGAATATTAGAGCTGGTAAGGAAATGGCCCAAGGTGACATAGTTAGTTAATGGTAGAGATGGAACTTCATCCAATTCAGGTCCTGTTACTCCCAACCTAGTGTTCTTTCTGCTGTGTTTCTATCTGTCATGATGCCTTTGTGACTGCTCCCCACATTAATGCAGATTGCAATGTCTGTTTAATGTAGCCACCACACTTGGAGAAGTGCTGAGGATGCAAAAGTCATCCTCTTACAGGGAAAGTGCTAAAGGCTTTCTACAAATCTGTATTCAGTCGTGGGTGACAGGCACCCTGGCCATAGCTGGTACTGTACCTGATGTCATCCAGGCTGGGAGGACCTGTCACCGCTTATGCTTGACTGGCATAACCTTTGAAATTCAGAGCAATTTAATGACAAGATGAAGCATCAGGGGATTTCACTGGAGATTCCACAATACTACAGTGAATTAAACAGATTAAGTTCAGGGACAGAGTAGCATCCACATGACCAGGGAAGAGTCATGTCATATCTCTAGTTCAGAGTTTCCTAATCTGTAAAATGAGAGCATTTGGATTGTCAAGACTTTTTAATTTCTCGCCCAAGGGTAGTTGGGTTGGTTCTATATAGGAAAGATTAAATCTTTATTTCAATATAGTTGCTTCAGTTACCTTTTTAAAACTTCTTTTATATTTGGACAATTGAATTTTAAATGAGTTGATTTGTTCTATGGATTTTTTTTTTCCATTTCACAAGTTTTATTTTTCAAGGACTTATTTTCTTTTTTCCCTTTTGTGAAATATATTTTGTAAGAAGTTATATGCATTTTCCATTTTTGCTAAATTTATTTTGTATTGTGTGATTTTTTAAAAGATAATTTCTGTGTTTCCTTTTCCAAACCCTCTTGCAAAGTTCTCATTTCCTTTCCCCATTTTTCTTCTAACTCTCTTTTTTAAGATCTTTTTAAAATTCTTCCAAGAGAGTCTGCTGAGATCAGGGACCAATTCATATCACCCTTTGGGATTTCATCTGGAGATGATCTGCTTTTAGTGTCCTCAGGGTTTGACATTTGTTCTTTCTTCATAAAAAAACAAAAAAAAAAACTAATTATGATCAGGTTTTTTTGTTTGTTTTTTTGCTTTTGCTTGTTATTTTAAAAAGTTGCAGTCTGCTTTTAGGGGAAAGGGGAGTTTCTCCAAGTTCCTCTACAGGTGATAATGACTATGCTGGGTCAGTGCAGACTAACCTGGGTGTGGCCAGGTCCTGAATTATTCTGGACTATAGAGGCTCATCATTTGCCTTTTGTAATTTTGTTGGATGTCTTACAGCTAATCTACTGATCTATTAGCTTGCAGGACAGAGTAGCCAACACTGCTGTAGATCCCTTCTAGTAGATTCCCTGGTGGGCAGAGCTTAAGGTGGCCTGGGTCTCTGCATTGCCCAAGCTCAGGTTTCAGCATGGCTGCCCGTGCTCAGCCAACCTCCCTTCATGACCAGTTGAAACAGATCTTCCAAATTATTTTCTGCTGAAAATTTGTTACACTCTAAATATTTGTGGGTTCTGTCACTTCAGAACTAGTCCAGAGACTTAATTTGCTATTAATTTGAGAGATATGGGGAGAGCTCAGAAAAAGACATTTCTCTTCTCCACCATCTTGGCTCTGTCCTCTGCAGATTATTTTTAAAGAAGCTTCCTTCTTCAAAAAAAAAAAAGGATCAATAAATATAATAAACATTGATTAAACAGAAAGGTATTTTTACCTAGAAAAAAGGTAGAATTTCTGTTGTCTATACTTCCTCAAGTTTCTAAATTGATTTATACTGCACTTGTAAGAGTAAAAGGCAAACAAAGATGATTACTTAAAAGAGGAATGAGAAAGCTCACAGATTAAACAATTTGATCTGTTGAATAACACCAAATGGAAAAATGAAATTAAACAGTTTTAAAATACAAATCTTTTACCTGTATTGCTTTCTAAACATGTGCCATATCACCTGAACTTCCAACACAACTTTGGAAAGTAGATCCTATAGCTATTGCTATTCTTATTTATACAAGAAGAAAATGAGGTTCAAAACAACAGTAGAACTAAGAATGTGTTGACCAGCCTGCAGGTATTTTGATCTAAATGGTGTTATTCTGAAAAAAAAATATAGCTCCTCCACTAATAATTATAAAGAATCTGGTCATACCCAGCCAACATTGGAAGTAAGATCATTTGAAATCAAATAGTCTTGTAAGCATGTTCAGGGTTTTGTGAACAAGCTATGTCATGATTTTCCACAATAAGTATAACACACATAAGTATTTTTGAGTTCTAAGAGTCTAAAGTTATTACTGATCGAACTCATACCTATAAAAGATCTTCAACATAGCAAGTCTGACAAATGGTCATTTTACTTCTACTTTACTGTCTTCCATGAGAGGAAAGTTATCACATTCTGAAGCATTCCATTTCATTTTTGAGTGGCTATGATTTCCAGGAAGTAACCTAATTTTTACTTTAAATTTTCTGAAACTTTTACCTGTTGCTCATAGGTTTGGCTCTACCCTCTTAGAACAAAGAGAGTAAGTCCAATCCTTCAATTACTCCCCTTGCATCACAACCCTTTAAATATTTATCTTGTTTATTATTATATTAAATTTTAAATGTATTAATACCAGAAAGTATAAACCAATCAACTTATACATCCTTTTACAAGAATTTAAATTTTAAAAAATAATTTTATACAAATATACTTTTATACACAAAAACTATAAGTGGATATTATCATTTAAATCTTTAAATAAAATTTTTCATCTCTCTAATGTGCACTGGAGCACAGTGACTGGCTCATAATAGACCCTTAAAATGTTTATTGATTGATTGATACTATGTGAAATTGTATTGTGTCAATTGTTTCATCTTGGTCCTTTGAGACATTCTGTAATTATGTGCCAACTCTTATTTTAGATCATAGGGTTACAAAGACAAAAATTGAAAAAGCCTCTAACCTGGGGGAATTTCTAGCTGCTGGAGACATTTTCATTTGAAGATTTATATAAAATAGATCTTCAAAATAGATACAAAGAGAATGGTCTGGGGAGATTCAATTTTGGGGGTATGGAAAAGTTTTCTTTTTTACAAATTCCATTAAGAAAACAGAGGATTCTAAGATATAGATATAAAGTGGTAATAAATGCTCACCAGGCATGGAAGGCAATTAAGCCAGAGGCACAAAGGGATGACACATTGTGAATGAAGTTCTTTAAGAGGGACAGTTACTGATGTTCACACATCTGAAGGATAGTAATGGATGATAAGGTGGCTGAAATCATTTGGGATTAGGTTAGGTTGGTCTTTCAAAACCAAATATAGGAGTTTATATTTGATCCTATATATGAAAGGGAGCCATTATAATTATTGAGCAAGGGAGAAGATTTACACTTTGGCAAGATCCTGTTGGTAGGCTTTGGGGGGATCATTCGAAGTGGAGAGATGTGGCAGAGAGCAATTAAGTTAAGTAAGAGATTATGAAGACCTGAATGGCGGAAGTTGATAGAGAGAAGAGAACAAATGAGAAAAACAATCAATAACCAAAGCAAAGATGCTTGATAATTGGTTGGATCTGTGGATTGAGTATGTATATGTATATGTGTATACAAGAAGAAAATGAGATTCAAAACAATAGTAGAATTAAAATGCGTTGACAAGCCCTCAGGCATTTTGATCTGAATGGTGTTTATATATATATATATATATATATATATATATATATATATATATATATACATATATATACACATATATACATACACACATATATACATATATATACACACATATATATACACATATACATATACACATATGTATATGTATGTGTATATTATATATATGTATATATATATGTATATATATATATATATATATATAGAGAGAGAGAGAGAGAGAGAGAGAGAAAGAGAGAGAGAGAGAGAGAGAGAGAGAGAGAGAGAGAGAGAGAGAGAGAGAGAGAGAGAGAGAAGAGAGAGAGAGAGAGAGAATGTGTATATGTGTGTGTGGATATATATATATATATATATATATATATATATATATATATATATATATATATATATATATATATATATATATATATATATATATATGGAACCTGTGCAACTTGAAGGATAGTTATGTGCTTGAAAGAAATAGGGAAGTCAGGAAAATGCTAGTATGAATAAAAAAGTTTCTGGCATTTCCCTAAGATGTCATTTTGCTCTTAGAATGAGACAAATTGACACTTTTTTTTAATTTACATATTTTTGCTAACTTATTTCACAATGCTGATATTCTTCCTTCTTTAAAAGGTGTTGAGATTTGCTTATGCCCATCACAGACCTCCTTGTTATCCTTTAAAGGAGCCTTAACACATTTTTAAAGACTGTGGTAACTTGTGGGTCACCACTAGACATCCTTGGGGGGAAAAATGGTAGTGCTGAAAAAATGGCCCTGTGTTTAATTGAATCAATTTCTCTACTAACAATAGAAGCTTAGAGACATTACAAATACTCTATAATTTTTCCAAGGCAATCCAATCTTCTATGTGTCTTTTGTTCAAATTTGGGTCCAGATCATTGTTTACTTGTGTTAATTTCAGATATATATTTTGATAGATGAGTTCCATAGATTGTCCATCCAACTGTTTATTATAGGATCTTGTCTTCAGAGTGAAAGGAACCCAAGGCCAATTTGCATTGCTCTCTTATTTTATAAATGAGGAAACTGTGGCCCAGGTATGGGAGGTAATCTCTACAAATTCACACAAATTATAGATATCAGGCATAGGTCTTGAACTGAGACTCTCTTATCTCAGAACCTGAGCTTCTACTGCTGTCCTTCATCCTGATCTAAACAAGAGGCATTCTGTCATTCTTTATTCCCTTGCTCTTTTAATAGGGATAATTAGGCAAAACTGTTGCACACATGTATGTGTGTATGTATACATGTATGTATGTGTGTGCAGATACACATGTGTATGTACATATATGTATGTGTTTTATATATGCATACATGTACATAAGCTTAGTATGTGTATGTTTTTGAGATTCTATAACATTCTGCTGCTTGATTCAACAAGGCATAAGCTAATCTACAAATGTGTCCAGAGTATATTGTATACTATATAAAGTCTCTTATGGATTTGTCTTTTGTGTCTGAACTCCTCCATGTCAGTGGTGAACACCTTCAGTGATCATTCATTTCCTTGTTTTATGCCCTAAATTAAAACAATAAAGAGGAATGTGGAATGAAATTAAAACTATTAGATTTTTTTTTTTTTTTGGTATTTGGAAAGATTTGTGGCAGACAGCCTGTTGGAGAGAATCTACTAAGGCAAGTTTGTTTTGCTGTATAAATCAAAGGCTTTTTAAAAATAACTAACACAGAGTAAGTGACAATGTGACCTTGTATTTTTTATACCTTATAGTCAACTGTATGGTTTTAAAGATATTTTCTATCGAAGGTTTTCACTTGTAACAATTGTGATGATTCCTTTCTAGTAAATGAATAAAATCTCTTCAAAGTACATGTGGATTATTCTCATAAAAAATTTTCATTGATGGGAAAGTATCATTTTCAGAACATATTTTCTTGGATATTCCTTTGGTTATCTTCTCTGGGTAATAAAGATTATTGACATTCACACATACCCCCAACTTTGATGTTATTTCTTTTTTCAGGTACTTTGGACATTGACTCCTGAGTGGCCTCTGACTCCTGGAATCTGTGACATAGCCCTTGGTTATGTGCCTTGGATCTAGTCTGGCCATTATTCTGATGATCAGTTTCTTTAGTGACATCTCTAGTTCAGCAGTAGCAATTAATGTGATGTTGAGGGTTGAATGTGGTAGCTCTACTCTGTCCTTGATAATGGAAATGTTTTTTTTTTTAAATAGAAAAAGATTTTACCTGGATTTCCTGTGTTTATTGTCTTCCTTTCCATTTCATCCTTAATCATCCTTGGGATGATGGAGGAGTGAGATCTTCTGTCAAACTTTGTTTAGATTGATTAGTACTTTCTGTCATGTGTTGTTTTATGAAATGAAAAGATTGAAGTTGTATTTTTTTCAGCTTTCAGCTATTTTAATGATAAAATTTTATTCTTTTCTCTCCTAAGAAGTCAGGGATGTGAATATACACAGATAACTGATTCAGGAATGACTGGCAGATCAGTAATGAGTCATTTCCTGTTGATTAGAATATGACTGATTTTAATTTGGGGTACCAGTTATTTAATATTCAGGAATCTAGTACTTTAAGTAGTTTCTTTTTTTTTTTTTCCTTTGAAGGAGGAATCTGGGATATCCAGACTTCTGTGTGTTTCTTAAGCCTTTATCTTCTCTTATTCCTTAGTTCTGAACAAATTTTCCAACATGGCATTTGTTCTATTTCATCATGCTCATTTTTGCAATGGAGTACTGTTGCATCATTCCCTTTTAGGGGTGTGTGAGGGTGGTAATATGTTCTTTATATGTATGTTTATGTATGTGTCTACATATCCATATGTACACATACAGATATAGACACATACATACATGTCTCCTCCAATAGAAAGCAAGATCCTTGAGAGCAGGAATTCGTTTTGATTTTGTGTTTGTATTCCCGGTGCCTAACTCAAGCTCTGGCACATACTAGACACCGAGGAAAATTATTGGTCCATGTATTTTATTGCAATATCCTTCATCAATTGACATTTGAATTTTTCCTCTTCTCTCCCTTGAGCAATTGCAGTTGGGGAACAAACTACAGTTATTTTAATTATTTTCCTAGTGGTCTTTTTGCCCAAAGTCTTCACAATCCATACATTGTGAGATGGCCAAATGTCTCGTGTTTCTTGTTGCCTTTATAAAATCACGATAAAATTTGTTCTGTTCACACCTTTATTTTCTGCTCCAAGGGAGAGGGCAGTGAGTCATTTTTGCATTCAGTTTGAACTTTCTTTGGTCTTCTGGTTTCATTTATGGTGAGAAGGTTAAGATTTGTAAAGTTTAATACCTCCAATGTGATGTCCATTCAGCCATTGAACAGACATCACATTTAGAATACTGATGAAAGCTTCTGTGATTTTTATAAACTAAAAAACCCTATGATTTTGTAGCTCTGTTTTCTCCCTTCCTTTTTCATTTTTCTGTCACCTTCACTGCAGAATTACACTGAGAACACATAGGCCTGAGGCAGTTTTGTAAGCATGCACCCCAACTGTCCAGACAACTGGTAGCATAGCCTTGCTGTAATTGGCTTGGTTTGGTCTTGGAAGGCCTCCATGATTGCTTCTGAGAGCAGGTGTGAAGTCCTTTATTGTGGGAGAACCTGTCATATCCCATGTTCCAGGTGCATACCCTTCCAGAACCCAGGATTACCCAACAAAGCCTCAGAGGAGGTCTATGTGGCCCCTTGAAGGGCAGGGGACTAAATGATCTCACAGAATATCTATTTGATTTACTTTTCATCTTAGAAACACAACATTCATGTCCAGACTCTACGCCTTAGAACTATCTATCCCTTATGCATGTAGAATTTCCCCTTCTTACAGCTTCCTCTTTCCTGGCTTCCTTCGAGACTGCTGGAATCCCACTTTCCAAAAGAAGCCTTGCTCAGCCCCTCCACGCTCCCTGTGCCTTCCTGTCCAGATTGCCTCTTATCGCCATTTTGTACACATGTCCTATGGGAATCTGGTTATTTCCATGCTCTCTTCCAATAGAATACAAACTATTTTATTGGATATAGAATATCCGATATTCTATTGGACCCTTATAAGGGCTATGGTTTTATACCTTTTTTAGTAGTAAACCATAGAACTTACTATAGTATCTGATACCTAAGAATCACTTAATGCTTTTTAAACTTGTTATTTTGGATTTAAAAAGCAAAACCAGTCTTTCCATATATTAGAAAAATAGAAAAAAAAGCATGATTGTGCATAAAATTGCCAGTCTTTTACCTACAACTTCCCATTCCTTATAAATATATATTATATATATATGTTTATATATATATGTGTGTATATATATGTGTATATATATATATGTATATGTATGTTATGATGTAATTTTTCCTCCTTTTTCTTTCCTTTATCCTACTCTAGAAATGGCTACCATTAGGCATATATATGTATATATACACACACACATATATTTATATAAAACATACATATATGTATATATATATATATATATGCATATATATATATATATTTATATACATACAAACTACAATTTATAAGTTCTTTCTCTGGATACAGATATCATCTTCTTTCATATGTCCTTTATAGTTAATTTGAGTGTTTATAATAATCAAAATAGCGCTCAAAGTAATTCTTAAAACAATGTTGCTGCTACTGTATATAGCATTCACTTATTTTTCTATTTTCTATTCATTTTGCTCTTCATTATTTTGTTTAAGTCATGTTTTTCTAAGATCATTGAGCTTATCATTTCTTATAGCCCTTTGCCATTCCATCTTTCAAACTGACAATTGATGGACAGATCCTAAAAAGGCCAAAAAATTCATAAATAATTGAGGTAAAAGCAGACATCACTTAATAACAATAAAGGTTTTAATAGATATATTCCATTGGGTTTGTCTAATGTAACTGAAAGAACTATAGATGGAGCCAAGGAAATAGCTCAGATCAAAGAGCATGATCCAAATACTCATCATGGGGGACCTCTGTATCACTTCGGCCAATGAGATGATGACTAGAGAGCACTGAACAAATGGCTAGCTCTTGCAGATTTGCTTATGGTAATAACAGGGTTTATGATGGAAATTCAGGACTAAGTTATGACCACCAGAAATTACAGAAGTTTTATTCTCAAGGATCCCAGATGATGATCACTGCAGATTATGCAAGGAGACAATAAAAACTATTACCCACAGCACTGGAGAATGGTAAAAATTAAAGGCTACCAAATACTTACCTAACAAGAAATGGCCTGGTGCCCAGAATTCTAAATCAGAAGGTTATTATCTTTCAGGGATTGACAGATGGTAAATTCATGCTACAGATGCACATCTCCAATATCCAGAAGAACCTGACTAAATAATTGTACTAGAATCATCAGAGTGCTAGTAAATAATTAATAATCAAATCTCTGGGAAAAACGTATGCACGCACACTTTATAATTTAATTTGCTAAGTTAACATTTCCTCCATCACTTTATTAAATCCACACAATATTTAAAAAAAACACAATAAATCAAACCCTGATTTGTAGCATTTGCAAGTTTCTTATGGTCTTTGTGCTCATGGTGAAAATTTAATAGCCAGCTACTCAGAGCTGTTACTAGCTAGTTCTATCACATCCATGACTTAGAGCTCAACCATAAGCACATACCTAAAAGTTGTCTACAATAATTTGGGCATAACTCACAATAAAAGTTAAAAAAATGTTTTTAATAGCCATCATGCCAAAAAAGTCATAATCTCCAACCATATAGAATGAAGAATTTTCATGATACAGAGTTCCAGTTTAAGAGATTAAAATCCTGTGTGAACAGCATGAGGTGCATGTTATTCCTATTGATGTATCTGCTAGTGAAGGTTTATTTTCTTAATATAATTATTCAAGAAACATTATGTAAAATACCTAATAGAGGCAGTGTTTTTTCTAAGGACAGCTTTAATCTGAAGCTCATGAAAAAAAATGAAAACAAAATAATAATTATACCAACTAAAATGCTATGTTAATAAGATATATGATAGTTACTCCAAGACAGCTGGTGAAGTCAACAGAGATCTGAGCTTTGAGTCATGAGAACCTGAGTTCAAATCTCTTTTCAGATAGTCATTAGCCCTGTCACTCTAGCCAAGTCACTTGACCTTATTTGCTTAAGTTTTGAATCTGCAAAATGAGCTGGAAAAGGAAATGACAATTCATTTTAGTATTTCTGTCAACACCAAATAGAGTCACTGAGAGGCAGACATGACTTATCAACTAAACCACAACAATAATAAACCCTGTGTGGCCTCAATGGTTATTTGAAGACAATAGAGCTTTACCCCATGATCGTGGTGAAAATCATATATGATAATATTTGTAAAATACTTATCAAAATTTCTGCCACATACTAGATGCTTGATAAAATCTTTTCTCCATGTAATTGTAATTATTTTTATAATTCATTTATGAAACATCACATTTGAGCCTCACAACCGCCCATTAAATTAGGGGTTATAATTATCCCCATTGTATAGATGACAACACCAAGGAACAAAGAAATTAAGAACTTCAGGGTCATTTTGGTTAGGTGATATTATGACTTCATTTTGTCAGTCAGTTGCTTCTCAATTTTCAGAGCAGCAGGAGAGCTTCCAAAAATGGGAAATCTCGCTTTGTCTCATAGAGCATAAAATGATTCAAGAGAAAAATAGATCAAGATACCTGATAATAAAAGTGCTGAAATCTGGGAGAGATCATGAGGAAGCCATTTTAATCTTTCGGGTCTAAGTAGAAATAGGGATTTTCTTAGTGAGAAATTCCTGCTGTTATTAAAAAGTCTCTATATACTTAAATAGAAAATTGTGGCTTGTACACTGGTAACTGAAAGGAAATGAACCCCCAAAGTCC
This sequence comes from Sminthopsis crassicaudata, assembly GCF_048593235.1. Lineage (NCBI taxonomy): Eukaryota > Metazoa > Chordata > Mammalia > Dasyuromorphia > Dasyuridae > Sminthopsis > Sminthopsis crassicaudata. Next base: position 7,561,036 of record NC_133620.1, on the reverse strand, counting down.
TATTTTAATACCACTGATCTATTTCAGACACTGAAATAAGTCAGTGACTTCCTGTACTGCTTAGTTGGAGTTGTGATTTAATAGGACTGATGGCCTTTGTCAAAGACTGCCATGAAAAAAGAACCAAAAATCCCCAAATCAAAAACCTAGGATTTTAGGAGGGAACGGGGCAGCCCTTTTGGCTCAAAGCTTACTAAGAAAGAAGAGGGTCTGATTTCTTTCTGGCTGCTTAGGGAAGGCTTCCCGTGAGCACTTCTCATGGCTAATCAACTGGGTTTGGAACCACAAGATTCCTTGGCCTCAGTGAACACGAGATGAAACCTGCCAGGATTAGTTATATTTATTTTAAAAAGCAGTTGGAAAAATGATGAATCTGAAGCTTTTTCTCTGCTGGCCCAGCAGGTAGGAAGCCTGCAGTTTAAAAGCCTCCCACTGCTTAGACAATAGCAAGACCTCCTGACTTGATTGGAGTCTTCATCATCCTAGCAGGGCAGTAATTAATGTGGTTTCTAACTATTCTATGGGTCTGACTAATAGCCTTATGTGAAAATTTGACTATTTATCATGTCTGATTTCCTACATTGATCCCATGGAAATTTGGTGGTCTTTTTTCTTGTTTTGTTTTTGCCTATAAAGCTGAAGACCTGAGGCAGCAGGGATGTTTACTGGAAATATTGTTCACAAGTCCCAATTAGTGTCCTTTCTCTCATGATTATGGATATAATAACTAGTCAGTTAGTCAATTACATTTTAGAAAGGGGCATTTATTCATTCATTTATTCATTTGTTTTGTTTACTTGTTCATTTTATTTGTTTATTCATTTATTTAATCATTTGCTTATCTATCTATCTAATTATTAAGATAGTATAAGGGCAGTTGACACAAAGCATTTGCTCCAAAAATCTGTGAAACTTTCCCCAAAATAAAAACTGAAACCAGCTTACAAAGGTCCCAATTCTTAGTTGCTAGAAACGCCTTTCTCTGTGGGTTACCACATGCCCTTACGTCATGGCTAGCATTGCTGCTAGGCTCCTTGTAGAACATTGAAACTATTTTGTTTCAGTGTATCTAATTTATCCTTGGCTCCCAATGTAGACACTGGGTCAGATGCTCTGTCAAAATTGTTAGTACTAGGATACTGATGAAAATGCCCAAGTCCGTGGTCTTTTGAAATTGAAAAGACCTTTTTTTGGGTACAAGGGGAGGGAGGGAGGAGACAGACCACAGCCAAGGTGAAAGCCAGTGTTTTTTGTTTTTTTTTTCTTCCCATCTTCCTTTCACACACCAAACAATTCCTTCTCGGGTTCTTGACTAGAAATAGTATTTCCTGATTCACTATTTGCTTAAATCCCCAATAAAAAAGGATGGTTTTTCTCCACAAGCCCCATAGCAAGTGATCAAATTTCTAAGTCAATCCAAATCGTCTTCCTTTTGCAACTACTTGAAATGCCTTTGATTTCCTGATTGATTAATTACTAGGAGATGTTTAGGTCTTACTGAAAATCTAGTTCATCCCTACGATTTATTGACTTAATCAGGATGAATTCTAATCTGAGAAAGTTCCTAATGCTAAATAGGAAGGGACAATTGATTGGTTGATTAAAAATAGCACCGCACATATATTATAAAAAAATATTAGACTAGATTATGACTAAGGTATTTCCCAGATCCAAAGGTCTATACTATGAGCCTGACAATAACATTAAGGAGGAGGGAGGACAATAACACTGAGGGGAGGGAGAAGATAAATATGTGTAAAAATAGTTTCTAAAATCTGAGTGCTAAAAAGGACATTAGAGATTATCTTACTCCAGTTATTTCACAGATAAATAAACTGAGCCTCATATAAGTGATTAATATAAGGTCATGCAATTAGTTGGGAGAAGCCTGAAAGCAAGATTATCAGAAAATCAACCTGTTTCTTACAATCTATGTCCAATCAGGTTTGATGATACCACATAGTCCTGTTTTGACCATCAGGCAGAACCAGAGATTTGTTAATGTCTCTGGACACCCGTCACCTACCATTGCCTTCACACCAGTCTAAAATTCAAGATCCTTTTGAGTCCCTCTGTGCTCCACACACCCCAGACATGGAGTGCTCAGCACCAGAATGACCCATGAAACAGAACTAATCATTTTGAGGATTGGAGCTCACACATTTCACCCATGGTTCACTGCTCCCTAATGAGCCAATCTCAGGACTCTGCAAGCCCCAGCCTTCACAAAGACACAGATCCAGGGACTCTCATTCTGCCTCATCACAAGACACATATTCATCTCCCCTAGCACTTAGCATACAGTTTGTCACATGGGAACTGTGGGAACAAGTCACATTGGTGACTTGATTTTCTCACCTCAATGAAAGTTAATGAAACTGGAACCATCATTGTAGCAACATCATCAGTAAGCAGCAGTATGACTTGGTGCATAGAGAGACTTGGGTTGGTCTCCTACTTTGAAGATTTGACAGCTATGTGCCTCAGCTTCCCAGGGCTTTTTGACTGACGTATCGAACTCATTTAGAAATGGATCCTTGTGGTTGCATATTTGCTTATATGCCCACAAAATTAACTTTGTAGATAATCACATTTTTACTTTGCTCAATATTTCTGAAATTGAATTTTAATTTGGTTTAAGACTTATTCTGGAATTTGGACACTGTTTTAGCCTTCAGTCCAAGAGAATTGGTGAGTAAAGTTTTCTCAACCAATGATATTGTTGCCATACTGGCCATCAGTACCAGTGCCACTGGTATAGGCTGATGATCTATGAACTTTTGATTCCACTTAGAATGGCTGGAATTCTGAGACTTGGGCCAAAGCTCCTATCCCTTTCCACCAAATCCTACTTTTTATATTCATTTGCTTCATTCCTATACTTCCCATATCTTTACTCTATTCCAGCCTGTTAGCTGATATATGGATGAAGTGAGTGCTGGACTTGGAGATAGAAAAATCTGAATTCACCTCCTAGATGAGTGACCCAAGCAAAGCAAGCCAATTAACCTCTCCCTGTCTCAGTTTCTTTATCAGTAAAATGGGTATAATAGTATCCCACATGCTTATTGTCAGAATACAATGAAAGAAAGAAAGTATTTCATAAAACATAAAACACGCTGTGGATATTGTTATTGTTATCCTACTCATCCACTATGACCTCTGCAATCCTATTCAATAGTTAATAGACTGACCATGTTAGACCTTTGGAAACTCCTATTAATTTATTATGTATTAGTGCTAATATTACAGTCAAATGACATTAGCAATTTGGCAGTAAATTCTAGTCAGGAGTTAACCGAAATCATGCTATCTAATTGTACTTCCTCCTCACTAGCAAGTTTGCTATCTATTAGCATGAAAGTGAACCCAATGCTTGCAGAATGGACCATTGGCCTATTTATGTGCCTTCAAAGCTAAATTCCCTTGGACAAATAAAAGTTGGCACCCTGAAACATAAATTTCCATGTTGAATTAACAATATTTTAGCAGACTCTTCCATACCCCAACTGTAACACCCAAAATGTGAGGTTGTCAAAGATGAATCTTATATTAAAAGGAAAGTGGTGATCTCAATCAAGATAACATATCAATCAAGAATAAATTATGCCATACCAATTTCTTTTAGGATTAAATTAGGACATCTTAACATGCAGTTGAGAAAAATGCCATAGATGCTACATAATACGACTTGATTGGTTGATTGTTGTCCTTTGTTCTTAAAGTAGACTAAAATTACATAATTATGTTAGTGTCAAAGTACAGTGTGTCTCATGGTGGTTGATTAGACCAATATGAGTTTGGAAGGCTCTACCACAAGTCAAGCACAAATAGTACATAAGAAAATATAAAACATGATTATCTATCTATATATATATGTAAAAATAAATACTATTTCTAAAGCACTTTGAAAAACTTAAAGGTTTAGATAAGTGGTACCTAATATCATCAACATGAACGAATTCTTTGAGAATTTAATATTTTACATATTATAAATATATAAAATATACTGACATACACTGACCACATTATTTTGTACCTCTCTTCTGCATGTTTCAGGGACATCTTTAAGAGTATAAGTTGAATAATAGTGCTGCATTTGTTGAAAGAGTTTCCTCATTGGATAAAGCACAGATCTAGGGAACTCTGGAGAAATATACTTGAAATAAGGATACTTACAACAAGGTGTTAACTCAGTGTAATTGATGAGATGATGGCTCTCTTTACAATGTCATCATTCTATAAATTGTTTTCCTGGTTTTGCTCACTATCATCTGCACTAATCCATATAGGTCTTCCTAAAATTTTCTGAACCCATTCCTATTGTATTATTTTACAGTACATTTTTCCATGACATGCCTATTTCATATTTTATTCAGTGATTCTCCAATGTTTAACCATATTTTAAAAAAGTGTAGATCTTGCCCATCACAGAAATAACTTTTGTTGCACTTTGAGAGTATCCCTCATGCTTGTATAAGCTCTCATTAATGCCATTTTTATGACACCTTGCCTAGCCAACAGTAGAAGAGTGGGATCTAGGTTCAAATCCAAGTTCAGTCATTTATTTATCTGTGTGACCTTAGTCAAGTCATTTAATTTGTATTTCAATTTTCCTTCTTTTTCCAATGAGGATATTGAATCAAGTGATCTCCATGGTGATCTCTTCCAATTCTAAATATGATAATTCTGAGTTATCTTCTATTTTCTTCATTAAAACAGCTATGCCAGAAATCTTGTACTTGATTTTGGTTGGTGAATTTTAGGAAAAAAAAATTGACAAGCTAAAGAATATTAAGAGGAAGGTGATTAGGTCATTCAAGGATCTTGGGTTCATGTATGAAGAATAAGGGAAGAAACCGAGGGTACTTAATTTAGAATAGAGAAATCTTCTGAAATAAGGAAATGATAGTTCTCTGTAAGTAATAGTCATATTTTCCTGATTGCAGAGATGACAAATTAGGCTAGAAGGAATGGAAAAAAACCTACCTCTTTCTAATAACCATAATTAGCTAAAAGTAAAATCTCAGGAGATAGTTGATTCTCTCTCAATTAATCCTTTCATTATTAACATCATTAACAATAATTTATTAAGTATATATTATGGGTCAGTAATTGTACTTTATGCTGATATTTATGCTAGATAAAGAAAAAAAGGCAAAAAAATTGGATAACCACTTGCAGGTATGTTGTTGAATGGATCCTTATATCAGTATAAAAACTGAATTAGTTGGTTTAGGCAGGTAATATGGTGTGATGAATAGAAATTGGACTTTGAGTCAACTAGGTATGTGGTGGATAGAACATTGGATTAGGTATCAGGAAGGCTAAAATTCAAATTGAGTTTCAGATATTAGATGTGTGACTCCTTTTCAGGTTCCAAATCCGTGAAATGGAAATAATAAAGGAACCCTTCTTCCAAGGTTGTCTGAAAAGTATTTGGGGAATACTATTGTTCTAAAAAAAATAATGAACATATTGATTTCAGAAAATCCTGGAAAGACATAGGAACTGATGCTAAGTTGACTGAGCAGAACCAAGAAAACATTGTATACAGTAACAGTAAAATCATGTGATAATCAGCAATGATAGACTTAGCTCTTCTCTGCAATACAATGATCTAAGGCAATTCCAGTAGACTTTGGGTGGAAAATGCTACTTACATCCAAAGAAAGAACTACAGAGATTGAATGTGGATCTAAAAAGAGTGTTTTCACTTTTTTGTTGTTCTCTTGTGATTTTTCCTTTTTATTCTGATTTATCTTTTCCAACATTACTCATATGGAAATATATTAAACATTGATTGTATATGTATGATAGAAAAAAAAAGAAAGAAATCCCCCCCAAAAAACAAACAAACAAAAAAGATATTTGGAACTAAATAGTTCCTGACTAGGATTCAGGAAGATCAGGATTCAAATACTGTTGTTGATAGTGATTATCTACATGACTGACCCTAGGAAAATCACATGATCTCTTATTTATCTTGATATTGCTGATTCAGGCAGCTCCCTAGGACTGTAAGTTGCAGAGAAGGTACTAATGTTCTTGCTACTGGGCTTCCTCAGAAAGAATTCTGAACACCAAGGAAAACATAAGTCTTCACTCTATCCTTTAAAATGATTTAAAATCTAAGTTAAAATAGGATCAATGACTTAGAATGTGGCTAGAATTCAAGACGTCTTAAATTTTCCACACTTGATCCATTTTTGCCTAAGAAATTTTTATGTGATCCCAGCCATACAGATTTATAAAAATGGTATACAAATCATACATTTACTGATAATAAATCGTAATTTTGCAATCTCCACCTTCAGTTATGAGACCTCATCTGGGATTATGAACCACAGTTTAAAAAAGTGGGTCCTAGATAATAATAATAATGAAAAAGATGATGATGGCAATGAATAGCAAGTATTTACATATTACTTTAAAGATATCAAGGCATTTTACAAATATTTATCCTCACAATCCAAGGAATTAAGAGCTATTGTTATCATCCACATTCTATGGGTGAAGAAATCATACAAAACTTAATTGAATTGCTCAGTATTATACAGTTAATAAATGTCTGAGACAGGTGTGAGCTCAGGTCATCTTGATTCCAACCAGATCCGGTGGTCTATCAATTGACACCCTGCTACCTTAAATGAATGAATGAAAGTATTTATTAAACTCTTTAGGGAACTGAAGTTTAATCTCTATTTTATAATTGAGAAAGGTGAGATCTAAGAAAGTGAAATAACTCCAAACAGGTCACTTGACTCTAGAGCCAGTATTATTTGCATTTGCCATATTACTTCTTTCTGCTAAAAGCCCTAAGGAAAGGAGATTGGAATTCATTGATTCCATTTAGAATTACTAAATTTGGAATCCCAGGCTGTGTTTTCAATTGTCTTTTATTTTATTTTTATATTAAGCTTTTTATTGACAAAATATATGCATGGATACTTTTTGAATATTGACCCTTGCAAAAACTTCTGTTCCAACTTTTCTCTTCCTTCCCTCCACCCTCTCCCCTAAATGGCAGATAGTCCAAATACATGTTAAATATGTTAAGATATATGTTAAATCCAATATATGTATACATATTTATATAGTTATCTTGCTGCACAAGAAAAATCGGATTTAGAAAGAAGGAAAAAAAATAACATGGGCAGAAACATAAAAATGCAAGCAAACAACAATAGAAAGAGTAAAATGCTATTTTGTGGTCCATACTCATTTCCTAGTGTTCTTTTGCTGGGTGTAGCTGGTTCTGGTCATTACTGATCAATTGGAACTGATTTGGATCCTCTCATTGTTGAAGATATCCACTTCCATCAGAATTAATCCCCATATCGTATTGTTGTTAAAGTGTATAATGATCTCCTGGTTCTGCTCATTTCATTTGGCTTCAGTTCATGTAAGTATCCTCAGACCTTTCTGAAATCATCCTGCTGGCCATTTCTTATAGAACAATAATATTCCATAACATTCATATGCCACAATTTAATCAGCCATTCTCCAATGGATGGGCATCCATTCAATTTCCAGTTTCTAGCCATGATGGAAAGGGTTTCCACAAATGTAAAATTGTCTTTTATAACCCATGCTTGAGAAGAATAAAAATGGTAGCTAGTCAAAAATACTCTTTAGGAGGTTCAGTGTATAATGTGTATAATGTCTATATTGGATAACAATCAACAAATATTAAGCACCTACCATATGTGTAAGTACTAAGTCCGCCTAAGGCAGTTTGTGCCCAATCAGGAATTCTCTTTAAACATTCCAAACAAATGGCTTAATTTTAATGAAGGATTGAGGACAGCTCCTGGGCCTACAGACTTATTGATACATTTCCTAGTCTTTAACCAATGAAAATTGAAACTCACTGTTTTGTACCTATAGAGATGGTGACTATAGAGAAAGAGTACCTTAGCTTCAACTTCCTTTAACAACCTCCTAGATTCAATTCAATTCAAAACATTCATCAGACAGCAACTATATATAAGATAATGTGGTAGGCACACAATGGCAGAGACCCACTGACATCCATAGAGTACTTTAATGTTTACAAAGTTCTTTTACACCATTTGTACCTCTTGACATCTGTGCTTAGGTACCATACTCCTACTATTCATTATCTCAATTTTCTATGTTTCTATTTATTCTGGTAATAAATAAATAAATCTCTTGAGCTGTTTAATAAGGTAGAGACCTCATGGATAATATTTTAAAATCCCCTCATTGTGTATATGTTCTTAATTTTTCATCAAGGTCTGACTGGTTTAAAGCCATAATTGCTTCTGAGAAAGCCTCATCTCCCTCAGAAGTTCTCTTCTCCCACTACTTCCTCCCTCTGTACACCCACCCCTCTAATCCCTGGCATGTTTCCATGGTAACTGTCACGATACATCCACCACTGAATTGTTTTTGCTAACCTGGAGATTTCACATTCTTAAGGCTGGTAAAACTGCTTTTGATAACTCCTGTGGTTGAGTCATAAAGCATAGTTTTTATAGGATAAAAATGCAACGGTTATATGCGGCCACACTCCATTTAAGTATTATCAAGGGTTTATTTTTTTATAGTATCCAAGGAATCCAGCTCAAAATGTCTCTTGGAAACTGTCCATATCTTAGGCAATATGTGCATTGTAAAATGGTGACACTTTTCCCAAGCTGATGTCCATCTCTTTAAGAGACATGGGCATTATGCAACAGGGAGTCTGGAAAACTAACTTCAAGGTAACCAAATAACAGCCTGACATCCTTCAGATACTGCTACAACTTGGGAATAGAAAGACCTTGATACATGCAAAATTTAGCCCCCTCATTATACAGATGCAGATAATAAGATTCAGAAATATGAACATGACCTATCTAAAGATACATTGGTATTGTGAGGACATATAGGGAGTAATGCCAGGGGATTTCTTCCTTTTTTAATCATTTGTAGGATTAAGAGACAATGAAATGATCTTGATTTTACTCAGTATGGGTCGATTCAATGAAATTCTCTATTTATCTAATCTATCTATTTATTTATTTACTTTACATGTATATATTATTCTTTATATGGCACCCCACTGACAAGTGCTTTTACAAATTCAATAAATAACCCTTATCCTAAAAAGCTTATATTCTTATTCTAGAAATAAAATTTATGTATAGGATGCAACACAATATTAAAAGAGTAGGATTCAGTTGCAATATAGTATAAAGTAATGCAAGTAAAATGGAATTATAATGGAATGCAAGTTTCTTGGTGCCAAAAAAGTCTTGTTTTTTTTCTGTATCATTATAGAGGCTTTTATCTTTCTTTTATGTTTCTGCATCCCAAGTGTCTAGAAATATTGTTTTTTTTTTAATTTTTATTTTTTAAATTGTTTTATTATATATATATTTTATAATATTATCCCTTGTATTCATTTTTCCAAATTATCCCCCCCTCCCTTTACTCCCTCCCCCTGATGACAGGCAATCCCATACATTTTACATGTGTTACAATATAACCTAGATACAATATATGTGTGTAAATACCATTTTCTTGTTGCACAATAATCATTAGATTCCGAAGGTACATGTAAGCTGGGCAGACAGACATTAGTGCTAACAATTTACATTCACTTCCCAGTGTTTCTTCTCTGGGTGTAGTTATTTCTGTCCATCATTGATCAACTGGAAGTGAGTTGGATCTTCTTTATGTTGAAGATTTCCACTTCCATCAGAATACATCCTCATACAGTATTGTTGTTGAAGTGTACAGTGATCTTCTGGTTCTGCTCGAAATGTTGTTATTTAATAAAGGCTTGTTCAACTAATGCATTGCTGGTGGAGTTGTGAACTAATTCAACCATTTTGGAGAGCAATTTAGAACTATATCCAAAGAACTATAAAACTGCATGTTTTTTTTTTTTTTTGATTGAGTAGTGTCTCGGGTGGTTCTGTCTCTGAGGAAATCATAAAAAAGGGAAAAGGAACCACATGAGCAACAATGCATCAGCTCTTTTTGTGGTGGCAAAGAATTGGAAAAAAGAGTAGAAGTCCATCAGTTGGGCAATGACTGAATAAATTATGGTATATGAATGTAATGGAATGTCATTTTTCTATAGGAAATGATGAACAGGCTGATTTCATAAAAATCTAGAAAGACTTACATGGACTGATGCTGACTGAAATGAGAAGAACCAGGAAAATATTGCAACAGCAAGATTATGTGATGATCAAGTATGACAGATTTCTCAACAATTCAATGAACCAGATGAAAAATGCCATCCACATCCAGAGAGAGAACTATGGAGACTGAGTGCAGAACAAAGCATATATTTTTATTTTTTATTTTTTATGTTTTTTTCTTTATTATGCTTTTTCCCCCTTTTCTTCTGATTATCTCTCCTATCATGATTCATGTAGAAATATGTAAAAGTAAATGTGCATATATAAAATAAAAATAAAATTTATTTGTAAAAAAGAAAAGGCTATTGTCTTAGGAAAAAAATGCTTGATCAATTGAATAGAATCTTTATGAAGATATAGAAAAAGAAGACATTTCTAAGAGCCATGTTAGGCAGAGAGGGATTCCTAGACTGAGGAGACTTTGTCTTAAACTTATGGGTCAGTGCTCACATTTACCAAAAAATTATAATAATTTTTTTTTATTTTTCCAAATACATACAAAGATAGTTTTCAACATTCACCTTTGCAAAACCTTGTGTTTCAATTTTTTCTCCCTCCCTCTTCTCCTTTTCTCTCCTCTAGACAGCAAGTAATCCAATATAGATTAAATTTAGAGCTCACAGTTAGTCCTTTAGTGCCTATTAATTAGCTAAAGCAGTGATACTCATTTCCATTTTTATAGATGAGGAAATAAATTCTACAAGAGGGCATATGAATATACTAGATTCATGAACATGAGTGCATATTCCTATGCAGAGATTGTATTATCAAAGTAGGAATAAGCTTTTAGAAAATTTCATAATTGAAATCACCCCAAAATGTGGCAGAAAGAGGAGAGACTGGTTTTATAGTCCAAAAACTTGGGTTCGAATTCTGACTCTGACATTCAGCATCTACCTTGGACTTAACCACGCTGAGGCTTGGAGTCCTCATATGAAAAATATGAGTCTTGCACTTCATGCCCACGTGGTGCCTTCTAACTCTAAATACGGATCTTATGATGTTACCGAGCAACTCCCATCCTCAGTTTCTTCACATGAAAAATGAGGGGTTTAGCTTAGTTGACCTCCAAGGCCTTTTCAGCTCAAAATATGTGTGCTGCTGTGAAAATATAAAGCGGCCCCCTTTTATATAAACAATGGAAAACACCAACATAAAATAGAAACGTTATCTCATTTCATATAGTGGTATTGGTTTAAGATGAACTAGTTTAGATTCACTTTTGTAGTTTTAGTATATTCTGTCTAATCATTATTATCTTCTTAAGAATTTAAACTTTTTGAGTGCTGGGATGTCTATCAACAGTATTTTCAATCCAATTCCTATTGAACGACTCCACCTACTCTTAAGAAAGCTAAGCTAGCTAGCTGAAAGGAAAACTAACCTTGGTCAAGGTCACGGGACTCAGAAATGAGGGAGCCCAAATTTGATCCAGGGCTTTCAATTCCATAGCCATCCCCCTCCCCCAGCAGTATGGAAGTCAGGGAGAGTAAAGTTTTTGAGATCAAATTAACCTAGTATGTGGGGAGAGGAGGTTCAGGGAAAAGAACTATGAGATAAAAGAGCCATTCTTGTGTTTCTTTTCGAGAGGTGGATTATGGTGATCAGAGAAGACAGTCTCTGTGAACTATGCGATGCTCCTTGAACTTGGAAATGAAGCTTTATGAATACAAGTTATTATTATATACCAGCTCCTCTGAGACAAAAGAAGATGCTTAATAAGAACTCTGTGTAGGAGTTAGCTTATAAAAAAAAAGCCCTAAGAAAGAAGAATTTATGCATTTGTGATGGATAATGGCAGATATCCAGACAGAAATCTTAAAGCCTCCTTAACCAAAGAATTTCTAGACATGTGTTCCCTAGACCATGTCCCAGGAGTCTGTGGTGAAAGATGCAGAAATACCAGGAGGTCCTAAAAGACTCCAACAGAAGATTAGAATCTGTGCACATTTTCAAGGATCGGCATTTACGTCAAAGCTAAAGGAAGTGTGTGTGTTTTGAAAGGGGAGATGGATTATTGTTCCCTGGTATAAGACCCATTAATATCACAGGGAAGATTCAGATCTCCAAAGGCTGGCTCGATGGTAGCCCAGCATCCCCTAAGCTACCATTTTTCTAGATGAAGATAAAGTCATGCAGACAAGTACATTCATAGCCATGTAGAGACATACATTACCTCCAGTTTAAAAAAAAAAAGGAACAAAGGGTATTGGAGTTGGAAGACAATTTAGGGATACTCACTCCTAAACTACTCTTTTTGCACACAAGGATATTGTGGCTTGAGCATCTCTAAGATTCTTTTGATCTTTAAGTCCTGTAACATTAAGCTACTAAACTTGTTTTATTAGATTTTTAAATCCTATGTCTACAAGGGTCAAATCACAACTCTTGCCATAGACTCCTCCCCATGAAGGGCAATGGTTTCCTCATTTGCTAACTCTCCCCTGCATGTCTGATCTCAACCAAACATTTTTTCCAGTAAAACCTTTTGTGTCTCTGCCTTCCCTGCATGACTCTTGTCCACAATAAGTCTTCAGGAACTCCTGCTTATAGGGGGTCTATGCTAGGGGCCTTCCTCTAGTCTTCTGATGTTATGTAGACAGCAGAAACACTCAAGCTATTTAGCAGTTATATCTCAATCTCTTAATAAGGCCAAATCATCTCCTCATCCTAATTCATCACCCTCAATTAACCATTAACATTTTAAAGTGCCAGGCACTGTGCTAAGGCTAGGGATACAAAAAGAGGCAAAATTCAGTCCCTGCCCTTAAGAACTTTCAATTTCATGGTGACAACACCCAAACTAATATACACAAACAATCCTTCTCTTTACCCTTTCTCTGTCTCTCTCTCTCCTTCTCTCCTTCTCTCTCTCTCTCTCTCTCTCTCTCTCTCTCTCTCTCTCTCTCTCTGTGTGTATACATATATAATAAATTATTATATGTATGTATGTATGTATGTGTGTATATATATATGAAATAACACACACCACACACAATAAAATTATTTACAGAGGGAAGATACTAGAATTAAGAAGTTTTGGGAAAGCTTGTAAAAAGATGGAATTTTAGTTGGAAATTTAAAAAGGAAAATTGAAGAAGAAAAGCATTAAAGCAGAAGCATTAAACCATTCAAAAAATGTTCAAAGTTAAGAGGTGGAGTCTTTTTCATGGAATTAGTCACTATCATTGCATCAAAGAGTACATGGCAGGAAATAGGGGATAAGAAAATTGGGTAACAAGATGGACTAGGTCATGCAGAGCTTGGAACGCCAAGAGAACATTTTGTATTTGATTGTAGAAGTGATAGAGAAACAGTTTACTTTGTAGCAGAGTAATATATTCCTGCTTTTTTTCTGATGACATTTGAAGCAACTACTCTGACAATGAAGGAGACATTTCTTATTTGACAAATATGCTATTAAATAAATATTTGGTGAACTAAATTGTTAAATAGCCCAAGGACAGAGATAATGGCAGAGTCAGGATTAAAACTTAAATCTCTTACCTTCAATTTCCTCAGCAAAGTCCAGTAGAACTAAATGATGTTTCAATTCCTTCTACTCTCAAGATCTATGACCTGCAACTATATGATCTTTTAATTCTTTCCAGGGTCTTCTGAATTCAAGATTATTCCTTATATGTTTTAACTACGCCAAGCTTTTGGGGTGGTAAAGATGCAAAAGAGAAGATTTCCCAAGTTATTAGTAGAGTGATAAAAGGCCAGTCCCCAGAAAGTCATGAGATACCCTCAGGATGTGTTAATATCCTTTTAACTTAATAAATGATATTAATTCAGTGTAATTCAATTCAGCAAGCACTTTTTTTTTGGGGGGGGAGTAAGGCAATCAGAATTAAGTAACTTGCCTAGGATCACACAGCTGGTACATGTCAAATATCTGAGGCTAGATTTGAACTCGGATCCTCCTAAATCCAGGACCAGTACTCTGTCCACTGTGCTATCTAGCTGCCCCTTGAAAAAGCATTTATTCATTGGTTGATTCTACAAGTATCTGGAAGCAGAAAATCAATCTTGTAAACAGGGAACAGAAATTAAGACATTTTTGTTGGCATAAAGAAAGTATGTGTAGGATTCTCAATAGGAAAAAACATCTAGAAAGGCAAGCTACAACAGACTATCTGGGGCTCTAGATGTCAAGCTGAGTAGTTCATGGCTAGAGACCCTAGGGAAACACAAGACAGTATCAAAGGTTTCTGGGGTTACAATTCTGGATCAACAGATTTACACAAACTCAGAGCTAGACAGGTCCTCAAGAGCCATATGACCCAAACAAACAACCAGGAAGCCCTCTTACAATATCACAATAACTCCTAGCAGAAGCTTTTCATTCTCTTCTGCCATGGTTGGCTCCCTAATTGTTTTCTTTTCTACCCAACAAGAAGTAGAATTCTTGATGGGACAAATTTAAGCCAAGTGGCAACACTTTAAGTACTTGAACAGTTCCCTCAGTTCCCCTGAGCCTTCTCTTCTCCAGGCTAATAGGTTGTGGTTCTTTGAATGAATCCTCATTTTAAAGACTCAAAGCTTTTCATCATCTCAGACAGATGATGAATCCCCCTTTTGACTTCTCAATAGTCTTAAATTATGCCATACAGAACACCGTCTAAAGAACCAGGAATAGAAGTCAGCAATCAATGGACCTAGTAATACCTGTGGCCAGTAAGTTGCCAAGTCTTGTTGACTTTACCTCTGCTATATCTCTTGTATCTGATCTTTCCTTCCAATTTCTTAGAAAGGCAGTGCTCAATAGGACGGTCATCTCTACATTGCTTGATACTAGACCTTTCAAAAACTAGACTCATACAATGCTGGAGCTGCAAGTGACTTCAGAGACCAGCTAGTATTATGGTCTTGATTTACAGTTGATAAAAACAGTAGTCCAGAGAGGATGACCATGATCTCTGGTATAAACAATAATTATTGTAGCAAGTCAAGTCAGAAAGGAAATAAGGCAAGCTAGATGTAATCTGGTGAAAGACATGAGCTGGAATTTTACAGTAAGAATGGAAGGGATGTTAGAAGCTATGAAGAACTTTTCCCTCTTTTCATACATGAGAAAACTAAGGTAAAGTGACTGACTCAGAGGCACGCAGTACATTTCTGTAATAATATTTGGACTTTGTCTTCCTGATTTGAAGTATTTATATATCTATCTGTCTACCATCCATCCATCTATCCATCCATCCACCTATCTTTCTATCTACTTATCTAGTGTATTTATGTAGATCTTTCTCTCTTACTCACTATATATATATATATGTATATATATATATATGTGTGTGTGTGTGTGTACATATATATATGTGTGTGTGTATACAAATATATATATATACACATATATATGTATATATATATGCATATATACATACATATATACATACATACATATATTGCCTTTAAGGACAAATAAGGATATTATGGACAGAGAGAGATACTGCAAATCACTGTCCTAAATATGTAACCTGTAAAATGGGCATCCATTGGGTTAGATAGCTTCATACCCAGTGAGTAAATTGTTAGACTTGGAGACAGGAAGAATTAGGTTCAAATGCTGCCTCAGATACTTGGTAACTGTATGATACGGGAAAAGTCAGTTCTGTCTGGGTCTCAGTTTCCTCACCTGTAAAACTAGGGGGTTAGACTCAGTGGTTTTCCAGCTCTAAATCTATCTCCACCATGAGCTCATGAACTCTGTGTTCCTGAGCAAGGCACTTCAATTCTTTTTGCCTCAGTTTCCTCATCTGTAAAACAGGGGATAACAATAATACTTATCTCCTAGGGTTGTCATGAGAATGGCATGAGATAATAAGTATTAAGTGCTTCCAAAGTCCAGAGTTATTTTTAATCATTATCATTAGTACTCTTGGTTAGTACATGCACATTCTTCCATTTTAATATGTCTATAGGATAAGAGCAGGTTACACTTTCCCCTCTATTGTGTGTGAACAACATAATTAAGAGAAGGAACGGAACTACTGAACTCAGAGCAAAGGCCTTTGTTCCCATTTTAGTTATTTCTCTAAACTCAGGTAAGCCTCCTAACTTCTTTGTGCCTCAGTTTATCTATCTTTGAATGGGTATTACTATGCTTCCCATTAGTAATAATAGAACAAAATAAAAGGATGAAGTTAGCAAGCTTGAATCAGAAGAAAAGCAGTTTTTGAGTTCTCTATATCAATGGACAAAGAGGATTTTGTCTCCTCAGCAAGATCCTTTTCCCTGACTACCCACAGGGCCCAACTTTATTAAGAGAAGCTTGTCCCAAACCATATCAGCTTGGTAAATGTTCAAGGCTCCTTCTATTCATGGAGTAAATATAACAAATTAGTGAAAAGAAGAAAAAAAAAAGGACCAAAGTAAGAGCCTTATGGATGAGCATCATAGCATTGAGTTTTTTTTATTTCTTTGTTTTAGTTTGGATCTTTCAGTTCCCAGCACCCAGCTTAGATCGCTGCTAAAGGAGAAAATAAACATCTGTCCACTTAATTGTCCCGGGTGATGAAACCAGAACGAAAAATGGACAGTATTGCTGCTGCTGACAAAAGTTTCCCTCTTAGTGGAGACGATCCTTGGTGGACTTTGTCAAGAAAGCCCCCAGTTCTTCCTTTTAGTCCGAGGAGTTGGGAATCTCCACTTAGAGGCTACCCTGAGGCAGAGGAAGTAGCCTAGGTTAAAGGCAGCTTTGGGAGTGCAGTGGAGAGGCCAAAGTACCTGAGAATTTTCCAAGCCAAAGAAGTCAGATGATAGAGGAATAATCTCCCCTCCTCAACAGGTGACATCTTGGACTTGAATCCTCCCAACGGGCAAGGGTACAAAAGGAATTTGAGGTGAATAGCCCAATCAGAAAACTTCTGACTAAACTTGTGCCATATAATATGGAGAGACAGCATGGCAGAGGTGTTAAGTGTAAGACAGATTTGAGTCTGGTCTCAGCGCCCTTCTGCTGTGTGATTGGGAATCAATTCTTTAACTTCTCTGACCTTTATCTTCCTCTTCTATAAAATGGACATCTTAATAATATCATATACCTCATAGAGTTATTTTAAGGTCTTAACAGACGTAGTGTATATAGAGATGGTATAAAATTCATTTGATCAAGTATGATGCTGGGCAAGCCAATCATGCTCTGTGATTCAGATGTTTACCCGTAAATTAGGTAGTTTGGCTCAATGGTTTAAGATCCCTTATATCTTTAGACAGAAGAGTGTTTAAGTGTTTGTTAATTAGTTATATGTCATCTTTCTTATTACTATCATTAACAACAACAGTGAAGAAAATAGAGAAATCCTGCTATAACTTCCAGAAACATACTAAAAGCTCCTTGATTAAGCTCTTTGGAGACCTGAACTCATCATGTGTAGAAACTTCCAGTGATTTTCTCTCAGATTATCCCCTCCATTCCTGATTATATTGTGGAATTGTAGAATTAGAAAGAAAATTTGGAGGGAATTAATCCCTCTTCCAGTATATCCAAGATCTTAATTATGACATTTTCCATCAATGATCATTAAGCTTCTGCCAGAATATCTCTAGTGACAGGTAGCTCCATCCCTCTCCAAGCATCTCTTTTAGTTTCAAACAGTTCCTATTATTTGTATTATTCTTCCTTCACCTGAACTGGAATCTGCTGCAATAACTTTGTCCCCAGTAATTGCAAGTCTCCCCCAGTGCCTGAAAGCTCCAGGACAGACACACCAAGTAAGATTGTTCTACCCCAAGCTTCCCAAGCTTTTGCTAAAGCTAGCTGCTATTGTTTGGTTGGATAAGATAGTGTTATCTCCACTCTGGGAGCTCTGCTGGCTAGAGTGTTTAGAAGTGGCAGTGGAGATGCACAGGAAAGGGGTCACTCTTGTGCTTGTGAGGGGTCACTTTCCACAATCTCTCTTTTCCAAGATTCTGGGGGACGCTGGAGCCTGAGGCATCATCTTCCCAAGTCACCAATGTTATGACTAGCCTAGAGCTCAGCTGGCTGTTATCTTCTCAAAGTCATTTGGGCCCAGGAGATGCTTGCTAAAATGCAAACCAGCGATGGAGTTCAGAAAATATTCAGAGGGATGCAGCTTTTTTTTTTTGCTTTTGTGTTTGTTATACTTCAGTCAGTGCTCTAAATGCTGCTACTTAAAAGCAGCAGCAGGGCAGTAATGAGGTACAAAGCCACTGACCTCTGATGCTGGAGACAGAAGTTCAAAATATCCAGGGATATAGTAGTGGAAATAATAATGGCTGGAAGTCAGGAGAACTGGTTTTAATCTTATCACTGTGTGACCTCAGATAATCCACTTAATCTCTCTGGGCTTGGATGTTTTCACTTGTGAAAAGAATTGAGTTGGTGTATCATTTTCTAAATTTTCTTGTTTGACTCTGTTGTTTCCCAGAATATGAATAGAGAATAATTCTGTTTAGTTGAAGTAGTAAGATGGCTGGAAACAGAGGCTGGAGTCAGCATCTTCCAGGTGAGTCAAACATTGACCTGCATCTCCTTTTAGATTCTGCTGGTAAATCCAGGAGCTTTTTAAAGGTTTAAAGGGTTTGCATTTTCAAATGGCTCAGCATTAGAAACAGAGAGGATATTATCAGTGGGAATGCCATGAGAGAAGATGCTTTACCATTTATTTTGCTGTTGTACCCAAAGACTCATGGGATGCCTTCATCTCCTATCTATGACAGCTCCTTATCTCAGGAACAGGAATTGTCTTGGAGTTTTCTGTTTTTATTTTCACTCTTTTTGTTGTTTGCTTGATTTTTGTTTTATTTCTAGTTTTTTTCCCCTTTTCATCTGATTTTTCTTGTACAGTATGATAATTGCAGAAATATCTATAGAAGAATTGAACATTAAATATGTTCTATATTGCATTACTTGTCATCTAAGGGAAGGGGTAAGAGGAAATGAGGGAGAAAAAAAAATTAGAGCACAGGGTTTTGCAGGGCTTAATGCCAAAAAACTATCTATGCTTATATTTTGAAAATAAAAGCTTAAAAAAGATGCATGTGTGTATACATCCATATTAAAATAATTTCAAGGGGTTGAAATCAATAAGATTTGGAGGAATCAGGCAGGATCTCTAAGCCTTGAAGAGATCCCAGTAATGGAGTGAAGTAAGAAGGGAGAATATTTCATGTATAGATGATGGACCAGGAAAAAGCATTGAGAAATGGATGTTTACTGAAAGCATATAGAATACCAGTATGGCTGGAATTCAAAAATGTGTGAAGGGATTATATTCTAGGTCAATGAAGGGAATACTCACATTGAAAAAAATCATA
The DNA here is from genome assembly GCF_048593235.1 of Sminthopsis crassicaudata. Classification (NCBI taxonomy): domain Eukaryota; kingdom Metazoa; phylum Chordata; class Mammalia; order Dasyuromorphia; family Dasyuridae; genus Sminthopsis; species Sminthopsis crassicaudata. The sequence goes on along the minus strand of NC_133620.1, from coordinate 7,541,591 downwards.
GATTTATGAGAATATTCAAAAAGTGTCATATGAATTATATATCAAAATGCTTATTAAATGCAATAAATTGTAGGAGGCCATATGAGGCAGTAGGAAGAATGTTGAATTTGGAATATGAAAACTGAATTCAAATCCCCTCTCTTATACTGACTCTCTATTGTAACTGTGAGCCAGTCAATGTTGTTTTCTGCATATTATTTTCCATGTCTGGAAAAAAAGAGATCTAAATGACATCTGAGGCCATAATCTCTAATCTTATGGATTTCAAACACTCTTGGTTTCCTCCATTTTGATACCACTTTCTCCAAGCTGCAATTTCTCCATGTTTCTGAAACAGTTCTATCTGGATGTATTTCAAACCATGATTATATCATTTGCAACATGAGAATGTTTTGAAAATATTTCTTCCAGCTCTGAAATGAGGAGTTTCAAAATATTCCTAAATTAATATGGTTTATTGGAGGCTCATGAAATGAAGTCTACCTCCTTCCTTGTATTTACCATTATCTCTCCATCCACAGAATTATGGTCTCCATGACTCCAAATTCATCTCCTTGAACCTACATATGAAGTCTATCCTCCACATGGAGGCTGCTAAGTTAATATTTTGAAAGCCCACAATTTGCCATCGAATTTCCCAACTCAAGAAATTTCGGTGTCTCTAGGATAAAAACAGACACTATGGTTAGAACTAAAACTTTGCATAATCTGGCCACAAATTATCTTTCTAGACTGCTTTTCCATCATTATACCTTATACACTCTGTATTCAGAGCAAACTGTCTTACTTGCATTGCTATTTGCATATGGTATTCAATTTCCCACCTCCATGCATTTGTATTACCTTTCTTTCATATATACTCTTGGAATCCTTAGCTTCCTTCAAGGTATATCAAATGTGCAAATTGTACAAATGTGCAACAAAAGATCGTTTTAACCTCTTCAATTGATAACCAAACCATCGTAAGAAAATTTAAAATTTACTTAATATATAATTTTAACTTGTATAAATAAGTGCTTCCTTTAGAAAGTAAATTCCTTGAGAATAGAGGATATTTTGGTTTTTATCTTTAGTTCTCATTGCCTAAAACAGTCTTTCACATGCAGCTAATAAAGTACTTTTGAATTGTTGAATTAGCCTTTTCTTATTTCCCTAAAGTCTAGGCTAGGTAGTTATGTTGGCTAGAGCTTGTAGCTAATAATGCCAAAAGATGATTCAAATTCCATCTGGTCCACTTAGCTATACCAGGAGAAACACTTTGCTGGTGCCCACAAAATATACTTAAATATCAACGAAACACATTATCCCCAACTTGGAGAGGACTTCAGGGCTCATCCTCTATATGTATGTGTATTTGTGTCTCTTTCTTTGTTTCTCTGTTATTTCTCCTGCCCTTCTTGGGAAGAGCATTCATTTCCCACATCATGAGAATTATAATCAAACCAATACTGCATTATTATTGTTTTCGTCTCATGATTCTTATAAGTTTTCAAACCAAAGTACCATTCCCTATTACACTGTAAGTTGTCTCTTTATGTCTCTCTGATTCTACCACTGTTATCTCTCATTCTCTTTCTATTTGTCTCTGCCCCTCTTTCTTATTCTACAGAAAGGGGAATGGACTTCCTCAAAAGGTGGGGTTCTCCTTCCTCAAAGATCTCTAGACAAATTCTAGATTGTTACTCAATGGATATATGGATTAAACCATAATTATTTAGAATGGCTATCGGATAATTGACTCTTCTACCTGAATTCAGATCTGATCTCAGACATTTCCTAGCTATGTAATCTTGTTCAAATCACTTCATCCTGTTAGTCTCAGTTTCCTTATCTGTATGATGATCTGGCGAAAGAAAGAGCTGATCATTTTGGAAGCTTTGCCAAGAAAGCCCCAAATGCCAAGAAAATCCGCAGTACTGAAGTGACTAAACATCAAAACATACATGCATATATATATATATACACACACACACACACATATATATATATATATACACATATATATATACATGTATCTCAAACACATGTATATTTGTGTATATGTGTGTATATACACAATATATTCATGTATATGCAAATATATGTGTATGTGTGCATATATATATTATACACACACACACACACACACATATATATATATATATATATATATATATATATATATATATATATATATATATATATATATGTATGTATAATTAAAATTCAGACACAGAGAGGACAGCTCAGCCAGGACAGTAACCCAGGCTATCTGAGAGCACCTGAAACCCTGACTTTGAATTTTGCCTTTACTTCCCTGGCCCTCAAGTGGAAGGCCCTGGAGGGCCTTGCACAAGAAGCCATCTATCACATTTAAGGAACATAGGACCTGACAGGATCTCAGTAGCTCTTCAAGAGGCATTATAGAGGGACTGTCACAAAGGAGAGGAGCAGAACTACCTTGTATGGTCTTGAATAATGACAGGATCCATAGCTGGAAGATCCATAACATACAAAAGTCTTTCCTCACTTCTTGTATTTTCTTTCCTAAGAAGGAGCCAATTAAAGGAACAGGGGCCAGAATCTCTTTTTTGGTATGAACGTTATTCAAGACACCTGAAAAGGTCTTCTTACTCAGAGAGGGAAATTATTTGGTTGTTTTCAGGAGTTATTGTCAAAATGTTGGCCAGGGCTAATTTCCTCTTGGCAGCCAGACAGCTTCCAACGCCATATCATGTTAAGCGTACATCCATAAACAGACAAGCTGTAAACATCCCATTGCATACCTTCGCACAAACAACCAAGCTGGGAAAGAAGCGAACCTTCTGGGTTTGCTCTTTTAGAAACTCAGCAGTGTAGTGTGTCTTAAAGGAAAACAATGAGCCCTAAATCCCGAATCAGTACACCTGGCTTCCAATCTTGTTTCCACCATTAATTGTGTAACTTTGCACGAGCCATTTCTCCTCATTATACCCCATTTTCCTTAGCTTGACAAGAATAGGGCAGAATTAGATAGCCCCTAAATTTCTCTTTAAGCCCTGAAACACTATAATTCGAGCAAGGCATTCTCTTTTTCCACCTTATTTATCATTCTTCCTGACTAACCATGGCATTTCATTTAAAGCAGTCCTCTAAACTGATCATCAGAGAATGATCTTTCATCCTCACTAGCCAACCAAAACTTCAGATGCCTTTAAGTTGTATATGAAGTCTAGGATTGATAGCCAATGTTGCAGAATTAGGGGTTTCTCTAATCCTTCTGATTTAAGATTTTTAAAAATTCCCTCTCTCTCTTCTGCTCTTTCCTTTCCATGTCCCTATCTCCCCATAGTTTTTTTTCCCTTTAAAACTAAATACAAAATAAGAAAAATAAAATAAAAGAGAAAGAGAAAGATATAAAAATGGAAAGAAAATCAAAACAAAACCTTGTCATGTGCCCAGCAGAATATCAGGGAAGATTTAAAATATCTAACAATAAATTTCCATTTCAAGAAAGCATATATTATAATAGAAGACCTTATATTCATGACTGTCCCAAATTCCCTTTACTTCTTTATAGGTTATTCTTTTGTGCTCTGCTGTGCACTTTTTTACTTTATTCATTTTTCACCTTTTATTCCCCTGATAGATTCACAAAATTCACACTTAAACACCCACCAACTCACATATATAATTTATATATAAACATATAAACATCTATATATGTATCTACATATACAAAATGTATACATACATATGCATTTGTAGATATGTAGACATGCATCTAAAACAATATTAATATGATTCTTGAGGTTTTACTTTGATCAATGATTATTAGTTCTACTTTTTTTCTAATAAATTCTACACCTAATCCTCATTATTATGTTTCTGTATATTTATTTCCTATCCCTTTTAACTATTCTATTTTAGCTCTATTCCTTTTAACTTGCCTCAACTCGTCCCATCCTTGGATCCCTTCCTTATCTTCCCTCTCCACCCCTATCTTCCCTTTTAATTGCATTCCCATTAATCTCCATACTGTATCCACCTCCTATTAATCTATACAGCCATCTCCACTCCTTCAATTAGTTCTGCTAATCATTACCTAGAAGGTCTTGAACAAAGAATTGAGCCACTGTGATTCAATTTCTTCATCCATAAAATGAGAAAGTTAGACCAATATTAAAAGACCATAAGAGAATGACTTTAGTTTGGAAGGGACATTAGGGCCATCTACATTGCATTCCATTCAGTGAACATTTATTAAATGCCTACTATATGCACACACTATTCTATGCTCTAAATATACCAAGACAAAAACAAAACTATCCCTCCTCAAGCAGTTTACCTTCTAGTAGATAACCTCTCAGATCACTACAAACTGCAAATTCTATAAGCGGTACCTGAATTATACTTCTGGCAAGAATAAAATAATGATAAGAGAAAGTTTAGATTTGTGGGCACAATAGCCTATAGAAAAATCATCAAAAAAAAATCTCCCTGTAGCAACTTCATATCATGATTTCAGAGGGAAAGACACTCCTGAATTCACTTAGTTTGACCTCTTAATATGACAGAGGATGAAAATGAGAAGTAAAATGACTTACCTAGAGTTACACAGATTTTTGGTACTTATTTGTTGTGGCCAGAAAGTAAAATGTTTCATTCCCTTTGAATTCACCTATTCTTTCCAGAAGTCCTTGTACTTCTTGCTATATCTTTTCATAGAATAACATACTTTGAAATGATAAAGTCATCCTAGAGGATCCCTCTATCTAAGAGGATCATCTCACTCATTCAGTGCATTTTTCCTACTCTACTTCCCAGTGCAACTAGAGACTGGGGTACCCTTTGGTCCTGAGTATGGACTGCAATAAATGAACTTTGGTATGGCTACAACCAAGTTTCCACATCATTTCCCAGTTGTTGTCCTTCTGAACCATTATCCCCAGTCCATTCTTCTAGCTCCTCTATTTATATTATCTCCTTGATATATTCTTATATTGCTTGCATTTATTAGTGCTTAGTAAAGTACCTGACACAAAGCACTTTATAAGACAATAAATGCTGTCTATCTAAATGTTTATCTATCTCTGTATCTATCTACCTGTAATTTCATTGTTGGTTTACTTATCATTAATTATTTATTCCTTCCTTCATTCAGTTAAGTCTGACTCCCAGTAGAATGCTCTTTGTTTCAATGCTGTGATGTCAAAGCATTGTTTCAATAATTTTCTCAAGCCATAGTTCCTGTGAATAATTAGCCCTGGTCATGTTTCCATCTGCTAACTCACCCTGGATGATATGATGAGGGAATACTTCTAGATGAAAGAAATGAAGAAAAATGTGCAAGTTCTCTGGACGGACTTGGAATATCTTATTGAAATTCTTGCCCAAAGTCTGATTTTTCTAAATCAGTGGGCCACTGGTAAGTCACATGGCTTTCTTAAATAAAACATCACTTGAATCAAATTCAGCAAACATTTATAAAGAGCCTACTATGTAATGGAGACTGTTGTAGACCTGAGGAATTCAAAAGATTAAAGTGAAGGCAGATCATTTTCTTTTATAGATGTATGTATGTGTATATATAATGTATATGTAATATATATATACATATATGTAAATGTATACATATATACATACATACATATATAACATTAGCTTTTTTATTAAAGTTTTTTTATTTTCAAAACATAAGCATAGATAATTTTCTACATTCACCCTTGCAAAACCTTGTGTTCCAATTTTTTCCCTTTCCTCCCACCTCTTCTCCCATACAGCAAGTTATCCAATATATGTTAAACATATATAATTCATATATATATATATACATATACATATATATGTATATATACATATACATATAAAACACACACACATATATATATATGCATATATGTATATGTGTATATATATATATATATATCCACAATTATCATGCTGCACAAGAAAAACCAGATCAAAAAAGGAAAAAAAATAAGAAAAGAAAAACAAAATACAAGCAAAAAACAACAAAGAGAGTGAAAATACTATATTTTGTGAAACACAATATAGTTCCCACAGTCCTCTCTCTAGCTGTAGAGGTCTTTCTCCATGTAGAAGACCATTGGAAGTGGCCTGAATCAGTGCATTTTTGAAAAGAGACATGTCCATCAGAATTGATTATCATATAATCTTGTTGTTGCTGTGTACAATAATCTGCTGGTTCTAGTCACTAAACTTAGCATCAGTTCATGTAGATCTTGCCAGGCCTCTCTGAAATCATTCTGCTGATCATTTCTTATAGAACAACAATATTCCATAACATTCATATACTACAATTTACTCAGCCATTCCCCAAATGATGGGCAGCCACTCAGTTTCCAGTTTCTTACCTTTACAAAACGGGCTGCCACAAGTGTTTTTGCACATGTGGGTCCCTTTTATGATCTCTTTGAGATAAAGGCCCAGTAGAGAGACACTGCTGGATGAAAGGGTATGCACAGTTTGATAGCCCTTTGGGAATAATTTCAATTTGCTCTCCAGAATGGTTAAATCAGTTCACCACTCCACCAAAAATGTATTAGTGCCCGAGTTTTCCCACATTCACTCCAACATGCATTTTTATCTTTTCCTGTCTTCTTGGCCAATCTGTTAACAATAATTTTTTGTTTTTAAAATACATGCAAATGTAGTTTTCAATATTCACCTTTGCAAAATCTTGCATTCTAAGTTGTTCTCCCTCCCTTCCTGCCACCCCCTCTGCTAGACAGCAAATAATCCAATATATGTTAAATATGTGCAATTCTTCCATACATATTTGTTATTTGTTATTCTGAACAAAAATTAGTCCTTTTTCTTAAGTTTGCTGGACTTGAAGCAACAAGTAGAACTATCATGATTCATACTTTTCTGCTGATGTATCTATTCCCTTATAATACCTAATACAGATTTCTGGATACTATAAGACCCCAATAATTGAAATATCATTGATATCATCTCCCTGTCAACAATAAGACAATTGGTGAAATCAACACCTGATACATGGAGTAAAATGATAAAGACATGATGTAAAACCTTTAAAAGATCAGTGTGTTTGTCTCAGAAAAAACCTAACATATCTTCTCATCTCTGAGATGATCATCTGGAAACTGATGCAGATACTCTAGGAAGCAGTCAATTGGCTAATCACTGTGCTGGCCGTGTTGTGAGTAGCGAAAAACTCCATCTCTGGGAATCCCAGAGCCTCCTGTTTCCTTGGCAACTGCAGGTAATGTGAAGCTTTGATGCGCTCAACTCCCTAAACCCCTTTTCAAATCCTCTTCAAAATTGGATGTTTATACAGTCAATCAAACCTCTGGAATTCTTGGTCCTTTAAGATTCTCAGATAATCTAACTTTCTGTCAGGACTCTGGGCAATAACTGTGTCTCTGGACTCACTGATGAACATCTTAAGAAGCTACTGTCTTAAAGACTTACATCAAACATGGCCTTGAGAATTAGACTTCCTGCAGTAGTGAAGAATGGTCTTAAAACTGGGGGGAGCTTCCTCAATTATTTAAGAAATAACTCTGATTTGGATTCCGCTAATTGAGCTTAATTCCTGAAATTTTGTACAACCCTTTGAAGTGATTTTTAAGGATTTTAGGTGAGTACAGGGCATCTAAGGGGTTCTTTACATCTGCTTTTAGTCTTGTATTTCATACCTGTGAAGGTTATTCTCAATCTCCTACTGTACTCTCAGTAGGCTCAGAATATTGAGTTTTGATGTAATGCCAAATGTAGCTATAGGCCACTACCTCCACACCACCACCCTTTTCCTAAGCAAGGTCCTATAGTTGGGGCTAGTATGAACATTTGGAGGCTAATTCAACCTTCTCATTTTTACAGATGAGGGAACTAAGACCTAGAGGTGTCATTTGCTGAAAGCTAAACAAATATTTAATGTTAGAGGCAGTCTTTGAATCTAGGTCCTCTCATTACAAAGCCATTCATTCCCTTATTTATTTATTTAGATTTACACACACACACACACACACACACACACACACACACACACACACACACACACAAACAAATACACTCATCTTGCACCTAATGGAAGAGCTCTTTTATTCTGCTTTATCTGATATGCTTTCATATTTATGCTTCCTGATTTCTCATTTTTTGATATTAACTTGGATAAAAGGATTTTTCTCCTACTTCTCCATGGAAATTTGGTGGGAAGGAAGTCAAGTCTTGGACACATGCCTCAGGAAACAATTTCCCCATTAAAGGATAGATATCAGGAAAGCAACAGAAATCTCCATATTTCTTCCCCTAGACTTACTTAGGGCAGTAATATTCTGGCCCTGTCCCCTTTTTCTCACAGTAGTTAGCCTCTGGTCATGACCTCTTCCTTCCATTCTTCACAGGAATCAGTATCTGTCTTAGAGGAGAATGCTCACCTGCTCCGACTTCCTTGTGACTCATTTCCAAATAGATTCATGTCAACACATATAACCTTCATAGCAAAACAAATATACTACCACGTAGCATGCTGAGATAATATCTAAGAAGTTCTTGGCAAATCTTTCTAATTTTTAATTTGAAGGTCGTCTTCCTTTATTCTAGTCAAGGTGATTTTTTGAGCTATTAAAAATTGTGTGCATATAAGGAAAAGACTCATAATTGGGCTATTACTAGGATTCAGTTCCCCTGCAGAATCCTGCAGTGGCCAGCACTAAATTGGTTAATGTATATGCCTACCCTTCAAGCTAGCTAGCATGGTGAGATTGTGAAATGTTGATTTTTTTTTGTCCCTCTTAGGCTGTTTCTGGAAATTTGGGGAAAAAACAATAGCCACAAACCCAAAACAAGGCCAGCTAATATGATTTTTTTCAATCCTTTTGCTCTAGGCCTTTCTGTCATTGGGAAGAGAAGATTAGAGGTAGGATTTAACAATCTGAAGACTAAATTTAACATACATTTATTCCAAGTAGAAGATTAATGCTAGGCAGTCAGACTACAAAGACAGGATGAGAACAGTCTGGCCATCCAAGAGTTTACCTTTTTTTTTTTTTTCTTGTGGGGATATAACATAGAAACATATTAATAATTATCAAGGGGACTCTAGAAGGCAAAAAGAAGTAGAAAAGGAAAGAGCTAGGAATCAGGAGGCCCAAGTTGAGAATGAAGAACAAAGTACTGAGGCTATCAGTCATTTATTAAGTGCTTACTATATATATATATATATATATATATATATATATATATATATATATATATATATATATATATATATATATATATATATATATCAGACTCTTAACTAAATACTAGGAATACAAGTAGAAGGGAAATGAAAGATATTGAAATAGGAAAAAAAAACATAAATATAAAATGAATAGACCTGAACAATTATTTTCATAAATGGTAGTTTGGGAAGGAGAGGACTGGCGATTAAAGGGAACAAGAAAGACTTGATGAAGATGATGTTATACTTTAAAGGAAAGGAGACACCCCCTAAGGCAGAAATAAGGTGGGAGTTCAGTCCAAGCAGGAAAGACAGATAGGGAACTCTGAGACTAATAGGTTTAGAGAACTGTCCCAAGTGCTGAAAAGTTCAATGATTTGTATGAGGTCTCATCCAGTAACCATCAGAGGCAGAACTTGAAACCAACTCTTTCTGGAACAGCAGTCACCTCTCTCTTCACCATTTCACCATTGTCTCTAGACTCTGTAGACACTGGCTAATCCAGTCACAGAGACAAAGGATAACTTTCTTTTTGGGAAGTCAACTGTTGGGACAGTTAGATAAATTGGGCATTCAGAAGGAGGCTGATGTTAACAATGGACTGGGCTTGCAAAGCTATAGCTTGGCCTTGGGTTTTGACATCTGTTGAAATGAAAAGAAGGCCACTGAGAATGTGAGTTTATACTTATGCATATTCCTGTGACCAGGAAAAGAAAAAAAGAATTGCCTGCACCATTCAGGAAAGAACAAAGGAGGTGGAAGATAAATCAACTGAGCCGCTGTTGTTGTGTGGCCTCGTACCACACACAGCCTTAACTTGACTTATCTGAAAAAGGAAAGTGAGGGCAAAATACACAATAATAGTTTTTAGTGACCTCAAAAGGCAAGATGGAAATGCATAAGAATCATTGACTAAAAAGCCCAAAGAGGCAGCCTGGCCCAAGTATCTGAGAGCTGTAGTGGGCACAAACTACATGATATTTATTCTTAGGTAGTATTCCTACCTTCCAGTTCTGGAGGCTTTGGTTGGTTCCTTTGCTAAGGGAGGAGAGGCTTAATAAGTGTATGCTGAACTATTCTTTGGTAGACTGCAATAATAGCAAAATGATATTTTGTCTTCTCTGTATATAAAATATTCTTTTTTAACAATTAAAGACTAGATAACACTATATCGGGGGTATTATTTGAAGTGGGGGTTAGAAATGGAACTTGTCCCCCCATTTGCTTTTGAGGTTGCCAAATAAACATATGTAGTAGCCACCTTATGCCAGCTAATGAGAACAGTTGTTAAATTTTCCGTGTGAGCTCTCACTCTCTGGAAGTCTGTAAACTCCAAATCAGTACTTGATTTGTTTATTGTCTAAATTTAAGAAAATAATGGAGAAAATGTCAGTAGTAATATGGATTAAACTTATAAGGTCACACTTTTGGAGTCAGTTGTTAAACATTTACTGTTATGGAAATGACCCTTTAGTTTACATTTGCCTATTAATTTTTCCCCACTAAATTACAGGCAACTAGAATGAATTTCCACAAAAAAGCACTTTTCATTTTAACATGTACATTAGAAGCATCCTTATATTCATTTGTCTAACTCAATTACGAAGTGCCCATTATTTTATAAAAAGATAACTCACTTCTTTCCCTAAAGAAAGGGGAAAATCTGCAAAAGAAGATTGCTACCAGAAAAAACCGGGGCACTAATGCATTGTAAGTGGGATTGTGAATGGATCCAGCCATTTTGGAGGGCAATCTGAATTAAGCCCAAAGAGTTGCTAAAATGCCTCTGACCCCCCTATTCCACTTCTTGGTCTATTTCCAAAGATGATTAGGGGAAAAGGGAAAGAATCTACATGTTCTAAAATGTTGTAGCAAATCTATTTGTGACAACAAAGAACTAGAAATTGTGGAGATGACCATCAATTAAGGAATGATTGAAGAAACTGTGCTATATGATTGTAATAGAATATTATAAGAAATTATAGGTTTGATGATCTTAGAAAAACATGGAAAGTTTTGCATGAAATAATAAAGAATTAAATGAGCAGAATCAATATGATAGGGGTTGAGGTCCCTTTAAGATTCCTTTCTGATTGCCCAACCCCCATGGCTGACCTTGATTCACAAATCCTGGCCAAAAAGCACCCTTTTGAATATCTGGGCCCAGCCCCCACTATCAGCTCAGCTTCCCCTACCCCCCATTGGATCTTTAGCTAACTGAAAAATCTGCCAAGAACTTGGGGTACCATCCACAAATCCCCTTTTAGGTATAAAAGGGCCAAGCTGGAGCTCTCTCTTTGCAGGAGCCCTTCCCCCCAACACATGGTATCCTTCCGGCCATGTAAAAGTTCCTGCCTGCCCAGCGGCCACCTTTGGCCCTAGTGTCTTTCTAACTGAACTTTACTTCCAAATTCCTACAATAAACCTTTTATTTATCAATCTGGGTTTGGGGGCCTGTAAATTCATTTACAGGGGACACTGCGCCTCATGGGATTATCTTACTGTCTTTGCGCCAGCAAACAATTCCCCCTTTCCTTTCTCTCATCAAATAGAATGCTGTATATAATTTTAATTTTTTTAAATTTTTCAAAACATATCCATAGATAATTCTGCAACAATAACTGTTGCAAAACCTTGTATTCCAGTCTCCCTCTCTTCCATCTCTCTCACCTAGATGGCAAGTAGTCCAAAATATGTTAAATGTAGTGGAAATATAGAATATAAAGGGCGGAAATGGAGATGTACTTGAATAGCCAAGCACTTAAGGCTAATTACCAATTGTTCAATACTCTATTAACATATGATTGGAGAATGACCCTGTCCAACTATTCTGTGCTGGCTGGATCTGTGGGTGTAGGCAGAGAAGTGTGAGAGAGATCAGAGGGTGGAGTAAGACAAGTGGTGGAGAGAGAGAAAGGAGATCCTAGATCTATTCAGCTGACTGACACCAAAAAGACCAAGAATAAAGACTTTTGCTTATCCTGACTCTTGCTGACTCTAAGGTATCCAGGGTACTAACACAGTCATTGCAATAGAACATTTTATATAATAACAGAAATATTATTTGAGCAAATAAGTCATTTTGATGATTAGAAATACCCAAATTAACTATAAAGGACATATTAAAAAAGACATTAAAAGAGAAAGAAGTGGCAAATGGAAATGCAAATGGAAATATGTGTGGAATAATTGTGTGTGTGTGTGTGTGTGTGTGAGAGAGAGAGAGAGAGAGAGAGAGAGAGAGAGAGAGAGAGAGAGAGAGAGAGAGAGAGACAGAGAGAGAGAGAGAGAGAGAGAGAGAGAGAGAGAGAGAGAGAGAGAGAGAGAGAGAGAGAATATGTATGTGTGTATGTTTACAAACACATATCTATTTGTGTCTAATGGTAGCAATCTCTAGGGCATGGAAGTAGGAAAAGGGAAAGATAAAATTTATGTTAACTTTATTATATATTTAAAAGGAATAACAAGTTGTACATAATAGATTTTCAGTTTTATGCACAATCATATTTTTATCATGTCATCATGAAATATCTTGTTTTATTCCACGTTAAAAATTTTAAAAAAGAAGCTTGTTACTTTCAACTACTGCCTCTCTAAGGACAAGAGACATTGCTAAAAATCACTATATAAGCTATTCACTTCAGTAAGTTATCTTATTATTAGTTTCTGATATTTTTCCATTTAATTAAACCCTTATTATAAATAAATGTCAGAGCTGTTTCATTAGCATATGAGTATCTTTAAAAAAAACTTAAAATGATAGATGATTGATGCAAGAAAAAATAATTAATCCTGATTCATCTCTCAGCACTAAAGTGTTATGACCTTTTTGATAAATCACAAATCATAGATGGATAGTCCTTTGTTTAGTTCCAGGGTTCTTAGCCTTTTTTGTATCACAGATGCCTTTGGCAGTATGCTGACGCCTAGGTACTTCTCAGAATATTTTCAAAGACATAAAATAAAATATATATAATTGCAAAAAAAAAGCCATTCTATTGAAAGAAAGATCTATATATTTTTCTTATTCAGGTCTATGTACTCTTGGGAATTTAGTCATGGACTCCATGGAGATTTGTTGAGGTTATAAAAGAAGCCGTAGTCTAGTTCTCTGCCTGGTTGCATCATCTTGCTTCATTCATCAGATAACAGATTCAGGCATGGGCTTATACTGAGCATAGGAAACTCCCGATGTGGAAATCCTTTCTACATAGGGAGGCCAGTCCCTTGTCTTCAACTTTTAGTCTTAGATAATTGATTAGAAGACAGAAAAGATAAGTGACTTGGGGAAGGCAACACAGCCCAAAAGTGAGCAGTGGGATTGGAGCTCATATCTACTTGGTGTGGAGATTGGCCCTAGAAAACATAAATGACTCCATGTTTGGCCACAGATTGACTCATCTATGTAATTAGAAAGCTCTTACATCCCCAGTAACTGATTCGGTCAGCTACATTTAGGATTATGAATGCAAGGTTAGCAGACTATAGGTTTAGCAAACATCATTAATCTATATAAGTGAAGTGAGTAAGCTTTCACAATCACCAAGTCCTTGTGGTTGGTAAGGGAAATTGCAGTTCTGATCACTCACTGACTTCCCTAAAATCCCCCTCTCACGCCAAACCTAAGAATCTGCTAAGCAACACTAATCAGATAAAGTGGCAGAAACCCAGGCTCTCTGAGCCATCTCCCAGGCTACAAAACCCACCATATGCCTGAATTATGGTTATTAAGCAAGCCTCTGGTATTTTAGGAAAAGAACTACTCAAGTGTATGAATAATCAAATGGCTATCTTGTGATCATTTGAGTGCTTAAATTACTTCTCAATAGTTTCCCACCCCAAATACCCCAACATGTGAGTTCAAAACTGGCTTGGTTTCCATCAGGCCATTCTGTTCTCATCCTTTAGTAACAAGTATTTGTTGAGCTCTTATTATGTGCTAAGTAGTACTTTGGATATGATTGCATGGTCTCTGTGAAGCAATTATTTATTCGGTAACAGAATTTGCAACAAAAATCTATGATGTACCCATTGTGTGCAAAGGTCAGTAGTAGATATTGGAGGAAATGCAAAATATAGACACCCCCCAGTGTTTATAGCTAATAGGGGGAATAAGATGAATAAAGAGATTAAAAACATACAATGTCACATGAAATGTTCATTTGAAGTTAATGAAATATAACAGAAATTGTTTCATTTTTGTCTTTGGAAATCTTCACTCAGTATAATGGCTAGAATATAATAAGTACTTACTAACTGTTAAACTGATTAAATTATTGAGAGGTATAAAATGAAGTATTAGGAGAAATCTGAATGAGTAGATCTCTATCACATGGAAGGAGTCTTGAAGATTTCCTCTAAATTAGAGATGACCTTTAAATTGGAGTTTATTGGACAGCATTTCAACAAAGTGAAGAGGGGCATGGTTACCAGTGGGAGCAATAGTGTGGTACATGTTTGGGGGAGCTAAGAAGGTGCCTAGAGTATATAAAAGAGAGCAACAAACTATGTCCTGAGTCTCAAATCTGGCTCATAATCTGATTTTGTCCAATCCATGAACTCAGAATGTTGTTTTTTTTCCATTTTAAGTGAAATAAAATTTTATTTTAAAATAACAAAATACACATTATTAGTTCATGTACATGTGTATGTGTGTATACATACATGTATATATATGTGTATATATATATATATGTGTGTGTGTATCTACCTATTTATTTATACACACATATATAAACTATGGATTGGATCTGACCTACAAGTCATAGTTTACTAACCCTTGGTGTAGAATATGTGAGAGGAGTAATGTGAAAAAAACAAAAACAAAAACAAAAAACTGGAAATGTAGATGGTGTAGAAGATGCCAGATGGCAGGATGTCTTGGAATACTATGCAAAGGAACTTAAAATTTGCAGTCTATATAATTAGGAAATATTGAAAATTTTAAATATGATTTATTAATTTTATAATTATATTTTTGACAGTACATATGCATGAATAATTTTTTACATTATCCCTTGTATTCACTTTTCCAAATTTTCCCTTCCCTCCCCTAGATGACAGGCAGTCCCATATATATTAAATGTGTTACAGTATATCCTAAGTACAACAATATTGAAATTTTTAGTAAAAAAATGACATGATCCGATCTATGCATTTGTGTGTAAACTAAAAATTTTGTGTGGATTTAAGTTTTCCTAAGTTAAAAGTACACTAAAATATTTGGGGGATATATTATGTGTGTTTTTATGTATTCCTATGTGTGTGTGTGTATGTGTGTATATATATATATATATATACATATATATATATACATATATATATGTATATATATATACATATATATATACATATATATACATATATATATATGTATATATATATATATATATATATATATGGCTATATTTATGTATCAGAAGGATGAATGTGAGAGGGAAGAAAGTAGAGATAAGGAACGTGAGAATAATGCTGCTGAAATAAAAATTTAGGTATTGGATCTGACAAAAAGTTCTGGGAAAACTGGCCTTGATGGTATTGCATAGATTTTGACAAACAGCTGGGACCGTGTAGCAAGATAAAGTCCAAAAATATGTTACCATTTTAAATATTATTATTATTAATATTACATGTTCTTAAATACATTATTCATAACACACATACATACATATGTGTAACCAAGTGAGAGATAGACAGGATCACAGAAAATGAAATGGACAATTTCAATTTCATAAAATTAAAGAGTTTTTGCAAATAAAACCAATGTTTTTAAAATTACAAGTGAAATAGGTAATAAGGGAAAGTCTTTGTGACTCATCTCTCTAATACAATTCTCATTTCTAAAATATATAAGGAACTGAATCAAATTTATAAGAATAAGAGCAATTCCTCAAATGATAAATGGGTAAAGGATATGAAAATGCAGTTATCAAAGGCAGAAAGCCAAGTTATCAGTAGTCATGTAATAAAAACTCTTTTAAATCATTAAAAATTAGAGAAATAGCAAGTAAAGTCTCCCTGAGGCTTTATTCATTATATCCAGTGAACTCACACAGAGAAAAAGTAAAAAAATAATCATTGTTCAAGGATTTTGGGAAAATAAGAAATCAATGTGCTGTTTGGTGAACAGAGGCGCTCCAGACTTTGGGGAGGGGTTTGTCTATTTTCTCAGAAAATGCTGTATAACAGGATAACATGGCAGTTCATATTTTAGATTATTTGAATTGTGAATACTAATAGAAGAGTACAAAGGTATACATGAGAACAAAATAGAGATTCTTAGAGTGGAATAGCTTTGAATACATGCTCTGGAGTCAGGAAAAGCTGAGTTCATAATCTTATATGAGAGACATAACTGGGTGGCTCTGAAGAAGCCAATTAGACTTTTATCATTTGTATATACAGAGTATAGATAATTAGCATGCTTCCCTTTGTATTGTTGTGAGGATAAAATTATACACTATATGTGAAATGTTTTGTAAATCCCAAAACACTATAACATGTTAGTTGTTATTATTTCATGTTCAGACCACACTCTGGGTATTGTATTTGATTCTGGACAACAGATTTTTCAAAATAATAGGAAGCTCCCAGAGCAGGATAATTGCTAAGGTCTATAATCTCAATTTCACATAATAAGAACATAAGTCAAAGGAAGAGAGAGTGTTTGTCTCAGTCAAAATGTAGAATATGGAGCATGTTAGTTTTTAATGTTTTAAATTAATCACCTGAACAAAAGATGAAATAGGCTTATTCTTCTTGGTCTCAAAATGAGGAGCAATGGAAAATGCAAAAACATAATCAGATTGAATGTAAGGAAATACCTTGCAACATTTAGCATGACTCAAGAAACAAATGAGCTCATTTGGGAAGTAACATGGGCTATCTTAAAGGAGCTCTTCAAAGACTGTGTAGTTACTTGACTTCTGTGTTATGTAGATCTCGGCTTGAGAGGGACAAATATCCTTTACTCTGAACTTCATTGTGTCTGCATAGGTAACTTCTCAGCTTTTGTAAGTGATCACCTACTTGATTGGCTCTGGATGTATAAAATATTTAGTATTTCTAAAAAGTGTAAGATAAAGCTCAAAAAGTTGTCAAACTGTGCATACCCTTTGGCCCAGCAGTGCTACTACTGGGCTTATATCCCAAAGAGATCTTAAAGGAGGCAAAGGGACCAGTATGTGCAAGAATGTTTGTAGCAGCCCTCATTGTAGAGGCAAGAAAGTGGGAACTAAGTGGATGTTCATCAATTGAAGATTGGCTGAATAAATTGTGGTTTATGAATATTATGGAATATTATTGTTCTGTAAGAAATGACCAACAGGATGATTTCAGAAAAGGCTGGAGAAACTTACATGTACTGAGGCTGAGTGAAATGAGCAGGATCAGGAAATCATTATATACTTCAACAACAATACTATAGGATGATCAATTCTGATGGACGTGGCTCTCTTCAACAATGAGATGAACCAAATCAGTTCCATTTGTTCAGTAATGAATAGAACCAGCTACACCCAGCAAAACAACTCTGGGAGATCACTATGAACCACTACATAGAATTCCCAATCCCTCTATTTCTGTCCGCCTGCATTTTGGATTTCCTTCACAGGTTATTTGTACACTATTTCAAAGTCTGATTCTTTTTGTACAGCAAAATAACTATTTGGACATGTATACATATATTGTATTTAATTTATACTTTAACATATTTAACATGTATTGGTCAACCTGCCATCTGGGGTGGGGAGAGGGGGAAAAATTGGAACAAAAGGTTTGGCAATTGCCAATGTTGTAAAATTACCCATGCATATATCTGGTAAATGAAAACTATAATTAATAAAAAAAAAGTGTAGGATAGAAATAAAGGAAAGTTTGAGATATATATGATGTTTAGTGAAAATTTTTCTTAATGCATTAATCACTCATCAAAAAGTTGATATTATTAAAAGGAAGGAAATCAGAGAGAGAAAAGCAGAATGTTGGAAAAGGAGGAAGCAAATGAGCTTAAAAATGACATTTATTAAAGGGGAAAAAAAAGCAAAAACATAAATAAAATCAACCCAAACATAGTAGCTATATGGAGTTTGGACAACTGTGATAAAGAACCCCACTCTCAATCCCCTTTTTAATTGGCATGAAAATAAAAATAAATTATGGACAAAGGAAAAATGAAGAAGCCAATCCTCTTTTAACTGGACCTAGAGTCAACTACTTCCTGACTTTATTATGCTTTTCCACTAGCAACAAATAATCTGTCCCTTTTTGTTCTCATGTAAGCACTGAAATCTTCTTTTAATAAATATATTTTTCTTTTTCACTTTAATAAAAATACTTTTTAATTAAAATGACATTTATTATGGAAAATCTTCAAGTGGCTTCATTGTTCTAAAAAGGAATAAGGTAAAAATACATTGTCTTATGTGACTCGTTATTTTGCCTCCATCAAGGGATAGTAGTGATAAAAAAAAAATAGTATTTCCAAACTCCCAGAGGATGTTCTGAGCCTAACTGAGAGGGCATGTAAACTGAGTTTACTCTTTAAGGATGCTTTAGAGAAGAGTCTTGTTCAAGCTTGTTTGAGACCTTATGACTCAACAAAATGCCCAGTTCATTTGTGGGTTGAGTTAAACTGGTTCTGAGATTTTCTTTCCTGATAAATTAATAGCACTTTATCAACATAGCACGATGGAAAACAGACAATACCCATTTTTAAAGAAATTCAGGAAATCCTTTTTTTTTTCTAATTCTTTCCTTTGAATTTTGAGCATATCTTTACCTTAGACAAACATGGCAAATATAGTTTTCAAATATTCCTACTAGAGATAGGATGATAGAATGTTAGAGCTAAAAGGAAATTTATAGATAATTACATTTTACTCTCTCATTTTATAAATGAGGAAACTGAGGGCTAGAGAGGTTATAGAATTAGAACAATTTATCCATGTTTTTTGATTCCTAATTCAAATATGCATCATACTCCATTTTACTGGTATTTTGTTCAGGGAAATCCTTTTAAAGATAATTGTTGATTATGTGATGTTAGATGTAAAAGAAAAAGCCTAAAATGACAGGAATTAGATCTCAGTCTCAAAATGATGCACCTCAAAAGAGATTTTTGCAGTTATATGATTTACACTGATTCATGCTCTGTCCAATACCAGAAAACATCATGAGTAAGCATAGAATATGGAATGAAATGGAAGTAATCTCTTGCAAAACACTCAGCTCTCTTCTGATCTTTCCTGGAGAAATAATTCAACTTGTGAGAACCTGATCTAAGAAGCACAAGCACAAGTACAAGCTGGAGAGCTCACAGAAGAGTTGTGAAGATGGTCAAAGGAAAATAAGAGAAAACTTTAAAAGAAGAAGAATGAGATAGTAAAAAGAGAAGGCATCACAGCCATCAGAGTGATTGGATAGAAACCCAGAAATAGAAAGGAGTTCCTACAAACAAGGATGTTAATTATGAGACACACACAAACACACACACACACACACACATACACACATACACACAGACAAGGAGACAGAGAGAGAGAGACAGAGACAGAATCAGAGACAGAAAGAGACAGAGACAGAGATAGAGACAGAGAAAAAGACAGAGAGATAGAGAGACAGATACACAAACACAGAGACAGAGTGGGGAAGGAAGGAAGGAAAGAAGGAAAAAAGGAATGAAGAGAGGGAGCGAGGGAGGGAAGGAAGAAAGGAGGGAAGGAGGGAAGGGGAATGGTTTTATAAGAAGGTGGAAAGATCAAGATAATGTTAAGAAAGGTACTCCTGAGAACAAAGCTTGTTCTTTATAGGAATGGATTATTAAGAAACATTGCAGAGATTCCATTTTCAGTCTAGAGAAATAGAAATAAAAATGTACTGATTGACCTTTGTTGTTTTGTAAGAATATGAGCTATTACTTATTCTATCCTCAGTATAATGTTCTGAAGTCATAATCTAATGTCATCATGAAAAAGTCAAATCAGATGGGGACTGCATTTTCCACCTATGTTCAGGAAATGTCTCTAACTTCTTATTGGTGGCAAGAGATAAACAATCTGATATAGAATATTTAATCCTCTTGCTCAGTCACAGAACTATTATTGAGTTTGTCTATTGGTGGAACTAACATACTTAATAGTTAGATAACCTTTAGTTTCTATCTTAGTGGAGTAGGGATGCATAGCAAATTCCATGCTCATGTCTTTAGATTGGATGGAGGAAAGTGAGTCTTTCATTTATTTTCTGTTGGGTAGTGATATTGCATTGATACAGTCATTTGGTAGATAGATAGACAGACAAATAAACAGATGCCAGATAGATAGATAGATAGATAGATAGATAGATAGATAGATAGATAGAATAAAAATTATATAAAACCTACTATTTTCTGGGCACTGAAACAAGTACCAGGAATAGCAAGAATAAAATTATCTAACCAGGATTTAACATTTTATTGGGAATGGGAGCATAAATAAATAAATTAATGAATGAATAAATGAATAAACAAACAAATACAAAAATGTTCAAAGGAAATTCAAAGGGATGCTAACAAGGGGATCAACAGAGATTTTGTTGACCAATTGGGATCCAAAGAATATCAATATAAAGCATGAAGTAAAGCATGTATATAGGCACAAAGGCAAGAAACGAACTTTGCATACAGGGCATGATAAATATCTGCTTATTTCTTTTTTAAATAAGTAGGTTTTTTTACATTTTAAAAATATATGTAAAGATAGTTTTCAAGATTCAGCCTTACAAAACCTTGTGTTCCAAATTTTTCTCCCCCCCTTCCCTGCAATCTCTTCTCCAGGCAGCAAGTCATCTAATATATCTTAAACATGTGCAATTCTTCTACATATATTTCCACAATTGTCATCTTGCATGAAAAAAATCATATCAAGAAGGGAAAAAAATGAGAAAAAAAAACAAGCAAACAACAACAAAAAGGTGAAAATACTTGTGATCCACATTCAGTCTCCACAGTCTTCTTTCTGGATGCAGATGTCTCTCTCCCTCAGAATCGTATTGGAAATTGCCTGATTCATGTTATTGTCTAAAAGAGCTAGGGTTCATCACAGTTGATTATTACATAATTTTGTTGTTTCCAATATTCTCTTGGTTCTACTCATATCACCTAGCATCAGTTCATGTAAGTCTCTCCAGACTGCTATGAAACAATCCTGCTGATCATTTCCTATAGAACAATAATACTGCAAAACATTCCTATATCATAACTTATTCAATCATTCTCCACCAATGGGAATCCATTCAGTGTCCAGTTCCTTGCCACTACCAAAAGGGCTGCTGCAAATATTTTTGCACATATGGGTCCTTTTCCCTTTTTTGCAATCTCTTTAGGATGTTGAATCAGTAGAGGCACCGCTGGATCAAAAAGTATGCAGTTTGATAGCCCTTTGGGCATGGTTCCAAATTGCTTTTCAGAATGGTTGCATCAGTTCACAACTCCACCAACAATGCATTAATATCCCAGTTTTCCTATATCCCCTCCAACATTTATAATTTTCTTTCCCTGTCATCTTAGCCAATCTAAGAGATGTGTAGTGGTACCTCAGAGTTGCCTTAATTTGAATTTCTTTAATCAATAATGATTTAAAGCATTTTTTTCATATGACTAGAAATGGTTTTGATTTTTTCATCTGAAAATTATCTATTAATATACTTTGACCATTAATCATATGGAGAATAGCTTATAGTAGATTTCTTTGTATATTTTTTTTAAAAATTAACAATCAAAATTATCCATTTTGCATTTTATGTTTTTTTTCCTAGTTCTTTGGCCATAATTTTTTCCCTTTTCCACAGATTTGACAGGTACATACTCCCTTATTTTCCTAATTTTCTTATAGTGTCATCCTTTATGTCTAAATCACAAATCCATTTCTACCTTATCTTGGCATTGAGTGTGAGCTGTTTCTCAATGCCTAGTTTCTGCCATACAATTTTCTAATTTTCCCAGCAATTTTTGCCAAATAGTGAGCTTTTATCCCAGAAGCTCTGTTCACTTCTTTTAAAGCATGCTTTTCTGGACATGCAGAATCTTTTGAGAAAAGGAAGTTAAAATGCTGAAGTTGAGCATCTGTGACCAGGTGAAAAATATGGACTTGCAATGAGGACAGTGAAGATATGAATCAACTGTACCTGACACACCATCTTGTTCAAAACCCTTAGCCTCTTGACCCCATACTCCAGAGACATATTTGTTCCTAATAGCAAACATTTCTCAGGTGGCTGGGGGCAAAGGAGAAATTTAATTGATATTTTTATTTTATATTTAAAAGAAAATTGCACATTACAGATTTGCAGTTCTGTGCACAATTATGTTTTAAAAATTATATTGTGTTATAGAAAGGTCTGTTTTATTCCATAAACTAAAAAATAAACTGAATAAAAATTAAAACAAATTAAATATGATAAATAAATAAAATTGATACATTTAGGGAATATTTTACAAAAGAAATAATGTTATTGTGCTTGTTTTAAAAATGACTAATTTAAATATCAGTTCATATTAATTTTTAAAGATTCTTTACTTTTTGAAATAATATTTTTCCCAATTGAATATAAAAACAATTTTAACATTAAAAATATTTTGAGTTCCAAATTTTCTTCTTCCCTCACTCCCCATTTCCCTCTTTTACTAATCAATTTGATATAAGTTATACATGGAGAATCATGCCAATAATATTTTAATATTAGTCAAAGTGTGAAAAGAAATATAGAAAAAATATGAAAAACCAGTTCATAATAGTATGCTTTTATAGGTAGATACTATTTTTCATCATTTGTCCTTTAAAATTGTGTATGATCACTACTGAGAATAACAAGATCATTCATATTTGATCACCAAAGAGTTTGGTTGTTACTGTGTACAATATTCTCCTTGGTCTACTCATTTCACTTTGCATTACTTCAAGTCCTTCAGTTTTTATCTAAATCATCCTGTTCAGAAGTTAAAAAGAAAATTTTCTTTAAAAATTAAAATTCGTCAAGTGAAAGCTAATAACTCCATGAGACATTTTAAAAAACCCACAAAAACAAAACAAAAGAAAAATCAAAGACAATAGGATAAAAAAAATAGAAGTAAATGTGAAATTTCTCATTACACAAAAAAAAACATACCAGGAAAATAAATAGATATAATTTTAAATTTATTGGAGAACCTTAAAGTGATGATAACAAAAAGAATCTAAATAGAATAAAATAATTGAAAAAGGAAAATTGATATCATAGAAGCAAAGAACAAAATAGAAATTGAAAGAACACACTAATCTGTCTGGAAAAAAATCCCAAAATGAAAGCTCTCAGGAATATTATATCCAAATTCCACCAGATAAAGGAGAAAATGTATAAATAGCCTTGGAAAAAATGCCATTAAGCCATGGTCCAGATCAAACAAGATTTAGCAGTTGCCAATGTAAAGAGATGAAAGGCTTAGAACATTATATTCTGGAAGGCAAAGGAGCTATTTTTTTTAAAAGGAGTTAAAATTACAACAAAAATATCTTACTCAACAAAAATGAATATATTCCTAGCGAGGAAATAATGACAAACCTTTTCAGTACCTTTGCCAAGAAAATCCCAAATAGGACAAATATGGTGAGAGCATCATATGTAAAAAAGGTAATGATTTTGTTTCACTATTACTTATTTTCATTCCTTATTTTCTTTTACTGGTATTATTACTATATATAGCATTTAAAATACAATATTGGATAATAATGGTAAATGATGGACATTCTTATTTAACCTCCAATCTTGCAAATGTTCCAAGTTTGTTGGCATAATTTCAATAACAAATTGAATTACCAAAGAATTATTTTATAGCACTACAGAAAATAAGGAAATTCATCTGTAGGAATAAAGACTAAAAATATGAAGGCAATCAATGAAAAAGAGTGAAAAATGACAACCTAATAGTTTCATATTTTGAACCATAGCACAAAGTTATAATCATCAAAACAATGTTATTTGATAAGAAATAGAGTGGTTGATCAATGGGATAGATTAGGAATACAAAATATAGAAATAAAGGAACATAGTAACTGGTTTTTTGAAAAACTCAAAGAGATAAAATGTTGAGCCAAGAGTTTACTATTTGATTCCTTTTTTAAAAGTGCTGAAAAACCTGGAAAGCAGTCTGACAGAAAGTAGGCATAAATGAAAAATTCACACAATACACCTAGATAAGGTTAAAATAGAGTCATTCTCCAATTGATAAACTGTCAAAGGATATAAAGAAGCAATATTCCAAAGAAGAAACCAAAGTTATTATTAGTAATATGAAAAGTACTCCAAATCCCTAATAGGGCAATTCACATTTAAAGAAATCCAAGGTACTATCTCATGCCAACTTAATTAGCTAAGATATTCAATGTGGTTAGTGTTTCATATATATAATAGGTATAGTGATAATTTGTCTTCTCAGTGATTAGTGGGGGAAGGAGAAATTAGTGGGGAAAGGATTTGCAAATGAAGGTTAAAATAAAAAAAAAAGCAGAAAAGTGTTAGAAATACACAAAAATTTAAATTGATGTATAGAGCCAAACCTATGTCTGAATGTTAAGAAGTTTTTTTTTTCCTTTTTGGCTTTTTAATATATTTTTACTTTTCCAAATACATGCTAAGCTAGTTTCAGCATTCACCTCTGCATAACCATGTTCCAAAATTTTCTCTTTTCCTCTTTCTCTCTACTCCCCTAGATAGCAAATAATTTAATATAGGTTGAACATGTATAGTTCTTTTAAACATATTTCCATATTTGTCATGCTGCACAAAAAATTAGCTCAACAGAGAAAAGAGAGAGAGAGAGAGAGAGAAAAACAAGCAAACAAACAATAGCAACAAAAATGTGAAAATATTATGATTGGATCCACATGCAGTTTTATAGTTTTCTCTCTGGATAAAGATAGTCCTTTCCATGACAAATCTATTGCAATTGCCTTGAATAACCTCATTTTTTAAAGGAGCCAAATCCGTCAGAGTTGATCATCACATAATCTTGTTGCTATGTACAATGTCCTCTTCATTCTGCTCACTTCTCTAAATATCAGTTCATGCAATTCTTCCCAGGCTTTTCTGAAATCAACCTGCTCATCATTTCTTATAGAACCATAACATTCCGTTACTGAATGGTAAGAATTTTTTTAACTGAGAGCTCCAAACTATTTAATTGTACTAATAACTTTTCATTTGATAGAAATTCCATAAAACCTCAGAAAGGGGAAGAGTACTTTTTCCCTAAGCTAATGGTTCTCAAAGTTTTTCACCTTAGTGTCCCTTTACATTATTAAAATTGACTAACCCCCCCAAAATTTACTTTAGGTAGACTATGTCTATCCTTTTTAAAATTGTTAAAATTTTAAATTGTTTTAAAATTGTTGGACTCGTGTCCAATTCTACATGATCTTATTTGGTGTTTTATTGTCAAAATACTTGGGTAGTTTGTCATTTCTTTCTCTCCCTCATTTCATAGATGAGGAACTGTGGCAAACAAGATTAAGATTAAGTCACATAGTAAGTGTGTGAGACTGGACTTGAACACATGAAGATGAGTCTACTTTTCAACTTCTCAACTAATTTGTTGAGATATGTTAAATATAAGAAATCCAGCCTCACAGAGATACATATTTGGGAAAGAGATAAATATTTTAATAAAGAAGTAATTTCTTAGTATTATCATAAAAATAATTTTGACTTCATGCTTGGTGAAAGGTTTTAAGCATTCCCCTTGACCATACTTCCACTGGAGAATATTTTGACAATCTTGCTTCAGTCCAAATTGAACTAATCCTCAAAATGGGGAATGGCTCATTAAATGACTACACTTTTTTTTGGTAAGAGTAATGGGTAGGATTGAGTGGGTTCCCTGGCACCACTCACTGACATTTCATAGGAATTTTCTCCTTGAGAAGTGGGAAAACACAAAGGAGACTGGACTTGATGAGACTATCAGCATCCCATGCCTGGATTCTGGTTACTAAAGTGGCAGTTTAACTCTTTTTTTATGCTTAGAGCCAAAGGAATAACTAACGAGCCTATCTGTTCTCATAATACTTATTTTTGTTTTTTCCTTCTATCCTCAGCACTTAACATAGAGCCTGGCACATAGTAATCTCTTAATAAATGCCTGTTGGTTGATTGATTATATAGTCTCTCATACTTTGCAAAGCGTTTTATAAGCAATATCTTATTATTAACTTCACAATAGCTCTGTGAGGGGAAATATCACCCTCATCCAACATATGAGAAAACAGGCTCAGAGAGGGAAAATGACCCTCCTGAGGTCACACAGCTGGTCAGTTTTAGAGGTGAGATTTGAACCTAAATCATGACTCCAAGGTCCAAATTCTTTCTTACACCCCCTGCAGTGTCTCTTTTAGTCCCCGGGGCATTTCAGCTGCTGCAATGAGAGTGTTTGGCAGGTGTTAATTAGTAGGCAGGCTGTTTATATCCCGCTGGGCCTTCCCCAGGGTGTCTATGCATGGAGGCTTCCTCATTTACTAGCTGTGCCAATTGCCAGCCCTGAACTGCTGCTTTAGGGCTTGATCCCATTGACTTAATTCTTTGATTTCCATTAAAATTTGTATAAGTCAAGATGAGGATAAATTTTTAAAATTATTTATTGTGACTGGCAATGGGAATCAAAGCTCAGAAAATACTTTGATATGGAGGCAATAGCCAAAACTTGATGACACTGTGTTCTAAAGAAGAGACAGAAAAAGGATTCCATCAAATGGATCTCTTCCTCCTCTTCATCCTACCAAGTAATCCACAAAAGCACAAAATCTTGCTACCCAATAACTGGTTCATTTATTTAATGGTACCCTCCTTCACCTACCCAGCAACTGATGCTTCTAAGACTGGCCTAGTACAGCAGCAAAAGCACTGGAGTCTGAGTCAGACAAAACCTGTCTCTGATACTTTCTACATTTTTGACCATGAGAAAATCACTTGGGTTATCAGAGCCTCAGTTTCTTTACCTAGAAGATGAGGGGACTAGACTACATAGCCTCTGAGTTCTCTTCTATTTATACAAGGAAATATTAGACTAATTAATTTAAAGACCTTGACTCATCCCTTTTTTGATTCTTCTCTGCTCCTTACTAGTTATATCCAATTGGTGCCAACTATTCTCAGTAAAACTTGTATCCACCTGATTCTCTCCATCCCAGTTGACACCTTCATTAGCTAGTTCTTGTCCCATTGTAGTCATCAGTCAATAAACATTTATTAATCATATGGAAAAATGCTATTCACCTCCAGAGAGAGAACTCTGAATGTAGATTGAAGTGTAGATTTTAACTTGATTTTTCTTGATATTTTTTACCTCATGGCTAATGGGGATGTGCTTGGAATGACTTTATAGATCTAATGAGTAGCATATTTATTGCCTGTTTAATAGGTGGGGGAGGGGGAAAAGGAAGAAAATTTGTAACTGATAACATTTAAAAATAAGCATTTATGAAATACACATTTATTAAGACACTGTGCTAAGAACTGAAGAGTCAAAAGAGAGCCTCATGTTTACAAGGAGCTACAATCTAATGGCTTCAATGGCAAGTGGGAAAAACTATATATATATATATATATATATATATATACATATATATGTATATATATATACATTTATATATGTGTATATATATATATATATATATATATATATATATATATATATATATATATATATATATATATATATATATATATATATATAAACAAGCTAGATATGGACAAATGGAAAATAATTAAAAGTAGAAAGATGCTGAAATTAAGAAAGTCATGGAAATACTTCCCATAGAATATGGGAGGGAATAGAGTATGAAAATACTGAAAATATAGAAGAGGGAAGGTTATGAAGATCTTTAAATGTCAAGTAGAATAGTTTGTTATTTGATCCTAGAGACAACTGAGAGCCATTGGAGCTTTGTTGAGTAAGTTGGTAACATGTTTGGAAAGTCATTTTCAAAAGCTGAATGGAGAATGGACTACTAGGAAAAGTCTTGAGAGCACCAAACTCACCAGCAAAAATCCAGGTGTGAAATGATAAAGGCTTATTCCAACTACCATTTCCCTGC
Organism: Sminthopsis crassicaudata; assembly: GCF_048593235.1. Classification (NCBI taxonomy): domain Eukaryota; kingdom Metazoa; phylum Chordata; class Mammalia; order Dasyuromorphia; family Dasyuridae; genus Sminthopsis; species Sminthopsis crassicaudata. The sequence goes on along the minus strand of NC_133620.1, from coordinate 7,513,316 downwards.
TGGATACTGTTTATTGATACCTGAGGAAAGTCAGAGTTATAATACAGGTATGTGGTATCTAGGACATTTCTTTAACTTAAAAATCTAATAATTGTATCCAGAAAGAAAATGAGATTAATGTGGCATGATTTATGTATAAATATGTATGTATGCATACACACATAAATATTATATATGTTGTAAGATTTTTGGCTATATTATATCATCTGTGTGGCTATATATTTAATATATACATGCAAGTATATCTACTAATATAGTTATAATTACATTTCAATTATTCTTTTGAGAACTCTTCATATCATTTGACAATTTATTGAGAAAAATGTTTTGGTTATACACAAAATGTTTTTCTCACTAAATTTAAGTTTGATATGTACTTATATGTGTCTAAATACATATGTAGTCATCTATTAATGGATTAAATATTTTGAATGTCAAAACACCAACAGATAACTTTGATACAAACTTCTTTTTCTTCCATTTAATTTCTTCTCTTGTTTATCTCAGGTAATTTATTTATTTGGTGCAGAGACTTTTGAGTTTCCTGTAGTGAAAGTTTTCTTTTCTTTCTCTATTTCTCTCTTTCTCTCTTTCTTTCTTTCTTTCTTTCTTTCTTTCTTTCTTTCTTTCTTTCTTTCTTTCTTTCTTTCTTTCTTTCTTTCTTTCTCTCTCTCTCTCCTTCCTTCTTTCTTTCTTTCTTTCTTTCTTTCTTTCTTTCTTTCTTTCTTTCTTTCTTTCTTTCTTTCTTTCTTTCTTTCTTTCTTTCTTTCTTTCTTTCTTTCTTTCTTTCTTTCTTTCTTTCTTTCTTTCTTTCTTTCTTTCTTCTACTACTACTTTCTTTCTTCTACTAACCATAGTATTATCAGTGTTAAGATCACTTATGCATTTAGAATACATGATGTTATATGAGGAAACAAGGTGATTCATTGTAGATTCTGGAAGACTTGAGTTCTAATCCTGCCTTAGATAGTTTTTTTTGTATGCAATACTAAACAATTCATTTTATTTACTCTGGTCTCAGTTTGCTCATTTGTAAAATGAAGGTGATAATAGCACCCTACTCAAGGGATTATAGTGAGAATAAAATGAAATAAAATAAAATACTTTGCAAGCCATAAAGCATTGTGTGAATTTTAGCTGTTAATACGATACAACATAAGGTGTTCATAGGAATCTAATTTTTGCCATCCTCACTTCTTTAAATGGACTCCATTGTTTGCCATTCTCTAGATTCAATCTAATTTGACAATGAACTTTCCAATCCATCACCAGCCAATTATCATGAAGAAATTGTAGTTTCAAGCATAAATGTCATTTTTCCATTGTCATCTATGAGATAGCAAAAACATTAGAGAAAAACCTCTCAATCCTTATACCCTATAGTAGATAGATAGATAGATAGATAGATAGATAGATAGATAGATAGATAGATAGATAGATAGATAGTATGGACAGAAGTCAATCAGGAGGAAGAGTGACTCAGGCACACAAGTGGATTGTGCTCTGCAGTATTGGCAGGAATGTCCATATTGATGAAATCACAGATGCTTCCAAGTAATCACAGCAGAGGATGAGTCTGCTGTGGCATTCTCCTGGCCCCATCAGGAATTTTTCCACTAAAATTCACAGATCTCTTTTAGAAGAAGTGTTATCTAACAATGTAGCTCCTCCTCTTCTTAAACAGATTTTTTAAAGTGAAGTTCTTCCCCAAAACTGTCCTCCAGGTTTCTTATCTCTTTACATGTTCAGAAGACTTTTACATCCTTTCAGATGTGCAGTTGTTTCTTCTCCTACCCAGATGAGAGTAGAGTTCCAAAATTGCCAGCCCTCTCTTCCTACCTACTCCTTCAATATTAGTTCTTCCTTTCATGCCCTATTATTCTATAATGATTGTTCCCTTTTACCTTGTCCTAACTGATTTTGTTTTTTAGAATCATCTTTTCAGACACATTCCAGCCCAAACCTTTTTTTCATATTACCTTACTAATGATGATAGTTTTAAGAGTACTGAAAAAAAGTATTTTTCATATCCAGATACACACATAATATAATATATATGTATTATGTATATATGTATATATAAATAGTTTGATTTTAAGAACTGCCTTATAATTCATCTTTAATATTTTTTATAATTTATCTTGTATATCCAGTCTTGCATTGGATTGTGGTCTTTCTATTAGAGATATATGAAAATCTTACAGTTTATCAAATCTCCATTTTTTCATGCAGGATTATTCTCAACTTTGCTGGGCAAATTAGCACACTGACTGGTATGTAATAGTTATTTATTGCATTTTGTTCTTCTCTAATGCTATTGTATCACCATTTTTTTCATCTTAGCCAATCTGACAGGTGACTCACCATGCACTGACTCTTTTATTTTGATAGAAGAAGCATGACTTGGAGTGTTTTATTCATTTTTGGATGCGATATTTTAGAAAGTTCATTGTTAAATTAGATTGAATCTAGAGAATGGCAAACAATATTGTTCATTTAAAGAAGTGAGGAAGCAAAGCCTGAATTAGGGATGATATAATTATAGTCCTCAAATATTTATAAGGCAGGACCTGGAGTTAAAAAGACTCATTGTACTGAATTCAAATATGTCCTCAGACACTTATTAGCTGTATGATCTTAAGCAAGTCACTTAACTTTGCCTGTTTCCTCATCTGTAAAATAATACAGAGAAGGAATGGAAAATTGTTGCAGTATCTTTACCTAAAGAACTTCAAATGGCATGAGGAACAGCTAAACACAAATTTTAAAAATGCCTTAACAACAACATTAGGAAAGAAGCACTTAATTATTTTTTTCTTGCTTTGATCTGGGAACAAAGTGGCAAACATTTTTGTCAAGTAGTTTTTTCACTAATTAAAAGGAACAACTCCCTAACAAGCACAGAGAGTCAGAAAAATGATATTGTGAATACAAAACAAAACAGTATGTAAATCTTGGGAGAAGACAATTTTTGACTGAAAAAAAGCCTTCGTGGATACGGTAGCATCTCAGTTGAGACCATAAGATACTTATTTATCAATAAGTAGCATTCAAGATATAGATAAGAGCTCAGCCAATAAAAAAGAGGCAAGAAAACACAGTCTTGAGATGAAGATGGAATCAGTTACTTTGATGGAACATAAGAGTCCATGGGAAGGAGTTTCCAGGTACATTGTTGCCATTCTTTGTAATATCCCCAAACCCCTGCCACCATCCATCTTGGTTCCCTAACAAGAAATTTTCTTTTGTTTTCCTCTCCCCCAAACTGCCACTTTGCTTCCCCCTTGCTGACAAGTGCCCCCTGGATATATCCTTTTGGGAGTGCTTATATACATTGTATATCAGCTTAACATAAAGAAGTTTTGAAAATCTATCTTTTTAAATTTTCACTTTTTCACTAATCTTTTTAAAATTTCACTTTTTAACTAATGTTTTTTAAATTTCACTTTTTAACTTTAAGAAGCTTAGAGATGCTACACTTTTCTTTTTTCTTTTTTAATTAATTAATTTTAATATATATTACTTTATGAATAACGTTGGGAGAGAAAAATCATAACAAAAGGAAAAAATCATGGGAGAGAAAAAACAGAAAAAAGTGAACATAGCATGTGCTAATTTATATTCATTCTCTATAGTGAATGTAGTTCTCCATGGTTCTTTTTCTGGATGCAGATGACATTTTCTATTCAAAGTTTATTAGAATTGTCTTGGATGACTGAACCACTCAGTTGATCATCACACATTCTTATTGTTATCATGTACAATGTATTCCTGGTTCTGCTTGTTTTGCTCAGCATCAGTTCATAGAAACCTTTCCAGGCCTTTTTACAATCTTGTTTATCATTTTTATAGAACAATAATATTCCATTATCTTAATAAATGACAAATTGTTCAGTCATTACCCAGTTGGTGGGCATCTCTTCATTTTCCAATTCCTTACTACCACAAAAGGAGCTGCTACAAACATGCTTTGTAATTGATGCTACTACACTTTTCAAAAGAAAATAGCCATGGGACAAATGAAAACTTTCTGCCACCTTAATGAAAACAGATAGGAGCTCTCACAGGTCCAGTGCAATAATCATTTGATAATTCTGTATTGTGTTAGAGATGCCACAGAAGCTCAAAAGTGCCTGGAGGAGCCGGTAAGGAAGAGGTAAAAAAAATTCCTATTGTCTCTTTCATAATCCAAGGAGAGGTCAAGTTCTTAAGTGAATGAAGTCATTAGTCTTACATGTATGGAAGTCTCCACATTTCCCCTTCATGATCACATTTAACCCTTTCATTTTCCTAAATCTCTTTCTGCCCCTGCCACGCACACAAAAAAAATTACCTGGTATATATTTTCTGTATATCTATATTTGAGCATGTTTTTCTTCCCATTAAAATGTTAGTGCCTTGAAGGAAAGGACAATTTCATTTTTGTCTTTGAATCCCCAGCATCCAACAGAGTGTCTGGCATGCAAGAGTAACAATACTATTATTGCTTGGTTGCATGACAGGTTGATAAAAAAGAACAAAACATCACAAATTTCTCTTCCAAGATTCCAAATTGTTGTTGTTCTTAGAAGTGAGATGAGGAGAGTACAGAGCAGAGATTATATTTATGCAATGAAGTCACAGTGTGGAAACTTTCTCAAACATCTTTGTAACTTAAAGTCTTTGAGGACCAACTAGATGCAAAACACTAAGAGAGGAAGTGATTGGGGACCAAACAAAGGTGGATTAGTAAATCCACCTCTCTGTGCATGTGTGCTTTTTTTGGTATGCAAAACACATGTTTAAGCTTCATTATTTACACTTCATCATTTTCTTCTGTCTAAACTATCAACAAAACAACAAATCAAGCTTTAGTTTGTAGCATTTCGGGATTTCCAATGTATGAATGCTTTCACTGACAGTTTAACGATCATCTCTCTCAAGATGATTTGAGCTGGCTCCAGCATATGTCTGTATTCACATAGCTAGCATATTTCAGAGAGAAAACTTTAATCTCATTCGTCTTTATTCCAAGGTCAGCACTCTATTTATTATATTATTCTGCCTCTCACAAGAACATGGTCAGATTAATGAGATCACATGCCATTCAATACATTTTGAGGGGAATCAAGTTCATGTAACAAATGTCTTTTTTCAATGGGCATTGATTTCTGTGCTCCAGAGACAGAGAGAAATAAAAAGATGTAGAGAATTAGAAGGGTTTAGAGATCTTTTTATTTTACAAATAAGAATACTGAGAACCAGTGAAATGAAGTGACACATTATCACATGTGTAGTAGATTGTGGTAAAGATTAAAACCCAGGTCCTCTGACTCCAAATCACTGATCTATCTATTATTCCATCCATACAGATCCACACATATGAAGAGCCCAAACATTGTGGATATATTAATTCTAAAATATTTAAACATAAGGATAATTTTGATTTGTGCATTCAGTAGGATGGTAAATAAAGAGAGAGTCTTGTACATTTCAGGTATAGAAAAAAATTATCATCTCCCTCCAGTATTGTCAAGGAGTTTTTTTGAGATGGGTAAGTGGACTCCCATACCCTGTGAAAAAACACAGTTGTCTGGACCTCCACCAAAGGGAAAAGTGGAAAGTTTATTACACATACTTATACATACATATATGTGCACACACATGTGCATACAAGTGTATAATCACATAAACAGACATGTGTAATATATATATTTTTAATTTTTTATTTTATTTTATAATTATAACATTTTTTGACAGTACATATGCATGGGTAATTTTTTACAACATTATCCCTTGCACTTACTTCTATTCAGATTTTTTCCCTTCCTCCCCCAACCCCCTCCCCCAGATGGCAAGCAGTCTTATATATGTTAAATATATTACAGTATAATTTAGATACAATATATGTGTGTAGAACCGAATTTTTTGTTGCACAGGAAGAATTGGATTCAGAAGGTAAAAATAACAGTTTACATTCATTTCCCAGTGTTCCTTTTCTGGATGTAGCTGGTTCTGTCCATCATTAATCAATTGGAATTGGATTAGCTCTTCTCTATGTTGAAGAAATCCACTTCCATCAGCATACATCCTCGTACAGTATCATTGTTGAAGTGTATAATGATCTTCTGGTTCTGCTCGTTGCACTCAGCATCAGTTGATGTAAGTCTCTCCAAGCCTCTCTGTATTTCTCCTGTTGGTCATTTCTTATAGAACAATAATATTCCATAACATTCATATACCATAATTTACCCAACCATTCTCCAATTGATGGACATCCATTCATCTTCCAGCTTCTAGCCACTATGAAAAGGGCTGCCACAAACATTTTGGCACATACAGGACCCTTTCCCTTCTCTAGTAGTTCCTTGGGGTATAAGCCCAGTAGTAGTATGGCTGGGTCAAAGGGTATGCACATTTTGATAACTTTTTGGGCATAATTCCAGATTGCTCTCCAGAATGGTTGGATTCTTTCACAACTCCACCAGCAATGCATCAGCGTCCCAGTTTTCCCACAGCCCCTCCAACATTCATCGTTATTTGTTCCTGTCATCTTAGCCAATCTGACAGGTGTGTAATGATACCTCAGAGTTGTCTTAATTTGCATTTCTCTGATCAATAGTGATTTGGAACACTCTTTCATATGAGTGGAAATAGTTTTAATTTCATCATCTGAAAATTGTCTGTTCATATCCTTTGAATGTGTAATATATGTATATACACACATATACTATATAGACACAGACACAAATATATAAATACAGAATGTGTTTATGTATATGTCTAAACACATATATGCATGCATATATACATACATGCATGTGTGTATAAGCATGAATCATAAATTATAATTATTTGTCTCTATCTCCCAATAACTTTTTTTTCACCAGTTTCATATTGCCTAAATTACAATTGCCTATTATGGATTTGCAGAAGGAAGAACCGAATTCAATCCTGCTGGAAACTTTTACTATTATAACTATATCACCTTAATAATTCATTTATTTTATCAATCTCAGTTTCCTCTTCTATAAAATGGTGAGAAGTAGATGTTTGTGATAATCAAGTGAGATGATACATCTAAGGTGGTCTCCAAAATTAAGGTCCTATATAAATATTAATAATTGTCATGATCTTTATTATAGAAAAAAATACCATTAGCAGGTGGGGAATTTTGTTTAGTAAAATCCCTCCTTGATATAGTTAAGATTCCAAGGCCTTCATATGGAAAAAAAGCCTTGAAGACTGAACCAAGAGCATAAGGCGGAAATTGAAAAGAAGTAAATTTAGATTTGAGGTAGTAAGATATCTTAGACATAAGAAACAGTCGATCCAGAATGATGCTCTTCGTGAGTTAGTGGCTTTCCATTCATTGAAGATCTCCAAGTAAAGGCTAAAAGCACATCACCAGTAGCCTGTGGGATAGTTCTTCATGTGTGTTATGTAGATTTTCAAGCTTAACATGTCTCATGTGGACCTTTTAAATGAAAACATATTCATTTGTGTCAAAGTTATTGCTCTTTTGCCATACACTCAGATGGATACTGAAGCTGTCCTTTTTCCCTTTCCTTCTTTTGCCAATTCTTTTTTGGATCTTCCTCTTTATTCGGTCCCCCAAGCTTCTCTCATTTAACTATTCTTTATATGGCCACAAAACTGATTCAGCTACTCACAAGTTATTTACCTCAATTTACAAATTAGTCTCTTTCTCCATCTTTCCCATCTTTTCAATGCATCTTTTAGACAGTTTTGCAAACCTCAGAGCCTTATAGAAATGCTAGTTAAATAACAGCTGCCATTATAAGCTTGCTAGTATAGAAGTCTGAGCATATTCATAAAGAAAAGTTCAATAATTTCCTACTATCTCCAGGATAAAATATAAACTCTTCAACCTGGTATTCAAACCTACCATAGGCTGGCTCCATTTAAATTTTTCAGACGTGTCTTGCTTCATTACATTTTCCATATTCTGCATTTTAGCCCATTATCATTCTTGGTGTTCTCAAAATTAGTATATCATCTCCAAACCCTGTCTCTTTACTCATGCTGTTCTGCATGTCACCCAGAATGCACTGCTTCATCACCCCTACCTTTGGCAATTTTTGGTTTTCTTTCAAGGTCCATCACAGCTATCATCTCCTCTGGAAAGTCTTCCGTGATGCCTTGTTGATGATTTCTGCCTTGTCAATTTGTGTTGTACTTTATTATATGTGCAAACATAGCACTAACCAAAGAGAATTTAAGTTTCTTGAGGGCTGCAATGTGTTTACTCTTTTCCTTTTATATTTTCCAGAGTAGTGCCTTTCACATTGATTGATTTATGCAGAATTCAAAGTTGAGATAAACTCATTTCAGGGGGTATTGTTGACAGGATCTTTGTTTAGGTATAGTGAGATAGATAGCATCTGAGTGACATAACACTGATTGTGTGCATCTGTGTTGGGAGGATGGGAGGAAGAATTATGTGATCCTCAAACAGGAAGGGCTACTTGGGCAATAGCTATGACTATACTTAATTGGTTAGTGTCCTGGCTCTCCTTTGAGACCTTGGCTGCCTAGTTATATGATGAAGGTAATGATACTGACTGCCTAACATCCATTAGTATAATAGCTTTAGTGCTTTGATTGGCTCCTATAAAAAATGTTGTATATATGCAAATTATCATCCAGAGTGATAATTAACCAGCTTTAGTTGTGCAATCTTCACCCCTAATGTCCATATGTCAGAAAATTAGATCTGATAGTAATCCTTCAAGAAAGCTCCTCCCTCTTACACAGACAGCTGCCTAGACTAGAACCACCCTATCTAGCAATGGCACACTGGAAGCCATAACATTTTAAAATTTTTCATTTGTTGACTGAAAGAGAAATAGTTTCAATTTATTTTAAAAATAAATTCAATGGTGGAAATATGGTGTAAGATTCTAAGGCAGGCAAATATAAAGCCCCCAAATCTCTGAGTGGATGCATTAGGGAGAGATTCATATGATTTCTACTCCATCAGAAATATTCACAAGTAGCTTAACGAGGTGAGGATGGTTTGAAAAACAAAAACCTGAGTGCTTTCCTGAAGTTTTCTGGTTAAAACAACAGTAGGTCATCATTGATCATCTTTTCTCAGCTCCTTTCAGGTTTTGTGGCGACATGACTGATACATGAAAGAAGCTATTGAATAAAGAGATGTAAGATGTATCTCCTTGTCAAAGAGACAGAATGGAAGAATGGAAAGGGGATTAGTGTTGGTGTTAGCAGACCTTGGTATTGAAATGAAGATCTTTTCTTAAATATTTGTGGGACCTAAGACAAATAATTTCTTTTGGGGAGACTTCATATTTCATTTCAGTAAGTGAAGGTCTAGACTCCATGAAAACCAAGATCCCTATCAGATCTAAATCTATGATTGGATGCCTCAGAATGAAGAACAACTTTTTAGAGATATATTGATTTCATTTTCTATAGTAAAAAAAAAATATATATATATATGTATATATATATATATACACACACACATATATACACACACACACATACACACACACACACACACACACACACACACACACACACACATATATATATATATATATATATATATATATCTCAGACTACCAGTACTACTTAATAATATTATTAAAAGCATTAGCAAGTTAAACTTTAAGACAAAGATAACCTGGCACTATCTTTGTATATTCATTAATTCCTTCAGTTCAATCCAAATCAGCACCTATTAAGAATAATGAGGCCTTTATCAGAACAAAAGTCACTATTATTTTCTGCCCAAGTTCTTTGCTTTCCTCTTAATTTCCTCAACATTGGTTTCATTTGTGTAAAACACTGTTTAATTTAATATAATCAAAATTACCCATTTTACTTCCCAAGATCTTTTCTATCTCTGACTTGATACCTAAATTTGATAGATAAAAACTTTCATGCTCCCCTCAATTACTTGTGACATCACCATTTACATGCAAATAATTGTCTCATTTTGACCTTGCTTTAGTATATAATGTGTTATTAGTCTATGCCCAGTTTATGCCAAACTGTTATCTAGTTTTCCCTAGTAGTAATTATTTTTCAAATCTTGCAACACAAGCACACTTTTCAACTGTGGAACTGTGACCAAACTCCCTTTTCCTCTAAGACCAAAAACTCTTTTCTACTAGCTCTCTTCCTTGCACTTAGTCTAAGACTCAAGATGCTGACCCAGATCTATGGGATACAATGCAATAGAATCCTGCTTCTTGAGGAAGCAAAGGGATCTCTCTAAATCTCCTTCTGATTTTCTGATTCCCTTACCATTTGTAGATAGGGAGATCCCGAGTTCACCAAAAGTGAAGTTAGTTTCCTTGACGTTTATTCTTGGTTTGCTGAAGGTCTGTCAGTGCTAGGACAGCCTGCTGAAAATGTATTTCTTTCTCACCTTGGTGCCACAAATCTTTCATGCTCTAAGTTATCTTGGGCTGGGAAATTTTTTCACTCTATCTTTTTGTAGCTTTGTTGCTGAAAAATTTTTTTTTAGATTCCTTATTTAAAAATGTTTGGAGAGGCTTAGGGGAAGGAACGGATAAGATTTTTCCTTTAATCCTCCATCTTGGCTCTGCCCCATCAGAGTAGCTTTTTGATAGTCATTTTCTTTTTCTCTTTTTTCCTTTATTTTTTCAGGTTATTTTGTATTATATTAAAATTGGCTTCTGCTTACCTGAGAGTGATGAGAAACATTTCAAATTTTTTTCAGGTGCTCTTCTCAGAGCTAATTATGAGGATCTGTAAGGTGGTATAATGCTGAAAGAGGTACAGTCACTGATTTTCTGCAATGTGATGGTTTTCACTCAGAAAAGATTCCTTATCCCTTGCTGCCATAAGTGGAAGCACTTTTCTTTTCCCTTGAACTACAAGGAGAACCCCTTCTATCTTGTGATCATTCACAAATGCTTCTCTCTGTCTTGAAACTTTGATTCAGAACTGCATCTGGCAATGGAGTATTAAGTATTAGCTCAGGATCCCCTGTAATTTCATTTTGACCAGTCATCCAATCCTCTTACTGTCTCTGATGTGAGAGCTTCTGAAGCTGCTTCTGCCACTGGTCTTGCTGAATCATGGACTCTAAATTGGCCTCTACTCCAGTGTCACAGACCTATGTTTAAATTCCCTTAGTTGTCTTGGACTAAAAAAAAATCTCTCACCTTAAAATTTTCTTGTTTTTTTTTTTTTTTTTTTTTTTTGTTGTTGTTGTTGTTGTTGTTTTTACTTTCCAGAATTCAATTTGCTGAATTACTGCAAAATTGTTCAGAGTTGTTGAAGAGTTCAGTTGAGTTGCTGAATCTACCATCTTCAATTTCTAGACTTTTGAAATAATGTGACTGCTCTCAGTATCTTTTTAATTTTGTTCCTGGGGGGAAAAATTCTCATTGCTACACCCAGAAAAGGAACACTGGGAAATGAGTGTAAACTGAGAGCATATTTTTTTTGTTGTTGTTGTTTTTGTTTTGTTTTGTTTTGTTTTGTTTCTCTTCCCAGATTATTTTTACCTTGCAAATACAATCCTTCTTTTGCAACAACAATAATAACAAAATGCGGTTCTGCACACACACACACACATATATATATGTATATATATATATATATGCATATATATATATATATGTATATATTGTACCTAGGATACACTATAAGATATTTAATATGTATGGGAATGCCTGCCGTCTGGGAGAGGGGATGGAGGGAAGGAGGGGGAAAACTTGGAACAGAGGGAAGTACAAGGGATAATGTTGTAAAAAAAAATTACCTATGCATATGTACTGTCAAAGAAAATGTTATAATTATAAAAATTAATAAAAATATTCTAATAATAAAAATTACTCATGCATATATACTGTCAAAATTTTATAATTATAAAACAAACAAATAAATAAATAAAGATATAATTTGGTGAATATAAAAAAAAAATTCTCATTGCCTTGCTCTGGTTATAACTCTGCATTGGCTAGAGCATTAATTATAAATAAGGAATCTTTCTCACCAGCCTAGGTTTAGTGCTTTCATGGGCTGTCTAGAGAGTGATGTATAAGGTCCATCTTTATATTCCTCAATGCTTTGTTACACTGCTCACAAAGCAAGTTAATCTAAAACACTTCCCCATTTTCTGGCACTCACTTAGATTAAAAAATAATTTCTTTGCAGCTCTTTCATCCAAAGAAAGGTTTTATGTTTTGTTTCTTTTTTTAATGGATAATTTATTATCTAGTGTGTTTTAGCCAAAGAACTGCAGATCAAAGGATAAGAATTTTAACTTTGTTTGCCTATTCATTTATTTTGCAAGTAGTTGTAATGTTCTCTTCTCTAAATTGTAATCGTTCTCTGGGTGCAGATTTCTTGGGGAGCTTCTGGAGGCAGCCTTAGTTTCAGTTCAGTTCAAGCACCCCAAATGCAGCCAGGGATTAAAGTCCAGATCGTTTATTTTCTCCTTTGTGTCTTGTCTCCTTCCTTGGGCCCCGTAAGCTTTCTTAGAGGCCTTTCTCTCTCCTTGGTTCCCCAAGAGCTCTTGTCCAAATGTCTCCAGCCAGCACAAAGGTAGAAGTGGGAATGAATCTTGACTCTGAATCTTCAAGAGCTTCCTATGGGGGCTTGTCATTTTATATGCTCTTTTAAAGGTGGGAGAGATGTGAACTCTGAACTAGAAAACTGTTAAGTACCATGCTAAATTAGACAACGACTTAGCACCTTGTAAGAATCCTAACAAGTAATGATACTTCTATTTGCCAAGAAGCTGAACAGGATTCAGAAAAAAAAAGTCCAGGAAAGTTGAGTTTTAAGGTAAGAGGAACAAAGCTTTCTGTTTTGAGTAAACTCTATGGGGTAATGGATAAATTACAAAAGTAGTAATCAGGAAGATGAATTCAAATTCTCCTTCAGACATTGGAAAATTCCCCTTAACTTTGCTCAGTCTCCATTTCCACCAGTAGAAAAAGAAAATAATAATGGCACCTATTTCCCCTGGATGTTGTGCTATATAATAATATATAATTTATTCCTTAAAACAAGGTCATGGCAAAGAGTAAGACAAAGACCTGTCTGGGGTCTTAACCTTTAAATATTTTTTCTTTCATTTTAATTCAATCTCACCTGAGGTAATATTTACAAAGTGTTTTACAAAGCCTGAAGTACTCTATTTAAAAAAAAATTATTCCTCCCTTGTCTAAGTAAATAGAAAAGTTAGTATGGGAAATGTGGTGAAGTTGTACCACAGCAAGTTAATGTAGATTTCCAAGAAGTTGTTAGTTAATTGAAAAATCTACATATGGGAAATTTTACATTTCTGAAAAAATTCTATAATCCAATTGAACTAGAGCACTTTTTTGGATCTCTCCTTTGTCCCCATCTCAATTTACCTTTTATGATATATGTTTATTGCATCGTTTGCCCTTCCAAATAGACAGAAAGATCCTTTAGAGGTGATACTGCATTTTTTCCATTTTTCTCATTGTTGAAAAAATATTTCATACAGAACACATCTAATAAAGATTGTTTAATTTGATGAGTATTATCCATAAAAAATAAGATTATTTGCCAAGATCTGCCCTATTTTTTTCCTTTTCTTCATTTCCATCATACAGACATTTTTATTTACCATTTCCTCTTTCACTCAAGTATAAAGTAAAGAGGTAGCTATTCTTGGCAAAGACAACCCCTTCTACATATTATTCATCCCTTCCAATCTTATTCATCATATTGATTCCACTATGATTCTCTCTCTCTCTCTCTCTCTCTCTCTCTCTCTCTCTCTCTCTCTCGCTCTCTCTCTCTCTCTCTCTCTCGCTCTCTCTGTGTGTGCCTCTGTGTCTATCTGTTTATCCCTTTCTTCTATCTACCATTTCTTCTAGTTCTTTCCCTGAAGCCAATGGATATCATGTCTTCCTATTCTTTCAAAAAATTAAACAGAAAAAACCTTGACTTGATTTTCTCATTCCCATTTCTGTTCATTATCATCCTCTAGTTATCTTCATATTTATGGAATGAAGTATATAATAGGTTATTCCACTTCCTCTCTCCCTATCCGTATTGCTAAAATCTTTGAAGTCTTGCTTCTGACTTCAACATTCAAGAAAAACTACTTTCTCAAGATAACTAATGCTCTTAATTGCCTAACCTAATGGTTTTTCTTGACTTCTGCAAAGCACTCCTCATTAGTGATTGCTTTGTCTTGATACTCTTCTTTAAGCTTTGGTTACCCCATATTCTCCTGATTCTCATCCTATCTATGATTGCTTATTCTCAATATCTTTTATTATTTCTCCAATTACATCATGCTGAAAAATTGGAGATACTTTCTAAAGCTCTGTACAAGACTTTTTTTTTTCTTTTCATTCTATATTATTTCAATTGGTATAATATTCTACTCACATAGGTTTAATCAAAATTTCCATTTAGAAGATTAACTGTTATGCCTAATGGGATCATTTGTCTTTTCTTTTTTCTTTATATTTATTTAATATTTTTATTTTTAATTGTTATCTATTAAGCAACATTTTACCTTGTTTTTTAAAAAAAAACTTCTAGTTCCAGATTCTCTCCTTTCCACCTTCAACCTCCTTTAAGAAGGCCTACATGAAGTCATGCAAAACATTTCCAGAAAAGCCATGTGAAAGAAAATATAGATCATTCCCTTTGCCCCAAAAATTTTCTCAAGAAAAATAAAGTTTAAAAAGTATGCTTCAATCTCAAAGACATTCAATTCTTTCTCTTGATATAGATAGAATTTTTCAACATAAGTTCTTCAGAGTAGTCATGAATCATTGAATTACTGACAATAGCAAAATCATTCACAGATGATAATCCTCTAATATTTTTACTTTGTACACAGTAAATTTTATTTTGCTTGAATCATGGAGGACTTTCCTAATTTTTCTGAACACTCTGCTCATCATTTCCCATAGGACAATAATATTTCACCATAATCACATACCACAATTTATTTAGGCATTACCCAATTGATGGGAATCCCCTCAATTTCCAAATTTTTTTGCCCTCAGAAGAGGAATGCTATAAATATTTTTTGCATATATAAGTCCTTTTTTCCTTTTAAAAATTATATATTTTGGGATTCATGCCTAGTAGTGATATTGTTAGGCCAAAAGATATGCATGATATTATAGCCCTTTGGGAATAGATTATATGCTTTGATCATTTATTAATTTGGCAATGGCTCTTATTTTAAAAAAATATGACTCAATTTCCTCTATATCTGAGAAATAAGACCTTCAGAAAAATTACGTTTTTCAATTTTTCAAATTTCAAAATTATTTTCCCAATTACTATAGCTAACTACATTCCCTCCCCTGTTTATTCTCTCTCTCTTTTTATACGGAACTTTCTCAAAAAAATATTTTTCCGGATCTCCCCCCACCAATATGCCTTCTCTTCTATCACCTTCCCCCTTTTCTATATCCCCTTCCCCTCCTACTTTCCTGCAGGGTACAATAGATTTCTACACCATGATGAGTGTGTATTTTGTTTCCTTTTTGAACCAATTCTGATGAGAGGAAGATTCACTCACTCTTCTTCTCCCTTCCCCTTCCCTTCCATTGTAAAAGTTTTTACTTGCCTCTTTTTATGGAACATGATTTATACCATTCCACATTTTTTCTCCCAGTAAGTTTCTCTCATCCCTTGATTTTATTTTTAAAATGCTATCCCTTTACATTAAGTTCATATCTGTTCCCTTTCCTTCTATATATTCTTTCTAACTGCCATCATAATGATAAATTTCTAATGATTTATAAATATCATCTTTCCTTATAGTAATGTAAACAGATAAATAATATTAAGGTTTTTTTAAAGATATCCTTTCCTAATGACTTCCGTATACTTCTCAGTTCTCTGTTTAAAAAATCAATTTTGCTATCCAGCTCTAGTCTTTTCATCATGAATCCTTAGAAGACCTCTATTTTCTTGAATAGCCATCCTTTGCCCTGAAAGAATACACTCCGTTTTACTGTAGATGATTTTTGGTTGTATTCCTCGCTCCATTACTCTATGGAATACAATATTCCATGCCTTCCATGGAATTTCCATGAAAAAGCTGCTAAATCTTGTGTTATCTTGATTGTGACTCCATTATACTTGAATTATTTCTTTCTGGATCCCTGAAACATTTTCTTCTTCATCTGGAAGTTCTGGAATTTGGCTATAAAATGAATAGAAGTTTTTATTTTGGGTTCTCTTTCAGGAGATAATCATTCAGTTCTTTCTATTCATATTTAACCCTTTGGTTTTAGAGTATCAGGAAAAAATTTCCCTAATAACTTCTTGAAAAATGATGTCTAACCTCTTTTTATTATCATTATAAAGTATGCCAATAATTTTAAAGTTACTTCTCCTGGATCTATTTTTCCAGGTCATTTGTTTTTCTTTTTTTCCCTAAATAATAATTTTTTAAATTTTCAATATATATGCAAAGATACTTTTCAACAGTCATCTTTGCAAAACCCTGTGTTCCATTTTTTTCTCCCTCCCTTCCCGCTACCACTTCCCTACATAGCAAGTAATCCAACATATGTTAAACATGTGCAATTCTTTTATACAAATTTCCACAATTGGGCTGCAAAAATACATTAAAAAAGAAAAAAAATGAGAGAGAAAACAAAAAGCAAGCAAATTACAAAAAGGTGAAAACACTTTGTTCTGATCCACATTCAATTCTCACAGTCCTCTTTCTGAATGCCGAAGACTCGCTCCATCATAAGTCTATTGCAATTCACCTGAATCACCTCATTGTTGAAAAGAACTACATCCATCAGAATTATCATTGCTATGTACGATTCACTTAGCATCAGTTTATGCAAATCTGTCCTGGCCTTTCTAAAACCATCCTGACAATAATTTCTTATGGAACAATAATATTCCATTACATTAACAACTTATTCAGTCATTTTTCAATTGATGGGCACCCACTTAGTTCCCAGTTCCTTAAAGGGCTGGTACAAACATTTTTGCACAGGTGATACGTTTCCCTTTTTATTATTTCTTTGGGATACAGGCCTAATAGAGATACTGCTGAATCAAAGGGTATTCACACTTTAATAGCCCTTTTGTACATAGTTCCAAATTGCCCTCCAGAATGGTTGGATAAATTCACAATTCCAGGAACAATGTATTAATATCCCAATTTTCCCACATACTGTCCAACATTTATCATTATCTTTTTATCTTGGCCAGTCTGAGAGATATGTAATGGTACCTCAGAGTTGTCTTAATTTCTGTGATCAATAATGATTTAAAGCACTTTTTCATATGACTATAAATGGTTTTAATTTCTTCATCTGAAAATTGTTCATATCCTTTCATCAAAAGGGAAATGCATTTCTATAAATTTGACACAGTTCATATATTAGAAACAAATCAAGGGTTATTATCAGAACCCTTGGATGTAAATTTTTTTTCCAGTTTTTTGCTTCCTCTCTAATCTTGTCTGCATTATTTTTGTTTGTACAAAAACTTTTTTTTAACTTAATATAATCAAAATTATACATTTTGCATTTCATAATGTACTCTAGTTCTTTTTATTTGGCAATACATTCCTTCCTTCTCCACAAATCTGAGAGGTAGATTATCCTTTGTTCTTTTAATTTGCTTATAGTATCATTTTTTATGTCTAAATCATGAACACATTTCAACCTTATCTTAGTATAGGGTTTTAGGTGCTGTTTAATGCTTGGTTTTTACCATACTATTTTCCAATTTTCCTGGCAATTTTTGTCAGATAATGAGCTCTTATCCCAGAATCTGGGGTCTTTGGGTTTATCAAAAAGTAGATTACTATAGTCATTTACACAAGACATTACTTGTCTTGTGAAGCTAACCTATTCTGGCTTTAATGACCACTGCTTTATAATATAGTATTAGGTCTGATACAGCTAGGCCATCTTAATTTGCATTGAAATTCTTGACCTTTTGTCATTTTAGATGAATTTTATTATTATTTTCAACTCTGTAAAGTAATTTCTTAGCAGTTTAATTGGTATGTCACTGAATAAGTAAATTAGAATTGTCATTATATTATATTAGCCTATTCATGAGTACTTGATATTTTTCCAATTGTGCCGATCTGACTATATCTATAGAAAGAGTTTTTTATAATTGTGTTCATATAATTCCTGACTGAGTCTTGTCAGGTAGACTCCAAATGTTTCTTATTATCTACAGATATTTTAAATTGAATTTGTCTTTGTTTTTCTTGCTGTTGGACTTTGTTGATAACTGTTATGGGAGGCAACTTTTAGTGGCTGCTGGGAATTTAATTCTGATCAGCATAACTGATCGTGTCATTGAGAGGATAATAAAGCTACAAGGAGATAGAGAGGCAGTTGCATTGAAAATCTCTGAACCTCTCTTTATTCCAATCCCATAACATATTATGCTTATTGATGGTTTCAAATAGACACTACTGATCATTTTAAGGAAAAGTCCATTTATGTCTATGTTCTCTAATGTTTTTAATAGAAATGCGTGTTGAATTTTGTCAAAGGCTTTTTCTACATCTATTGAGATAATCATATGATTTTTGTTAGTTTGGTTAATGATATAGTCAATTATGATAGAAGCATTCTCAATAAGATGATGGGTGACAAAAAAAATCATAAAAAAGGGGAAAAGACCCACAGGTGCAAACATGTTTGTAGCAACCCTTTTAATAGTGGGAAGTAACAGGATAATGAATGGATGTCCATCAGTTGGGGAATGACTAAATAAATTATGTTATACGTCCATTATGAAATATTATTGTTCTATAAGAAATAATCAGCCAGATGATTGCAGAAAGGCCTGGAAACACTTACATGAACTGATTCTAAGTAAAGTGAGCAGAACCAAAAGAGCATTTAACACAGCAACAAGATTATGTGATGATCAATGCTGATGGACTTGTCTCTTTTCAACAATTAAGTGATTCAGGAAAGTTGCAATTAGACTTTTGATGGAAAAAGCCATCCACATCCAGAGAGAGGACTCTGGGGACTGAATGTGGATCACAACATAGTATTTTCACATTTTTTTTTTGTTGTTTGTTTGCTTTTTGTCTTCTTTCTCATTTTTTCCCTTTTTGGTATGATTTTTCTTGTACAGCATAATATATGTAGAACTATGTTTAGGAGAATTACACATATATTGGATTATTTGCTGTCTAATGGAAGTGGTGGAGGAAGGGAGGAACACAAATTTGGAAAACAAAATTTTTCAAGGCAAATATTGAAAACTATCTTTGCATATATTTTGAAAAGAGCAAGTTATTAAAAATAAAAAAAGATCAGTAGTGAAACAAGGCTGCCCACTATCACCATCATTATTCAATATTGCAATCAAAATGTTAACTTTAGCAGTTAGAAAAGAAAAATAAAATAAAGGAATTACAATATGTAATGAGGAAAATGAATTATGCTTTGCAAATGATATGATGGTAGACTTAAAGAATCCTAGATCATCATCTAAAACCCTACTGGGCCCAAGATCTGTTCCTGCTTTTCTATCCTACCAGTTGGACTCCCACATGTCCCCTTTCCTCTAAGTTGTCTTGAGCTGGAAAATATTCCACTGTATCCTTTTGTGTATTCAATGCTCTGAAATTTGTTTAAAGTCATTATTTAAAAGAATTTAGATAAGTTTGGGAAAGCTGATGAGTCTCCAACTTTACTCCACTGTTTTAGTGCTGCCTCCTTTCATTTATCTTTTCTTTTGCAATTCACCTCATTTCCATTTTGAGACCTCTCTAATGATTATTAGGCTTGTTCTTTTAATATGAAAATTTGCATAGTTTCCATAGAAAAGTTGTTTTCCAATAACAACAACAAAATGCTCAGAAGTGCAAAGAGATGTAGTGACAGTGACGGGATAAATTGTGAAGTCAGAAGACATTCAGCAACATTCAGATATAAGAACCCAACATTCTGTGCTTTTGTTGCTGTTGCTAGGTAAGAACTTGGCTACTAAGATTGTGGGGAACAATATTACTATGTGTCATTGACTTTATCTTGCTATGGGATTTCCAAGTTCAATGTTTTAACCAAAAGATGAATTAAAATGTAATATATTGGCTTTATAAGGTGCATCCTAACTGCTCAACTGAGTTATAAATTAGGAAACAAGCCCTCGGCTTACTCTTTCAGTGATTTAAGGAATTCATGGATGAGAAAGCACACAGTACAAGTCACTGCCTTCTCATCATCTCTGTGTGTATATATGTATACTATATATATATATATATATATGTATATGTATATGTATATATACCCACACATGTGCATATATGGCTATACATGCATGTGTTATATAAAAATACATATATTTGTACATCTATCCACATATACATACACAGGTATATTTATAATGGTAATACATGGACTGCCCAGAGGTAGGGTATATGTGTGTGTGTGTGTGTGTGTGTGTGTGTGTGTGTGTGTGTGTGAGAGAGAGAGAGAGAGAGGGAGAGAAAGAGAGAGAGAGAGAGAGAGAGAGAGAGAGAGAGAGAGAGAGAGAGAGAGAGAGAGAGAGAGAGAGAGAGAGAGAGAGAGAGAGAGAGAGAGAGAGACTAAGCTAAATAGTAGTGGTATAACTTGACTTACCTAAGCTAGGAAGTATTAAATGTCTGAGGCCAGATTTGAATTCAGGTCCTCCTGAGTCCAGGACTGATACTCTATTCATTGAAGCAGCTAGTTGTCCCTGATATTATTTTAATATGACTAGGAAAATCTAAAGTTTTAATCCTAATGATCCTTTCTTTTTCCTCTATAATGGCCATCAAGTCCTGCACTGAAAATGTCCACCCTAATTGCCTTGCCAAAAATAATAATAATAATAATAACAACAACAATAACAAAAGAAACAAAACACCAGCAAAGGAAGGATTAGAGTAGGAGGGAACCAGACAAGCTTCCAAGGGATGGGGTTTTCAAATAAATCTGTTGAATTTAACCATTTACCATGTTACCTTTATCAACTTATGATACTACCATGTATTTGTGGCAAATAAAAATTACATGTTGGCACTCCCCCCCAAAATAAATAAACAATGATAATTGTGATGGCTTTCAAGGCCTTAAAGATGTTTATAGAATCTTAGATTTGGAGCTGGCAAGAGACGTAATGGTCCCCAATTCTCTCACTTTTCATCTGGGGAAGATGAGGAGTAGACAGGTTTAGTGACTTCACGGAATCACATGATGACAGAGTTGGAAGGAACCTTTGATGATAGATCCCTGTTCTACAAAAGAGAAATTAAGGCACCGAAAGGTAAAGCACTTTGTTCAAAGTCACATAGCTGATAATTGTTTAGAGTAGAATCTCAACACAGGTCTACTAGGTTCCAATTCCATTGCCTTATTCCTTTCCCCACCTTGTATCTCTCATCACCCACAGTTGTGTAAATAGTAAATAATAGAATTGAAATCTGAATCCAGTATTTCTGACTCCTAATCACATCCCCCGACTCCCTGCCCACAACTCTTCTTTTCTACATGCTTATCATCCCTAGTTCCAAAATGTAAATTTCCAATATGCCTTATATTCCACAAATTAAACAAACAGTTCTTTCACCAACTGGAAATAAATAAAGATAATGTCTTGCTTCTTTTCTTTTAATGATTTTAACTTTCTTTTATTCCATTCCTCAATAGTGGTGCTTGATGATTATACCCTGGCTCCTTCTAATCTCAGACCACCTGAATTCCTGACTGATTTATCAGAACCATTTCTGAATTAGCCAAAGGTGTTATCAATTCCACGCTTATTCTTGTCAATCAAGCATCTTCCTGCTGCCACTTCTAAGCTACAAAGCAAGGCTTCTTGGTATTCTATTTGATGTCCTGGCTTCTCTGATTATTACATTGTAAGTTGTCTCCTGCAATGAGCTGCAGAATTGCCAACTGAGTTATCATTGTTGTATGGGTGATTCATCAATTGATAGGCAGTGTCTAAAGTTTTTTGTTGTTGTTGTTGCTGTTCCTAAGCTTCCTGGGGTGATAAAAAGATCAAGAACAAAGGAAAGAGATATAAAACTCTACACTAGCAATGTTCAGTCTTCAGTTATATTTAAAGGTCATGCTCCCGTTCAGTGGATGTGTCTTGGTTTAAAGTGAGACTCATCCTAACATTTCTTAGTGAGAAAATCATCCCCTCTTCAAATGAATGGTTTGGTAAAATACTGTTCTTCCAAGATAGCAGAAAGTGTAGGGCCTAGGACACTCAGATTCCTGGAAATATTTCTAATTATAATGTCAACTCAGAGTTTTAAAATGATAGTGAACCAAGGCTACCCAATGGTCATAAGTGCTTAAATAGCACTGGAAAGAACCTCCGAGGCCATTTTAGTAGAAATCCACCATTTGACCAAAGAAGAAAGTCCCATTATATTTAAATGAATTACTCAAAGTCATCCAAGTAAAAAATTATCAGAAATGACTACCTCACCTCCATTCCCAGATCCATTGTTCATTCTACTGTAGCACAAGATAGAATCATGGAACTCATAATTCTTCTTAGGTTAAAGGTTCCCAAATGAGAATTACTAGTGAAATGAAGATATTCATTCCCTCTAAGAGAACATTAGCTACTTTTGCTTTCTTTCATTTTAAGGGCAGGGATGGTCTTGGCAGTTTAATTTTTGTAACCCTAGTGTGGATAAAAATACCCCAAAAGAAACATAAAAATACATGGCTCAGTCTTAAGAGTTTTATTGGTAAGGGAAACTGTCAATGTGAAATCTCTCTTCTCTAAGAAATCTAATCCAAGTTTCTTGAAATGTATATTTGTAAAGACTAGTCAAAATCTCTGAGAGAGTAAATCATTTGCCCATGACCCCATCCCTAAGGTGTCTCAGAGGCATGACTCATTCTAAAGCTGGCCCCATATTGTTCCAGACTCCTTCTCAACTTGCACCTCGTTGGTTCTTAATAAATGTTGATTGCATGGAATTCAGTTCTGAGACAGAAACAGATTGATTGGTCTCTTTAACAAGGAGCTCAAAGAATATTTTATGCATCACTTCCCCCATTTTGCAAGGAAAAGAAATTGGAAGAAAAATCATATTGGAGCACCCAACATAGACAAAGTGCTACCCACATTTTGTCAATTTTGTGCCAGTAATTACCATTCAATTATTATACTGTGTCAAAAACTTGTGAAATAGTTAAATTACTCAGAGAAGTTACAAAGATGAGTAAGTCATAGTCCTTGCCCTCACATAGCTAATAAATTAGAAGAGGGTAAGACATACACACAGATATCTGGGATACAAATTCAATAAGTGAACAAAGAAATATATGATTAAAAAGAATTATAGCTCAAAAATTATACTTGTGGAGGGTCCAAGAGGCAACATCCTTCTGGAGTTCCCAGGACTCAGTATCACCACCTGCCATAAAGTTGAACATTGAGGGTGGGCTCTGAACAATGTAATTACATATATATTTGCCTTTTTTTCATAGATATTCTCTCTAGCCATTAATAATTTTCCTGAATTCATTCTTCATTGGTTATCAAATTCCTGTCATATCCTGCTTATATCAGTGATTCTGATTCCCCCAATTACTCTTATACTGACCCCATTATCCCATGCCTTACTGCCCTTTCCTTTACTTTTAACCTTTTCATTCAAAGACCATTACCACCTTCCCATTTCCTACCTTCCAGTCTTCATACATGTTATGGGATTTTTCTTTCACCTCCCAGTCCCCAAAGGATTCATCACACCTGGCTTCTCTGTTATTCCTCTTACAAGACACTCAGTCTCTTGACTAAACTTTTTGAATATTGTCTTCAGGTTTGGAATCGTTTCTCTCATCTTTACCTCCTTGATTTCCCAGCTTCCTTTAATTCCCAACTAAAATCCCATCTTTTGACCAGAGGTTTCTTTTCCATTCTCTCAGTCCTAATGTCTTTGGTTGTCCATAGCTGTTCACACCTCATCTCCTCCAGTAGACTGTGAGCCCCTTAAAGGCAGAGATTTTTTTGTCTTTCTCTTCCCCAGTGGGTAGCACAGTGCTTGGTACATAGTCAGTGCTTAATAAGTGATTAGGGATTGACAAATGACCCTTAAGGACTGACAATGGCCCCCTGAAGATCTGCCCACTCTTTCACATTATTTTCACATATACACTCTCCAGAGTTAGGAAAGTGATTTTAATCTGAAACCTTTTCTATTTCCACTCTCTCCATCATCTTGTTCATACTGATACCTGGCTCCCTCCTGTTGCCATGGAATCCTTGGCCACACTTTACCAAACTGGATTCAGTTTTACTCATATTTTTTGCCTGATCCTCCCCCTCCACCCAACTCACTGGTCATTTTAGATGAGTTAAAATAATCCTAGCTCCTCATTATCACATGCAGACTCCCCCTCTACCAGCAACCCTTAGGAAACTCTCTTCTAAATTTCATTCAATTCATTTTCTAGTAACTATTACCTCCCAAATCTTAGGGCATTGTCTTTCTTTTCTTAATGAATTCAGTGAATCTTCACCTCTGCTCCTTCCCTCATACTTGAGAATATACATATATATGTTCATGCATACACATACATATTTTCCCCTTAAGTGCTTTCTATTCCTAGTTTCTACACTAACTTATGTTTTCTGACCTCTCCTCCACCCTATCTTAGCTATCCACAGGAAAATCAGACCCTTGATTTATTATCCACAAGTGTTCAGCTTCCATGTTCATGAATTCTAAAATTATTTTATATGTTCATAAATTTTTTATCTTTCTGTTTTTCAGTTTCTTACCCTGTTATTCATTTTCAGTGTGACCTTCACTTTTTCCACTTCTCAGTCCTCATCACTTCTACACTATCTTCTCTTTTCTTCCCTTTCTGGACCCAGTGATGAAATCATTCAACTCTACACTGTCTTCTCATCCTTCTATCACATCATCTCCTTATTTGTGTACTGCTGAATAGAACTGGAGAAAATCATGAAATCTCAATAATTACGCTACAGAAATATCAATTTCATTATAATTTACTGTATGCAGACATATTTATATTAATTGTATATATATATACATATATATATATATGTATATATGAATATATGTGTGTATGCATGTGCTTTATTTAAAAGGGTGGGTAAACTCCCTGGGACCAGGTAGCTTATACATTTCTAGTAGAAAATGTGGTTCTCAGAGCTAGCAAACAATCCT
Organism: Sminthopsis crassicaudata; assembly: GCF_048593235.1. Lineage (NCBI taxonomy): Eukaryota > Metazoa > Chordata > Mammalia > Dasyuromorphia > Dasyuridae > Sminthopsis > Sminthopsis crassicaudata. Next base: position 7,488,154 of record NC_133620.1, on the reverse strand, counting down.
CCAGATATTTTATGACTATGTTAGAGTAAAGTGGAACTATTAACTACCTTAAACTGGGCATTGCACTTTTATACATGCTGATAATGTTACTTGCATTGATTGTCACATTAAATTGCTCCCATTTGAGTTCAAAATACACTCAGATCCTATGGCCATATACCTAGATTGGAGCACAAGTTGTAGAATGAGCTCACTGAGCCTCTCTATTCTGATCACTTCTTGGGGAAAGATGGAAGGATGAGTTCTTACCATTGGAAATAAAGAGATACAATATTTTAGACTAATGCATAAGGGGAAAGTACAGAAGTAAAATGAAAGAAAGTAAAAGGAACAAAACAAAAATTAGAGAAGAAAAAGGTAAATGAACGGGAGAAAAACATATGGTATATATAAAACCTATAGTATGTATATATATGTGTATATATATATATATATATATATATTTATATATACATACATATATATGTATATATACATACATATATATTTATATATATACATACATAGATATATATGTATGTGTATATATATATTTATATATACATACATATATATATATATATATATATATATATATATATATATATATATATATATATAAATTAGCCCGAGTGGCTCTGATGCAGTTGTTTAGGAACCTTTATTCCTTCTCCCAGGTACCATGTCTTGAGATATTTTTATTGCTATTCTGGGTCAAGGCTTCTCAGTACCTTGTTTCACTCCTGGGAATGCAGATATAGCTTCAGGCCAGTCCTTAGTCAGATTGGCACGAATGCTTGAAATCCTTTGGGTCTGAAAACTCCCACCTAACTCAAACTCCCACAGGGGTCTGGTTGGGAGACATCCCCATATTTCTCTTCCTTGCCCAGTGCAGCCTCTGTCAAATGAGGAAAGATTATATGCGGATCCGCTCTGGTCCAAAGCTTAGCCAGGGAAAGCATCATTATGGTTGATGTAAATGTGTATCCTGATTGGACCACTCACAGGGGGAAAGGAAGCAGTTTGTCATTCAAACAACCTGATGAGACTGGGCTCGAAGATCATGAGGCTGCAAATATTCTTCTTGGTTGCCAAAATCTGAGTTACCTTGAAGCCTTATATGTCTCTTCCCCTAGATGATAGTTGCCATGACACAGGGCAGAACCTTTGGGGACAAAGGAGAGGATCAGGGAGAGATAGATTTCAATCTGCAAATATCTCAGAGGACTCCTAGCTCAAAGTCCTCAATTTTCAGGTAAGGAAACTAAGACCCAAAGAGGCAAGATGATTTGGCCTGGGATTCAAACCCAGATTTCTTGACTCCAATAGTCCAAATATCTTGGCCCCTCTTGAAATTGAGCAGAAACATTAAAAAGGAGCAGTTCAGCTAACGCTAACAATAAGAGCAGTTTACCTTCAGGGCTGGCCAGCAGATCATAGCATGCAATGATAGTGTGGAAAGACCACTGGATAAGGAGACAGAAAACTTAGCTTCAAATCCCCCCGTTGCTATTTCCCAGTCCCAGAACCTTCATATTTTCTTCTTAAGAAATCTCTGCTTTCCCTGATTTAGTTTTGCTTTATCCCTTTCTCTTCACACACAAGCATTTAAGTGCCTACTATGTGCCAGGACTTTGTAATTAATTAAGGATAAAAAGGTAACAATGATATGACCCTAACTTATGTCTTTTGCTCCCTTTGCTTTTTATTTGACACCTGTAGTTCCTATGTCAAGAGCTCATCTTTACCAGCATGAAGGAAAGAGATTCCACTTTCGTCTCCTAGGACACTGATGTTGTGGCGGTCGTCACTGGATGGATGTTAAAACATAGTGGCTAAGTAAGGCCCTCTGAAAGATGATGCGTTTCAGAAGGCTGTGCTGCCACAAACATTGAGAGGAGAGAACATTGCATCTGATCTCTACTCGTTCTCATAAATACTGTTCAAAACACAAAGCTAGAATTATCATGACTGCTGACACATAGCTAAAACTGTCCAGGCCTACTGAGCATGCCTGGCTTTGAAAGTTAATTTTAGTTCGATGAAAAAACAAACCAAAAAATCAATTAAGATATGGGAGAAAATAAAGGAAGATTTCCAAGAAGCAACTCAAATTTGAAAGAAAAGAAATGGAGGAGTGTAGGATTATAGATTTAGTGATGAAAAGGATCTTCGAGATCAAGCAATACATTTCTAATTTTGTACAAGAGCAAAGATCCTTAAAGTGATTTGCCCAGCATCACATAGCTTGAAAGTAGCAAAGCTGACACTTGAATCCCAAGTCATTTGCTATAGGGATCTTCTGTCCCATCCAGTATGAAATTCTTCCAAAATAATCACCAACAAAAATGATGTAGATATAATATTGGTGAAGTATTTACCACAGTGCTTGGCACAAACTAGTCACAGCAGAAGCATTTACCATAGCAACAATAATCTCAATTATGAATGGTTTGTTTTTATTAGGATTTCAAGATAACATTTGAAAGACTCTCTTGTTATTAGATGAGCAAAACGTAGATAATGTAGGTGAAATGATATCGACGTGGGCGTAGCCCATTTTAAGATTTCTTGTCTGATCTCCAACTTCCTTTGGGACTGACTTTTGATTTACAAGATCTGGTCAAAGACCACCCTTTTGTATTCCAAGGGGAGAGATCCGGATCTGAGCCAGTTTGGGTTGTACCCAGCCCCCATTCTAATGATCTGCTCAGGTAGCCCAACCCCCACCTGGTGGGTTCTGGCTATCGAAATCAACCTGGGCTCCACCCATAGGCCCCTTCAAGCAAATAAAAGAGCCAAGATGGAATCATCCCTGAGCAGAGAGTTGAAAGAGGCTAGCAACCATCACAGACTCTCTGTCCCACCACTTTTGGTGTATTTCTTCCTCTATCTAATACCTTTTATTAACCAGACTTTAACCTTATTTCCAAACCCTACAATAAACCTCTTTTTATCTTTTTATCAATCTAAGTTTTTGGCCTGTAAATTCATTTACAGGGGACTCTCGCCACCGCTAGACCTCATTTAACTTTGTATCCTTGCATCGAATCCGAAGGGGTTGCAGGGGAGCTCCACTTGACTCCCTGTACCCCAATCCTGCCACTAGACCTCAATTAATCCTAATTTTATTGAAGTATAGACCTCATCATTAGGTATATACCTCATCAATACTACAATTACTTTCCTTTAGAACACATTAAATGACTAAATTCAAAGTAGTCGTTGATGGTTCTATACCAAATTAGAGGAGATCCCTCTAGAGAGTTACTGAGCTTTTTCTGTGTTTAACATTTTTATGGGTAACTTATATGAAAGGATGACTGACATGCTTATTAAAAATTCAAATGAAATTAAACTTTGTTTATCCTTGGGAAAACCCAAACTGCCTTTTCTCAAAGATTTTATATTCTACCAGAGGAGATATTAATGAAATTATAGTTGTGTGTATATGTGTGTTATTTAGAAATATACATGTCTGCATATAGATATGTCTATACATAGGTATCTAAATATGAAAACAGGGTTCATGAGTAGCCTGTATATCTATCTATCTATCTATCTATCTATCTATCTATCTATCTATCTATCTAATCTAATGCATGATCTGTGAGAAGAGCTGTTGTGTGCATTATCAGCATCAAAGATGAGGAGAGTCAAATAGGAATCATAACTGGCAAAGCTGAGTGATGTCTTTGGTTTCCAAGAAGATTATGTGTGTCTGCCACCTAGTCAAATATCTGTAATCCAGGAGAACAATATATAGAAGTTCAGAAAGAAAGCTACTTCTTTGGTTTCTCTTAAGGGAGGAGTTTATACCAGAATAGTTCCTTCCAATCAAATGATGATCACACAAAAGATCATCAAAGTAGCAATGACCAAGCAAATTCATTTATCAAAAAAAAAAAATTATCAATGGAAATCAGAGAAGTTCCCTAGATTAGAATATACCAAAGAATATTACAAGATTAAGGGAGGTCTTCAGTTGGGAACAATATAAAGCTAAAACCCATAGAGGGAAAGTCTTTCACCCAGTGGCAGTCCTCCCTGGATGTGGCAAGATCTGGATCTCAAGGATCTTCATGGAATCGTCAAGTCTACTTCGTTAAGGACTCTAATTCGCCGATCGAAAATTTGTGCCATTCAAAAGACTCTCAATCACTTCCCTAGGAGATAGCTTTCAAAGAACAACTCCAGCCAACTGAAGTAAATTGTCTTTGACAGTTACACACTATTGAGCTCAGCATTAACTCAGTTAAACTCAGTTAAGTTTTTTCCCTCTGGGTAAGCAGCAGGTTGCACAGGACTGGCTTTCAGGACAGTGCCAAAGGAGATGTTGCATTTGAATATATATATATATATATATATATATATATATATATATATATATATATATATATATTGTGTTGAGGGATCCAACATGCTCACAGGTCAGTAAGTATTGGATAGATACCAAATAAGTATATTTAGATTTAATTGGGGACACTGAAAAATCTGGGAGAATTGGGAAAGGTCTGTTGAAGGAGGTTGTTTTTAAGTTGAGCATAGGTTGGAGTTAGAATTCAATGTAGTGGGAACACAAGGAAATCAGTTTATCTAGAATGTAGAATAAGTGAAGGAGATGTGTAGAATCTGCCTGGAAACAGGCTGTGAACAAAGTGGTTTAAATGTTCAACACAAGAATTTGTATTTGATGGCAGAAGCACTTGAGAGCCATTGCATGTTCTAAAGTGAGGGTGGTTAGGGTGATGGTGTTCTAAACATGCTTTAGGAACATAAATATGGTAATAGTTTGGGGAATGAGTTTGGAGGGGGGAGCTACTAGATGTGGAGAGATTAAGTAGGATTCTGATGCATCATTAGATTGCAAACTCCTTGAAAGTAGTCTTTATCTTTTAACTGAATTTGTATCTCTAGCATTAGCACAGGGCCTGGCACATAATAGGAGTTTAATAAGCGATTGATTGTCAGCATCCTGTCTATAAAATCTCAGCTACCTTTTTCACCTCCCAGTCATTCCTACCTTTCTTTTTTTTTTTTAATTCTGTTTTTTTTTTTTGGGGGGGGAGGAGTATTTGGATTAAATGAGTTGTCCAAGGTGCTAAATGTCTGAGGAAGGATTTGAACTCAGGTTCTCCTGACTTCAGATCCAGTTGCTCTCTTTCTAACACACTTTTGATCTATTCAAAACAGAGGTTATGAGGTCATGGACTAAGATGGTTGCAGATTGAATAGCAACAAAAGAGCTTTTAAGAAATTAGAACAGAAAAGCTATCGCCTGATCAGTCCATGATCAGGGACTGATCCCCACGTGTATGAGAATCAAGAGTTGAATGCAACTCTGAGCTAGTGTAGCCAGGTGTTTGGCAGAATGGATTCAAGGCTTCCCAAAGATCCCAAGAGTTAGAGCTTTTATTATCTCCATTTGACACAAAAGAAAAGTTTGCGGAGATAAGTGACTTGCTTATTGTCACATTAGATTGTTAGGATTCTTACAAGGTGCTAAGTCACTGGAATGGATATAATTATCTAATTTAGCATGGTACTTAACAATTCTCTAGTTCAGTAATGTATTTACTATAATTCCATAAGATTCGCACCTTTAAGAGAGAATACTTTTAAGGAGCTCCCATAAGCCCACTCTCGAGGAGGAGGAGTCTGATTCATTCCCATGTCTACCTTAGTGCTGGCTGGAGAGATTAAGGAGAACGAGAGGCTGGAGGCTAAAGGACTGACCTTTGGATTTGGAGACATTCAGGCAAGAGCCCTTGGGAACAAAGAGAGAGAGAGAGTCCTCTAAAAAAGCGAGCCAAGCCCCAAGTGAAGGAGACAAGACTTGAAGGAGAAAATAAAGGATCTGGAGATAAGATTTGGAAAGAGACAGTAAATGGCTTTAACTCCTGGCTGGATTTGGGATTATTGAACTGAACTGAAACTAAGGCTGCCTCCAGAAGCCCTCCAAGAAACCTGCTCCCAGAGAGTGGGCTTTTATTATGCTCTCTAAAAGTGTGAGTCTAATGTGTGGCCAATGAGCAAAATTTAATCTTCAAGGTTAAACACATGTCAAGTCTTAATTGGCTCATCCATTTGGTGGTGAAGTTCCCTAACTTTATGGGCCTCAGTTTTTGTCTTAGTATTTAAGAGCCAGATAGTTGAGATGACTCCTGAAGTCCCATCTTGAAGATCCCAGCATCCCTTCAACATCACCTTGTACATATTTTGCATATGCATATTGTGAAGAGGAGAGTAATATAGTTCCAGCCTGAAAGCTACAAGATCTGGGTTCAAGTTGTACATTTGACATTTATGCACTGGGTGACCCTGGGTGAGTCTTTGAGACCTTCAGTGCTTCAGACAACTCTTCCAAGATTCCAAATCACAGAGGAAGGGCCCAATTAGGATAAAGAGAGAAAACCTCCTTATCTGGTTATTCTCTGGGCCAAAGATGCCATAATACCATATTTACATGAAATTTCTCCTGACAGAAAAGAAGTAACTTGAAAGCAAGGGCTGCTTTATTTTTGTCTTTGATTTCATCATACCTGGCACACAGTTGGCACTAAAGGCTTATTTATTGACTGGTTAATTGGTTGTTCCTATAATTTTTTTTTCTCCTCTAACTCTTGAGGAAACTGCATAAAAGAATATCAATCATATCATAGATCTAGAAGCCAATGCATCCAATGTACTAATTTTATAGATCAAAAAACTGAGGAAAAGGGGAGTTAAGCAATTTGCTTCGAGTTTCACAGCTATCTAATATGCAAGAAACAATTTAGACACAGGTCTTTCTGACCCCAAATCTAGTGATCTATGGCCATATACCTAATATAATGATGATGAAAATGATGATAATAACAACAAAGATAATAACTATCTTCATGCGCGCGCGCACACACACACACACACACACACACACACACATTTTAAAGTTTGTAAAGTCAAACATTACCTTAGCTTATCTGTTCAGACAGGCCATGCTCCCAGTATTCCCTCAGTTTCTGAGTTTCTGAATCTATAGACTATACCACTATGGACCCACATGGGAACCTTCCCCACCCTATGATGTTAACCTTCCATTTCTTTTTTGTTTTCTCTTTAAAGACAATTGTTGACTTTATTTTTCTTTATTTTGGTACTCTAGCATTTAGCATACTGCCTACACATAATAAGCACTTAATAAGTGTTTGTTTTCTGGCACAATGTCATTATTTTCTTTATTTCAAAGGTGAAGAAACAAAATCACAAAGAGGTTAACTGAATTTCCCACTTTGACAATGGTCACGCAGCTTGTTATATTTTAAGCTAAGATTCACGCTCAGATTTTCTAGACTCTATTTATTTGAATACTATTCTTATTCCACATTAAAACAAATAGACAAACTATACACTTCTTGAAGGCAAGAACTGTATCTCCTTCACCTTTGCATCACCCTGGTTCCAGTAATTAATATATATTTTTTGTGGAATTAAATCAAATGGTATAGCATACGAGTGGGCTCTCTCTCAGGCGACAATTCTTCGGTTTTGTGTAGAAATGAAACCCAGCTATAGATTTTGGTGTTGGTGGCCATCTGACCTGATGCAGCTCCAGCTTCAGTTTCCTGATGAGCAGAGGGTGCAGTGAAAACAAAGGAGAGGAAATAAGGAATCGAGGGAGAGTATTCTAATTTTAGGATTTGCGTTCTGCTGCTTAGTTTTAATCACGCCTACCCAGATTCATTTTAAGCTCAGCAACATGCTTGTTTTTATGACTGCCCCCTTGCCCCTACCTCATTTCACAGCACATACTCAACCTTGATAAAATTCAAGTTGTCTGCTGAGACAGGAAAGGTCAGGAAGAGTGCGTGGGTAGCGATGATGGCAAAGGGGATTACGGAATTGTGGAATTTCTAGGGTAGAAAGGACTTACCTCAGCAGCCATCTAGGGCAGCCCAGAGCTGAGGAAGAGTCCCCTCCCCCTGCTCCCTTTCCATGTCTGACAAATCATCACCCAGACTCTCTTATAAAGACTCTAAATGATGGAGAGCCAAAGGTTTCCCAGAGCAGATCGTCCCGCTTTTAGATCGCTCCAATGGGGAAGGCGTTTCAGCTGACCTCAAGCAACATGTGCCTTTCTGCAACCTCTAGAGTACTTCCCTCTGAAGTCAAGTAGAACAAGTCCAGCCCTTCTACCATGTGACATCTCTTCAAATAGTTCATGACAGCTGTCATTTTCATCCAGTTCCCTACCTCTTCTCTTCCTTAAGCTAAAAAGAAACAATTCTTTCCATTGATCTACCCATATCACGACCTCGGGTGGACTCCTTCACTGCTGAGATTGCCTCCTCTGGGTACTACAATTTATCAAATGGGGCATCAACAAATGAATTGATTGCCCCAGATAAGACTGGCTAGATCAGGGGCTAGTAAGTTTATAACTTTGAATCCTACAATATTCCTCTTTTAATGCCATTTCAAACCATTATAATTTTCCAATCATATGAACATAGAGTTAGTGGAGAGCCAAATAGTCAGAAAAGAAAGAAGGAAAAAAGGAAGATAAATACAAAATGGAAGAGGGTAGAGTGATAATAATTGTTTTGTATCAGATACTGTGCTAAGTGCTATGTGTAAAAATAAAAGCTAAAAGGGACAATCCCTCTCCTTGAGGAGTTTAAAGGCTAATGCAGAAAGACACTATGGAAAGGAGGAAAGGATGACTCCCTTAAAGGGAAAAAGGTTGCTGGGAAAGAGATAGAAACTGCTAGAGTCCTGAGAGGGGCTAGAAGTTAGATGAGTATGGATAGTCTGAGCATCTCACAAAATGATATATCAGACCAGGAACTCAACCATCAGAGATGAGACATGGGGGATGCGAGGGGATAGAGAGGCATAGGAGAGGGATTTTAGAATTTTTATCAATAAAGACTAACCCTTTAATTTTACAGATGAAGAAACTTTGGCCTCCTTTTAAGAGACTTACTCCTGATGGCAGAGCTAGAAAGTATATGAGATAAGATTCAGATTCAAATCTGATGTTAGGCCCAAAGCCCTTTCCACTGAGCTGCCTAAAAATTCCATACTTGTAAGGAAGGTCAGAGACCACTTAGTATATATGGTACCTAAAATGGGTTCAATGGCAGGAGAACTCCATTTAGATTTAAAAAGGATTGGGTTTAAACGCTGACTTTGCTATTTCTGACTGAGATAAGCCATTGTTTGCGCTTCAGTCTCAATGTCCATAAAATGAATTTGATCACCAGTTCTCTTATCTATGACCCAAATAGGAGTTATTAGTCTCTATTTGAAGATTTTCATTGAGAAGGGTAGTCCTGGGGCAGTTAGGTGGCACAGTGGATAGAGCACCAGCCTTGAATTCAGGAGGAACCCAGTTCAAATTTGGTCTCAGACACTTAGCACTTCCTGGCTGTGTGACCCTGGGCAAGTCACTTAACCCTAGCCTCAAGAAAAAAAAAAAAGAGAGAGAGAGAGAGAGAAGGGTAGTCCTTTACTGAGGCAGCCTGCTTCAATTCTGCACAATGCTAATTATTAGGAAAGCTTTACTTTACCTAAACCATCAATTCTCTCTTTTTTAAAAATTTTCTCCCAGCATTCCTGGTTCTGCCCATAGGAGCCAAACAAAATAAATGCAATCCCTCTCCTCAAATACTTAAATAAAGCTCTTATGATCCCCTATCTTTGCCACTCCATCTCAAATCATCTCTTCTCTTCTTATGTCTAAATGGCCCTAGTTCTTCTAACTAATAATGATTTGTTGTGGCCTCAAATCAGAATTTAGAATTTAATTGTGGAGGGCAAGTGGACATGAGAGATTAATGGAAAATCACATAATATTCTGACATGGGCCAAAGTACCAAATGAATGACAAAGACAATAAGGGTTTAGTCCTGATTAGGGTGAATGATGAATCTCCTGAAGTGGCTCATTTATCCAAACTCACACTCTCTGAAGTTATAATTATGGAAAATCTGATAATTGCTTCTAGTCTAGTGGATCTATGCAGTATGAATGCATATGATTCACAGCTGGGAGTGAACACTATGGATTGCAGTGATCCAGGCTACCTATAGGTTAAAGAACTTAAATTGTATCCATAAGGGTGAGTGGAATGGGATAGAAAAAGGAGATGGGAGGACATTTCAAATGGAAAGAAGAGAGAATTTATGGATCAAGATCCTTAGTTGCAGGTAAGATTGATAGCTTTAAAACTTTGGTAGGGGAGATGAGAGGAGAGGGCATGTAAGAAAAGGTATTTAGAAAATTAGGTATGAAGATAATAACGGACTTCATGGCCTCATTAAAGTTTTTTTAAGCAAGAGGACAACTTGATGAAATTGGGGTTTTAGGAAAATTAATCTTTAAGGGATCACAGGCAGTTAGTCTATTAGTCAGGATGTTGAGTTCAAATTCTACCTCGTGAGAATTGAGGGTGATAGCCAAGTGATTTGACCTTATACTTAGTGCCTCCAGGTAACCCTCCAAGACTAAGGTGCAAAACGGTTGCTGGCAAGTATCTATAAGGGATTTCATTACATTGCAGTTTTTTATACCAATCAAATCATGGGTCTGAAGGAAAAATGGTAGAGTTTAGGTAAGAGGGTAAATTCAGGCACAATATCAATGACTCAACAAGGATTTATTACTCCTTTGCCAAGTACACACAACTCAGACCCTTTGTAAAGCCAAGGAATCAAAAAAGAAAGGAAAATGTAGCCGGCCCTCAAGGAATTTATCTTCTCTTTGGAAAATAGCTCTTGTGCATATGAATGAATACAAAAAGCTTTATATAAAATAAATAGAAAGTGATGGGTATCTAAAAGAGATATTTGTACTGAGCTTTGAAGGAAGTTAAAGTTAAGTTGTAAAAAGACTATAAATGGGAGATTCTAATGCAATTTAGAGTTGGGAGTGAAAATTCTGCCTGTGCATAGAGCATGGAATAGATAAGGAGAAAGAATGTAGAAAAAATTAAGCAAGTATTATTAAAAAGCACTTATTTCTGAGGTCTTATTTGTTGTTGGTTTTTTGGTTATTGTTTGAAAAAGACTATGTTAATTGACCTCTATGAATTAGATTTAAGTAAGGTCTAGATGCACAAAGTCATCAAGCTGACTCTTCTGAAGCCACAGAAGTCCAGTAATGAGACAAAATCAGGAAGCGTGGTGATGGCCTGATTTGAAGTGGATGACCTTAGCATTTTGATGTCTGACAGAGCTCTCAGCACTCCACAATAATCACTTCAACCACCTTCATGGCCACTGGAACCAACTGCTTTTATTTACCCATTCTATTAGGAAAAGTCTTCATGTGCTTAGAGAAGATGCTCCCTTGAGTCACTGATGAGTTTGAGACCCGTTATTCTCAATCTGGTTCAGTCCCATCTTTAAAGATGGTTTTACCAGTGTGGCCATTGCTCCTACTATAGCTGATGAGGGCCACGGTAACTAGGTGGGGGTGACAGAGAAAGGCTAAAGTACTGTTAAGATTATTCCCTGAGCCAAGCAGAGAAGGGCACTGATGCATATTAGCTCAGCCTTACATTCCCTCTCTGGTCAGGTCTTGGGTAATCCCATCTTGCTTTATCCAATCAGAAAGCCAAGTTGTGATATTAAACCCCTGAGGTCAAATTTCCTCTAAAAAGCTGTCCATGAAAAAAAAGAAAGAAAGAAAGAAAGAAAGAAAGAAAGAAAGAAAGAAAGAAAGAAAGAAAGAAAGAAAGAAAGAAAGAAAGAAAGAAAGAAAGAAAGAAAGAAAGAAAGAAAGAAAGAAAGAAAGAAAGAAAGAAAGAAAGAAAAGAAAAGAAAAGAAAAGAAAAGAAAAGAAAAGAAAAGAAAAGAAAAGAAAAGAAAAGAAAAGAAAAGAAAAGAAAAGAAAAGAAAGGAAGGAAGAAAGGAAGAAAGAAAGAAAGAAAGGAAGGAAGGAAGGAAGGAAGGAAGGAAGGAAGGAAGGAAGGAAGGAAGGAAGAAAGAAAGAAAGAAAGAAAGAAAGAAAGAAAGAAAGAAAGAAAGAAAGAAAGAAAGAAAGAAAGAAAGAAAGAAAGAAAGAAAGAAAGAAAGAAAGAAAGAAAGAAAGAAAGAAAGAAATGTCTATGCCATCCCCCCCCCCCCGAGGCTGGGGTTAAGTGACTTGCCCAGGGTCACACAGCTAGGAAGTGTTAAGTGTCTGAGATCATATTTGAACTCAGGTCCTCCTGAATTTAAGGCTGGTACTCTATCCACTGCACCACCTAGCTGCCCCAGTCTATGCCATTTTTGATGAATCACTATTAGGTTAGCCCCCTTCAGTGTTCTACCTTGTGGTGTCTTTCTTTTCACTCCTTCCCCATCCTTCATGGTATCTCTCCTCTCATTCCCTTTGTGCCTCATACAATCTTTCTCCTTGTTATAACTAAGTAATTTTTTTAGGGTGATAAACTCCTCTGTGGATTTCGTCTACCAATTAATAGCATACTCCCACCTCATGGCATGTTCCTTTTCTCCTGATTAATTATGAGTTCCACTAGGGAACTTGTCTTTTTCACTGTTAATTGTTAAAACCCCTTTTCTTGCTAACTATGTGCTCTCTGAAATTTATTTCATATTTACTCCTCCTGGTGTCTATTTTACCTCTTCATTTTGTCCTTAACTTATTCTTGTAAATATTTTTGGCAAAGTAAACACGATGATGAATTCTTCACATGTGCCTTGTACCTTGTATGCAAATTAGGGATTGCTACCCCAAACTCATCATTTGGTATCTGACCTCATTATGGCTTCTTGGAGATTGGGAGTTGGGTGAAGATGGACATAAAGGCAGATAAGAAACCCTGAGAAGGGCTCAGCCAGCCTTCATAGCAGAGACATTAGTCATCCCTGAACACCAAATACATCTCACTCTCAATGTGCCAGCCAATCTGAATGTTAGGAGATGGAAATACACAGAAAAAAAGTAAAAACAATACCTGCCCTTGAGACCTTTGAGATGAATACTTATTGAAAGAATCTTGTATTTTAGTGGGGAAGATGTGTGACAGGTACAAGGCAACCACTAAGTAGAAATGAGGTAATATATGAGGGGGAGTTACCAAGCTTTGAGGGAAATTTTACCCTTGGACAAAAGAAAGCCTTATAGAACAGAAACTTGAAAGAGATCCCAAGGAAACCATAAATTCTAAGAGGTGAATATAAAAAAAAATCCAGCCAGTGAAGAGGCACACAGACTGGAGGTAGAACAGCATAGGGGAGGATAGCAAATGGGCTAGCATGGCCCGGCTACAGAACAGAGGTAGTGATGGGTAAGCTTGGAAAGCCAAGGACAGTCAGGGTTTGAGGAGTCTGAAATGTTAGACAAACGATGTGGATATTATGTTTGATACCATGAGTCCTAGGGAGCTGTGAGAGATAATAAAGAAAGAGTACTGGAGGAGAATCTCTGGGAGCCATGTGGGAGAGAGTTAGGAAGAGAAGAAAGACTTGGGTGGTGATGGTGAGAAATGCTTCTGCAGTAGTCCAGGGAAGAGAAGGTAAGATTCTAAGTTAGGGTGATGGCTTTGTAAATAGAGGATTGATGTGAGGGATGTCCTGGAGATAAAAGCAACTTACTTTTGTCAACTGATTAGATAAAGGGTTGGTGAGAGAGGCAGAGAGACCAAGAGGCAGTAGACAGAAACAGAGACAAAGAGATTCCCACAGACGGAAACAGACAAAAACAGAGACAGAAAGAGAGATGAGAATCTATTTAAAGACAATGGAGTGAAGGAAATGGTCCAGAATGGAATCAGGAGCAAAGAAGGAGCTTCTGGTGAGTGAGTGACCCTAATTGCTGTATATGTATACGGTGAAGTCCTCAGCTGGACCTGGGCAGTGTGGAGTGAGAAGAAGCTTCTGCAAGTGTTGAGGAGAAAATAGAAGGCTACTATGTCCAAAGGGATAAAGAATCAAGCAGGAAGGAATTATCTTGAGATTTGCTGTTGTTCACTCATGTCTAACTCTTCTTGATCCCATTTGGCATTTTTGGCAAAGATACTGAAGCTGTTTCATATGTCCTTCTGCAGCTCATTTTACAGTTTAGGAATGGCCAAGAAGACTTGTTTTCAAAGTTTGCCTTATATTGGTATACTTAGAGAACCCCAAAGACTCTGCTAAAAAGCTATTAGAAATAATTCAGAATTTTAGCAAAGTGGCAGGATACAAAATAAATCCACATAAATCCTCAGCATTCTTATATATCACCAACAAAATGCAACAGCAAGAGATACAAAGAGAAATTCCATTCCAAACAAATGTTGAGAGTATAAAGTATTTGGGAATCCATCTACCAAAGAAAAGTCAGGAATTATATGAGAAAAATTACAAAACACTTACCACAAAAATAAAATCAGATTTAAATAATTGGAAAGACATTCAGTGCACTTGGATAGGCCGAGCAAATATAATAAAGATGACAATACTCCCCAAACTAATCTATTTATTTAGTGCTATACCAATCAGACTCCCAAGAAACTATTTTAATGACCTAGAAAAAATAACAACAAAATTCATATGGAAGAATAAAAGGTCGAGAATTGCAAGGGAACTAATGAAAAAAAAGTCAAAGGAAGGTGGTCCAAGTGTACCTGATCTAAAGCTATATTATATAGCAGCAGTCACCAAAACCATTTGGTACTGGCTAAGAAATAGACCGGTAGATCAGTGGAACAGATTAGATACAAAGGACAAAAAAGGGTACATCTATAGCAACCTAATCTTTGACAAACCCAAAGATACCAACATTAGGGATAAAAATTCATTATTCGGAAGAAACTGTTGGGAAAACTGGAAATTAGTATGGCAGAAATTAGATATGGATCCACACTTAACACCATATACCAAGATAAGATCAAAATGGTTCCATAATTTAGGCATAAAGAATGAGATCATAAATAGATTAGAGGAACAGAGAATAGTCTACCTCTCAGACTTGTGGAGGAGGAAGGAATTTATGACCAGAGAACTAGAGATCATTATTGATCACAAAATAGAAGATTTTGATTACATCAAACTAAAAAGTTTCTGTACAAACAATACTAATGTAAACAAGATTAGAAGGGAAGCAACAAATTGGGAAAATATTTTTAAAAGTAAAGGTTCTGACAAAGGTCTCATTTCCAAAATATATAGAGAACTGACCCTAATTTATAGGAAACCAAACCATTCTCCAATTGATAAATGGTCAAGGGATATGAACAGACAATTCTCAGATGATGAAATTGAAATTATATCCACTCATATGAAAGAGTGTTCCAAATCACTACTGATCAGAGAAATGCAAATTAAGACAACTCTGAGATACCACTACACACCTGTCAGACTGGCTAAGATGACAGGAACAAATAATGATGAATGTTGGAGGGGATGTGGGAAAACTGGGATACTGATACATTGTTGGTGGAGTTGTGAAAGAATCCAGCCATTCTGGAGAGCAATTTGGAACTATGCCCAAAAAGTTATCAACGTCTGCATACCCTTTGATCCAGCCATACTACTACTGGGCTTATATCCCAAAGAAATACTGAAGAAGGGAAAGGGACCTGTATGTGCCAAAATGTTTGTGGCAGCTCTTTTTGTTGTGGCTGGAAACTGGGAAATGAATGGATGTCCATCAATTGGACAATGGCTGGGTAAATTATGGTATATGAAGGTTATGGAATATTATTGCTCTGTAAGAAATGACCAGCAGGAGGAATACAGAGAGGCTTGGAGAGACTTTACATCAATTGATGCTGAGTGAAATGAATAGAACCAGAAGATCTCTGTACACTTCAATGCTGTATGAAGATGTATTCTGATGGAAGTGGATATCTTCAACATAAAGAAGATCCAACTCACTTCCAGTTGATCAATGATGGACAGAAACAACTACACCCAGAGAAGGAACACTGGAAGCGAATGTAAATTGTTAGCACTACTGTCTATCTACCCAGGTTACTTATACCTTCGGAATCTAATGCTTATTGTGCAACAAGAAAATGGTATTTACACACATATATTGTATCTAGGTTATATTGTAACACATGTAAAATGTATGGGATTGCCTGTCATCGGGGGGAGGGAATGGAGGGAGGGGGGGATAATTTGGAAAAATGAATACAAGGCATAATATTATAAAAATAATTACTCATGCATATAGACTGTGAAAAAATTCTAAATAAATAAAAAAATTGCCTCATATTTAGTATATGTATCATCCTTGTTAAGTAACTTAAGCTCTATTTGCTTCAGTTTCTCCAAATGTAATGCGGAATAATAACTACTTCCCAGAATTATCAGGAACTTCAAATGAGACAATATTTGTAAAATATGTAAAAATAATAGGTGCTATTTAACTGCTTATTCTCATTCACCCATTTAAATGCTTGCAAAGTTCTACAGGAACCAAAGTTTAAGTTCCATGACTTAGCAAATCATTTAACCTCAGTTTCTTCATTCATAAATTCGGGAGTATCTGACTTTCAGTAAGTTTGAATGAACTAATATATACAAAGCACTTTTAAGCCATGAAGAGTTAGGAATAGTTTAGTGAGTTGTTATTTCATTAGTGTTTTTGATACACAGAAGTTCTAGAGGTCTTTAGTGCGGTCAGCACTTTCTCTGTGACTTATTGTGGCCTAGAACAATTAGAGGTTAAGTGAGTTGGCCAGGATCACATGTGATCGTTATTGCGCCAAAAGTAGAATTTGAAGCCGGGTCCTCCTGGTTCTAAGGGCAGCTCTCTAGCCACTCTGTAACATCGATTCTGTAAACCCTTCCATAAGTGATGGTTGCTTTTTTATTCATTGAGGAAGGCTGGCAGGAGGCTGATTTTGTCAGACCATGACCAGAAATGTCCTGAGATGACAGCTGGATATTCAAGGGAAAACCAATGTGTCTGAATGCACAATGAATGCTCGGGATACAATTTTATCCTTTATGGAAACAGGGCCCCAGAAAACCATCATCCACAACCTCAGTGTTCCAGGGCTGGGATGGGATGTTTCTTGGGACAGAAAGCCTAGACATGGTGGGAACTTAAAAAATGGAGAATTACAAAAAAAAAAAAATTCCCTCCCACGGATGTCTAAAAATGATGTTGCTAACAGCTTTAGGTATCACGGTTGTGCAGACAGAAGAGTATTTGATTAAGCTTCCTGGCATCTCTTTGCAGTGTGGGTGTCTTGGGATCCACATGCATTCTCTTCCTGCTGCAGTGAGAGGCCCTGGCTGGGCTCTGCACAGTCGATGGCATGATCCACTTGCCGCGAGCTGCTTTAACCCACGGCTCCCATGGTTCAAGTTATTGACTCGGCTTTTGTTCTATCCAACTGCATGACCATCCGCTTATCTGGGATTGTGAGTCATTGGACCTTTATGGAACTTTGCATCCAAAGAGTTGAAGGCTGACATGTGTGGAGGCTGTATGAATAGAGTTGGGAGATTTGGGATTATTTTAAAACCCAGGAGCATCTCCGTTTATGGTAGAGTCAATTGCCTCTTGTCCTGGTGCCTATCATATTGTCCCTATAACCTCCCCCATCCCAACTCTATCTTCCCACCAATCTCAGTAAACTGTTTATCCTTTCTTAGTCCCAATTTGGTTCAAGCTGATTTTTTTTTTACATTCTTGGAAATGACTGAAAAAACTTTATATTGAAACTCACTAATTTTCAAGTAAAGAGGCAACTTGGCAGAATAAATGGAATATTGGATTTGGAATCAGGAATGCCTCATTTTGAATCCTGTTCCATCTGTGTAAGCCTCAATAAATCACTGTTTCCTCATCTATAAAATGGGGAAAATAATACCTACTTTTTTTGTAAGGCAAGAAAGCTAACAGCATTTTGCTTAATCTTAATCACTTCAAAAAGGGAATTTATAGGCCACAGATTTGAAGCAGGAGTTCTTGAAGTCATTGCATATTTTATATATGTGTGTATATGTGAATATACATCTATACACATAGATATGTACATACATGTATATATTCATATGGGTACATCTTAAGCAACTTTCAAAATAGTTGATTTATACCAACATTAGGGATAAAAATTCATTATTTGGAAAAAAACTGTTGGGAAAACTGGAAATTAGTATGGCAGAAATTAGATATGGAGCCACACTTAACACCATATACCAAGATAAGATCAAAATGGGTCCATGATTTAGTCATAAAGAGGGAGATAATAAATAGATTAGAGGAACAGAGGATAATCTACCTCTCAGACTTGTGGAGGAGGAAGGAATTTATGACCAGAGGAGAACTAGAGATCATTAGTGATCACAAAATAGAAGATTTTGATTACATCAAACTAAAAAGTTTCTGTACAAACAATACTAATGCAAACAAGATTAGAAGGGAAGTAACAAATTGGGAAAATATTTTTAAAGTTAAAGGTTCTGATAAAGGTCTCATTTCCAAAATCTATAGAGAACTGACCCTAATGTATAAGAAATCAAACATTCTCCATTTGATAAATGGTCAAAGGATATGAACAGACAATTCTCAGATGATGAAATTGAAATTATATCCACTCACATGAAAGAGTGCTCCAAATTACTACTGATCAGAGAAATGCAAATTAAGACAACTCTGAGATATCATTACACACCTGTCAGATTGGCTAAGATGACAGGAACAAATAATGATGAATGTTGGAGGGGCTGTGGGAAAACTGGGACACTGATACATTGTTGGTGGAGCTGTGAAAGAATCCAGCCAGTCTGGAGAGCAATTTGGAACTATGCCCAAAAAGTTATCAAACTGTGCATACCCTTTGATCCAGCATTGCTGCTATTGGGCTTATATCCCAAAGAAATACTAAAGAGGGGAAAGGGAGCTGTATGTGCTAAATGTTTGTGGCAGCTCTTTTCGTAGTGGCCAGAAACTGGAAGATGAATGGATGTCCATCAATTGGAGAATGGTTGGGTAAATTATGGTATATGAAGGTTATGGAATATTATTGTTCTGTAAGAAATGACCAACAGGAGGAATACAGAGAGGCCTGGAGAGACTTACATCAACTGATGCTGAGTGAAATGAGCAGAACCAGAAGATCACTGTACACTTCAACAACAATACTGTATGAGGATGTATTCTGATGGAAGTGGAAATCTTCAACATAAAGAAGATCCAACTCACTTCCAGCTGATCAATGATGGACAGAAATAACTACACCCAGAGAAGGAACACTGGGAAGTGAATGTAAGTTGTTAGCACTACTGTCTATGTACCCAGGTTACTTATACCTTCGGAATCCAATACTTAATGTGCAACAAGAAAATGGTATTTACACACATATGTTGTATCTAGGTTATATTGTAACACATGTAAAATGTATGGGATTGCCTGTCATCGGGGGGGAGGGAATAGAGGGAGGGAGAGGAAAATTTGGAAAAATGAATACAAGGGATAATGTTATAAAAAATTGCTCATGCATATATACTGTCAAAAATATAAATAAAATTTTTAAAAATAGTTGATTTAAAATCATATTTATTCAATTTTATAAATGTAAAACATGATTCTGAGAAGACTTCCACAGGCTTCAATGCCTGCAAGCAAAAGGGCTAATGACACAAACAAGGTCACGTAAAAGCCCTTGAAAATATCTCTTCCAAACCAAAAAAACTGAGGCCCAGAGATACAAAGTGATTGGTCCAAGGTCATACAGCTAGAAAAAATCAAATTCACATTCCCTGATATTTTATTCAAGAGCTCATTCATAAGAATTCTAATTTTTGTCTTTTTACATTTTATTATACATATATTATGTTGATATTTTATACATTACTAACATTCCCCAGTAATCTCTACTTTCCCAATAGAATTCAAATTTGTGACAAAGAAGTATAATCCAGGGGAAAAGACCAATATTTGACCGTGGTGTGATTGTATGTCTCATTACTCACCTGTATTCCACCACCTCCTTATCCAGAAGAGAAAGTTGTTTTGTTATAAGTAATCCAGTATCAATATCTGACATTAATTAATTGCCTCCCCATTTTATAGGTGAGGAAATAAGGTCAGAGAAGTTAAATAATTGTCCACAGACATACAGCTAGAAATTGTTAAAGATGAGAGAGAAATTCATGTCTTCTTTGGATGCAAGGAACGGATCCCTTTTACTCTACCAAAGTACTTCATTTAGAGCAATTTCAAGCATAATGGGCAGCCTAGAGAAGCCATACATATACCTAAGAGTGATAGGTTCTAACTCTCTATGTATATGTAAGATATGTGTGTGTGCCCATGCCCTCATGCTGTACCAGGTCACTCTTTGCCCTTGCCTCGTTTGCCAAAGTTACCCTAGTTTCTTCTTTAGATAATGCTGATAATTAAAAAGAAGAATCAGTAATTTTAAAAGGGGAAAGCACCCAGATTGTATTAGACAGACTGATTGTATTAGACCCTGGCTTCTATTTCCATTTCTGTCATTACTCATGTAAATATTCTCAGAAAATAGCTGCCCTGGCATGCAGGCATCCCTGTCCCAGACAACACACACCAAGGACTCTCCCTGTGATTTGGATCCATTAATCATTTAATTCATTTATCACAGATCAATAATTATCTATATTTACTGGGATGGCTTGGGTGGGATTCTTATCAAAGAGTGTTGTTAGCTACAGCCTTCATCACCTCAGAAGACCCAGCGCCATTTGAAATCTCATAGGTGGTCATTCCAGAAGTATAGATCTTAAGCCAGAAAGGAAGTCATTGATTTGACACTTTAATTTTATAGAAGAGGAAATTGAGTCAAACAGAGCAATGTGACTTGCCTAGGTCATGAGGGTAGTAAGTAGTTGAGCCAATATTTAAACATTTGAACTGAAAGTTCCAAATTCCAAACTTGGCACTTTTCCCCATCATGGTCTACTGTTTCCCTTAATTTAAAGATGGTTTGATCTCACTTCCACAGTTTGGTCCAAATCAAATCCTTGACACTGGCTTCCGAGTTCTGTACTTTCTCATGGTACAAGCAAAGAAGTGATTTGGCCTTGGGGATATCTCAAGATCCACGCGTATAAAGTTTCCTTATTCTGCCATAGATTTATCTGATATTAGGCAAGACTTTTTGAAATCTTAGATACATTTCATGAAGCAAAACAAATCTACCTTTCCAACTGTAATAGGAGAATCTGCTTTAGAAAAATCAACTAAAAGATAAAAGAACTGAAGGTTACTGGTATCCAGCAAAGTCATTAAACAGCTTACTAATGGTTTTCCTTGACAAGAAGACATTCAAGCATTCTTCTGCCTCGTATATTTCTGGATAACCCAGAATGCTATGGCTTTTTACAAGCCTTAGTAAAATAAGTGTAGGGATTCGTCAAGTAAACAATTTCCAGTGGTCCTGGGGTTTGGCCCACCAAGGTTCCCCAAAAAGAGACAAACCATAGAATACAAGGGCTTCCACATGAATATGCCAGGATCAGCCATTGTATAAAGAAAACTTATGCTGAAGCTGCCATCTTGCAGTTTCCAATAATATGTAGAAGATAATAATGATGATGATAACAACAATACCTAAAGCTATTTATTATATAGAGCTTCAAAATGTTCATATATCCTAGAAAAATTAAATGGACAACTAGGGCTATAGTGCTAGTATCTGAAATAACATAGATGGTTTTCCTGACCTATCTAGAGTTCAATGTTGTCTTCTCAAACATGAGAAAAAGTCATTATTTTAAAGACAAATTGATAGGCTTGCCTCCCCCTTTGGAAGGGAGGCCCTAAAAAGTATTTCCTTTTTTCCTCATTTATTTTTTCTTTTTTCTCTGTTAGTTTGTTTTTTAATGCACGTTGATTTATGACTCATGATGAGAGAAAAAAATCAGAACAAAATGGAAAAACCATAGGAAACAACAACAACAACAACAACAACAACAACAACAACAACAAAACAAAACAAAAAACAACAACAATAACAACAAAAACAGAGTAAAACAGTGAACATAGTTTGTGTTGATTTGCATCCAATCTCCATAGTTCTCTTTCTGGAAGGAGATGGCATTTTCTGTCAAAAGTATATTGCAATTGCTTTGAAAAGAAACAAGTCTTTTATAGTTGATCATTCCATATACTTTTTCTTTTTAAACATGTGCAATTCTTCTATACACATTTCCACAATTAGCATACCATATAAGAAAAATCAGATCAAAAAGGAAAAATAAATTGAGAAAGAAAACAAAATGCAAGGGAACAATAATAAAAAAATGAAAATACGATGTTGTGATCCACACTCAATCCCCATGGTCCTCTCACTGAATGCAGATGTATCTCTCTATCACAAAATTAGCCTGAATCACCTTGCTGTTGAAAAGAGCCATATCCATTAGAGTTGATTATCATATAATCTTGTTGCTGTGTAATCAGCATCAGTTCATGCAAATTGCTCCAGTCCTCTCTGAAATCATCTTACTGATCATAAAGAAAAATAATATTCCATAACATTCATATACCATAACTTATTCAGCCATTTTCCAGTTAATGGGCATCTATTCAGTTTTCAGTTCCTTGCCACTACACAAAGGGCTGCTACAAATATTTTTGCACTTTTTGCCCTTTTTTAGAGTATCACCTATTCTTGTTGTTATTGTGTATAATGCATTCCTGATTCTTTTTGTTTCACTCAGCATCCATCATTTCGTGTAAATTTTTCCAGGCCTTTCTTAAATCATCTTGTTCATCATTTTTTTAAAATAAAACAATAAGGTTCCATTACCTTCATATATCACAACTTGTTCAGTCATTCCCCAATTGATGGGCATCTACTCATTTTCCAATTCTTTACTACCACAAAAAGAACTGCTACAAATATTTTTGTGCATGTGGGTCCTTTCCTTCCTTTATGGTTTCCTTAGGATACAGATCAGTAGTGGCACTTTTGGGTCAATGAATGTGCAATTTGATATCCCTTTGTGCATAGTTTCAAATTGCTCTCCAAAATGGTTGGATAATTTCACAACTCCACCAATGATTCAGTTTTTCTCCATAATCCTTCCAACATTTATCATTATCTTTTCCTGGTATTTTAACCAATCTGAGAGGTGTGAGGTGATTCCTCAGAGTTGTTTTAATTTGCCTTTCTCCAATTAGTAGTTGTTTAGAGCATTTTTTTTCATATGACTATAGATGACTTTAATTTCATCTGAAAACTGTTCATATATTTTAATGATTAATCAATTGGAGAATATGTTACATTCTTTTAAATTTCACACTGTTCTTTATATATTTTAGAAATTAGACCTTTATCAGAAACACTGATTATAAGAAATTCTCCCTCAATTTTGTTCTATTTCCCTTTTTTATTTTGTATCTTTAACCCCTAGCATGCAGTAAGTCTTTCTTAAATGCTTGCTGATTGACTTATAACTATGTCACAACCACGCCAGGGTCACACATCTAAGACAAGAAAGTGGGCGAACGATTAGTTCCTATTCTCTTAATTCCATGAGTATGGCTCCAGTACTGCTTATTGATTGGCACTACATAAATAAAAATATAGTAAATCTCCATTCTTAGTGTCTTGCTCAAAAAGTGTCCATGGATAAGTTATTTGTTCACAGGATAGTATTTGACATGAGATGAAGTTAAAATGAGTTTTTGTTGGTATTTACTGAGATAAATCCTCCTGGGTAGATAACAAGGAACACATGACATGCTAGATTCAAGGTAAAAATGGAGAGAGGTGAATTAAGGTTCCAATGTGTTAATAAGCTTTTGAAAAGGGACACTACTGATAGAGAGGCAGAGTCCACGTTAGACTCCTTGGTGCAAAGGAAATGGGATTCTGGAGCAGGTACAAGTTAGTCTTCTTAGTCTCTGAGGAGCCTTACAAAAGAGAGATTGTATGATTCTTTGAGTAAAAAGTGAAAACAGATTATTTTTAATAAAATTTTATTTTTCGTGAACATAAATCTATGTTCTCTCCTTCCCAACTATACCTATTTGGGAAAAAGGAAAATTAATTCTTTTTAATAAACATGCATAGTTAAGCAAAACAAATCCCTTCACTGACTGCATTCAAATGTCTCATTCCACACCCTAAATCTCTCACTAGTTCTTACAACTTGCAAATATATTTCTCTATACATTGATGTCATCGTTTTCTTCTGCTTCTACACATTTCATTTTTCATCACTTTATAAAAATTCTTTAGGGGGCAAGGATTCTTTTTTCTTAATTGTATCCTCAATGCTTACTAGAGTGCTTGGCACAAAGTAGATATTTAATAAATCTATGCTGATTTTAATTCATAATTGTTTGTTTTTATAATATTGCTATTACAGTATAAATCATTCTCCTGTTTCCACTCACTTCCCTCTTCATCCATTTGTATAGTCTATGTCTCTTGGAAATAATCAATTTCCTTATTTTATACAGCATGATAATACATAAGAAAATTTATTCAGTATTTCCAAAATTCTTAGGTATTTTCCTACTTTCATTTTTTCACCTTCACAAAAAGGGCTACTATAATCATTTTAATATGTATAGGAGGACATTTTACTTTTTCAATGCCTTTTGAGTTTAGCTCACACATACTATTTAGTAATTTTTCACACAATTCTGAATTCCCTTCCAGAATCAAGGCCATTAAATGCATCAGTGCACCTGTTGTTCCACACCTCCTCCAACATTTGTTATTTTCATTTTTTGTCATCTTTGCCAACCTGATGGGTTTGAGATAATTATCTGGCAAACATCTCCAAGAAATGTTGGCTGGAACTCAAGACATAGGATTGAGGAGCAAATGGACATTGAGGTAATGAGGTGAGAATCAAAGTTGGGTAGCCTTTAATTTCACACTGTGTGTCCTCATGGTCACCAATAGAAAGGTGGTCAATCAGTCCAAAATGCTAAGGAAAAGATGATTTTATCCCTGGAAAGTACCTCCATCACGGAGGCAATGTGCTATAGCAGAAAGAGCCTTGGAACTGACGTTGAAGATGTCATATGTGAATTCTTTATCAATAACTTGGTACTTGTTTGACGTTGGGTATTTGGACAAATTATTTTTCCTTTATGGATTTTACTCTAGAAAACAAGGTGTTTGGATTAGGTGTCAGGTTCCTCCTATGACTGGGGAAATCATTTGCAAAGTATCATCTGAGGGATGTGTATTGTGCATTTAGAGCTAAAATTGAAACCCTTAAATGTCCATCTCTTCCTTTTCCTCTTCATACAATTACAAACATTTATTAAACTCTTGTCATTTTGCAAGCACTACATTAGGGTCTCACAATGAAAAATAAGGGTGAGAATTTTGAATTACATTATATACAAACTGTCATCTTATTGTCACCAGAAAAAAATGAAAATTTCAATGGCACTGAAAAAATCTTCCCATCCTGCCTCTAGTCTACCTTTTTAAGACATTACTACTGTATCTTCCATTATCTGATCTAGCCAATCTCACCTGGCTGCTGTCCTCTCACAGACCCATGCTTAGAGTGCCCTTTCTCCTCACCTTCCTCTCCTAGAATTCACGCCTTTCTTTAAAACTCATTCAACTTTTAGTGCCTCTGTAATTACTTCATATATATTTTACATATATGTTCATGGCTTCTTCCTCCCTTAGAATGTAACCTATATATAATCTATAATGATGCCTTCAAGGCAGAGATTATTTCCTTATCTTTATATTCCACTACTTAGAACAGTGATTGACATATAAATCTTTAATATATCATTATTAATTGATCAACATGTTAATTGATTTTGTTGATTGGTGATTGCAATTTCTAGGAAGTTCTCTGAGTTATGCCCATGGAGAAAACACGATGGTAGTCAACAGAAATTGCTTTGGGCTGAAAAGAACAGAATAAAAATTATCAACGTAGAGTATAACTAAAGAAATAGTAGGAAAGCATCAAGCTCTATGTGATGAATTCAAGTCCCTATTGTAAAGATAATTTTAACCTTGGATCCTAACTTACAGATATACTTTCTGAGCCACTCAGTTAATTACTAAAAGACTGTGGAAACCACAAGAGGTATCAGAAGAGCTGTGAAGAACAAAGGTATTATTAAAAAAAAAAAAAACAAAAAAAAAAACAAAAACAAAACAAAAAAAAAAAAAACAAACAAACAAAAAAACAAAAACAAAAACAACCCAGGAAGAAAATGCAGTTCATATATCCTAGCTTTGGAAATTTCTAAAATGTATTAATAAACAGTAGTTTGGTATCTAGAAAAAGAAATTCTGCTTATCAAGAGCTAATATGACTTCCTCAACAAGTCACGTAAAGTAAAAAGAAATGTAATTTATTTTTATTGATATAATTGGTAAACTGATGAGAAAATAGTTGTCACTATACTTTGCTTATAAGGAGAAGATGGCAAGATGTGAACTAGAATAAAACACAATTAAATAGATTCAAAACTGGTTGTATGGCTGGACTCAGAAGTTATAATGATTTAATATTGAAATGGTTAAAGTCTTAAATGGAAAACTCCAGAGATTTATGCTTGGCCTTCTAGGATGTCACATATTTAAAAATGGCGTAGGTTAAAGTCATAGTGTAATGTCTGCACTAACTTTCTGGAGGACCTCAGGATCAGCCCGAGTCCTTGGTCTTAGTGAAGAAGTGATGAAGGAAGGAGACCCAGGACAAGGCTGGTCAAAGATGGGGTATGGAATCTGGAGTCTCGAATCTGACGTCTTCTCTGTGTCTGTGTCTGAGAGACTCTTTCTGTGTCTGAGACTCCCTTAAATACCTCAATAAGATCACATCACTACAACATGCTGAGCATGGGCCATTACATTACCATCACATTAATTATATGTTTGAAGAACCATTAGTGGGGCCGCTAGGTGGTGCAGTGGATAGAGCATCAGCCCTGAATTCAATAGGACCCAAGTTCAAATCTGGTCTCAGACACTTAACACTTCCTAGCTGTGTGACCCTGGGCAAGTCACTTAACCCCAGCCTCCAAAAAAAAAATCTAATACTGAATAGATGCTTAAATAAAGTACCCTGCTGTCCTTGATTCAAGTACACCTTTTCAGAGTTCCAACCCTCTACATCATAGTCTGCTTACTGAATTACTATGTGACCAAAATTGAAAGATTTGTTATGATAGGGCCAAGATCCAAAAATACTTTAATAGGGTAGAGCAATGAAAAGAATCTAATAAGATGAGAATAAAAGAGATGAAGGGTAAATCTAAAGTGGTTGGCTGAGTGAATCTAATAAAAATGACAATAGTATTTAAATTAATCTACTTTTTCTGTAAACTACCAAAAATTATTTTACACACCTAGAAAAAATAATAACAAGGTTCATCTAGAAGAACACAAGGTCAAGAAATTCAAGGTAATAAATGAAAAATATTGTAAATGAAGTTGGCCTAGCTATGCCTAGCTATGACCTAAAACTATATCATAAAGCAGCAGTCATCAAAACCATTTGGTGGTGATTAGGAAATAGAGCAGTTGATCAGTAGAATGAGTTAGGTTCACAGGACAAAACAGCCAATGACTATTATAATCTAGTGTTTGACAAACCCAAAGACCCTAGCTACTGGGATAAGAACTCACTTTGAACAAACTTCTGGGAAAATTGGAATTAATATGGCAAAAACTAGACATTGACCCATACTTAACACCCTGTACCAAGATAAGATTGAAATGAGTTCATGATTTAGACATGAAAAATGATATCATAAGCAAATTAGAAGAACATAGGCTAATTTATCTCTCAGATCTATAAAGAAGGAAGGAATCTGTAATTAAAAAAGAACTAGAGATCATTATTGATCACAAAACAGATAATTTTGATTATATTAAGTTAAAAAGGTTTTGTATTAACAAAGCGAATGCCGACAAGATTAGAAGAGAAGAAATGAACCGTGGGAAATTTTATTTTCAAGAATTCTGATGAAGGTCTTATTTTGAAAATATATAGAAAGCTTACTCAAAGTTACAAGAATTCAAGTCATTTTCTAGTTGATAAATGGTCAAAATATATGAACAGACAATTTTTTAGATGAAGATGTTAAAACCTTTTCTAGTCATATGAAAAGGTGCTCCAAATCACTATTGATCAGGAAAATGTAAATTAAGACAACTCTGAGGTACCATACACATCTCTCAGATTGGCTAAAATGACAGGAAAAAATATCATGATGAATGTTGGAGAGGATGTGGGAAACTGAGAAAATATGCATTGTTGGTGGAGCTGTGGACTGATTAAACCATCCTGGAGAGCAAGTTAGAACTATGCCCAAAGGATTATCAAACCCTGTATACTCTTTGATCCAGCAGTGTTTCTATTGGGCCTGTATCCCAAAGAGATCTTAAAGGAGGGAAAGGGACCCACATGTGCAAAAAAAGGTTTGTGGTAGCCCTCTTTAGAGTGGCAAGAAACTGGAAACAGAGTGGATGTCCATCAATTGGAAAATGATTGAATAAAGGATGGCATATGAATGTTATGGAATATTATTGTCCAATAAAAATTGATTAGCAGGATGATTTCAGAGAGACCTGGAGAAACTTACATGAACTAAAGCTGAGTAAAGTGTGCAGAACCAGGAGATCAGCAGCAACAGCAAGATTAAGCAATGGTCAATTCTGATGTACATGTCTTTTTTCAGCAGTGAGATGATTTAGGCCAATTCCAATATTCTTATGATGGAGAGAGCCATCTGCAACCAGAGAGAGGGCTGTGGGAACTGAGCATGAATCACAACATAGTATCTTCACTCTTTTTTGTTGTTGTTTGCTTGCATTTTGTTTTGTCTCTCATTTTTTTTTTCTTTTTAATCTGATTTTTCTTGTGCAGCATTATATTTGTGGAAATATGTATAGAAGAATTGCACATGTTCAACATACTGTATTACTTGCCCTGTAGTGAAGAAGGTGGGGCAAAAAGAGGGGAAAAAAAATCGGAACTTAAGTTTTTGCGAGGGTGAATATTGAAAATTTTCCATGCATATGTTTTGAAAATAAAAAGATTTAACTAAAAAAGGTGTTATCCCCCCCCAAAAAAAAAAGAAATAGCAATTTTCCTATCCTTGGAGGATCTTTAAGTGCAGTTTGAATAATAATTTGTGGATTATGTTATAATGGGCATTTCTTTCAAGTATATGTTTAAATAGATGGCCATAAAGGTCCTTTTCAAATCTCATATTGTGTGATTCTGTGATTGAACCCCTCTAAAGGGTTTTCAAGAGAAAAAGAATAAGTACTGTACTCTATTGGCCCTCCTTCTTACTCTTTTTGTCCAGCTCTTCATTCTGCATGTCTCTTGTTTCATGCTACATTAGACATTTATTTTTAAAAATATACGTTTTTAATATTTTTTAATTTACAGAATTTTATTTTACCTCACTTCAACCTTTGTGCAGACAGAACTAAACTCTGACAAATACGAATAGTTAATCAAAATAAATTACTCCATTGGCCATTTCAAAACATATGTCTCCATTAATTTCTTGCCTCCATCCCTTCTCTGTTAGTTGTTAGTATGCTACACTATTGATCCTTTTAGAATCTGACTGATTCTTCTCAAGTTTTTCAGTTCTTTATCTTTATAATATTGTAGTTATTATATAAATTATTCCTTTGATTCTGTGAAATTACTCTGATCATTTTATAATAATTTTGTCAATATTTCTCTGCAACTCAATTGTGAACAAATTCCATTACATTTATAAGTGTTTTTTCTAAATTTTCCAGTTCTTTGCCACTACAAAATGAACTATCATGAATTATATTTCACATATGTTAGTGACCCATAGCCTACAGACTGCTCACAAGTTCAATACAAGGGAGAGAAAATGGTGGAGTCAGGACTCTTATTTGGAGTAAAATGATGAAACAACTTTGCAAAGTATAGACTTATCAAGTAGACAACCAGTGGAAGGAAGCAACCTTAAAAGCTAGATTAATCCTCCAGTGAGCAAATTGATAGAGCATCAAGGGTTGTTTGGGTGCTCTAGTGAGAAAAGAAGAATTTGTAGGAATCACATAATTCCACTGAGGCAATATCTGTTCTGGTCTGATTCCAGCTTAAAAAAATCACTTCCTTCTTAAAGAAATGTTGCAATTCTGTTTATGACTAAGAAATTGGTCTGGCGGGGAGGCTCATGGGACAGAAAACAGAGATCTTTTATATGCTTTACAATTTTCTTGGATTCTTCCTCTTCCTTTGCAAGAGGCATTCAGCCTCCACTCCCAACAAGCACATGCCTTCATGGAGTGGGAAGACAAGTTATTTCTAAATTCTTGGTAGCAAGGACAAATTACACAAATAGAAGCCAAACGCGTAGGTAAAAGAGATCGCTGTTAATCTATTTAATGACATTCCCAGACCCCAGATTTGAGTCTACATCTTAAGAAGAGTACTAGTCTCTGTATAAGATATTTCCTTTGAACTTTTTGATTTATCAATTTCCATGGAAATTTCTGACAGAATTGCTCAGTAGGGGAAAGTTCTTTTCAGGCAATCGACTTGAAGTCTAATATGCTTTCTTTGGCCTCTCAGAAGAATATCATTATGACTTTAGGTACCTTCTATCTGGGGTTTTGGACGTCGGCTATTGTTTTAGGATTCATCTATACTGGAGGAAATGAGTCACATTTGATTAGGAGGTTGATACCACCTACTCTCCCGTCCATGTGTGCAGCTGGGGGTAAGAAGAGAAAAATCATGGGATGCTTCAAATCCATGCCCTTGCTTGAATTTCACCCATTAATTTTTATAGAGCCTGCCTTATACCATCTCTATCCATAGATGCTTTGCATGCATGTGTGCGTGTTTTGAGTTTTCACATATACAGTGTTATATGTAGTGTCTATTGCATTCTGTTTTGTTAATGTCTTATAGAAAAGTGCAATCTGTAGTGGTCTCAGCCTTACAAAGGGAAGGTTTAACATGATAAAGCATCCCAGTTTCCAAAGTGGCTAACCATTATATCTAGATTTTGAATTGCACTGAAAGAAACAATCTTCCTCTAAAAATCATTTTGAGAAACATTGGGATAATCAGTCTGGGCCTCATCCCTGCCTTATCTTTAAAATATGAGGACAATTTTTGAAATTCACATCCAGTTATTTTGTGCATTGCTGCTATAATACACATGATTTTCAAAATTCTTTTCAGATTATCTTTTTGTCTTTATAATTTACTATGGAGCCCCATTCTTATGATTGGTGATTGGCTTACCAGGCTCTCTATTTCAGACATACTCAACTATGACACTCTGTGCCCTAGGTTTTTTTTTTGATATGTCTAAAAGTAGCCTTGCCACAATATACTCTTCCACCCACCTCCAGATCTGAAAACCATGATGTACTCAACTCTGCCACTGTTCCTGGAAGGTGTATGTCACTGGGCAATATTTCATTTCACCATTCCTATGAATATTTGGGCTTTCGTGTACCCTCAGCCAACAATCATCTCTCTCTATTTTTCTTCCATTAGAGTATAAGCAACTTGAGATCAGAAAGTAAGTTGTGTACAGGGCTTGCTCTTAGCTATATAATTTCTCTGTACAGAAAGTAGCATTGCAGTTTTCATAGCCAATGATTCTCTATCCTCTTTTGGGAAAAGTTTCTTCTTGTGGAGTTAGTACTACATTATAGTTCTATAACTAATATAATAATATAATATAATATAATATAATATAATTAAGATAATGTAATGTAACATGACATAATATATAGTATTAGTTAGTACTACATTATAGTTCTATAACTAATATAATATAATTAAGATAATGTAATGTAACATGACATAATATATAGTATTAGTTAGTACTACATTATAGTTCTATAACTAATATAATATAATATAATTAAGATAATGTAATGTAACATGACATAATATATAGTATAACATATTATATAATATATGCTATATTATGTATTATGTAACATATACTATATGTTGAATATTGTAATATATTGTAAGATCTATATATTCTATTATAGTTATATATCAAATATAGAAGCATTTGACTTCTCAGAGTTCAGCGTTTTCCCCAGCAAGGGGAGAGATTGGAAAAAAAAGTATCTACTCTACAAATACAAGTCAGATAGGGAAGAAGAATTTATTCAAACATGGAAAAGGGAATTCTGCAATAAGGATCCATTAAAGGAACAAAACATAATTTACTCATTTTTACTAATATTACAATGATTTGGGGAGTTAAGATGTAAGCCTCACAAAATAAGATATTTGCAGAGCTGCTAATTAGTCAGCTGGTTTACTTTGAACCTCTGCATTGGCTGACATTATCCTGTCAAACAGCTAGGCAAGTTCCACCTTTCTGATGACCTACTTCTCCAATTCTGATTTGCTTTGATGCAAATCCAATTTTGTGATTGCTGTCATACTTTCCAACAATCAGGTAGATGCTTCTCTTATTGTCAGCAGGCTCAGGGATCTATGATATTTATAAGTTCAACATTAAAGAAGAGAATCTTTTTTTGTTTTTTAAGGCAGCTCGCAGTCTAAGCTTGGAAAATTCAATCCATGTTCCACATGAGAAATGGCTCTTTCTTCCTCCACACCTTAATAGGGGTCACATGTTATCTTCTTGAGAGTCTGAAACAAGCTGCCTGAATTCACTGCAACTGGGACTCTTCCATTACCTGGGTGGACCACACTTCTCACATAAGGATAGGATTATTTTAAATAGCCACAATAGCTCCAAAATCCTAAACACTATCAGGGAATGATGGGAAAGTAGTTTTTTCTTTGTGTTCCCATCTTCTGTGACTCCACCTTGATTCTGGACCCAGGCTATGAGTCCAAGATGAGGTTTTTTTTAAAACTTCCATCCCATCCTCTATTCCACTGAAGGAAAATGAGGTGGATTATCAGGGTAGTTGATGCTGCTCATATGCTTTTTTGATGGTCCTGTTTTATTGTTTTAAGAAAAGAGGGTTTTGATTTTTGTGTTAGACCTAAAATATAAGCTATTCTAACATCTTGCTGATTCTAGAAGAAAATAAGCAGTTTTTAATTGGTTGGAGGAGGAAGTTTATCAGACAGTGGGATCTAGGACTCATAAAATAAAAGTATTCCCCAGAACACATGAAATTATAAGGCAAACATTTTCCAATAGGGTCTTCAACAATCCTTGTTACACCATTTTTTTTTAATATACACACTCATCCTGAGAATATAGGGATTTAGCAGCCTATATTGTGGAATATAGCACATATTCCTTCCAGAAGACTCTTAATATTCATTGAATTCAATTTGATGAAAGCTCCAAATTTGGTAGAAAACTTCTGAGGAATTCATCGGCTTATGTAAAGATAGGGTCTTTTCCTATGGCTGACTGAGTTTTAACAACAGGAATGAATGTAGACTTGTAAATCATCAAGGTGTCATGATCCCAGAGAGCAAGAAACCATGAAGACATGCATAGTATTTTTTTCAAACTGTCCTTTTGCCTTAGAATGAAACAAAGAATCCATGCAGTGACCCATTGGATATTGGTCAATATGGCCATATTAATTACCTGCTAACCTGGAAGAACTAAAACCATGTGGTTTTTTGCAAAAATCAAACTAGTCAGACATGAAAAACAGAAGCAAGCCATAGATGGTGTGGAAATAAGTGCCCGCTGCACTAGGAAAAAAACAAAATCCCAAATTATTTTTTTTTTCTAGTGGAATATTCACTCATGTTGAAAAGCAAAGCACTAACTAGCTGGCAAGACATATCTATCTTTATTCTCCTTATTAGGTAAGTGCAGTAGATGGAGACCTGGGGTGAGAAATATCTGAGTTGAAATCTATACTCAGACATTATCAAATTAATCCTTGTAGATATATGTACTTTAATTTCTTTATCTATAAAATTGAAGATGAAAAAAGCATTATAGTTTTGGGTGTAGCTCAATTAAGGTGAAGTGGGGGAAAGGTACAACAGAAAACATCACTAATATGACATTGGTACCATTAACACCTAGATTTCACCAAAACTTAAGTTTAATGTTGGAACATTCTGAAATGATTATATTTTTAATAGCTTTGAAACCGGTGACTTTTAATGTCAATCTCAAATATTTAATCATAACAATTTTGCGAATACAAAGATACTCCAAATGATACCTTATTCTTAGCTCTACCAGAATAGCCTAAAACATAGGTTCCCCAAAATTGATCCTTTCAGTTTTGAAAACACGCTCTCAACTTACCTCCTTAACTAATGGAAATCCCAAGATATATCAATGGATGAGAACTTCAATAAATATTTGGGTCAATTTCTCAAAACCCTGACTTTAATCAAGATAGAACCAAAAGATCTACTCTTAGAAAAATCATTTTCTGACTTATGTATTTTCTCCTATACCTTACATACCAGTTAAATTACTTTCTATTTAAATCTATCTTCTATCTATATAAAATGTATGTGCACATACATACACATATGTGTATATAACTACATAGCTATATCTGCCTATATATGTCTATGTGTGTGTTTATATATATCCATATATGTCTATATTTCTATATCTATTCATAGCTGTCTATCCATCATCTATCTATCCATCTATCTATCTATCTATCTATCTATGTCATGTTTTGTTTCCTCCAGTGGGTGGTAAGCTTGTTAAAGGTAAAGGACCAGAACTATTTTGTCCTTGTATTGATCACTTTGGTGCACAATTAATCCCAGTTGAATTGAACTGTATACAGTCAGAGAAATTAATGATTTCTACTAGTCAGGGAAAAAAATGAACTCTGTCCTTAGTTCCCTTCAAAAATAGAGCTTCTTCATCTTAGCTGGAGGGCCCACCTTCTGTCTAAATCAAACTGAACTTAATTCATGGAGTTTGGAGGGTTTTGTTTGTTGGTTTGGTTTTTTAGAGCTTAATTTAATTATAGGCAAGGGGAATCTGTTAAATAATGAGCAACTGCTAAATAGCTACATGACCAATACTATACCAGGTGCTAAACAGCAAAAAAACAGAATAATGGCAACCCTCAAGGATTATGTAGGAGACACCAAAATATATATGAAATCAAGATAAGTAGAATAAATATAGATTATTTGTGCAAGGTAGAAATGGGATGGAAACAGGTGGGGTGCTGTAGTGTCCTTTTTTCTCTAAATCTTAATCATTCTCTTTGGGGGCAGCTTTCTTGGGGAGCTTCTGGAGGCAGCTTTAGTTTCAGTTCAGTTCAATAATCCCAAAATGCAGCCAGGAGTTAAAGTCTAGATCCTATATTGTGTCCTTCAAAATCCTGAATCTTTTCCTGGAGCCCGGTTAGCTTTAGTAGAGGCCTGCCTATCTCTCTTCTTAACTCCCTAAAGCTCTTGTCCAAATGTCTCCAAATCCAAAAGTTTGTCTTTCAGCCTCCAGCCTCTCATCCTCCCAATCCAGCCAGCATCAACGTGGAAGTTGGAATGAATCAGACTCCTCCTCCCAGAGATTGGGCTTGTGGGTATTCCTTAGGCTTGTGGGAGCTCCTTAAAAGTATGCTCTCTTAAAGGCGTGAATCTCATGGAATTCCAGTAAATACATTACTGAACTAGAGAATTGTTAAGTACCATGCTAAATTAGATAATTATATCCATTCCAGTGATTTAGCACCTTGTAAGAATCTTAACAGGGTGCCTGGCAAAGTCCCATTTAATCTGGCGGAACATCTGAGTACGAAACACAGTATGGAAGGGCTATGCTTCAAAGAATCTCTCTCCTAATCAATTTATTATTTGGGCCACAAGTCCCCCAATTTCACAAACACATGTGCATTTCTTTTTTTTTTTTTTTTTTTTTCTTTTCATTGTGATCTGAAGAAACACTAAATCCCCAAATAACCAATATTAATCATTCCCATACTAGAAGTAGCCAAAGGCTTGGAAACCCCCTACTTAGTTTAGGGTTATTAATCCTACCATTAGCTTTTATTATTCACAGTTGATTATGGCTCTTAGTTCCTTAAGGCCTGAGTCCCAGCAAATGGCAAACACCCATAGGTTAGGAGTAATAAAAATATCTAGAGAAGATAATTGGTTAAAATCTCAGTATACTGAGTTGGTTTTAATCTCTGGACTCTCATAATGGGATCAAATGGGATAATGGGTGTGAGTAGCTGGTTTATTAGCTTAATGGATAAGATACTAGCTTTTGTGAGCTAGGGATAGGTGTGAAAATAATTCCTTTTAACATTCCATTTGCTATCTTCTTTATACAGTTCCCTATTGATATGGTCACTTTGAGGTTATATTTCAGTAGTACTTTTCCTCAGGTTATTTGGAAAGCCAGTGTAGATAATAGGATGAATGAATGGAAAAAACAAACAAACAAACCACTGATGGTCAGATGTATAGATGACTGAATAAAAAGAAAGCAAAAGAAGAAAAAAATGAGAGAAAGAAAGGGCATTATATTAAGTACTTCCTATATCCCAGGTCTGTGCTAAGCACACAAAAAGTATGAAATTTATTATTCACAAGGCCAATTTCTCTAATTGGGGTAGACCAACCACAAAAACAAGTTTAGCTTGTAGCTGAAAGTCCTAAGGATTTAGCAGGTATTGTTTAATCATTTTTGAATTGTTTCTGACTCTTTCTGACCTCATTTGGGGTTGTCATGGCAAAGATATTGGAGTGGTTTGCCATTTTCTTCTCCAGTTATTTTTTTTAAAGAAGGGGAAACTGAAATAAAAGGGTAAAGTGACTTATCTAAGGTAATATAGTCAATAAGTTATAGGCCAGAATTTAACTCAGATCCTCTTGACTCCAGATCTACCACTTCAGTGACTGGTGAAATGTTAAAGCTTAAATGCCTGTAGCCTACACAAAGAGGTCTCATAAAAGTCTTTAGGCCTTTACTCTGGGCTCCAAAGAAGTGCAAATAGCAAGGCAAGACAAGTGGTCCTTTATCTCATTACATACCAAATCAAGAAGCTCAGAATTCAGATCCCATTTCTAACACTTCCTCATTTCATCATCCTGGACAAGGCACCTAGTCTTAGTCTCCCTTGATATGTGAAGTGATGTTAATACATACATACATACATATATATATATATATATATATATATATATATATATATATATATATATATATATATATATATATATATTCCCTTTTTTAAGGGGTTGTTATGAGAAAAGTCTTTTTTAAACTTCAATGTGTTCTGACACTGGGACTTAAAGTTACTTGGAGCTAGTATGATATCCAAGAAACACTAGAATTAGAGAGAGATAGCCCAATGCCCTCCATTTATGGTTATATGTCAATAAGAGAGCCACATGACTACTCCAAATCCCGATTTTATTTGGAAAAGGAAGACAATAATGTTCCAGGGTACCTATAAAGCTAGGTATGGAGTCCGAAAGGCTCATCTTCCTGAGTTCAAATCTGTGAACTGTGAGACTCTGGGCAATAAAACATAGCTTCTCCACCAGTCAGCACCATGCTAACCCATGTGTGGAAATATCAGTTAAAGCAAATATTTAAATTTTGAATCCTGTGGCTAAGTTCACTTATTTTGGCAGTATACTTTCTAGGGATGTACAAGTAGATGCTGTGGTTTACACATGCATTGCCAGAGCTAGCTCAGTGTTTTGGAGACTCCAAAGGAAAGTGTGGGAGAAGTGTAGTGTTTAGACTGACTACCAAACTGAATGTCTACAAAGCCATTGTGCTGATCTCATTTTTGTATATCTGTGAAATCTGGAGAGTATACCAGAACCCTGCCAGAAAACTGAATCACTTTCTTTTCAGTTATCTTGGGAAGATTCTGAAGACCATATAGAAAGATAAGATGGCAGACAATGAGGTCCTTTCTTAAGCTAAACTGTCAACCATTCAAATTCTATCATAGAGAGCGCAACTCCAATGGGTTGGATATATTGATCAAATGCCAAACACAGGTTTGTCTAAATGACAATTTTATGGAGAACTCATACAAGGCAAGTGCTCACATGGAGATCACAAGAGGAAATTCTCAAGGTCTCTCTGAAGAACTTTGGAATTGATTGTAAAGGATGGAAAATATTGGTGCAGAATTGGCCAGCATGGAATATCAACATTTAAAAAAAGTGCAATTGAAGTAACACTAAAGAATTGTGAGATGTGAAAATTTGGAGACATTCTCCCTGCTCCCAATGTTCATATAAACTATTTATGCTCAACATATAGTAAAGCCTTCCAAGCTCACATCTGTCTCATCAAGCTTTTTGACACACTGTACCTGAACCTCAACATAGTGATGCTATTTTAACCCACTTTGAGCATGAAGGACAATAACCAACCAACCAAACCTGGGAAGATTAACTAATCCTGTCTGCCACAGGCTCCTCATCTATAAAATGAGCTGAAGAAGGAAATTATAAACCATTTCTCTACTACTTCTGCTAAGGAAAACCCAAATGGCGTCATGAAGACTCAGACATGCCCAATCAAGGAAAAGATGTGTATATCCCACTCATAAATTCTTTGTAAGGAAAGTGGGAGAAGGAATTAGTTAAATGACAGGCATTTGCTAAATATTTATGTGCCTGACACTGTGCTAGGTTGGAGAGACATAAATACAAAAAGCAAAACAATGACAAACTTCAAGGATTAAGCAACTGACATAGATATGTGCCAAAAAAGATAAATAAAATAAACATAAATTATTTATTAAGACAGAAAAGGGATGGAAATAGAACAGGTACTCAAAATACCCTTAAAAGCATCCCTGTATAATCTTACGGGGCACCCTGAACACTAAACACTATATGAAAGATGTTTGCTTCAAAAAAATCTCTATTAATTAACCCACTATTTGTCCCAAAGATTTATTTGAGCTATAATCAAGTGCATTATTATTTATTAAGCAGTTCGAACTAACTGGACATCAGTTTCTCCATCTATAAAATGAAAGAGTTGTCCTAGAAAATCATGAAGGTTCCTTCCCTGAGGCTGTAGGCTGCCATAGGCTAATAGAATAATTCTTGCTTAGAATTGGAGCTGAATTGGACCTCAGAAATACATGAATTGACCGGTTAGCATTTGTTAATGATCTATAGTGTGTCAGGTACTATGTCAGATAATAGAGATAGAAATACAAAGAATAAAACAAATTCTCCTATCAAGGAGCTGACTCATATTCTGGCCCGACACTTTAATTTTACTATTGAGGAAACTGAGATCCGAGAAGTAAACTTACTACCTACTCAAGGGAAAACAGACATGGAATTTCAGTCCTGGATGTGGATTTAGTTCATAGGACTTCAAGTATGGAATTCTTTCTACTGTACATATCCATATTAACTTATCAAATTAATAATGATACCATTAAACCTTATTATATGTAATTTCAAATTGGAAGAGCTTTGAGTTTAAGTTGAATTGAAAAGATAATATTTCTCTTGGGATTATATAAAAAAGGGAAAGTCTTTGGCCAATCTAATGCCCTAATTTTAAAAAATCTATTGATATTTATTATTTTTATTTTCAGTTTCAAATTCCCTTTCTCTATCAAACTCCTCCCAGACCCATCGAGAAGGCCAGAAAGATGACACCCATTATGTACATGAAGTTATTCAAATATGTTTCTACATTAACCATGTTCTGGAAAAATAAAAATAAAGGAAATATTTCAATATCCAATGTGAACCTGTCAATTCATCTAGATCCTTTTTAGATCATGAATTCTTTGGAGTTGTGGTGGATCAATGTATTAAATAAGAATCACTAAGTCTTTTCACAAGTGATATTTCACAATCTTGCTTTTATATATACATTGTTCTATTAGTTTGCTCATTTTACTTTATATCAGTTTGTATGTCATGTTGTTTTTTTTTCTGAAACCATCTAGCTTGTTATTTCTTATAATACCATAGTATTTCATCACATTCCTATCCTGTAACTTGCTTAGCCACTCCACAATTATTGGGCATCCCTCAGTTTCTCTTACTACTGCAAAAGGAGCTGCTATAAATAATATTTTTTTTATATTTAAATACCTTTTCTTGTCCTTTTTCTTTTACTTTTGTGATATAAACCTAGTAATTGTATTGCTGGTCAAACAATAGAATAGGTTTATAACCCTTTGATCATAGTTCCAAGATCTTCTATAGAATGATTGGATTATTTCATGATTCTATTAACAGTGAATTAGAAACAAGATTCAAGATTATTGAGTGAAGTTCCACATCATTTTCTGTATTTGTTAGTTTTATTTTATGATTTTTTAGCCAATCTAATAGATGTGTAACATCTCACTTTATTTTAAATGATATAAATAATTCTAGTGGAACTGTCAATCTACTACAAAGGGTTGGAAGGTAGTATTATTGGATGGAGAAAGTTTAATGAGTATATATTATTAGAAGTGAGAATAATTGGTTAGTCTACAAGCATTTCAGAGCAGTGCCCACCCTTTGTCTTTGGTCATTGATGCACTCTCCTGTTGCTTCTGCTGCTTTAATTTATGTATTCATGGTTGGTTGTTAGATTTGATCGTGTAGACTAGAAGCCAGAAATCTAACTACCTCTAACACAATATTTGACACACACTACATGGTTAATAAACATTCTCTTCTCTTTTCTTCTCTTCTCTTCTCTCTTAACTTCTCTCTCTCTTAACTTCTCTTTCTCTTTCTTAACTTCTCTCTTTCTGTCTCTCTCTCTTTCCCTTCCTTTTCCTTCTTTGTTCCTCTCTCTATCTCTCTTTATCTGTCTCTATCTCTCTCTGTCTATCTATGTCTGTCTTTTTCTGTTTCTGTTTCTCTCTTTGTCTTTGTATTTATTTATTTAACAACTTATACACTGTGCAGGTAAATATGTCTGCTATCTTGAAAAAATTCATTGAGCCTTAATTAAGTAAAAGTGATGAAAAAATCTGAGTTATGGAAGAAACTTCATAGACCATTTGACCACAACACACTTGAAGAATCCTTCTTTATGATATATATCCTGAACAGGTAGTCATGTAGGTTTGGCTCAGCATCCTCCAGCAATAGAGAACACAATACCTTCTGAGGCAACCTCTTACCCTTATCTAGTTCTGATTTCTACAATAAAATTACGTTATAGTGAGTCAAAATATTTCTCTAGATGATCTATATATTGTTGCTCTCTAGAATAGTTGGATCCATTCACAGTCTATATCAGTGTCCCAGTTTTCCCACATTCCCTCCAACATTCATTATTATCTTTTTCTGTCATCTTAACCAATCTGACAGGTGTGTAGTGGTATCTCAGAGTTGTCTTAATTTGCATTTCTCTGATCAATAGTGATCTGGAGGACCTTTTCATATAACTATAAATGCTTTCAATTTCTTCATCTGAAAATTGTTTGTTCATATCGTTTGACCATTTATTAATTGGAGAATGGCTGGAATTCTGATAAATGCGAGTCAATTATTTATATAGTTTAGAAATAAGGGTTTTATCAGAATCTTTGAATGTAAAAATGTTTTCCCAGTTTGTTGCTTCCCTTCTAATCTTGTTTGCATTAGTTATGTTTGTAAAATGGCTTTTTAATTTGATGTAATCCAAATTTTCTATTTTGTGATCAATAGTGATCTCTAGTTCTCCTTTGGACACAAATTCCTTCCTCCTCCACAGGTCTGAGAGGTAAACTATCCTATGTTCCTCTAATTTATTTGTGAGCTCATTCTTTATGCCTAAATCATAGATCAATTTTGATTTTACCTTGATATGTGGTGTTAAGTGTGGGTCCATGCCTAATTTTTGCCATACTAATTTCCAGAAAACGGTGAATTAGCCACTAATGAAGAGGAAATTAAGGAAATAATTAAAAGGTAGTTTGCCCAATTGTATCCCAATAAATCTGTTAATCCAAGTGAAATATTTGAATACTTATAAAAATATAAATTTCCCAGATTAACAAGGGAGGAAATAAATTACATAAATAGTCCTAAAAAAAAGAGAAATTGAATAAGCCTTAATAAACTCTCTAAGAAAACATCTCCAGAACCAGATGAATTTATTTATTTATTTATTTATTTTCTGAGGCTGAGGTTAAGTGACTTGCCCAAGGTCACACAGCTAGGAAGAGTTAAGTGTCTGGGACCGTATTTGAACTCAGGTCCTCCTGAATTCAGGGCTGGTGCTCTATCCACTGCACCACCTAACTGCCCTGACCAGAGGAATTTATAAGCCAATTCTACCAAACATTTAAAGAACAACTAATTTCAATACCATATAAATATTTGGAAAAATAGGGGAAGGAGTTCTTTCAACTTCTTTTTATGATACAGATACAGTGCTGATACCTAAATCAGGTGGGATCAAAACAGAGGAAGAAAATTATAGACCAATTTCTCTAATGAATATTGATGGAAAAATCTTAAACAAAATATCAGCAAATAGATTTCAGCAACTTATCTCCAAAACAATATATTATGACCAAGTTGGGTTTATATCAGGAATGCAGGACTCACTCAATATGAGGAAAACTATCACCATAATTAACTATTAATAACCAAATTAACAGAAAACTCATAATTATTTCAATAGAAGCAGAAAAGCATTTGACAAAGCACAACTTCCATTACTATTATGAGCACTAGAGAACATAGAAATAAAAGGAGTTTTTCTTAAAATGATCTAAAACCATCAGCAAGCATTTTATGTAATGGGGACAAGCTAGAAGCATTCCCAATAAGTTCAGGAGTGAAACAAAGTTGCCTGTTTTCACCACCACCACCACCAGAAATATTTGTTTTAACAATAAGAGAAGAAAAAGAAATTGAAGAAATTAGAGTAGGCAAAAATGGAAAAAAATATCATTCTTTGTAGATGATATGATGGTGTACTTAGTGAATCCTAGAAATCCAATTAAAAAAAAAAAACTACTAGTTACAATTAACAACTTCAGCAAAGTTGCAGGATATATATAAAGTAAATCCATTTAAATCATCAACATTTATATTATGACACCAAGAAAATCCAGGAGAAAAGATAGAAGGAGAAGTACCATTTAAAATAACTATAGATATTATAAAATATTTGGGTGTCTACTTGCCAAGACAATGTCAGGAATTATAGGAACACAATTACAAGACTTTTCATAGAAATTAAGTTAGAGCTAATCAATTGGAAGAATATCAAGTGCTCATCAGCTAATATAATAATAATTACAATTGCATTAGTTTACTTATTAATTAAATTAACTTATTCAGCACTATAATAATCAAATTGCCAAGAAATTACTTTATAGAGCTAAGAAAAAAAATTCATCTAAAAGAACTATCAAGAATTTCAAGGAAATTAATGAAAAAAAAATGTAAACGAAGATGACTTAGCTATATCAGATTTAAAACAAATTATAAAACTGTGGTCATCAAAACCATTTCGTACTAGTTAAAATGTAGAGTAGTAGATCAGTGCAATAGGTTAGGTTCACAAGACAAAATACTCAATGACTAAAGTAATGTAGTGCTTGATAAACCCAAAGACCCCAGCTTCTGGGATATGAATTCACTATTTGAGCTGGAAAAAGCAGAAAATGGTATGGTAAGAAAACTAGACATCTATCAATATCTAACATGCTCTATCAAGATAAGGATTCATTATTTAGACATAAGGAGTGATAATATAAACAAATTTGGTGAACTAAAGATAGTCTACTTCTCAGATTTGTAGAGAAAAGAGAAATTTATGATCAAAGACGAAATAGAGAACATTATGAAATGCAAAATGGATAATTTAGATTATATTAAATTATTTAACTTCTTGTACACATAAAGCCAATGCATTGAAGATTAAAAGAAAAGCAGAAAATGGAGAAAATTTTTACAACCAATGTTTCTAACAAAGACTTCATTTTAAAAATATATATAGTTGATTCAGATTCATAAGAATACAAGCCATTCTCCAATTAATAATTGGCAAAGGACATTAACAGACAATTTTCAGATGAAGAAATTTAAGTCATTTTTATTCACACACAAATAATCTCAATCACTATTGATCAGAGAAATGCAAATTAAGACAAATCTGAGAACATCATACACAGCCACAAAAAGATTATAAGATGATCAGCTGTGATGGATGTGGATGTGGATCTTATTCACAATTAAGTTATTTGAGTCAATTCCAATGGGAATTCTAATTGAAACACAAGGTTTTGAAAAAGTGAATATTGAAAACTATGTTTGCATGTATTTGGAAAAAGATTTTAAATATCTATATCTATAGATATAGATATGGATATAGATATAGATATAGATATAGATCTATATAGATATAGATATATAATCATATCAGGAAAAAAAAAACAAAAAAAAACAAAAAATCCAAGAAAACATGAACAAGTGTAAATGAGTTCCCTAGGGAAAATATCCTCAGGACCAGATGTATTTAAAAGTGAATTTTACCAGATGAATCCAAATACCATATAAATTATTTTTAAAAATTAGATAAGGAAGTCCTACCAAAGATCTTTTATGACATGGATATGCTTTGATATTTAAAACCATGGAGAATAAAAACAGAAAAAGACAACTATAGGCAAATTTCCTTAGCTAATATTCATGAAAACATTTTAAGTAAAATACTATCAAGAAAATTAAAACAATATGTCACAGATGTCATATACTACGGACAGATGGGATTTAATGCAGTGTTGGCTTAGTATTAGGAAAATTATCTGCATAATTGACCATATCAACAACTAAACCAACAGAAATCATATGATTATATCAAAAGTTCAGAAAGTTCATAAAATATAGTGCCCATTTTTATTTAAAACCCCAGAACTATGAATAGAGTCTTAAAGTAAGTGGAACCTATTTAAAACCAAGAATGGGAATGAACTAGAAACCTTCTCAATAAGATTAGGAGTGAAAT
Source organism: Sminthopsis crassicaudata (assembly GCF_048593235.1). Classification (NCBI taxonomy): domain Eukaryota; kingdom Metazoa; phylum Chordata; class Mammalia; order Dasyuromorphia; family Dasyuridae; genus Sminthopsis; species Sminthopsis crassicaudata. The sequence continues at coordinate 7,443,388 of NC_133620.1, read as the reverse complement.
AAGGATGCCCATTATATCACTATCTTTCACTATTAGGTTAAAATTGATAGTTATAGCAATAAGCAAGAAAAAGAAACTGATGCAATAAGAATAGGCAATGAGAAAACAAAACTATCACTTTGCAGAGGCATCCTGGAGGGAAAGATAAAATACCAAGTGAGATTTTTTATGTTCTTAAGTCAATACCAAGCTATAGTTGTCATGTTGAGGTCCTATTTATTGTTTGTTTTCTCGGTATTTAACACAGTAAATAATAAATTCCTATTGACCCACTGGCTACTAGCATTGCATGCAAGAAAATTCTCATTAACTGAAGGCCATTGTGCTGTGCAATGATTCAATGTGGGGGACATATATGGTTTTATCAATTAGAATGACACTTAAGATGATAGAATAACATTCACTTTATGCCTTCAACCTAAATACCATTATGACTTTCTATTTGACTTATAGGTGACCTCTTCTTTAGGTGTGATCTCAGTTTATTCAAATGTAAGCTCCTTGAGAGTAGGGATCATTGTGGTTGTTGTGTGTCTGCATGCCCAATACTTACCCCATACTAAGTACTTAATGAAAGTATTTCCAGTGTCATTTATAGAATAATAGTGTTAAAGCATCAACCAGTTTTAGACCTGATGTGTTTCAAACCCCACATTTTACAGATGAAGAATATGAGGCAGGAGATTAGCTTTCTCAGGGCTACTTTTCCAGTAAAGGGAATGCTGGGATTTAAAACCAGATCACCAGAATCCCAATCTTCATAATATCTTTGGAAAATAGGGCTATTATTATCCCTATAAACCTAACTGCCACCTACAGGATCATAGATTTCAAATTACATGCTCTCTAGACACCTCAGGCTTAACAATTCCAAAACAGAACTCATTTTTCCCCAAATACTTTCATCTTGAAACCCATTCTCCTTGTCTCTTCTTCATTTTCCATGAATATATCTAATAATTTCTCTGCTGCTCTAGCTACAAGGCTTTCTTTCAAATAAACTCAACTTGAATTGACTTCACCATAATTATCTCTTTCTCTCTCTCTCTCTCTCTCTCTCTCTCTCTCTCTCTCTTTATAGATATATATAAATATACTTATATATACATATATATTCATATATATATATATATATATATATATATATATTTGAGAATCATGGGGAAGAGGATCACCTGGAGAGGGCTTAGATCCCCCTTGAACACAAACTTTGTAGGGACATTCCATTCCATATTTAAACTGAATACCCAGGTCATGATTCTATTCAGCAGCCAAGGTCAGACCTCATTGATTTGCCAAGACAGAAAAGGAACTGCTTTTGTGGCTTCCACATTACTTTCATCTAAATATCAAGACCATGCATAAAACATTTGCTTTCACGTTGGGGAAAGTTCTGCAAACTATAGATGAAGATGAAATTATCTTCCAGGCAGATGGGATATGGAATTATTCAACTGAGAAAAGAAAAACTTGTTTTGAATCAGAGGGATTTTGCTTTATTGTCTTTTAAATACCCCCTTCTTCCTAATTTATGAATACACACACATACATTTATGTATGTGCATATACATGTATATATGTGTGTATGTGTGTATATACATATATGTATATATATATATATATATATATATATATATATATATATATAACTAAGGATGTGGGTCAAGTTGGAACTTTTTGGATGATGTAATTTATTTGGGAGGGGAAAAATGAATCCATAATATAACTGCAGGGTGCAAGTCAAAGAAATGCATTTTACAAATTCTGTTCTTTTTCTTTTCTTCTCTTATAAAGTATTATAGAACTAATATTTGTTTCACATCACTAAAATAAATGGAAACTTCTGATCAGGAAAAATAGGGGGATACTAGGTGGGAAAAATTCCTTTAAATTTCAATTAAATTGAATTAATTATAGATTGGGAATTAGTGTCAGTAGATACCAAGCCCAAATATTCTGACTTCTTTTATGCTTTTCTATTTTACCTCTGGAATTGGGGGAAAAGATTAGAGCTGATATCCATATCAGTTTTATGATTTACAAAGTGCTTTGTATATAGCTTCTTATTTAATCCTAACAAATTATGGGAGATATAGAAAGGATTGATATTATCATTTCATAACTATTTCCCAGACACATTAATCTCACCAAAGAGCTTGATTGATTTGCCCAACAATAAATAGCTATAAATGGAAGAACTTATTGCCTTGAAGTAAAATCATAATAAAAGAGCAGGATATTAAGAAGGGATCCTCCCACTGCACTCCACCTTGGCCAGACCACTTCCAGATTATTGCATTTCATTCTGGGAACCATAGTTCCAAAGGGATGTTAAATGGCTGCCAAGTTACTAGAAGAGAAAAACCAAAATAGTTAAGGGCCTTAGAGTGATGTCATACCATATTTGGTTGAAAGAAAGGGGGGGAGCTTTATTGTGTTTAAGCCTGAAGAGGAGAAAATATAAGCACCAAGAGCATTGTTCAAATAATATGTTTGAAGAACTTTTGTCTACATTTGTAGCAATTGAATCAGACTTGTCTTATTTGGTCCTAGAATGAAGAATTACAGGTGAAAGTTGCAGGAAGAAACATCATTTGGGCTTAATTGCAGAAAAAAAAATAAATAAAAATTAAAAAAAATGTACCTCCAAACTAAAATTGTTCCAGGTGAAAGAGGATGGCTTGGGAAGTCATGGCTTTCCTTTTGTTGAAGTTCTTTAGGCAAAGACTGTTAAGAACTGATTTTTGTTTGAAAGGTTGTAATAGGAATTTTTTTGTGGGAGCATATTGTTTTAATAAATGACCTTTGAGATCTTTTATATCTGTCAGATTCTTGAATTCTATGATTTTTGACTAGAAGAGACCCAAAGATTTCTTCAGCCATACTATAATTGATTCAATCAAGTGATAACCCCAACTTCCAGGTCAAGGTCTTAGATATGGCCATTCCATTGTTCAGCACTTAATGTAATTGTATTTTTAAACTATATTGTTATTTCAAATTCCTGTCTAAATTATTTTAGTTGTGAATTTTGTTATTTCTTAAAGGAGTTTGGATGGTCAGTGAGGAACTCCTTGACTGAAAAAAAAAATAATTTCCTTTTTCTAGGCTTCAGAACAATCATAAGACCCATTGATCTAGACTCTGGACTTGAATATGCCTTAAATTACTCTAAACCTGATTCTCTAATCTTGCTTGGGCTGCCTCGGGCATATTTCCTCCAAGAAATACATCTTGTATTGGCAATGCTGAAAATCCCAAGTCTTTTAATTGAATTATACACAATAATTATTTGTTTAGTGTTTACAGCATACAGGATGTTATACTACATACTTGCTGATCCAAAGATGGGGAGAGGGGTGGTGGAAATTATCTATGGCCTTAGGTGGCTTACCTTCTGCTAGATGAAATAGGTAAAGATTATCCTTTTGCATTTTAATCAAGGATTTATAAATTTTTCTTTACCTCAAAAAATTTATGTTCCATTTTTATGGTGTTTCTCAAAAAAATATATACTTCTTCATTCATAAAACACTCCTCACTTGTTACCTCATTGAATTCAATTCTTTGGAAGCTCTTTTGTCAATTATTTAACTTATTTAGGGCGCTAAAGGCCATCTTTGGAATTTTTTTTAAGTTTTATTTTATTCATTCATTAACATATTATTCATTCATTTATTTTTATTCATTTTACTTTCATATTTTGGTGGGGGATTTAAAAAATATTTGCTGGCTACCATTTTGATTCAATTCAACAAACATTTGAAGGATCTACAATGTGCCCTGGTAACATAAAAGGCACACTGGTGATACAGATGTCAAAATGAAAGTCTCTGTACCCACCAAATGGAAATTAAGGAGATATCCATAACTGAAGAGAAACTAAATAAATTATGTTATATAAATATAAAGAATTACAATTGTAGTATGACAAATAATAATAGAGGTGGTTTCTAGGGAAACTGGAGTTTTAAATCTACTGATGCAAAAGAAAGTTTTAAAAAAGAGAAAATATATTCTATAATAATCCTGTATAAAAGAAACATCTTGGAAAGATTGAAGAATCTTGATCAATGCCTTGATCTATTATAATTCTAAATGAGTGATGCTGAAGAATATTACTTAGCTTCTAACAGAGAGGTGATGGACTCAATATGGAGAAGGAAACAAACATTTTCAGGAATGACTATTGTGAGAAATTGTTTTGCTTGACTATGGAATATGCTTTATAAGTGTTTATTTTTTTTTCTTTTCTTTTTCTCACTAAGGAAACAATCTCAATCTCAAGGAGCTAAGATTTTATTGTAAGAGAGAACAACATACAATAAGGCAATAAAAATTTAATATGCATTTAGTGACTACCAAGACAGAGGCAGCATGGCAGAATGATCTTAGAAAGTAGGAGATTGAGCTTAATGTCCCACCTGTAAAATTCTGTTGGTTCCTTGAATGTCACAAGTGCTTAAGAATTGCTTCTGACTGTCTTGACTATATGATGCTGAGCCAGACACAATCAGGATTGTCATTTACCGAACAGATGCCAGATAACTTTTTTTTTTTTTTTTTTTTTTTTTTTTTTTTTTTTTTTTTTTTTTTAGGCTGGGGTTAAGTGACTTACCCAGGGTCACACAGCTAGGAAGTATTAAGTGTCTGAGACCAGATTTGAACTCTGGTCCTCCTGAATTCAAGGCTGGTGCTCTATCCACTGCGCCACCTAGCTGCCCCAGTGCCAGATAACTTAAAGAGGAGTTTCTTTACTGGAGCTGGCTTAACCTTTGCAATCATAAATCCAACAAACAAAAAAGTGCCAGGCTTTGTGTTAGTCTCTGGTGATAGAAAGATGAAAATAGAATAGTTTCTGCCCTCAAAGAACTTCAAATCTACTCAGCGGAATGATTTTCAGAAAGCCCATCTGCAAATATCAACATGGTTTAGTAAAAAAGGCACTGAATCTGGAGGTTTTGAGGTCAGTAAGTGGGTTCAAATTTCACTTTATATACCTACTAGTTGAGTCACTAAGCTCTTCCCTTCTCCTCACTTTCCTTACTCTATTATAAAATACAGAAACTTGATGGACTCCAGATCCTTTTCAGCTCTAAATGTTTGTTCTGTCTCTCTTCCTATATAACCATCACACTTTAGGGATGGGATTTTATTTTTCAACTTCTGTTCTCCCCATATAAACACTATAGAAGGAGCAGAAGGAGGAAAAGAAAGAAGGAAAGAGGAGGAGGAGAAGGAGGAAGAGGAAGACAGGGAGAAATAGGAGGAGAGGGAGAAATAGTAGGGAAAAATAAAAGGAGGAGGGGGAAGATGGGGAAGGAGAGGATGGGTAATAACAAGAATAATAGCTTTCATATTATACTTCAAATTTTATAAAGTTCTTTACCTATTTTGTTATTTCATTTGACGCTCCCAACCTGTGAGGTTGGTGATATTATTGTTCTCATTTTACAAAGGAGGAAACTGAGTCACAGAAAGTTTAAATGACTTTCTCAGTATCACACAGTAAGGATCTGAGATAGGCTCTGAATCCAGGTATTCTTGATTCCAAGACAATTTGGGGAGTGTTGATTAATTTATATTCCCTTCTTTAAAAAAAAAAAATCTTTGGATTTGAGTTCTTTAGGGTTTCTTCCTTCCCCCACAAAATAAAATCCACTGGTTTTGCTTCTATTAGTGGTTGAGGCAGACTAAATGGCCATCTCTTGAACTGTTAAAATGTGACAGACATGGGAGGTTGGGCCTTTGGTTCCTTGGTTCCCCATTTCTCCCTTCTCATTAATAAAACACACTTAACACATTGCTCTCATGCTCTGATTGTTGTATTTACATGCCCCAATTCTCCTATTAAATCCAAATTGTATTTGTATTTAAATGTAAATTGTATTTAGCATATCCTTTGTGCTTGGCTGGTGGAATGCTTAGGCTTTTAAATTGATCCCTGGGATAACCCCCAGGAGGTGGATTCCTGCACTTCTCTGATGCCAGGAAAGGACCAAAATGGGCAGGAGTCAAAAATGTGGCCTGAGGACACCTACAGAGCAGCACAGCTTGGATGGTATTTCCCTAGTGCAAAAGTCCCACATCAGTTCCTCCACTTAAGCATCCAATTTACAGTAATGACTTTCAATGCTGGAGTTTAAGTGTTTTTGTGAAATTCTGCCTACATTGTCAAGAATTGATTATTATATTTTTATGCAGTTTTTATGGGTTGTGTTTTCAGTGGGAATTTAGCCCTTATGAAAATCTTGTAGCATGCTTGCCTAATTCAATCCCCATGTGTACTTGGGTGAATGTACAGGGTAGTCTATCTGCCGCAAACGCACCTGGATGAGGCAAGAGAGCTTAATTGTGGAAGGGCATGATGGTATGTAATGGAAGTTCCCTGTTCCCCAATTTGGAACATGCACAGACAGCTTGTAACTGGTCCTAATTTGCTAAGTGGTGACGTAATGCATCGTTCACTGGGTTTTGAGCTAAAAATGTGCACATTCTTTTTTTAATTTTTAATTTTTTTCTGGTTATTCAAATACATTAATTTTAAAAAGCAATGATTCTTTATGAATCATATCAGAAGAGAAAAATCAGAACAAAAGAGAAAAAAACATGAGAGGGAAAAAAAAACAGAAGAAAAAAAAAGTGAACATACCATGTGTTGATTTACATTCCATCTCCATAATTTTCTCTCTGGATACAGATGGCATTTTCCATCCAAAGTTTGGATGGATGCCTTGGATCACTGAATGACTAAGAAGAATCAAATATTATATTAAAGCACAATCTTGCTATTGCTGTGTACGATGTATTCCTGGTTCTGCTGTTTTGTTCAACATCAGTTTGTGTAAATTTTTCTAGTTTTTTTAAAATCAACTTTTTCCTCATTTTTAGAGAAAAATAATATTCCATTACTTTCATATACCATCAGTGTTCCTACTGAGCTTATTTCCCTAAGAGATCATAAAGCTGGGAAAGGAACGCCATGTGCAGAAATGCTTGTGGCAGCCTTTCTCATAGTGGCAAGAAAATAGAAACTGAGTGTATGGCCATGAGTTGGAGAATGGCTGAATAAGTGATGACATATGAATGTTATGGAATATTATTTTTCTATAAGAAGTGATCAGTAGGATGATTTCAGGGAGACTTGGAGAGACTTACATGAATAAGCAGAACTAGGAAATCATTGTACATGGCAACAACAAGATTATTCAATGATCAATTCTGATGGACGGGGCTCATTTCAACAATTTTTAATTTTTAATTTTTTCTGGTTATTCAAATACATTAATTTTAAAAAGCAATGATTCTTTATGAATCATATCAGAAGAGAAAAATCAGAACAAAAGAGAAAAAACATGAGAGAGAAAAACAGAAGAAAAAGAAAAAAAAGTGTGGATTTACATTCATATTTTTCAACAATAAGATGATTGAAGCCAATTCCAATGATCTTGTGATGAAGAGAGCCATTTACACCAACAGAAAGAATGGTGGGAACTGAATGTAGATTACATTTAGCATTTTCATGCTTTTAATTGTTTGCTTGAATTTTTTTTCCTTTCTCTTTTTTTTCTTTCTGATCTGATTTTCTTGTGCAGTGAGATAATTGTATATATATTTGCCCATATTGGATTTAACATATATTTCCCCCATGTTTAACATATATTGGATTACTTGCCATTTAGAGGAGGGAATGGGAAGAAGGAGGGTCTTTGGAACACAAGATTTTGCAAGGGTCAATGTTGAAAAATTAGCCATGCATTTGTTTTGAAAATAAAAAGCTGTAATTAAAAAAAAAAAGATTTCCATGTTTCCATGTTACCAACAAAGTTTAGCAGTAAGAAATACAAAGAGAAATTCCATTTAAAATAACTATAGATAATATAAAATAGTCAGGAGTCTACCTGACAACACAATTACAAAACACTTTCCACAAAATAAAGTCAGATCTAATCAACTGGAAAATATCAAGTGTTCATGGGTAGTCTGAGTTAAAAAAATGACACTTATTCAGTGTCATACCAATCAAATTCCTGAGAAATTATTTTACAGAGCTAGAAAAAAAAACAATAACAGAGTTCATCTGAAAGAACAAAAGGTTAGGAATTTCAAGGGAATTAATGAAAAATTACAAATGAAGGTGGTCTAGCTGTATCAGATCTAAAACTATATCATAAAGCGGCATTCATCAAAACCATTTGATACCAGTTAAGAAATAAAATAGTTAATCAGTGGAATATATTCAGTTCACAATATTCAATGACTATTGTAATCTTATGTTTGATAAACCCAAAGATCTCAGCTTCTGGGATCAGAGATCACTATTTGACTATTTTTTCTTGGAAAATTGGAAATTAGTATGGCATTGACCCACACCCACGACCCTATACCAAGATAAGATTTAAATGGGTTAATGATTTAAACATAAAAAGTGATATTATGAGCAAATTAGAAGAGCAAAATACAGTTTACCTCTCATATCTGTGGAGAAAGAAGGAATTTGTGGCTAAAGAAAAACTAGAGAACTATTCCATAAAGAACCATGGAAGACAAAATTGATAATTTTGATTACACTTAATTTAAAAAGATGTTGTATGAATAAAACCAATGCAGACAAGATTAGAAGGGAAGCAGTAAACTGGAATAATTATTCACATGTAAGAATTCTGATAAAGACCTCATTTCTAAAATATGTATGGAATTGACTCAAATTTATAAGAATACAAGCTATTATTCCATTGATAAGTGGTCTAAGGATATGAACAGACAATTTTCAGATGAAGAAATTAAAAACATTTCAAGTCACATGAAAAAAAAAATGCTCTAAGTCACTATTAATCAGAGAAATGCGAATTGAGACAACTCCTAGATACCACTACATACCTCTCAGATTGGCTAACATGTCAGCTATTATTATTCATAGGAAAATGGACCAGTGTATTTTTTTTTTTACTAAACCTGAAGCCAGAAACTATATGTTTCCTTTTTCCTTCTTCTTTGACATGATTTTCTAGTGTTTCTCTATAAGACAGGAATTTCCTGGCTTGTATTTTTTCTCTTCCATGAGCATTCAGAACATCTATTAATGTTTCTTAATTAGAATAATATTTATTATTCTCTAAAGATTTTCTCAGGTAAGTTTTCTGAAGCCTCTTATTAACATGTACCACACATTCTTCAGGTTGCTGTAAAAGGTTCTTTGTCTTTAAAACACACCATGGCCTTGTTATAATTTCTGGCTGTAATTAGGATGGAAGATATGAAAAATGTCAACAAGAATAGCACCTGGATCATTGACAGAGAACACATGCTGTAGTCACTTAGAATTAGGGACAAGGAAAGTTATATCAAGAAGCTTAGTTAAATAAAGGTCAGCTTTCCTGAACAGACAAATCAATAAAGGTACACCAGTTTCTTACAGAATTTTACTCAAACCATTTGTATATCTTTATAGTATAAGGGTAATGTTATTTTTTTCTCATTGTCTAATTTTACTTTAAGCCAAATAAGAAGAGAGGAAGTCAAATGATAGATCTAAATTCGAACCATACCAAACATCCTCCAGAAATAAATTAAAATTACTTACTGAAGGAAACAATCAAGTTCTGACAATTGGGTCAATAAAATTTTAAAAATTAGTTAATTAAAAAAGGATCAAGAAAAATGATAATCTTAGAATTATCTTTTTTCTTTTTGCTCATGAAATGGAAATCATTGAAGTTCTGATTTTGGGGAAAATTGTAAAGCACTGTTTAAAATAGGATTTAGTTAGATTCAATACAAAATGAATTTATTAAGTGCCTGTTACATTCTAGACAACAAGCTATGGGATTTCAAAAATAAAACAAACAAATGGTATTTTCCCTCAAGGAACTTAGATTCATTTACAGGGAGGATAGAAAGAAAATACAATGAACATAAGCCTGATCCTTCAGAAACTTTTGTTCAAATTGGATTGAGAAAGACATTTCTATAGGTTTGAATGCATTTGGTCATGTTCACTGAGAATGGAGAAAGCTCCTATTCTATCACTTCACTCCCATTGTCCATTCAAATAATTTTTTTTTTTTTTAGTCTCATGGTGTTTTTATTAGCTTGTAGATCCCATACTTCAGAAGATTGTTCTCCAATTTATATATCATATTTTATTTTGCTGATTTCTTTTACTTAATAATTTTTATTATATATATATTTTTATAATATTATCCCTTGTATTCGTTTTTCCAAATTATCCCCCCTCCCTCTATTCCCTCCCCCCGATTACAGGCAATCCCATACATTTTACATGTGTTACAATATAGTCTAGGTACAATACATGTGTGTGAATATCACTTTCTTGTTGCACAATAAACATTAGAATCCGAAGGTACATGTAACCTGGGCAGACAGATATTAGTGCTAACAATTTACATTCCCCTCCCAGTGTTTCTTCTCTGGGTGTAGCTACCTCTGTCCATCATTGATCAACTGGAAGTGAGTTGGATCTTCTTTATGTTGAAGATTTCCACTTCCATCAGAATACATCCTCATACAGTATTGTTGTTGAAGTGTACAGTGATCTTCTGGTTCTGCTCATTTCACTCAGCATCAGTTGATTTAAGTCTCTCCAGGCCTCTCTGTATTCCTCCTGCTGGTCATTTCTTACAGAGCAATAATATTCCATAACCTTCATATACCATAATTTACCCAACCATTCTCCAATGGATGGACATCCATTCATCTTCCAGTTTCTAGCTACAACAAAAAGAGCTGCCACAAACATTTTAGCACATATATGTCTCTTTCCGCTCTTTCATTCAAATAAATTGATAAAACCATCCTTTCAAATCAAAAACTGACATGTCACTTCCATTTGTTAATTCCCTATTACTTCTAGGATAAAATGTAAGCTCATTTGTTGATCAATTAGTACCCTCATCAATATAGTGCTGAGGCACCTTTCATATTTTAAATCAATCTTCTATCTACCTGCTCTTGTGTCAAGTCATCACTTATATATTAATCATCAGGTATGTACCAAAAAATTAGTGAAGTCATATGGATACAAAGAAAATAATAATATAATCATAGTCTTCAAGAAGCTCATTATAAAGTAGAAACAAAATGAAAATAATTATATACCTATGAGATCTATACAGAGAAAAATGCAGACAATCTCAGAAAAAAAGCAGTGAGACCGAGAGTGATTGAAAATGTCCTCTTGACAAATGAATGATCTGAGTTGAGCTCAAGAAAGCCTGGGGAACTAAGACTTTAGATAGGAAGAGAACATTCCAAGCATGGGAGACAGGCAAAGAAACTCTGGAGTGTTCCAGAAAAATCCAGGAAGCAAGCCAGTGTCACTGGGTCAAAGAATGTTTAGAAAGGACTGAAATATAAGAAGAATATAAAAATACAAACTGTATGTAAAGGGTGGTTAAAGCTAGAAGATTTTATGTTTGATCTTTGAATTGATAGGAAGCCACTGGAGTTATTGAATGTATGTCACTGAGGTGACATTCTAATCTTCACTCCTGCTTTCAAGCTGCTGAGAGAGACCATTATCCCAATTCCCACTCAAATGTGTAGGTCCCCCAAAAGTACATACTGATTATTTCTTTCTTCAAAGTTCTGGGGGGGGAAACTTGAAGGGTTATTTATGGCTTTCTAGTAGTAGTAGCAGCAGCACTCATGAGCCCCCCACCAGTATAATTCCTGTTTATAACTATAAGACTTCAACTTTTTTTCTTACAAAGATCATTCATTAAGATATTATAGGAAGAAAAATGAAAATAACCTCTTTGTCCTAGAAGGTCTCTGTGGTGGCAAAGAACTGGAAATTTTGTAGATGCCCATCAATTGGAGAATGACTGAATAAATTATGGTATATGAAAATAATGGAATATTATTGTTTTATAAAAGATGGTGAGCTCAAAATCTTAGAAAAACATGGAAAGCCTTGAATAAAATAATGAAAAATGAAACGAGTGGAACCAAGTAAACATTGTATATAGCAATCACACTATTGTTTTAAGAACAATTTTGAGCAAATCAGTCGTTTTGACTATTATAAATATCCAAATCAATTATAAAGGACATATGAAGAAAGACTGGATGCATTTAGAAAATTTATAAATAGAAGCATATGTAGAATAAATTTGTACCATCCAGGACATGTGCTCAGAAGATAGCCAGAAAAAATGAGACAATGACACTCTCAAGATATTTAACTTTAAAATCAATTGTATGACATAGGAGACATTGGCAAAGGACTGCCCAGCAGAATGTGCCCTTATTATTCTGTTCTTGATGAGTAAAGCGGATGTGCAAATTGGAGAAGTCACCCTAAATGTTCTTATGGACTATTTGTGTCTAGTCTGTGGCAAAGCATTCTGAGCGACTGTTGGTCTGATCAGCCACAGTTAGACACACTGTAACTCTACTCTAACAATAGTATTATGTTATGGGCCAGAACTTGAAACAAGGTGCTAAGTTGCTGGAATTGATAGAGACAATGATTATATACTTAGTACTTATTAGAGTTCACACCTTTAAGAGAGAATATATAAGGAGGAGCTCCCACAAGCCCACAGAAGCCCACAAGCCCATTCTCTCAGAGGCAGAGGCAGATTCATTCCATTTTTCACCTTTGTGCTGGCTGGAGGCTGAAGGACAAACCTTTGGATTCAGAGACATTTGGAGGGAGCTCTTGGAATCAAGGAGAGAGATAAGCCTCTATTAAAGCTAACTAGGCCCCAGGAAAAGAGACAAGAATTAAAAGGACACAGTAAAGGATTTGGATTTTAACTCCTGGCTGAATTTGAGGTCATTATTAACTGAAACTAAGGCTGCCTCCAGAAGCTCCCCAAGAAACCTGCTCCCAGAGAACATTATATTTTAGACAAGAACATTACAGTGTTATCATGTTGGTCCTCTGACAATGAACCAACATACAACCAACCAACATATATAAATCTATTTGTGTCTACTGGTAGTCATTTTTAAGGTGGGAGGAAGAAAACAAGGAAACAAAAAGAAAAAAATGAAATGTACATGATAACTTTATTTTAGATTTTAAAAGAATAGCAAGTTTTACATAATGATTTTCAATTTCATGTGAATTATTTTATTATGCTATGTTTGAAAAGTACTTGTTTTATTCCATAAATTAAAAATAAAAAAGATATTACAGTAAGAATAATAGCTATAAAAGTATTTTCCCCTAAGTTGGAGCATGTTCTTCTTTTGCAATTGGAGGTCTCTAGGCTGTTTTCAAATACAATAGTAATAAGAAGTATGTATGGAGAATACATGGAACAAAAAATTAAATCACAATTCCTGGTTGCCAGAAGATCATCTCACACTTCATAGAATTCTCACAGTATTTGTCTGCTGGTAAAATGCTTGTAGTAGGCCTTTTTGTAGTGGCAAGGAACTGGAAACTGAGTGAATGTCCATCAATTGGAGATTGGCTGAATATTATGGTATATTAATGGTTATGGTATATTAATGTTACAGAGTATTATTGTCTATAAGAAATGATCAGCAGGTTGATTTCAGAGAGGCCTGGAGAAATTTACATAAACTGATGCTAAGTGAAGTGAATAGAACCAGCATATCACTGTGGACAGGAAGATCGATTCTGATGCATGTGGCTCTTTTTAACAATGAAATGATTAAGGCCAGTTCCAATTATCTTGTGATGAAGAGAGACATCTATACTCAGAGAGAGGACTGTGGGAACTTAGTGTGGACCACAACATAACATTCTCACTCTTGTATTTTATCTGAGGGCCAGTGAAGCCTCCTTTTAATGGATGAATCAGTTTGGAATCAGAGAGAGTCTGTTCTATGAAAAATGAATGTTGACCTCCTCAAGCTAAGCATTACTACCCATTGTATCCTATCTACTGTTAAGGTAACAAACAAATGAAAGAGTGGTGAATCAATATTCTCTCATTCCACAGAGCTGAAAGGCAATTGGGCTTCTGTAGATAATTATGATGCTGCCAAAGATGACTAAAAAGGTTGGTTTACTGTACCATATTTATCTGAGTTCATTTATCCCCTTCCCCAAGAAAATAATAACCTCTTGATGGCAGCATAATTGTCAATTTAAAATCTTCACCTTTTTTATATCACTAGCTTTCAATATATATCTAATAAATATCTGATGAATATTTGTTTGCTGAATGTAAATGAATCTCTAATCTCAGCCAGCTTCTTCCTAGGTATTTAGCAGGGATAAAGAAGACAGGGCAATACAATCTTTAGATCAACCAATAAACATTTATGAAGCACCTGCTAAGCATAGAAATGGAAGTCCATCTGAAGGCACTCATAATAGAACTCTTTTTAGAGCTCAGACACGACTACATCAGGGGCATGCTCAGAAAGCTTGAATGATTTCCTGTTTCTTAAGATAAAAGGCATGCTATTCTGTTAGGTATTTAAAATCTCTCCTGATCTTTTTCAGTATTTCATTTCAAGATTATGCCATATGACTATTTCAAATTGATTTTTTGCTATTGTTGTCTATATAGAGCATTTGATCTCCTATTTCCATGCCCTTGCACAGATTGTCTGTATCCCTAACCCTGAAATTCATCTCCTCTTTATTTTGACCTCTAAGAATCCCTATCTTCGTTAGCTATACAAGCTCCTTTCCACACAAGATACTTAGATTTTTCCTGACTCTCTCGTTACTATTGTTCCGCACTGCAAGCTTCCACCAAGCTTCTTTGTATTCCCTTTCTATATATTCCGTACACATATACATGTATTTCTCTTCAATGAAATTCAAAGCTATTGAGGAGAAAGACTATTTCATTGTGTTTTTTCTTTATATTTCCATTGTCTATCATAATGTCTGGCACATAGTAGGTCCCTAATACTTATTGAATGAGTAAATGGAAAGAGAACTGGCCCTAAAATCAAAAGATCAGGGTTAGAGGTAAGAATGGGCTGGAGCCAGCTCACCCCAGCTTGAGAAAGCTGGCTATTCTATTTTTAGTGTGAGCATTTGCACTTTGAAAATGGGCAAATATGGGGGCAGCTAGGTGGCGCAGTGGATAGAGCTCCAGCCTTCAGGAGGACCTGAGTTCAAATCTGGTCTCAGACACTTAGCACTTCCTAGCTGTGTGACCCTGGGCAAGTCATTTAACCCTAACCTCAGAAAAAAGAAAAAAAGAAAGAAAGAAAATGGGCAAATGTTACATCAGGACTTAATTTAGTATTTTTGTAGATTGTCTAGACTTGAGAAAGTGGTGGAAAATGATAATGAAGATTAAGCTTTAAAATTCTGTCAAAGACTATTTCCCCCCAGAGAGTAAGTTGGTAATACATTTCCCAGCATAGTCCTGATTGGAAGACAGATCTGCTCATGTTTAGCTGTTACTGAGATTTACCTGTCACTTGTCAGTGGTGCTGGAGCAGAAATTTAGAGGCAGAAGGGACATTAAAGTTGCAGTTCCATCAATTAACTGATAGTGAAACTGAGGCTGAAAGAGCTGAAATGCTTTCCCTTCCCAAAGTCTCATAGCAGAAAAAAAGTTAGGATTCAAATCCAAATCCTGAGTTAAAATCCAATTACTTACGCCTATTTCAATAAATTGCCAGTGTAAAATGGTATAGTGGAGAATCTTCTACAGGTCTGAATCTTCTTTCAAGGCTTTTCAGGTTTGTTGATAATAGGGAGCCTCACTCATCAAACCACATTTCTTCTTTTGCATATGATTGCTGACACTTCTGGTAACTAGATTATAATGGGTAAAATATGTACTTCCCATGTGTCTTATAATTGTCCTTTGATCTGCCCATGCCAGTAATTCCTCAAAGATTATTGTGCTTGGAGATTCAAAATTGAATATTATTGGCAGTGAATATTTGTGCTGAGAAGACTGATATTGGAGCAGAATCTTCCTATTTTATACTTCCCTTGAGGATAAAACTATAGAATAACTGAAGAGGGTTATTAAGAAATTTTGTATAGTCTTTGCACAAGTACGAAGCATCCATGTCAAAAAAACAAACAAACAAACAAAAAAAAACCACTAAGGTTATTTTCCCCCTTTGAATATATTTTCTGATAATCCAACAATTAAAGATAGACTATCATGTTTCCTGTACTTTAAACTACTTTTTTGACTACAAATATTCATTTGGCTATAGACTATTGTTTGCAAAAAATCTTTCCTGTTTCTTTTTCATAAGTTCATCAAGGATAACCATAATGTACAATTAGTTCATTCTCATAAAGATTTTGTAAAAAAGATAAATTACATACATGACTGGGTAGTGATTTAAGTGTTCTTCCTTCTATTTCGTGGATAAAATAGCCAAGGGTTAATTTGTGTGATGCTACAGTGTTTATCCACTCTCAACTTGAAGACATGAAGAACCACCTTTGAATCTTATGTCACGTGACCAGAGGTAAATCTTACCACCTCTTTGAACCTTTGTTTCCTTATCTGTAAAATGAAAGAGTTGGAGTCAATGCTCTTTGAAATAGGTTTCTTTCAGCTCTAAATCTGTGATTATATCTGTTTTTTGGAGGGTTGCTTTTTCATGAAGAGAGGCATTCATTTAGAATCCTCTCCATGAAATATCATGGAAAATAGGTTAGGTTCACAAGACACAATAGTCAATGAATATAATAATATATGGTTTGATAAACCCATAAATTCTGGCTTCTGGGATAAGAACTCACTATTTAGCAAAACCTGTTGGGAAAACTGGAAAATATTATTACAAAACCTAGGCACAGACCAACATTTAACACTCTATACCAAGATAAACTCAAAATGGGTCCATGATTTAGATATAAAGGGTGATTCTATAAGCAATTTAGGAAAGCAAGGAATCGTTTGTTAGATTTTTGGAGAGAGGAGGAATTTATCCCCAAACAAAAAATAGAGATTAATATGAAATGTGAAATGGATAAAGTTAATTGCATTAAAACCTTGAATGCAGAAAAATGAAGCCAGGATTAAAAGGGAAATAGAAAGCTAGGAAATAATTTTACAGATAGTGTTTCTGATGAAAGTATCATTTATACTTTATTTATATTTATAGATTTATAGAGAACTGAGTCAAATTTATAAGAATACATGTCATTTCCCCCTGGATAAATGCTCAAAGGAAATGAAGAAATAATTTTCAGATGGAGAAATTAAAGCCATCTATAATCATATGGAAAAAAATGTTCTAAATCACTGTTGATTAGAGAAATACAAATTAAACCCAAATTACTACCTCACATCTTTCAGATAGGCTAAGAAGACAGAAAAGATAATGATAAATGTTGGAGGGAATGTGGGAAAACTTGAACACTAATGCATTGTTGGTGGAGTTGTTAACTACTCCAGCCATTCTGAAGAATAATTTGAAACAATATCCAAAGGCCCCTAAAACTTTGCACACTCTTTGATACAATACATTGATGCAAATTGTTGGATTTGTATTCCAAAGATATCATAAAAGAGTGAAAAGAATCTACATGTGTATAAATATTTGTTGTAGCTCTTTTTGTGGTGGCAAGGAATTGAAAATTGAGAGGATGCCCATCAATTAAAGAATGGCTAATTAAGCTAGGACTGTCATGTGTGAATGTAATGGAATACTAATGTTCTATAAGATATAATGAGCAAACTAATTTCAGAAAAGCCTATAAAGACTTACATGAATTATTACTAAGTGAAGTGAACAGAACCAGGAGAACACTGAATACTGTAACGGCAAGGTTGTAGAATCAACTATGATAGACTTCTCAGCAACACAGTGAGGCAATATACTTTGGATGGAACAGGCTATCCACATCCAGAGAAAGAGCTGTGAAGACTATTGATTGAATCATATTATTTTTACTTTCCCTCCCCGCCCCTTCTCATTTTTTATTTTATTCTGATTTTTTTTCACAACATAACTAATATGATTAAAATGATTATACTTGTGTAATCTATATCAGATTGCTTGCTGTTTGGGAGATCAGGAAATCAAAGGAGGGAAAGGGAAAATAATTTTGAGCTCAAAATCTTACAAAAATGAATGTTGAAAACAATCTTTATATGTCATTGGAAACTATACTATTAAAATGTTAAAAATAAATATTATGGACAATAATCTTTCAATGCTTTCCAGATTTTGTTGCCTCAAGAATACCTTTCTTCAATGTATAGTTGATTTGATCATGTTGCTCTTTTTTTCTCTCATAATCATACATAAAACCACTTTTTCTATTCCATATAGCACTTCAGGGACTCAAGCATAATGATCCAAATGCTATATGTTTTCAAATATAATTTAAATGTTATTATATGAGCATTGACAAGTGACAAGTTGTTGGATTCATTACCTCATTGCTTTGATAATCATGGGGTTCAGTTGCATCTTATAAAATCGCAGAAATGATATCAAGTCTACTATTTCACTTTTACTTCCACTGTTTTTACCATTTTAATGAGGTCACACTCCTCTTCATTTCTCATTAACTTCTCCTGCAGTGTTTTACAATTAAATTTATATCTAAGCCGATATTGCCCTTTGCCACCATATTTTTTTTTTCCATTTGGCAAAGAGATTAAGTGATTGCTGACCATGACAATTTCTGGGTTTTTAAAAAGATCTTCTCATTGGGACAACTATATACTATTAGTTGAACTATTTCATAAAAGTTTACTTTTTGACATTTCCTGTAGAGGGTCGGAACTCTGAAAAGGTGTCCTCAAATTTAGGTCAGCATGGTGCTTATAGTCATTGTGAGATAATGGTTCTCTATGGTGATGTAATGGTTGTGCTTACTCAGTGGGATGTAGTGATGTAATTGTACTGAAGTATTTAAGTGTTGGGACAACTGGGGACACTCTCTCAGCCGTAGACAACAGATTCCAGACTCCATCTTTAACCAGCCACGTGGCCCTTCTGCCTCCTTCACTTCTCCACTAAGACCAAGGATTCAGACTGATCCTAAGGTCCTCAAGAGAGCTAGTCTTTCAAATGAATTCAAATAGACATCACATTTCCCAATTTGGACATTGATAATTCATTTGAATGCATCTAATTGAAGCTTTAATATGTCTCCTCAGTCTCTTCTCATCATTATCTTTTTTTCTGATTTTAATATTGCTTTTAGTCTTTGCTGATTGACTATACACAGACAAATGGTTCCGATGATCCCAACACAGAACCCCAAGATCATCTATTTGGATCTGGAAGGAACATTGGAGGTCATTGAGTCCAACCACCCTATTATACAAATGAGTCTATGAGCCCCAGCTAGATCAAATTACCAAATTTTATAAATGTTCAGGGTCATATATTTAATTAGGATTTAAACTAAGATTTTTTGTCTCCAAGCCTTGTGCTTTATTCACCAGACCACACAGATTCTGCACATCAGAGACACATTAATTCTCTTCTGTGAAGATATATTTCTTTTTTGTGACTTGATTTTAAACAATCACATATCTATCATTTCTAACCATTTTCTGTAGGAGATTATTCATCATAAATAACCATGGTGTTTCTGTGTAAGTTATTAACTTTTGGCTCATTTCATTTCCCAAATCTGAGCCATATGTCCAACATATTTTTCTCCATCTTCTCCTGGGCCAAACTTTACTATTGTTAGTAATTATTATATGACCTATTAGTTAAACTAGGATTTTTCTACCTTTTTCAGTGCCATCTGTCCTGAGGTTAGCTATCCCAATGCTTATAATGTCCTAAGAGGGAAGGCGACTCATTTTGGGGAGTTAAAATCATAACAACTAAGGGGGCACATGATCAGACGCTAAACAAATCTGATTCATGAATGTTTATGATTATAATTGTCTTTTCTATTTGATATACAGGAATCTGGCATTGAGATAATGAATAACTGGCCTTTTGTCATGTGGTAAATGGATTGTAGAAATGAAAATTCAACTTGCAAATCATGATTTATGGATTGCTGCTCATCTTTCTCTCACAGCTGTTGAGTGGAAACTCTTAATCTGATGCCAAGCTTGAGAAGTTGGGTCTAGAGAAAAGAACCCTGGAAGAAGAGCCAAAGAGCTTGTGTTCTATTCTTAGTTTTGGAAATAATATTTTGTGGAACATTGGGAAATTCACATGGATCATCTGTCAGTTTTCTCTTCTGCCTAATGAGAATAAAATAGCACCCCTACTGACCTTACAGTATTGTGAAGCTCAAATTCAATTCCATTTGTAAAAGCTCTTTGAACTATGTCGAAAACTATTTTCTTTTTTTTTTTTTTTTTTTTTTTTTTTTTTTTTTATAGCAATATGTCTAAAATTTATTATATTATAATAATCATTAATTAATAATTATTGAAATTATTTATTACATATATTATTAATTAATACCAATTATTAATAATTATTAATATTTATATTATTATAAAATTAATGATAATGAAGTTGGATTTATACCATTGATATAGGAAGCTTAACTCTAGGAAAATAATTACCATGATCATATTTTTTAAATGTCTAAAACCACATGAATATTTCTTTTTTTTTTTTTTTTTTTTTAATTTTTTTTATTATATATATATATATATTTTATAATATTATCCCTTGTATTCATTTTTCCAAATTACCCCCCCTCCCTTATTCCCTCCCCCCGACGACAGGCAATACCATACATTTTACATGTGTTACAATATAGTCTAAGTACAATACATGTGTGTGAATATCATTTTCTTGTTGCACAATAAACATTAGAATCCGAAGGTACATGCAACCTGGGCAGACAGATATTAGTGCTAACAATTTACATTCCCCTCCCAGTGTTTCTTCTCTGGGTGTATCTACCTCTGTCCATCATTGATCAACTGGAAGTGAGTTGGATCTTCTTTATGTTGAAGATTTCCACTTCCATCAGAATACATCCTCATACAGTATCGTTGTTGAAGTATACAGTGATCTTCTGGTTCTGCTCATTTCACTCAGCATCAGTTGATTTAAGTCTCTCCAACCCTCTCTGTATTCCTCCTGCTGGTCATTTCTTACTGAGCAATAATATTCCATAACTTTCATATACCACAATTTACCCAACCATTCTCCAACTGATGGACATCCATTCATCTTCCAGTTTCTAGCTACAACAAAAAGAGCTGCCACAAACATTTTGGCACATATATGTCTCTTTCCGCTCTTTAGTATTTCTTTGGGATATAATCCCAGTAGTAGCGCTGCTGGGTCAAAGGGTATGCACAGTTTGATAACTTTTTGGGCATAATTCCAGATTGCTCTCCAGAATGGCTGGATTCTTTCACAACTCCACCAGCAATGTATTAGTGTCCCAATTTCCCCACATCCCCTCCAACATTTGTCATTATTTGTTCCTGTCATCTTAGCCAATCTGACAGGTGTGTAGTGGTATCTCAGAGTGGTCTTAATTTGCATTTCTCTGATCAGTAGTGATTTGGAACACTCTTTCATGTGAGTGGATATAGTTTCAATTTCTTCCTCTGAGAATTGTCTGTTCATATCCTTTGACCATTTATCAATTGGAGAATGGTTTGGTTTCTTATAAATTATGGTCAGTTCTCTATATATTTTGGAAATGAGACCTTTGTCAGAACCTTTGTTTTTAAAAATATTTTCCCAATTTGTTATTTCCCTTCTAATCTTGTTTGCATTAGTATTATTTGTACAGAAACTTTTTAGTTTGATGTAATCAAAATCTTCTATTTTGTGATCAATAATGATCTCTAGTTCTCCTCTGGTCATAAATTCCTTCCTCCTCCACAAGTCTGAGAGGTAGATTATCCTCTGTTCCTCTAATCTATTTATTATCTCCCTCTTTATGCCTAAATCATGGACCCATTTTGATCTTATCTTGGTATATGGTGTTAAGTGTGGATCCATATCTAATTTCTGCCATACTAATTTCCAGTTTTCCCAACAGTTTTTTCCGAATAATGAATTTTTATCCCTAATGTTGGAATCTTTGGGTTTGTCAAAGATTAGATTGCTATAGATGTACCCTTTTTTGTCCTTTGTATCTAATCTGTTCCACTGATCTACCGGTCTATTTCTTAGCCAATACCAAATGGTTTTGGTGACTGCTGCTATATAATATAGCTTTAGATCAGGTACACTTAGACCACCTTCCTCTGAGTTTTTTTTCATTAGTTCCCTTGCAATTCTTGACCTTTTATTCTTCCATATGAATTTTGTTGTTATTTTTTCTAGGTCATTAAAATAGTTTCTTGGGAGTCTGATTGGTATAGCACTAAATAAATAGATTAGTTTGGGGAGTATTGTCATCTTTATTATATTCGCTCGGCCTATCCAAGAGCACTGAATGTCTTTCCAATTATTTAAATCTGATTTTATTTTTGTGGCAAGTGTTTTGTAATTTTTCTCATATAATTCCTGACTTTTCTTTGGTAGATGGATTCCCAAATATTTTATACTATCAACATTTGTTTGGAATGGAATTTCTCTTTGTATCTCTTGCTGTTGCATTTTGTTAGTGATATATAAAAATGCCGAGGATTTATGTGGATTTATTTTGTATCCTGCCACTTTGCTGAAATTTTGAATTATTTCTAGTAGCTTTTTAGCAGAGTCTTTGGGGTTCTCTAAGTATACCATCATGTCATCTGCAAAAAGTGATAGTTTAATTTCCTCATTTCCTACTCTAATTCCTTGAATCTCTTTCTCGGCTCTTATTGCCGAGGCTAGCGTTTCTAGTACTATATTGAATAGTAATGGTGATAGTGGGCAACCTTGTTTCACTCCTGATCTTACTGGGAAAGGTTGCAGTTTATTTCTATTGCATATTATGCTTACTGACGGTCTTAAATATATACTCCTGATTATTCTAAGGAATAATCCATTTATTCCTATACTCTCAAGAGTTTTTAGTAGGAATGGATGTTGGATTTTGTCAAATGCTTTTTCTGCATCTATTGAGATGATCATATGGTTCTTATTAATTTGATTATTAATATGGTCAATTATATTAATAGTTTTCCTAATATTAAACCAGCCCTGCATTCCTGGAATAAATCCTACTTGATCATAGTGTATTATCTTGGAGATGATTTTCTGAAGTCTTTTTGCTAATATCTTATTTAAGATTTTAGCATCAATATTCATTAAGGAGATTGGTCTATAATTTTCTTTCTCAGTTTTCGATCTACCAGGTTTAGGTATCAGTACCATGTCTGTGTCATAAAAGGAATTTGGTAGGACTCCTTCATCCCCTATTTTTTCAAATAATTTATATAACATTGGGGCTAATTGTTCTTTAAATGTTTGGTAGAATTCACATGTGAATCCATCTGGCCCTGGGGATTTTTTCCTGGGGAGTTGATTAATAGCTTGTTCTATTTCTTTTTCTGAAATGGGACTATTTAAGCAATTTATCTCCTCCTCTGTTAATCTAGGGAGCCTATATTTTTGGAGGAAGTCATCCATTTCACTTAAGTTATCAAATTTATTGGCATAAAGTTGGGCAAAGTAACTCCTTATTATTTCTCTAATTTCCTCTTCATTGGTGGAAAGATCCCCCTTTTCATTTGTAAGACTATCAATTTGATTTTCCTCTTTCTTTTTTTTGATCAAATTTACCAAAGGTTTATCTATTTTATTGGCTTTTTCATAAAACCAACTCTTGGTTTTATTTATTAATTCAATAGTTTTTTTACTTTCAATTTTATTGATTTCTCCTTTTAATTTTTGTATTTCGAGTTTAATTTTTGGTTGGGGGTTTATAATTTGGTCTTTTTCTAGCCTTTTAAGTTGTAAGCCCAATTCGTTAATCTTCTCTTTCTCAATTTTCTTCAAATAAGCCTCTAAAGATATAAAATTTCCCCTTATTACCGCTTTAGCTGCATCCCAAAGATTTTGATATGATGTCTCATCATTATCATTATCTTGGGTGAAATTGTTAATTGTTTCTATAATTTGCTCTTTCACCCAGTCATTCTTTAAGATGAGATTATTCAGTTTCCAATTACTTTTTGGTCTATTTACCCCTAACTTTTTACTGAATGTAGCTTTTATTGCATTGTGATCTGAGAAGAAGGCATTTATTATTTCTGCCTTCCTACATTTAATTTTGAGATCTTTATGTCCTAGTATATGGTCAATTTTTGTATAGGATCCATGAACTGCTGAGAAGAAAGTATATTCCTTCCTATTGCCATTCAGTTTTCTCCAAAGGTCTATCATACCTAGTTTTTCTAATGTTCTATTTACTTTTTTAATTTCTTTCTTGGTTGTTTTGTGGTTTGATTTGTCTAAATCTGAGAGTGCAAGGTTGAGATCTCCCACTATTATAGTTTTACTGTCTATTTCTTCTTGCAGTTCTCTTAACTTTTCCTTTAGAAAGTTAGATGCTATACCACTTGGTGCATATATGTTTAGTATTGATATGGCTTCATTATTTATGCTACCTTTCAGCAGGATATAGTTTCCTTCCTTATCTTTTTTAACGAGATCTACTTCTGCTTTTGCTTGATCTGAGATAAGGATAGCTACCCCTGCTTTTTTGGCTTTACCTGAAGCATAATAGGCTCTGTTCCAACCTTTTACCTTTACTCTGTATGTATCTCCCTGCTTTAAGTGTGTTTCCTGTAGGCAACATATTGTGGGGTTCTGCTTTTTGATCCAATCTACTATCCGTCTCCGTTTGATGGGATCGTTCATCCCATTTACATTTACAGTTAAAATTACTAATTCTGTATTTCCTGCCATCGTATTATCCCCAGATTATGCTTTTTTCCCTTGACCCCCCTGATCCCCCTCCCCGATATTTAATTTACAGACCCCCCTTGTGTCGCGCAACCCTCCCTCTTTTTTTTTTTTTTTTTTTTTTTTTTAGGATCCCTCCCCCCTCCCTCCAAGTCCCTTCACTTATTCCCCTTTTCCTTTTCCCTTTTCCTCTCCCCCCTTTTAATGAGGTGAGAGAAAATTCTCTGAAAAACAAATATGTTAATTATTTACTCTTTGAGCCTCTTCTGATGAGAGTAAGATTCACACAATGATTCTCCCCCTCACTAAGTTCCCTCAGATATGGTGTATTTTCTATGTCTCTTCCTGGGATGTAGTTTCCCTCTTTTTATCACTCCTTCCCCTTTTTCTGAACCGACCTCCTTCCCTTTACTACACCCCCCTTTTTTTCTTTTATATCAGTAAAATCAAATTATCCTTGAGTATTTTTTATATACCCACAACAGAGTTACAGTTCTCAAGGGTTCTGTGTACCTTTTTCTGTTTCTCTTCAGTCTTGTGGATGTAGATCAAATTTTTTGTTTAAGTCTGGTTTTTTTCTTAGAAACATATAGAATTCCTCTGTTTCATTGAATGACCATCTTCTTCCGTGGAAAAAGATGCTAAACTTAGCTGGGTAGTTCATTCTTGGTTGCAGTCCTTGATCTTTTGCCTTACGGAATATCAGGTTCCAGGCCCTTCTATCTTTTAATGTGGAGGCAGCCAGATCTTGGGTGACCCTTATTGTGGCACCTTGGTATTTAAATTGTTTTTTTCTAGCTGCTTGCAGGATTTTCTCCTTTGTGTGGTAATTCTGCAGCTTAGCCACAATATTCCGTGGTGTTCTTTTTTTAGGGTCTATTTCAGAAGGAGTTCGATGAATTCTTTCCACATCTACTTTCCCTTCTGTTTCTATTATCTCTGGACAGTTCTCTTTGATAATTTCCTGTAAAATAGAATCTAGGCTCTTTTTTTGGTCATAGTTTTCTGGAAGTCCAATAATCCGCAGATTATCTCTCCTAGATCTATTTTCCAGGTCTATAGATTTTCCCAGTAAGTATTTGACGTTGTTCTCCAGCTTCTCATTTTTTTTGTTTTGTTTGACTGATTCTTGGGTTCTCTGTGAATCATTCATTTCTATTTGTTCCATCCTGACTTTTAAGGAGTTATTTTCTTCTTTCACAGTTTTTAGTTCTTTTTGTAAATGCCCAATTTCGTTTTTAAATGAATTATTTTGCTCTATTGAATTTTTTTCCATTTCCCTAATTTTTTTTTTTGAGAATTATTTTCTTTTCCAATTCAGAAATTCTATTTTCTTGAGACTTTTTTATCTTTTCCAATTCAGAAATCCTACTTTCCTGTGTTTTTTTAACCTTTTCTAATTCACTAATTTTGTTTCCCTGCATCTCCTGTGAATTCTTTATTTTTTCCAACTCCAATTTCAGGACGTTGTTATTCTCTATCATAACTTCCCTTTCCTTGCCCCATTTTTCTTCGATCTCCCTCAATTTCTTAAGAGCTTCTTCTAGGAGAGAGTTATGTGATGGGGGGCAGGAATCGTTCCCCTTTAGGTTGTTATCTGATTCTCTGCTGTCAACTTCCTCGGGGTTGGATACCCGCTCTTTCTCTGTATAGAAGGAATCTATAGTTTTTCTAGCTTTTTTGCTCATACTTAAAAAATGTTTTGGGGTCTGTCCCTGGGGTAGGAAATTATTTACTTCTTTACCAGCTTCCTCCCAGACCGGATGGATGCAGCGGCCCCCGCGCCTGAGCTAAGAGAGAGCTCTGGGAGAGAGTTCCCCACCCCCTCCCTGGAAGTGCCTCAGAGGTGATTAGCACTGCTGTGCTTTGAGGGTGTAGAATAGTGAAGACGGCAAGAAGCTCAGCCTATGTGTCCGGGTGGGGAGTGGATGTCTGCAGCAGGTGACTTGAGAAGCCCCTGCGCTCAAACTGGAAGTGTCTGCCAGAAACCGCGGTCCCTAGTTCAAAGGTTCCGCTTCTCTGGGACTTCCTGGAGCTGAGTTCCACTCCCTCCAGCTAAGCTAGGCCTTGTGTGTTGCCTTGGGCCGTATCCACCCACTTGTCAGTCTCTTAACTATTCTCAGGAGGTAGCTGAGGCCACACCCCCTGGTGCCGAGTCTGCCGAGTCACCCCCAGGGTGGGGGGAGGGGGAAATCTAGTCTGAGTTTTAAAATATTTTGGCTTTCTCTTCTGAACTGCTAAATAATTAGCAGAGAAGAGCTAACAGCCTGTGCCAGATTCCTTTACCTCAGTGGCTTCTCTGATCCCAGAGCCCCTCCCAGCGCAATGGGCGCAGCGTGCCCCTACCCCACCGTCTGTGCTGGTCTTTCTTATTCCTCCCCTGAGAACTGACCTTTCCTGTTGAAACTCCAGATTCTCTTCAGCTGGTAAGTCGTGCTTCCAGTCCTTGTGGTATCTATCAGTCCTGAGCTAATTTTGAGACTTAATTTATCTAATTGGTTGTGAGGGAGTGAGGACGTTCACTGAGTAGTGTGTTTCTTCTCCGCCATCTTGGCTCCGCCCCACCCGAAAACTATTTTCTTATTACATATTGCTGATCTTTCACTTCATACAATGCTCCCTCCTTCTATATTCTTCAATTGTCTTCCATTTTTTGACACTGATTTCCTATATTTGTCTTCTCCTTCTCAGTTAAATTTCTTGAAAAGCAAAATTAGTGTCCATACTTCTCTCAATGAGTTTGAAAATCCCCTCCAATCTGGCTTCATCATTTAATGGAAACTATTCTTTCCAAAGTCATCAATGATCTTTTAATTTCCAAATCAAAATGTCTTTTCTCATTCTTCTTAATTTGTATTATTTTTGACAATAGTGATCACCCTTATCCCCTGGACACTCTCTCTTTTCTAAGTCCTTTTGACTCTATTCTTTCTTAGGTTTCCTTCAATTCATGTGACTGCTCCTTTTCAGTCATCTTTGCTGGTTCTTCATGTCAAGGCTATAAGCTCTACTTGTTCCCCAAATCTCTGCTGTTGGACCTCCCCTTTTATTTCTTCATATTATCTCACTTGGTGATTTTATCAGCTTCATGATTTCAATTTCCATCTTTCTGCAAATGATTCCCTGATCTAAACCTAGGCCTAGTTGGATTACTTATAACATCTCTAATTCAAAATGTCTAAAGAAATAACTCAATATCCCCTCCCCAAAAGCCTTCATCTCTTTCCAACTGCTATTAAGGGCACTACCTTCTTTCTGGTTTTCCAGGCTTGTTGATTGATAGCTTTCTAATATTTATTACCTTCTCAACTATCCATTTCACATATATTCTTATATGTCACTTTTAATGAATGAAAAATGACAAAGAGAGAGCTTGAAAGAAATGAGATGAAGATAGCATAATAGAAATCAAAATAAGGTTCTGGACCTCAGCTTTCTTAATTTTAATAACAATGATAATAATTGTGATCAAAACTCATGATAATAATATTAATATTAATGATAATATATTAATATGTTAATAATATTAACATTAATATGTTATTATCAATATAGTAATAAGGTTGCAAAATGTTAGATATATTATCTCATTTGATCCTTATAACAACCTTGTGAAGTATATATTATAATTCTGTTCATTTCAAAAATTATAAAAATAAAAATAAAATAAAAGTTAAATGACTTATTGAAAGTCATAGAGATAATACATGTATGAGGTAGAGTTCAAACATATGTATCCTTGACTGCAGGTTCAGTGCTTTCTCTATTATACCATCTAGCTGCTTATAAAATGAGAGGGTTGTTCTGAATAAGCTATGAGAGCCCTTCCACTACAAATGTATGTTTATGAGATTCATGCTTTTAGTTACCAATTGTTAAATCCTGCCTAACTATCCTTGAAAGATGAGAGTCATGGGGAAGAGAGGAGCCTGGGGAAGTTGGTTTAGAAGGCTTAGTACTAAAATATATTATGAATTAAATTCATTGTGAAGTATCCAATCATTGTAAAAGATCATCATGTCTATAATTTTAAAATGAACAGCATCACAGAGGCACTGAGTGAAAAAAATACATGTAAAGAAAAATGTTCACCACAACAAAACCCTAAATGGGTGATCTGGTCTTTAGTTGAAAACCTACAATGAGTGTAGCTTATTGATTCCTGAGGTTGCCCATCCATATTCCTTCAATTAATAACTGATAAGATGTGTTTCATAACATCAAATCAACTTACCTTCTTTACAGCTCTGGACCATGGTTTCTGATTCCACCCACAGAGGCAGGAGTTAAGTTCTTCCTTCATTGGATAGCTGAAAAGGAGCTATTACTTAGCCTATCATTTCTGAGTTTCCTCTTCTCTACATTTCCAGCAACTTAAAAGGCTGGGATTCCTAATCTTATTCTAGTTGCCATTATGTGGACACTCACCAATTCAGGAGTGTCCTTTGGAAATGATGGACCTCCCAGCCTGAAGACAATGGTGGCTGGGGTTAAAATACAGGACTATCACTTCTTTGTTACTGGAAGCCTTGCTTCACTTAATGCAGTCCAAAATGTCTCTAGCTTTCTTGGCTGCCATATTATATTGTTGAATTAGCCTTTTATTAAGTCTTTAAGTTGATTTCAGATGAATTGCTATTTAACCATATCTGCTCCATCCTGTACTTTTGAAATTGATTTTCTGTGCCACATATATGTATCTCTTCTAAATTGCATCATCTAGCCTCTCAAGTTCTTTTTGGATCTATTCTCTGTTCAACCAGTTTGTTAGCTATATGTCTCATTTTGTGTCTCATGTAAATTGGGTAAGAATGCCATCTTCCCTTTAATCTAACTCATTGACTGAAGAAATAAAATTAAAAAAAACACAAGGTCAAGAACATAATTATGAAACATTCCCTTAAGACCTCTTGTTAAGATGACCTTGAATTTTTATGTTTGGCCAAGCAAACGTGTTCATCCCTCTAACTTTGCAATTACCTAACCAATATCATTTTGTTTTCCCCATAAGCATAAAGTAATTTTCCAAGTGAGTCATCGATGTAAATTATATTAATTGCATTCTCCTGATCTATAAATTTAATAGCTCATGCAAAAACAAAAAAAGATGAAGATGAAACAGAATTAGAAGCAGGAAAGGAAGAGGCAGATATAGAAGAAGCAAAAAAAAAAAACAACCAAAGTAGAAGCAGAAAAAGACGAAGAAGAAGAAGAAGAAGAAGAAGAAGAAGAAGAAGAAGAAGAAGAAAAAGAAGAACCAGAACAAGAAGAATAAGAACAAAAAGAACAAGAACAACAACAACAACATTAACAACAACAACAATAACAACAAGAGAAGAAGAAGGAAGAAGAACAAGAAAGAAGAAGAAGAAGAAGAAGAAGAACAACAACAACAACAATAACAACAACAACAACCACAAGAGAAGAAGGAAGAACAAGAAAGAAAGAAAGAAAGAAAGAAAGAAAGAAAGAAAGAAAGAAAGAAAGAAAGAAAGAAAGAAAGAAAGAAAGAAAGAAAGAAAGAAAGAAAGAAAGAAAGAAAGAAAAGAAAAGAAAAGAAAAGAAAAGAAAAGAAAAGAAAAGAAAAGAAAAGGAAAAAAAAAAGAAAAAGAAAAAGAGTCAGACTTGACTGAAATAACTGAACAAGATTGTAGTTCATCTGAAACAAGTTCCCTGACTTCCTCAAGGACATCTCTGATATCTTATACCATTTCTTTTTTTGTATTGAATTTCACCTCCCCATTAGCTCCTTTGGCTCTATCTTTTAATCTTGACAAATAATTGTCTTTGACAGAGAAAGCCAAAGCATATCAAATTTGCTTCTGTACACTCAGAGCAGTGAGTCTATATTTCTTCTCCCCCTTTCTCACCCACTAGAATTTAAAAAAACCCTTTATGGTTAGCTTAATTCCCTATCCTCGATTCTTTATGAGTTTCAGCGATTCTTTCAATATCATTTTTAAAAATTCATCCTATGCTACCTGCTCTGGCTTACATTTCTTCTGTGTGTATGTCTATGTCTGTGTGTGTGTATAAAAACCTCTAAGTTCATTGGCAATTCTTTCTGAATCTATATGTTCATTTCCAGACAGATTCTATCTCTTGTTCATCATTTCTATTGCCTTTTTTTGTCTCCACAATCTCTTTCTTGAGATTTTCTCATCCATAGTATGTTGATTACCTTGAAAGAGTTTAGTCTATAATATCCTACTATCTGTCCCCCTGAATGCCATGAAATCTTTTATATCTAAGTCGAGGGAGGGGTAGTCAAATTATTCTCAGATTTATTCTCTTCTTTTGCAAACTACAAGAGGTAAGAGTTATTCCTTCCTCTCTCCCAAGGATTCCTACTATTTCTGTTATAACAATAAGTTCTTTCCTATTGGAAGAATCAGATTCTTTTCTGGATCTCCTTGCTAATACCCATAAGTTTCTCCTCTTGTTATAGAATGACTGTAACTTAAGTTGACATTATTAGCTTTTTTTTAGGGGGAAGCAGAATCAGAAAACTCCATCATAAGTCTTATATTGCTGATTTCTAAATTCTTCATCTTCTTTCCCTTTAAATCAATTAATCAATACATTTATTAGGCATAAAATATGTGGAGATAATAGGGCTAGGTATTGGGAATATAAATTTAAAGTGAGATAACCAGTACTCAAAGTCATCATATTCTAATAAATAACTAAGAAATCTGTAGACAATGGTGAACAGGGAAGGAAGCTTTGAATTAGAAAATCATAAATATTATGGTGGAGCTACAGTACACCTCTGTAATATAGTACATAGAGTACCAGACCTGGAATCAGGAAGACTCATCTTCCTGAATTTAAAATTTATCTCAGACACAGCTGTGTAACTCTGGGCAAGTTACTTAACCCTGTTTTCCTCAGTTTCCTCATCTATAAACTGTTCCCAAGAAGGAAAGGATAAATCACTCCATTGTTTTTGTCAAGAAAACCCCAAATAGGGTGATTAAGATAAAGTTATAACTGAATGACCACAACAATAACACAGTGTAGTAGATTATCACTCATTCCAATAAAAATTATAATATGGATTTGATTTAAAGAATAAAATGTAATTAAAATAGTGATTCTGACATTGTACCCTGATAGAAAGGTGAAAGATTTGTAGACTACTCTCAAACCCAAATTCAGTGGAACTATTTTTAGAACAATGATTGTGTCATTTCACTTGTCCAGTTTCTAGAACTAAGACCTGAACATAGTAGGTGCTTTTCTGTTTTATCATTTTAATTATGCTTGACTTTTTGTTACCTCTTAGGAGTTTTCTTGGCCAAGATTCTGTTCAATTATTCAGTCAAGTCTGAGTCTTCATAATTCCACATATATATATATATATATATATATATATATATATATATATATATGTGTGTGTGTGTGTGTGTGTGTGTGTGTGTGTGTGTGTGTGTGTGTGTATATATATATATATATATATATATATATATATATATATAAATGCTGTGGCACTACAGTACATCATGCTATTTTCCTATCATCTCAACCAATCTGAGAGCTAGATAGTGGTACCCCAGAGATATATGTCTTAATTTGCATTTCTCTGATCAATAGTGATTTAGAGCATTTTTCACATCACTAGAAATGGTTTTAATTTCTTCATCTGAAAATTGTCTAAAACAGTAGTTTAAAAACAAAATGTTAGTCAAACATGATAGCAATATAAGTGATGATAAATATCCCATACAGAAGTACACTGTTCTATCAATCCCTACATTTTCTGTGTCAGGAGAAGTTGATTCAGGAAGCATATGGGCCTAAAAGACATGAAAGAAATGCCACATACTTAGAAGAGTTTCATTGCAAAGAAACATGCATATCTGGGGTAGCTTTGCTGTTTTATAACAAAGTTTATATATTCTTTGGTGAGATTGATCTTTCTTTGAAGAGTTTCTCTGATGTTTTCGGCCAGACATCTCTGCAGGGTATTTCAAAGTTGTGTTGTGTTTCTCTCCTGGGTCAACAACTATGATGTGGCATCTGTTGGGGTGCTATGGATTTCTATTGCCACAAAATAATTTCATCTGGGACGCAGCTTCTTCAAATTTGGAGAAGTGACTGCCAGCTTTTAAGGTTGATAGTTCCCAAAACTATATTTAGCTCTTTTGTGGTGCAAATCCCATCATTCAACTCACCTAGCTAATTTGCTATAGAGACCCTTGGTTATTTAGTATAGTTTTTGAACTTTTCTTTTTCAACTAATTGGGATCCTTCAGTGAATCTTGTCAGAATTGTGGTCTCCAATTTAACTGTAATTGTATCCTTGAATCATTAGCCTAGTTCCCTTAGAGAAAAAAAAAGTCTTCAAAAATTCTGCATAAAACTGTGGGCATGAGATGATTTTAATAATCCATAATGTTGATGTCTACCATACACATCAATTAGGAAGCAAGCCTGAAAATAGCCATGTAAGTGCTTAGGGATTTAATTACCTTTGCCTTACTTCCACCCAGCATCAGAAACCATTGTACTTCTACCAAAATGGAAGACATTTTCTGGATGTCTTCACTGGATGGATCACTGGAAAACCAGTGATTAAAGATTACTAGATTTCAATTTAACTTAAAGAAGAATTTCCTAGCATTTAGGCTGAGCCCCCAAAAGTATTCAATCATATTGCTAGGCTATTTATACCCTTTGACCCAACAATATAACAAGTAGGTCTGCATTCCAATAAAAGATTAAGGGGAAAAGATATATCTAAAGAAATGTTCATAGCGGTTCTTTTTGTGCTGAAAAAGAATTGGAACTTGAGGAAATAGTGGAACAAGATGTGCTATGTGATTGAGATCGAATGCTATTATACTTACAGAACTGATAAGTTTCAGAAAAACCTGAGAAGGCTTTACTTGATATGAAGTGAAGAGAGTCGAATCAAGAGAACATTGTACACCGGTAACAGCAATATAATAATGATGATCAATTGTGAAAGATTTAGTTGCTCTGATTAATACAGTCATCTAAGACAGTCTCAAAGGATTCATATAAAATACGCTACCCATAGAACTGATAAACTCTGAGTACAAATTAAAGCATAATCTTTCACACTCTATTATTCTTGTCTTTTGTACAGCATGGCTAATATGGAAATATGTTTTGCCTGATTTCACATCTATAGTTGATATTATGTTGCTTCCCTTTTTTAATGCTTGTGGGAAAGAGTAAAAATTAAAATTATTGTTCTTTTCCATTTTTTCTTTTTTTCCTTCTTTTCCTCCTTCTATTCTTTTTCTTCTTCATCATCTTCTCATTATTTGTTTAATTATCAAAATAGTAATAATAGTATTGGGACAGCTAGGTAACACAGTGCATAGAGCAGTGGTTCTAGAGTCAGGAAGAGGTAAGTTCAAATACAAATGCAGGTACTTAATAGCTGTGTGATCCTGGGCACTTAAACCTGTTTGCATCCGTTCTTTGTAAAATAAACTGAAGAAAATGGAAAGAAAAACATTCCAGTGTTTTAGCCAAAAACAAAAACAAAAACAAACAAAAACAAATAGAATCATAAAGTTTGACACAACTGAAACAACTAAACAATAATCATAAGTGATGGTAGTAGTAGTGATAATAGTGAGAGCAGTAGTTATATTTACTTAGTAAAATAACTGATTCAGAATGGCATCTTTTTAAATAGCCTGAAATGGGAGGCATAGTCTAAGTTCTCCGCTCCATCTACTGGTACTATAATCTCGATCTTGTCTTCCTGCTATCCTCCCATTGCTACCAGTCTGGTCATACAATCCATTGAAGACTACAATATAGAATAATTAAAAGAGCTAGAAGTTGTAATTATCCAATGAGTTTCTTTTTCCCCTCTCTGTTTCTCAAGGAGGATCCAGTCAAGTGAACAAACATTTTGTAAGTTCTTACTCTCCATAAGTCATTAAACTTTACCCTGAGAGTAGAAACATAAGTCTAAAGAAAGACAATCCTTGTATTCAAGGAACTTCCATTGTAATGAGGGAAAACACATCAAAGAAAGCTAAAAAGAGAAGAGAAGACAAGGTAATTCGCATGGAATAAAGGTCTGCAGAGAAGCCAAGAGAAGAATAAACCTGGAAGAAATTTAAAATGGAAGTTGTAGGAGAAATCATCAAGTCAGAGAAAGAAACCCCAAGAAACTCCAACAGGTGGAGGCTAATTCCAATCTGTGACTTCCTGAGCTGGAGACATATCTAGGTATGATAAAGAAGGACTAGAATATGATTTGCTATGAGGTAGGAACATAAGGAAGAGGAAGGAGAAGGTTTTGAACTTCTATCCCTCTGTAAACTTTGGGGTATTGGTGATAACAGCATTGTGCTTGTGATTTCAGAAAGTGCCAATTCTAGAATTTCTTTCAAGTTGTGGTCAATCCTACAACTCATATTTTGTGTCAGAAAACTGGCCGCTAAGTAAAGTCCCTGCTTTTCAATTCACTTAAAGTCCATTCTAGGTGGTAAGAATTTATTAAATGTCTCCTCTTTAGTATGAAATTGGTAATGCAAAGGTCAAAAATCTTCCATGTCTACACTTTTGAAGGTCACATTTTATTGTGGACTTAATTTATACAGAGATAATGGGATTTACACACATATATATTGTATCTAGGTTATATTGTAACACATGTAAAATGTATGGGATTGCCTGTCATTTAAGGGAGGGAGTAGAGGGAGGGAGGGGATAATTTGGAAAAATGAATACAAGGGATAATGTTATAAAAAATTACTCATGCATATATACTGACAAAAAATTATAAATAAATAAAAAATTTATACAGAGATAAGTAAAGAAATAAATAAGAAGTCATCTGTTGAAATAAGAGGTGAAGGAAGTTCTTATCACTGACCATTTATGTTGAATACAGATTTTAGTTTGAGTTGAAGAGGTAGGGGTAGTTTGTAAATTTTTTTTTTAAAATTGAAAAATATGTCACAGAAAAAAAAACAAACCCTTAAAAAGAGCTTTACATTTTGTTTTCAATTTTCTATAGAATGATTTTGTTGTTGTTTTGATTTTGAATTTCCAAAAGAGATTTGGAGCAATTTTTCAAAACTCATGCAGACATTTTTGCTTTTTGATTCTAGATTTGGGCATTCAGCTGATTTCCATACTGTAATTAGAATCAAGTAAATCATTAAGCGAGTTTCCAAAAGGACCCCCTTCCTTTGACTAATGAATGGGAAAACATGTGAAATTAGCAAGCACCCATTTCTCTCTTTCTTTTTCCGGTAGAATCCACATGGGATAATTGTAGAGAGTGAGGAGACACTTTTTAGGTCAACTTTTGTTTCTCATATCCCATGATATGCATCTCTCTCCTAGTATGAAATGTCTCTTTATTTAGCCTCCCTTTTCACTTAATTGGTCCCCAAACCTCTTCATTTTACTTTCCAAGGACATTCTCACTGAAGAACTTTGCAAAAACAAACAGACCTCAGAACAATTTCGCCACATCTGGAACAAATAAACTATAAGAAAAACTCTTATTGAACATGCATAACTTGGCTAATTTGTTATCAGTTGTGTCTGCTTCTTTAGGACTCCATTTGAAGTTTTCTTGGCAAGGATTTTGAAGTGGTGTTTCCATTTTCTTTTGCAGCTTCTTTTACAGATGAGAAATCTGAGGACAATGGGCTTTAAGTGATTACCTCACACTCACACAGTTAGTAAGTGTCTAAGGCTGGATTTGAACCCAAGTTTTCTGAATGACTGTGCCACTTAATTACCTAGTCTGGATAATACAGCTACTTTTACTAATAACATTTTCAAACATTCAGAAAATTAGCCCAGAAATCTAAGGCATTTATTCAGTCCCTGTTATGAGTCAGTTAATTTCACATGTGATACTGGAAATAGAAAGATAAAGAAAACAGGCCCTAATCATATGTTCTAATAGGAAGAGGTGTGCTGTATACATCTAAGTATAAAAAAATAAATATGGCTGATTTCCCGCTTTCCTTTCACAAATAGAACAGTGAATTAAATAAAGGTGATCTCTCCTACAATTCCTTTTTTATCTCTTTCAGTAGCTGTCTTGTAATGTTCTGGGATACAAGGGAGCCTTTCCTGGGAGGCCAGAGCTTCCCCTAGAACTGGATGTAAGTATTAAAAGATCCTATCCCAAAGTCTAATTTATATCTAAAGAGAGGCTTGTGGGTGACTGGAGATGGGGAAACAAACCCCTGTGATGCATTTGAAGAACATGAATAATGTCATAACAATAGGAGCCAATTCAATATTCATTTTTTTATTGACAAATGAATAAGGAACAGCATGGGGAGGGAGAGCAAGAAGGGGTCCAAATATACAAATCAGACATATATGTTTGCTGTATGTTGTCTTACAAGAATAGCTTGCTGTTCTGGTTTAGCTATTTACTTGGGTAAAATTCAATTCACAAAGAATATATTCTGAATGTGAAGTGATATGGTAGGCATTGGAGATACAAAAACCAACGGAAAAAAATCATCCTTCTTTCAGGGAGCTTACATTCTGTGATGCTACACTAAACAGTCCTCCTCCTTTGTTATTCAGTGTGATGTTTAAATAGAAAATTGGGTTTCCAAACCCAACTCTTCCATGCACTTCTTCAGTGATTTTGGATGAATCAATTGGCCTAATGTTTCTCCCTTTCCTCATCTAGCACCCCAGATTAAGAAGGACATGGAAATCTGGGGAGCAATTAGCATGGTAAAGGACTTCAAATTATTGGTAGTGCTTAGGCTACAGCAAATCTTGGGTGGATATGACAGCCCTTTTTGAGTATAATGGGTTGTCGTGTGGAAGAATTCTACGTGTTTTGTTTGGTCCCAGTGGCCGTGACCAAAACCAATAAATAGAAGTTGGAAAGAGGTATATTAAGGCTTGACAAACTTTATGACAAGTAGAGCTATTCTAAAGAATAATGGACTGCCTCTGAAGGTGATGGTTTTCACTTTTAAGATATGGTTTAACCTAAATCATCAATGAGATCACTTCTAATTCTAAAACTGTGAATGAGAGGGCACATTCTATAGTGCTATAAGATTTTTAGAAGTTGTTTGCTGGAACAAAGTAATAGACAAATAAGAAGTTTTACTTTTCACAGAAGGGAAACTGAGAAAATGACTTATGTGAAGTTACACAGCTAATAAATGTGAGAATCTGGTTTTAAAATCAGCTTTTCTGACTCCAAAGTCAGCTAATCCAAAGATTGCATTCCACCTCATGCAAAAGCAGAGGATTATTCAAGAAGTTAGGGATCACAAATGCTTCCCCATTTTAGTCTTTTCACAAAACTAATGGACAGTGGATATTGTGGGATCAAGAGCTGGCTGGGTTATACAGTAGATAAAGCATGAAGCTTGGAGTCAGGAAGATCTGCATTAAAATCTGGCTCAGACACTGACGGGGTGTCTCATTTAGCTTCTATCTTACTTTCCTCATCTGAAAAATGGTAATAATAATAATAATAATAATAATAATAATAATATCTTCCATCTC
The DNA here is from genome assembly GCF_048593235.1 of Sminthopsis crassicaudata. Lineage (NCBI taxonomy): Eukaryota > Metazoa > Chordata > Mammalia > Dasyuromorphia > Dasyuridae > Sminthopsis > Sminthopsis crassicaudata. The sequence goes on along the minus strand of NC_133620.1, from coordinate 7,405,195 downwards.
ACAGGTCAAAAGAACATATGTAAAGTGTTTCACATATTTCAGAGTACTACATAAATGCTAATTATTATTATTATTATTGTCACTGAGAAAGAAGGTGTGGAATTACTGTAGCGAATATAGGAATAAGTCAATTATTCTGAGAGTCTCATTAATGTCAATTGGCATTCTTGGATAAATATTCTAGAGACTCTTGTCTGAGTCACTTTTGTAATGGGACAAAGAGGGGAAGCAGAGAAACAAAGCAGACTAGAGTACAATTATTCATTCTGGCTATAACTAAGTGCAATGGCTCTACTTTAGTCTATAAATTTCTACATGATCAATATAATCTTGAATAGCTGTGTTGGTTACAAAATTTGGCTCAGATGAGCCAAGCCAAGCAGATTACCTTCCCTGTCTACCATACTCAGGCTATATAGACCCTGAGAAAGTCACTTACGTAATTAATTTATTCCTCTTTCAACCTTTCCTATTTCTTTGTTGAGAGCTATCACCATCCTTCCTGACATAGGGCTCACACTTCGTTGTCATCTGGAACTCCTCCTTCTCACTTACCCTCCATGGGTAATCCATTAAAATATCTTACCTCTACCTTCACAAAATCTTCCCAATGTGTCCTACCATATAGGATCAAATATGTTGGAAACCACACCATTTGCTACTTTAAAATATCTACCATCTGGTCCCATAAAAACTTTCTAACCTTGTATTACACAAACACATCATCCCTTACCTCCACATTTCTGTGTCAGGCATCCTCCATGATTGAACTACTGCCCAGCCTTACCTCTGCTTTTGGAAAAGATTGGTTTCTTTAAGGAAGTTCCTTGTGGAAGAAAGGGGATCAACAAAGGTCTCACATGAGTTGAATCTCCAGGAAATGCAAGAAATAGAGAAAAGAAGAATGTATATGGGAAGCAGTCAAGATGAAAGACAGAATATTGCCTACGGTCCAATTCCCTTAATTTTCCCATCAAGAAATGAAGACTGTGAAAAGAGCACCAGCCCTGAAGTCAGGAGGACCTGAGTTCAAATCTGGTCTCAGACATGTAACACTTTCTAGGTGTGGGACCCTAGGAAAGTCACTTAACTTCAATTGCCTCAGGAAAAAAAAAAGAAACGAAGACCCCCCCAGAAATGTAATTTGTTTATACCATGTCTGATTCATAATAGAGATTTAATAGATGCTTGTTGATTTATTATGTGAGATCTTATAGATAGTTCTATAAAGTATCCAACATTTCTCTTCATCTACTCCCTTCCCATTATAGTTTTCTACTTTTCATTTTTCCATTTCCCAGAATGCATTGAGTTCTCTCCACTCTCTCTGAAATCTGATACCTTAAACCTTCATGTCAAAATCAATTAGCATTCTCCTAGCTCTGTTATTCCCCTTCTATCCTTGATTCAATGCTTGATTCTATCCTTGGTCAATGGTGACAAGGCTGCCATATTTATCATGCTGGCTTTCTGTAAAGCTTGATTTTTAAGTCAAGCTTGGATTATCCCTCCTGCCTGATTTCTCCACTCATGTTCCTGGGGGTACAGAACAGTTCTGGAGCCAACAGAGTTGGCCTATTATGAATGTATACTGTCCAAGTACAACTTGGCCATTGATGCTGTTTGGCATCTGCCTTTTTTATCCCTCATTGATTTCCTGGCTCATTATACATACTCTATGTCCCAGCCTCTTTTTTCCATTTTTTATCTCCTCTCCCCAAGTACCTGTTATAGCTGACAACTTTACCTCTTATTTTATTGAGGCATTCTTTGCAGATCTCCAGCTAGATCCCATTTCACCTCAACACAATTCATCTTCTCATCTATCCTTTCGTTTTTTCTACAATTTCAGGAAATTGTATCTATAGGAAAGCATATCTTTATTTATGATCGGGGAAAGCATAATGGACCAGTGGGAAGAATAGTGAATTTAAAGTCAGAGAACTATCACTGAAATACCATCTCAGCTACTTGATCCCTCTATATTTTTGGACAAGCCACTTCAGTTATCTCTGTCTCGGTTTCCACAAATGTAAAATGAGAGGTCTCTTCTACCTCTGAACTCATTGACATCCTGACCTATCTTTTTAATTCCATGGAAATTCTCTGGTCTAAAAACTCCCTGTAGGTTTTCAATTTGTCTACAACTTTGAGTCTTAGATAGGGATTTGGGGTCATTGGGACATTAAGTGACTCTCTTTGGGTCACATAGCAAGTATCAAAGAGCAAGATTGGTTCTAGAGTCTCTTGAAACAAGACCAGGGATCAACCCATTATGTTGCTTCTTATGGAATAGTTAATATTAATATGATGCTTACTATGGGCCAAGCATGTGGAAGTGCTTTGCAATTGTTATCTCATTTGGTCCTCATAAGGAACCTGAGAGGTAGATATTATTATTATTATTATCCCCATTTTACAGATGAAGAAATTGAGGTAAACACAAGTTAAGTAACTTTCCTAGAATCAGACATCTAGTAAGGGTCTGAGGCTGGATTTGAACTCCAGTTTTCCTGACTGTAGATTTACCACTATCCAAAGTGCCACAGATACTTTTGTTCTTCATCACTCCAACCTATCAATCTATCAGCCAATATTTTTTTAAACACTACTATAGTTTAAAGCATTGTTCCAATTAGTAGAGATATCAGAACAGAAATGAAATAGTCCTTGCCTTCAAATGAGACTTTAGTCTAAACATCATATAATAAATACAGAAATAAGGTAGCTCCAGAGTGGAAAGGGAGGGATGTTATTTTGTGGAAGGAAGGGGATCAACAAAGGTCTCCCATAAGTTGAGTCTCCAGGAAATGCAAGAAATAGAGAAAAGAAGAATGTATTTGGGGAGCAATCAAGATGAGAGATAGAATATTGCCTAGGAGTAGGAGATAGATCAGTCTGGTTGGAGCACAGAAAATGAAGAAGGGGAGTAATGGGTAATAACTTGGGGAAGAGAAGACAGGCGCAGGTATGAGAGAGCTTTAAAGATTAAACAGAGGAAGTCTCTAATCTTGCTCAGAATGAGTCACAGTGGCTAAAACATAGTAGGTTCTTAATAAATGCATATTGAATCAATAAATTGATTGAGGAAAACAGCTAAATCATTCCCTTCCTCAAGCCATTTTTTCTTTTTCTTTTTTCTCTTTTCTTTTCTCTTTCTTTCTTTCTTTCTTTCTTTCTTTCTTTCTTTCTTTCTTTCTTTCTTTCTTTCTTTCTTATTCTTTCTCTCTTTCTTATTCTTTCTTTCTTTCTCTATCTCTTTCTCTCTCTTCCTTCTTTGTTTCTCTTTCTTTCTTTTCTTTCTTTCTTTCTTTCTTTCTTTCTTTCTTTCTTTCTTTCTTTCTTTCTTTCTTATTTTTTCTTTCTTTTTCTTTCTCTCCCTCCTTTTTTTCTCTTTCTCTCTCTTCCTTCTTTCTTTCTTCCTTTCTTCCTTTCTTCCTTTCTCTTTCTTTCTTTCTTTCTTTCTTTCTTTCTTTCTTCCTTTCTTCCTTTCTTCCTTCCTTCCTTCCTTCCTTCCTTCTTTCCTTCTTTCCTTCCTTCCTTCCTTCCTTCCTTCCTTCCTTCCTTCCTTCCTTCCTTCCTTCCTTCCTTCCTTCCTTCCTTCCTTTCTTTCTCTTTTTTTTCTTTTCTTTTCTTTTTTATCTTTTTTTTTTTTTTTTTTTTTTGGTAAGACAAATGGAGTTAAGTAATTTACCCAGGATCAATCACACAGCTAAGTATTGAGTGTCTGAGGCCAAATTTGAACTCAGGTCCTTCTAAATTCATGGTAGGTGCTCTATCCACTGAACTAAGCCATTTTTTTCCCTATTTCCTGATTTTTTAATAATTAAAAAAAATTAGAATTCTATTTGTATTCTGGACCATTAAAAAGATATCATGAAAAGGAAGTTAGCTATGAATACATTAAATGACTGTCAATCCTAAAAAGAAGGAATATTTCTACAATCTTGATTTCTTCATTATCTCTACACAATATTTCAAAGATTTCTCAAAATAAATGAAAACCCTGGAGTTATCTTTGACCCCCTTCTTGTCTCATTTTTCAGTTACCACCAAACCCTGTGGATTATTTTTTTCTGTAATACCTCTCAGTGACACTTTTTAATAACAGTAGAATTTTAATTCATTGACAGTAGAGATTATTCATTTTTCTTTTTATATCTCCAGGTGTTTGGTGCCTGGAACATAGTAGGTGCTTAGTAAATATTAGTGGAATTGACCTAAATCAATTTCCTTTGCTAAACTAGCCCAGTGCTTCTCCCCTTAGGCTTTGTTTTTGTAATAATCTAGTAGATCACCCAAGTTTTTCACTTTCTGATCTAGCCTGTCTTACATACTTGTCTGCTACATGATTATTCTTCCAAAAACACTGACCCTATCATTACTTCCCTGTTCTTGTACTTCCATCTCCCTATTTATTATTTCTCATTTCAAATCCAAATTATTGATCCTGATATTCTCCATCTTCCCTCAGCCTTATCTCCTGATATTCATCTATCTTACTCTTCCCCAATAGTGTCCAAACTGAGAATTTACCCACAATCACATTTCATAATTAGAATATCTGCCTTTGTCACCATCTAATCCAATCAATGCCTGAAAAATGAATCCCTCCAAGCTAATATGTGGTCATTTAGCAATTGCTTGAAGAACTCCAATGAGGCTCACCAGAGCTATTTTTAGAAAAATCCTAATTGTTAAAAAGACCTTATTGTTTCTTGATATCTAGGTTGAATTTGATAGGATTTTAAACTAATTTATATAATATACATTTATTTAACATTATTGTGATATTTTTATTTTTTAATTCATGTAGGTTATACAATACATAATAATTTAGCTAAATATGCCATTTGGGATCAAACAAAATAAGTCTAATTTTCATCCATATCATATATTGGTAAATACAAGAATACAGCTCTTACAGTTTAACCTTAAACTTCTGTTTTCCAGGCAATACATCTTTAGCTCCTTAAACAAATCATCATCTGACACTGACTCAAGGAACATTAATATCCTGTTCCCTATTTAGTCATATCTACTCTTAAGCTTAGGCAGATAGAATGAAGCAAAATATTCCAATTGTGTTCAGACCAGATAAATAATTATTGCCTCCTCATTACTTAAATATGAACTTTGTTTATAGTATCCTAAGATAATATTAAGTTTCTTCAATCCCCCATCACTGTTGACTTATAACTAGTGTGCAGTCTAGGAACACCATTGGATCTTTTATCAAGCTGCTAATTATGCCCCAGCTTGTACCTGTGATACTGATTTTTTTTTATAAAAGTATATAATTTATTTTTTCTAGTAAATTTATTTATTTTTAATATACATTACTTTATGAATCATGTTGGGAGAGAAAAATCAGAACAAAAGGGAAAAATGATGGGAGAGATTAAAAGAAAAAAAGAAACAGAAAAAAGAAGTGCACATAACATTTGTTGATTTACATTGTCTCCTTAGTTTTGTTTTGTCAGATGTTGTTTAATTATTGTCATTATGGATTGTTTCTGTGATTTGTTGTTTAACTCACTGATTCTTTATAATTACATTATTTAATTTCCAAATAGTTTTTACTCTATCTTTCTATCTTTCCCTGGCCCTTTACTGAATATATATATATATATATATGTGTGTATATATACATATATATATATATACATATACATATATATGTATATATATAATATATATTGGTTATAATATATATAAATATATAAATAATATATATTTATATATAAATAATATATATTTATATATAATAAATATATAAATATATATAATATATATATGAATATATATATATAAATATGTATATATAATATACATACATACATACATATATATATATATATATATATATATATATATATATATATATATATATATATATATATATATATATATATATATATATAATATTGGTTGTAATCCCAGCTCCTTTGCCTTCCAAAATATGGTATTCTACAATAAAGGATTATAGAAGCTGCCAGATCCTGGGTTATCCTGACTGTTACTTCTTCATATTTGAATTGTTTTCCCTGTGGGATTTCTTTCCAAAGGTGATCCATGGATTTTTTTTTTCAATGCATAATTCCCAATTAATTTTTAGAATATCATGGCAGTTCTACTTAATTATTTCTTGAAATATGTTATTCAGGTTATTGGTTTTTTTGGTCGTGGCCTTTAGGTAGGTCAATCTATTTTCCAGGTCAGCTATTTTTCCAATGAGGTATTTCATATTTTCTTCCATTCATTTTGTTTAGCATGCTTGACATGTCTCACATGTCTCACAGAGTCATTAGTTTCCATTTGTCCTATTCTAGATTTTAATGAGTGATATTCCTTAGTTAGTTTTGGTATCTCTTTTTTTTTCTATTTGATTAATTCTACTTTTGAAGATATTATTTCCTCAATCTTTTCCCTTCTTTTTCCAAGTAGTTAACTGTCTCGTGCATACCTCTCATTTCTTTTCTCATTTCCTCTTCTCTCTCTCTTATTTGTCTTTTTAAGTATTTCGTGAGCATTTCCAAGAAATCTCTTTGGACTTGAGACCAATTCATGTCACTCTTTGAGATTTCTTTTATGCACAATTTATCCTCTTCCGAGTTTGTGTTTTGATCAGCCCTGTCACCAAGGGACCTGACTTGTCAATGGTTGAGGTTCTTTTCTGTTTCCTGCTCATTTTTTTTTCATTTTCTTTTAGTATTTACTTTTTTAAACCTTGAAGGTGGAGCTCTGCTCCTAGGGTAAAGGAGGCACTGTTGTAAGTATTCTTGCTGCTCTGAGCCTTGGCTTTGAGCACAGGGGTTCCTTATGTTTGTAGAGGGTAGCTTTGTCTGTTCTTTTGAGGGAAAAGCCTAGCTTCCCAGAGTTTGTCTTCTGAGTTGGGACTGGAAGCTGCTCCTAATCTGCTCCTCTACTGACTCAGGACTGAGAGTCTTGGTTGCTGATTTTCTGTGGTTAAGACCCTCTCCCGGACTTTCCCAGTGCCTATCTGAGCTGACCTGAAAATCCTTTACACCCCAGTGAGACTGATCTTTCTTGATATTTTTTCCAGTTTATCTTGAGCTGGAGAGTGACTTCATTTGGTCAAACTATCTAGTTGAGCCTTGGTTTTATGTGGGTTTTGAGAAAAGTAGGAGGGCTTGAGCAGATTCCTGGCTTCACTTCACCATCTTGGCTCCACCCCTAGAAGTCCCATAATAATTTATTTTTGTCTTCAAATTTTATCTTATATTTTGTCCAATTTCTGTAACCTAGCAAAATACTTATGGATCCTGATTCTATAATCCTGTATGATAGCTATTCTTTTACTAGCCTTGTGTCATCTGCAAATTAAATCAAATCATTAATAAAAATATTAAACAGGGCCAAAGTGTCCCCTGAAAATTATTTCAAAATATTTGCTTAATTCTCAGCTTTTTTATGCTCTTTCCCTTCCTATAAGAAAATTTTCATTATTTTTTCAATTTAGAACCAACTGCATACAATCCTGCCTTCCATACCTCTTTCAACAAAGAGGTGATTCAAGATTCTCTGTTAATTTATGATCATCTCTGGCCTATTGGGCTCATCCAGAAAGGCTTTGGCTATGGGTCACAATGTCACATATATCACCTTAAGATCAGCAAATCCACTGGCAAGGTGGCTTTTCACTACATTAGCTACAGGATGGTACATTTGGAGGTCACAGAAATTCTCGAGTATCAACACATTGGTAAGTTTAAAGATTTAGCTCCAATCAGACATCTGTGGTTGAGGTTTCTGAGTTTATTCAGGCTTGAAAAGATTCCTCCTTCATTTGAAAATCTATTGCAATTATCTTTATAATTGATTTAGCAATTATTCTTCCATAGCTTTGTGACATCTTTTCTGATTGTTTCAAATTGTTATTTAGATCTTTTTTGTTAGATTAATTTTAATATGTTTATATGTTTTAATGTATTACTTTATCTTGTGTTTATATATATATATGTATATAATACCTATATAACATATACATATATTATGCCCACGTGTATATATTTTTGATCATTGCTTTTATTATAACTTATATTGATATATTATATATATTATTTATCATATGAGATCTTCCATCAATCACTTTTAATTCTTCTTTTCCTGAATGCATTACTTCTTACCATCTAATGGAATATTTAAATATTTTTCCAGTATACACAGATAACTGATTCTAGGCAGGCCTTTTCACTATATCCTATTATCAATTTTAGTTTTTAAATTTTATTTTTCTTTCAAGATTAATCTTATAGAACTTTAAAAGGAACTTTAATTTCATCCAATTTTTCATTTTATAGATGAGGAAATTAAGACCCAGACAAGAAACTTCAAATGTGTCAAGTTCAAGGCCAGTACTTGGATGAGACAGGATTTTAACTAGTTTCCTGACTTCAAATACAATTTTTCCCCTAGGTATTTAACATTTTAAGTGTTACCTCATTTAGTATTCATTATTTTATAAGCCACTTAATAAATATTTTTTTTCAGTACCAAGAATAGTATTAGGGCCATTACACCTTTGAAAAGCTGGGGAAGGTGAGAGATTTATAGGAAACTAGGCTTTCCTGATTCTCAGCCCATACTGTTTCCCCTAAGATGTGCTGTATCATATACTATACATCAGGCACATAGTGGGTGCTTAGTGCTCCTTGACTTGATTGGATTGAAAATAAGATCTTCCTATCAGTTTATAAAAAGTAATGTGCCACATCTGGGAAATGCTCACAGATAATGTAATCTTACAGATATTAGTATTGTATGGGAACATAAAAAAAGAAAGGCTTTAAAAATTCATCATTGAAAGAGAGTACACATTGGGTCCATTAAACATCCATGAAAAGGAATATTTCTGAAATCTTGGCTTCTTTCTCATTCATCATGTAGCCTTTTAAAGGTTATTTCAAAAAGGAAAAGTGATTTTCTTGAAAGCAAAATTTGTATATCATTTCTTTAATGCACGTTAAGCCAATTACCATCTAGCTAATGAATCCTTCAAATTTAATTTGCATAATTGGTGCCAATTTTGACAGGAAGAATTCGCCCTGCTGTGATAAAAGCATTGCTGGACTTACCGATACAGTATGGACTATTTAGTTGAAAATCAGCATGGACTTCCTCGGAGAGAGCAAAAGCACCTACGCTGCTTTCCCATTCAGAGTCTGTATCGCACAAACTTTGGGGCTGATTATAGGCTCTGGTACACAAAATGTAAAAGTGATCACGCAAGTTGGTGGTTTTCCACTGGAGGCAAAGCTTTTCTTTTAAAATGTCAACTCCTACACAAAACTTTCCTTGATGATGCACACCCATGCCCGGCTATTTGGACCCTTTCTCCTGAAATCATTTCATCTGCATTGTATTTGGTAACTTCTGTAGAATAGGGGCTACCTTAGTCCTCACTTCCTGGAAGGGAAGCTATGTTACATTTCAGTCCCCTGCCAGGGTCTTTCCCTGTTGGGCTGACTGGCTGCATCACCACATGTGTCCCGCTGGCTCCAAAGTCTCCATGGCTGAAACTACCAGGAGACAAGATCCAACACCAGAAACCAAGAACAAACATATGGAATAGAACAAACACAACCAAATTCGTTTCTCAGAGCTGGGCTACAAGAGAGGGAGCAGGGAAAGGCAAGCTCTTCTCTTTCACTTGTTCACACTAGATGGCAAAAAAGACAGAAGACAGGGGATATAAAAGAACACAGCTAAAAAGGAGTGAATGGCCCACTCTTGTGAGACTTAAAGTCATCAACAATCAAGGAGACCACTCCCATTCAATGGCAAAGAATACAGTAGATACCATGTTGGGCCAATGGATCAGGGCTTTTTTCCTATGCTCACTCTGCAGATTACTTTTTTTTTTTAAATCTATGTTTCTTTCCTCTCTCAGTTAGTTGTAAGATCCTTGAAGATAGGAACTATTTGTAATTTTGTCTTGTTGTCTTCATTGCTTACTACAATGTTTTGAAAACAGTAGAAACTCAATTACTGCTTTTTAAATGGAATAAAATTATAATATAATATAATATAATATAATATAATATAATATGATATGATATGATATGATATGATATGATATAATATAATATAATATAATATAATATAATATAATATAATATAATATAATATAATATAATATAATATAATATAATATAATATAATATAATATAATATAATATAATATAATATAATATAATATAATATAATAATTGATTCTAAGAAAGCTGACACATGGAAGAGGAATTGGACTTTTATCAGGTTCCTAAGAAAATGTGTCCCCACTTATGGGAGTTCTTTCCTAGAATTTCTAGATCTATGTGTCCTTCATATTCTAGTGAGTATATGTGGTTAAGTATGAGCTGCACTAGTTCACCACTGACGTCCCTTCCTATTTAAAGATCTCATGAATATGAAATTTCTATTTGTTGAGCAGTTTTACATAGTAATAGGACTCAAAATGCAGAACAGTGTCAATCATCCATTAGTCAACCTTTTGTTAAGCTCCTCCTATGTGTCAAGTGTTCTGTGCCTTCATGCAGATGCTAGGAATACAAAACTAAAAATGAAATAGCTTCTGCCTTCAAGAAACGTGTATTCTTTACCCCTAAATTTGTAAATTCATTTCTCTCTATAGATTAAACTCCCTCTCCAAACTTGAATTGTTACTTGTTCTTTGACTAGAATCTTAAAGACTGGTCTAGGGCAATGAAAAGTAAGTTAGATTCTAGGAGAAGCTTCAACTTGCATAGAGAATTGTATCAAAGGAAGGGAGGATTCATCTAGGCAGCTACAGGGTTGCGTACGAGACCATAGACAACAGATCGGCACACCTTTCCTAATTCCCTAGCAATGATTTGATTATTATTTTCACAGCTGGAGCAAGAGGTGGAAAGTTTGTGTGTTGGGGTACTTAACCTTAGGTAGTTTTTGTGACTTTTTAGAAAACTACATGAGATCTGACATGGTCTAGGACTAGTGAGATGTGTTATGATTGGATCCTCTTACTGAAATTAAGCCTTCAAACTATGTTGTTCATCTAGTGATTGTTGTAAACCATTGAGAATCTGAACGCTGCTGTGAGCAACAAGATGGAGCATTATAAAAAAAATCAGCTTTCAACTCTCAAAATTCCACTCAAAGCAACTTAAAACTCACAAATAATAATTATGTGTGAAAGGTAAAATAATTACAGCTGTCTTTGTAAGATAAGACATTAAGAAGTCTATTGAGCAGTACGAAAAGAAAGGAAATAATGTGCACCACTGAAAGGCAAAGTAGTTCAAAATACAAGCCAAGGTGACATCCTCTGCAAATTTGCTCCCAGCCATCAATAAATACATGAGTAGCTAATGAAAGGGAGATTTTTGAAGCATCTCTACAGAAATGAAAATAGATGGTTTAATTTGTGAACAAAGGAAATACAATAAAGATGCATAAATACATGGGGAAGCATAACTAATGACATAAAATACTCCAAAAAAAGGGGGGGAAGAAAAATTAGAAAAAAAAAAAACATCTCTGGAGTTAAATGTGAACTAGAGAAAGAAAATAAATAATAGCAGAAGGACCAGGAAGAAATTAAGAAATTTCCTTCTAGAAGTCCACAAGAAAAAAAAAAAAGACTGAAAGTAGAACAGAAATAGAAGTGATGGTGGAGAAATAGATGGGAAACCTCAGAGACAAAACTACCAGTATTCTGCCTGCAGGTGAATCAGGGTTATTGAGGAACTAAACTGCAAAATGGGAGGACACATTAAAAACGGATAAGGGAGAAAGGAGATGAAGAGGAATGTGGGTTGTACCTTGATCAAGTCAAAGAGAAATAAGGGGAAATAACTGCTCTAATCTCTCAGAAGAAAGGTTATAGGAGAATAAGTGATACAGTGAAGACATGAATTGAAATAAGGAAGAAAGGGAGAAATTTCAATTTATATGTAGAAGAAGGTGCCCCTGGGAAGTTGGAGAAATTACAGTGAGTGTAACCTTCAGGGATTTAGGGCTCAGAGAGACTACTACATATGGGAGAAAGTTGTGTTTCCACAGACAGCATCCTGCCTCTAAAGATGGGATATCAGAGAACCTAAACCTTGGAGTTTGGAGGATTGATTCTCCCTCCCAAGAAAATGCTATGTTGGAATGGATCCATCAGTGAGGGGAGTCAAAAATTTGGGTGGCAATAAACAAAAAATTAGGCAGCGTATCTTTGCTAGGGCTGTTCTTAACAATTAGTGCAGATGGTCATACAAAAACTGCAGCTGTGATTATCTATATTAATAGTGAAGAAGGGCTGAGGTGAACTAGGCTAATTGTTTCCATGTGCTGCAGTCTGTTTTACTCTAGAACTGGGATGGCTGAAATCTGAAATAACTGAGGAAAAAGGTTGAGCTTCCAACCACCCCGATTTATTCATAGGACAGGCAAAACAAATCAAAATGAGGGTCCCTCACTTAGGCACTGGACCATGAATAAGGGTGGGGGGACAGATTTTCATGCATTAAAATATAATAAATAAGGAGATATAAACCAGGGGAAAAGATTAGGTCATCTGATTTCTAATTGGAGGAAATATTGGGAGCTTTCCAAGTTGAGGATAGGGAATGAGTTTTGAGAGATGGGGATGGGGAATGAGGAAGTTAACTTTTGTGGATGTGACAAGATGTCATTCAATTCCCATAAGTAGCAAGCAAGAGGAACTTAACAGGAAAATGAAACTTAGGTTTTGAAATGCAGTCAATTTTACCTGATAGTTTGGTTCACAAAATTCCCCCAATTTTCTCTGAACTAAGCAATTTGGGAAACTTGGAGACCCTGGGGGGCTGCTTGAAATTGTTGAAGCTATAAAAAGTTCCCTAAATTACCATCTCAGATTAAAACCAGGCCATTTCAGATCTTTTCTTCTTCTGCCCGGAGTTACCATAATGAAAGAATCTAGTTTAAGGAGTTCAACATAGTTTTGCCTAGATACCAGCTCGACTAAGATCATCGAGTGAAGGGTTCATTGAGGTGCTCCAGCTATTTCAGGTATTTCTGACTCTTTGTGATGCCCATGGGGATTTCTTGGCAAAGATATTGGACTGGTTTGCCATTTCTCTCTCCCGCTCATTTTACAGATGAGGAAATGAGGCAGACAGGGTGAGGTGACTTGCCCATGATCTCACAGATAGGAAGTCTCTTAGGCTGCATTTAAACTCATCCCTTCCTAACTCTAGGTGCTCTATCTACTGTGTCACCTCACTGACAGAGGGAAGGGGTCATCTAAACATATCATAGTATCTTCCAAGACCTATTAAACATAATCTCATCTCTGTTACTGTCAAGGGCTTCACAAGGTCTCAGAAACCTGGTTTTACAATTTATGTGTTATCTTTGTCTCTTCATAGCTCTGTCTCTGTCTCACCTTTCTCTCTCTCTCTGTCTCTCTTTGTCTCTGTCCCCTCTTTGTCTCTGTCTCACCTTTCTCTCTCTGTCTCTCTGTCTCTGTCCCATCTTTGTCTCTCTCTCTCTCTCTCTCTCTCTCTCTCTCTCTCTCTCTCTCTCTCTCTCTCTCTCTCTCTCTCTCTCTCTCTCTCTTCCTCTCCTCTTAACCCCCATGCAAAATTGCAGTCACTTGCCTTTTGATCTCCCTGTCACACAAGTATCTCCTCATTCAGCTCATCTTCCACTCAACTGTCAAAGTGATTTTTCTGAACTGCATTTCTGACTATGTCACTCTCCCTGATCACTAAATGCCATGAGCTCCCAGAAGCCTCCAGGATTAAACACACAATCTTCTGTTTGGTATTCAAAGCCCTTCATCACCTGGCTTCTCCTTAATTTTCCAGTGTTCTTGTACCTTCGGCTCGTATTCTTACACCCAGGGACACTGGCCTCCTTACACGCTACTCGAAGCACTAAGCATTTCTTCGCCTATTCTCCAGAAATGAAATATGCTCTCTCGTCATCCCCAATTCTGGTATCCCTGGGTTCTTTCAAATTTTACTTAAACTATCATCTTCTACAGAAACTTTTCCTCATTTCTCTTAATTCGAGTCCTGTTCTTTGTTGACTATTTGAAATTAATCCTGTTTATAGCTTCTAGGTCCATAATCATTTACATATCGTTTTCCCCATTAGATTGTAAGCTTCTTAAGAGCAGGGACTGTCTTTTACCTCATGATCATGGATTAGCACGGCACTTGGCAAATAGGAGATGCATAATATGTGTTGACTGAATTATTATTAACTGCCTGAGTTAGCCCAGTGTTCTGCAGCCAGTGAGTGTTTTCATTGCTCTTGCAATTCTCCCCAAATCAGCTAAAGACATCATTGGGAACAAAGCTACTTTCATCAGGGACATTTCAGGAACAATCTTAGAATGTGTACGAGGCATCTGAAAGGCTAATCCTCTGGGCTTCTCAGAATACATTTTTTTACTCCAAAAACTAATATGAATTTCCAAAAGCTCTTCCCTTTTACTTATCTGTTTGCTGTTGAATGGTTCCCTTTGTGAGGCTGTATTCGTATTGCCATCCTTTGCATTTTGAGAGAATATCATGCAGGGGATGTTTCAGGAACTGAGTAAGCACAAACAATATCCAAACTAGGACAAGGGAAATGTGATCTTTTAAAGTGAAAGTCAAGCCTGACAACAACTGGGTTGAAATAGGAAAGAATACATTAATGAGATCTGATTTTATAAGAGGTTCAGTAGAACAGGACCCATTTTCCGAGAACAAAGACGATTAAACAGTTCCACATGGTTGATCTAACTCTTATATTACCAATGACTTATATGAAGGTTCAAATGATGTCCTTATGAAAGTTAGGGTTGATGGGAAGCTGGCAGAGATAGCTAATAAATTAGCTGACAAAAATCAGGCAACTGAAAAGTTTTTAATACAATGTTGGCTTGAGAAAGTAAAATACATAAAGAATAGCTGTCAACTCTTGAACTTAATATCAGAAAAATTGGACAAAAGCAAGCAGAGGAAACACGGCTAGAGAGCAGTTCATTTTCAAAACAACCAAGCGACCAAAATAATCCTGGAGATTTGTGAAGATAGCAAGTGTTAGGATTACTAAGTGAGAACTCAGGTTGTCTGGATGGTGACAAGGTGAGAATTCAGGTTTTCTGGACAATTACAAGGTGAGAACTCAGGTTGACTTGATAGAGGGGGCAAGCTCATTGGCTGGGGTGGTTCTTCCCAGAAGCCCTTGCATTATCCCACGCCCATTCTCTGGGAGAATAAAAGAGAGGACTCTCAGAGAAAGAAGAAGACTCTGAATTGCATCAGGCTTGACGGGGCTCTCTACAGGAAGGGAAGTCACTTCTTTGGACAAGAGTTAACAGCAACTGCCTGGAGACAACGGTTCGTTACAGGAAGAAGAATCTGTCTGAGAGATTTGAGTAGACACAGCAGATCTCTTCCCAGAGAGCGATCCAGCAGCTTCTGGAGACGACAGCTCGTTACATTTGGCGTCCACACGTGGGGCAAGGACTTTTGCTTATCCTGACAAGAGGAGCTAGACCAGACCTTCGCAATCTGGCGCCCGAACAGGGACAGACACGGTCCTGATTTCAGTGGAAAAGCCTCCCATCCAGATCTCAGTCTCTCTGACCCAGAACCGTGAGTAACGAGGAAACTTTGTTAAAGATTAAGTGAGTGTGCTAATAGATAAATAAGGAACTTGTTAAGGGCTAAACGAGGAATCTCTTATAGTGAAATGGGGCAAACACCTTCTGTTCAAGGAAAATGTTTAGAGAGCATCATCAAGGTTATGAAAAGCCAAGGATTGATTATAATTTTAGAGGAGATTACTGAACTTTTAAGAACTGTGAAGGTTATATGTCCTTCTTTTTCTCTGGAAGAAGAATTGGATCCAGATGAATGGGAATTAGTAGGAAAGCAATTAGGTGAACACTACAATTCCAGGCCAAACTCAATTTCCAAAGATACAATTCATATATACAATGTAATCCAATTGGCTTTAAACAATGTTATTCTAAAGGAAGAGATGAAGGAGCAAAATGGGGAAGTGTCAACTAAACTAGGTGAAAAGGATGAATCAGATAACAATGAAGTTAAGTACAATTCTGAGCAACAGGAGCACCTCCCATCTCCTCCCTCAATTAACCCTTCATGGGTGGAGCAAGAAAGGAGGAGAGGAAGAGGCAGAAACACAAACAGAATTGCCTGTGAAGCAGCCTAAGCCTATGACAAGATTAGAAAAAGCATTGGTTAAAGCTAAGAGAGAAGGACAGGATATAAGTGATTTTATACATGCATATCCTGTGATTGAAAATATTGATTCTGTAGGTCATAAAATGAGAAGATATGCACCTTTAGATTTGAATAAAATTAAGGATTTGAAAAAAGGTTGTACCCTTTATGGGACTACATCAGCTTATGTCAAAATGTTACTAGATGGTTTGGTCTTATGAAGTCCTAACCCCGAATGATTGGAAATCCATAGCAAGGATATGCCTGGAACCTGGAGAAAATTTATTATGGCTTTCGGAATTTCATGAATTATGTAAAATTCAAGTCAGATGCAATTTGGAAATAGGAGTTAACACACAATTCACTTTTGAGCACTTGGCTGGTGAAGGTCGGTATAGAGAGAATTCGGAACAGATTCATTATACCATGACAATATATGAACAAATTGCTAAGGCTGCAATAAAAGCTTGGGGTGTCCTTCCTGGACAGAAAGATCGTGGAGAGGCTTTCACTAAAATACAGCAATGGTCCCAAATGAACCTTTTGCAGATTTTGTGGGACGTTTGCAAACTGCTGTCAAAAGAACTATTGGAGAAAATTCAGCTACAGAAATAATGACCAGACATCTGGCTAAGGAAAATGCCAATGAGATTTGCAAAAGAATTATATGGGGATTAGACAAAGATGCTCCTTTAGAGGAGATCATAAGACGCTGTGCTACAATGGGAACAAATGCTTTTTACACCCGGACAATGATGAATGTGGAAAGGCAGGGTCCCTCCTGGCAAGGGACTTCTAGAGAAACTCGGCGATGTTTTCAATGTGGAAAAATTGGGCATCTAAGAGCTCAGTGTAGATATGGAGATACAGTGAGAAGACAGGGTGAGAGAAGACCTAAAACCCCATGTCCAAAATGCAACAGAGGACTCCATTGGGCATCAGAGTGTAAACTAATTCAGGGAAATAGGATGAGGGGCCCAGATCCAGGGCCCCAGGCAAAAAAGGCTTGGAGCATGAGGGCAGCTGATGTTACACCTAAAGAGCCTTTAGAAGGTCAGGACTCTGATTTGATCAACCAGCAGAAAAGTAATCACATGGTAGAAAGGGATTACCTGATAAGTGAGCCAAAAGGCAATCAGATTGCAAAAATGGATTACACTTGGGGAGAATACAGGCCTTTTAAACCAACAGGGCTGTGTCCAGTGCAAACAATTCCAATGTAATTGCCAGATGATGAGAAGAGATTTAGAAAGTGGTAAATAGAATGTAATTAGATAGGTTAACTGCCTGGGAGAGAGGGTTTGCTTGTATTTCTTCAGCAGGAGAAGGAATCAGATGGGTGCCAACGAGTCATATTCGCCTTGTCCATCAGAGAGAGACAGAAAAAGAGAAAGACCTCAAAATAAAGGAGAAGATCTAAGAAACATCTGACACTGAAAGAGCATGGATAATAAGAAGACTTTTAAAGAACTTTAAAAACCAGCAGGAATCATTGGACTTCCTCACACAAGATGAGACTAATGGACAATGGACTTATGGACATTTATAAATTTTCAATTTATGATTATGTTATATACTTCTAGCATGTGTTACGTTACTATGTTACTATGTGCTTATGTAATTCATGTAATTATCTGTAATACTTCCCATATTGATGGATTTATGTTTCAAGGTCATTTATGTAATTATCTGTAATACTTCCCATATTGATGGATTTATGTTTCAAGGTCATGACTGTCCTATGTTCTAAATCAAAAGAAAGGGGGAGATGTTAGGATTACTAAGTGAGAACTCAGGTTGTCTGGATGGTGACAAGGTGAGAATTCAGGTTTTCTGGACAATTACAAGGTGAGAACTCAGGTTGACTTGATAGAGGGGGCAAGCTCATTGGCTGGGGTGGTTCTTCCCAGAAGCCCTTGCATTATCCCACGCCCATTCTCTGGGAGAATAAAAGAGAGGACTCTCAGAGAAAGAAGAAGACTCTGAATTGCATCAGGCTTGACGGGGCTCTCTACAGGAAGGGAAGTCACTTCTTTGGACAAGAGTTAACAGCAACTGCCTGGAGACAACGGTTCGTTACAGGAAGAAGAATCTGTCTGAGAGATTTGAGTAGACACAGCAGATCTCTTCCCAGAGAGCAATCCAGCAGCTTCTGGAGACGACAGCTCGTTACAGCAAGTTTAATGAGTGGGTTTGTAACATGGCAGCCAATAAAAGTGAGATCATGGCTGATGCCTTTATTATCTTTTACAGTTTTAAAACACTTTCCCCACCATGACTTTATGCAATAGGTAGTTCAAGGATTGTTATCCCTATTTTACTGGTTATTTAATGAAATAAAAATGATGATGGAATGTCTTGCCCAAGATACAGAACCTGTAGGTGACATCACCAGCAGGGAGAGCACTTTTTCTGACTTAGAGTCCCAAGTTTCACTTTGTAATTCTGCCAAAAACACAGAAAAAAATTAATAAAAGCGATGACTTGGATGACCCATTATCACATAGATGAAATGTCAAAAAGGGCTCATCTGGTACAATTGGACATCATTCTGACCAGACCACACGTGCTGTGTTGCATCAAGTTCTTGGTGGTGTGTTGTAGGAGAATCATTAGTGAGAATCCAATTCTACCTGAAGAAAGCTAATTTCTTTATTATAAGAGATTGGGTGAAAGTCCCTCTGCTAAAGTCCTCCTTCCTTGGCTCATCTTCACATGGAGATGACCCAAGTTTCCCAACATTGTGAAGGCAGAGCAGTCCTTTCCAATGTCCTTTCCAATGTGGACGAGAGCTCCCTGGATGGATGACGTATCAAGCATTGGCTAGGAAATCTTCAAAAAGGCTCTTGATCAACTTGTTTCTTGCCATGAAGATTCTTTAAGACTCTTTAATAAGTTAGAGATGGGTGGCAATCTGCCTCAGGGGAAGAGCTACCTACTCCAGTGGAAGGACAGATGCAGAAAGAAATCAGTACCATTATTTTATAGGATTATCTAGGAATTGAAAGAAAAGTTCACTTTTCATTAAAACCTGCCCCATCCCTTAACAACTCTGAAACTAGATTTAACCATTTTCATTGATTCAACCAGGTGAGTCAGTAATGAAATCCTCTGATCACGTGGGCTGAAAAAAGTCACTTCCCCCCTTTTCATCTGGATGACTAAGCCATATGTTTAAAAGAAAACCAGTTAATCCCATTATATTGCCAAATCAGGGCAGGGTGAACTCAGGCATCCAAAAGCTGATGGGCTCTAATGCTAGGCACAGTGACTCTGTGTGACGTATAGATAAGCAGACTTCATTAGTAGGGCTAGAAACTGGGGGCATCCTTTCTCTCAGCCCTCCCCAACCTGCTTCTCCATCATACACTTAGTTTGTCTCCCTATTTGTCTTGAGTAGTCAGCTACCCAGGAAATGAACTTGAAGTAGTAACAACAGAAACAGTGGGAGGGATTTTGAGTGGGTGAATCTGTGGAAGGAAGAGGAAATTTCAGTATGCATTTTTCCAGGCATGTGTATGCTTGAAATACTTTTCTACATTGCATATAAATGTGCACTGTATATGTCTGCATATACCCATATACATACATATGCACCAACACGTGCACATGTGTGTATGTCTCACAAACGTTTTCTTGTTCAGGCATGACCAAGTCTCTGTGACCCCATATTGAGAATTTCTTGGTGAAAATATGAGAGTGGTTTTCCATTTCCATCTCCAATGATATTTTTTTTTCTTTTTTGGAGTCGAAGAACTGAGGCAAACAGGATTATATAATTTTCCCTGGGTCACACATCTGAAACCAGATTTCAACTCATGAACATGAAGCTTCTTGATTCTAAGTCTAGTAGTCAATCCACCATGGTCCTCAGCTGTTCATATGTCCCAAATCCTTCAAGATAAATGGATTTTTTCCCCTCTTCTTCCTCTCTTAGTCCTTAGAATCTTTAAATCCTTTTTATCCTAACTCACACTCACATTTCAATAGTTGGGTTTCCAAAGAAAGGCTATATTTCCCCATGAGGGTTGTAAAGGTATCACTGAAAGGCAAAGGGACAGCTTTCTCCAGTGCTGTTTTCTCAAGTCCCCATTTCAATATGTTTTCTCTAGTGTTAATCATTAGTGATGAGAGATCCTAATATTCTCTACCCAATTATGATTTTTTAAAAGCAATATTTACTTTGAAGATATAGTAAGAACTTACAAAATATTTCCCCTTGAATTCTCCCATCTATGAGTCCACTACAAAACATTTGTCCCATCAAGTTTATATCCAAATACAATGCAGCCATAGTCAATGGGTGACTCTGAATCTCTGTTGACGGCTGTGTTATATGGAGCATTTTGCTCTTCTGAGTTTTGGCTGCCACATCACCCATCTTACCCTCCCAAAACATCTGACCAAGACTCTAGATCTTGGATTTCTGAAACTTGATATACTGACCTTTCAAATTCACAAGGTCACATCCATTTCTATTGCTCCTTCACCAAAAAGTAGGAATATGGGATACAATGGAGACAATAAAAGCAGAGTCAAAATCTTATAAATCACACGGAAGCATTTAAGGTGAGGAAATAAAAAGTTTGAGACTTCTCTCCCCACTGAAAGCTTACAGCACTCTTGCCTCCTCTCTAAATGCAACCAAAAAGGAAAAAAGAAAAAAAAAATATATATATATATATTTTTTTTTTGGTCTGTTAATATCTTTGGAATATACCCCAGAATGTACTCTCTGGAGACAGTCATTAATCTCTCTCTCTACCATATAGTTAGCAGGTTATAATCATTATGTGATACCTTTCTAGAAGGAGGTTCCTAGTCTCTTCCATATGAACTGGCAGCATGTCTGCTCTGAAATTGCAGCTCAATAGGCCATCCTCCCATTGTAATCTATCTATCTGTCTATCTATCTTTCTATCTATCTGTCTCTCTGTCATCTAAATATTTATCAATCTGTTTATAAATCTAGCATCTATTTACGTATTATCTGTTTTTCTGTCTGACATCTAAATATCTGCCCACTACTTAGCCATCATCTTTCTCTAGCTATATATTTATCTATCATCTACCTATTTATTTATCTGTATTCTCTGTCTCTCTGTGTGTATGTGTATGTGTGTGTTTCTCCCCCTGCCTTCTCTCAATCTAATTTTGTGAAAAAGGATTTGAAGTGAGGACTTCCTCTCTGTAAGACTAACATTCTTGATTCTCCATCATCATCATTTATCACCATTAACGTCACCATCGTCATCACTATCCATCATCATTTATTTCCTTATCACCGATGGGATTTCCCCTCTAAAGGCAACTCGGTGATACAATAGATAGACCACCTTGAGTTAGGAGTCAAAGAGGACTGAGTTTAAATCTAGTGTCAAACATTGCTAGCAGTGTAAACCTGGGAAAGTTAATTAATTTCCCTGTATTTCAGTTTTCTCTACTTTAAAATGAGGTTCATAATAGTTCCTATTTCACAGGATTGTTAGGAAGATCAAATGAGATAATACTTGTAAAGCATTCAGCAGGTGCCTAGCACATAGGAGGTGTTTTTTGTTTGTTTGTTTGTTTGTTCCTGTCTGCCTCAGACATGTCCACATATCATTTGGAAGGTAGAGGTTTACCTTAAGTGCTTCCATATACAACAAAAATTAAGGTTTCCTTTGTTTTTACTGGATTCATTTTCCCCAAGTGGATCATTGCTTAAATCATTAAATGGTTGAATAATAAAATGAGACATATTCAAATAGACTCAGATCAAAAAACTAACGGGAAACCTGAGAAGGAAACAGAGAAGATTCTATTCACATTTGCATGGCGTGTGGAACTGTGCCAAGATGGCTGGGTGCTCTGTTAGGAAGAATAGATTTTGGCCCCCATTGGATCACCTGCCCTCTCAGATGATCAGTTTTCTTATCAGCAAGGTGAGATTTCTGCATTCCTAGAGGAAATAACCTCATTGGGGGCTTCCCTACATGAATGAAATCACAGATGGGAATATCTCTAGGTTCCATATGTTGAAGTAATAAAAACAGGCTTGGGGTCATGTTGTCTTTCTTGGGCCCACACATATTGCTGAAGTCCTGGGAATATACTTAGTAATTGACTCTGAGTGGGAAAAAGCATTCTATGCAGAGAACTTCACATGGCCAGGCTGAACTCAAACCCCTTAATGCTGCCTTAAAACAGTTTTAATGTGATTATATGTGTATAACTTATATCAGCTTGTTCACAGCTTGAGGAGAGCGGAGGAAAGGAAGGAAGGGAGAAAATATTTGAAACTCAAGAAGAATGTTGAAAACTATCTTTACATGTAATGGAAAAAAATAAAGTACTATTGAAATTAAAAACAGACAAAAGAAAAGAAAAGCTGCCATATATATGTACTAGATGTATAACAAAGCACTTAGTCTCGCTCAGACTCAATTGACTCATTTTTATAATGGGGATAATAAGAGCACTGCCTCACAGACTTGTTGTGAGGATCAAATGAGACAGGAAATGAAAAATATGAAATGCTTTGCAGACCTCGATGCACTATAATTCTTGTCATCATCACACACGTTGTCATAATATAATCGTCCTCCTCTTCCTCCTCCTCCTCATCATCACTATCAATGCCCATCATCCTTCACACATCATCCTCCCCTAGAAACCCTATTTAAGCTACTGGATGAGTTCTTTGCCTCTAACAGAAACATTGCTTGATAGAAAGCACTCTTAGAGTCCCCAGGGTTTTAGGACTAAGAACATAGAAGTTACCAGTGCTTAGGGCAAGACACTGGTGCTCTCTCTATCCATCAGTAAATTCCATTCTAACAAACCGATATTGACTTCCATCTATGATGCCAATCTGAGAAGAGTGGGATCATGCTTACACCTTCCTGCAAAGCATTTGTCCCATTAGGTTTACTTGATCCAAATGCAATACAGCCATAGTCAATGGATGACTGAATCTCTGCTAACAGCTATGCTATATTGAGCAGTTTACTCTTTAGGGTCTTGGCTGCCATGTCACCACCTTAGCCTCCCAAAATATCTGGCTGAGACTCCAGATTCTGGATTTCTGATGCTTGATGTTCTGATCTTTCAAATTCACAAGGTCACATTATTTCTATTGCTCCTTCACCAAAAGTAGTAATATCGGAACAGCAAAAGTAGAGTCAAATATTGACAAATCACAAGGAAGAAGTTGAGGTGAGGAAATAAAAGGAATCCTTGAATCTAAGACCAAGATCCAAGCATCACAGTCTTAAAGCTCGAATAGAACTCGGAGGCCACCAAGTGCAACCATTTATCATCTTGCAGATGAAAAAGACAAACAGGTAAAACAACTTGTCCAAGTACACAAAACTGGTAAATGCTTGAGGTAGGTTTGGAACTCAGAACACACTGACTTGAAGTCCTGTTTATGATACACTGAGCCACCCAGCTGCTCCAAGATATTAGGGTCACTTTAAGGAGCAAATGAAATCATATGGTTGAGGTGCTTGGCAAGCCTTAAAGTGATCTTTAAAGGATAAATGTTGATTAGTTCAGCTCTTCCATTCTTCCTTTTCAGAGACAAGTTTAAAAGGCGGTCTAAAATCATTTATCAGTGATTGAAAAGTATGCTCATCTTTTTGTTTTGCCATTTCTTGCTTGACTTTTCCATCTGGAAGTCATTGCTAAGGAGATCAATCCCTTAAGAGACAATAAATTCATTTCCCCAAATGTCCTTTGGTAGAAGGCGTCCTTTGTCCTTTCTCTCTAAACTCTTGTCAAGCTTGTCTTATTATCCCCACACATTGCAACACAAGCCCAGCATGGGCCAATTCAAAGATAGAGATGTTGGAATTTAGGCCAGAGCATCTTTTTTAGCCTCAGTCTCACATAATGGGTAAAGTATCTCCAGCTGGACAGGGCATAATGGAAGATTTATTAATATAACACAACATCGCAATCACCATTGAGATCACTTCACTCTTTGATCAGAGTTAAAACCAGGCAGGCCCAGCAAGGGGTCCACATATTTGAAGAGAAAAGCTCAGAGATACTGAAAATTAGGTTGCATCCACAATATCTGCCCACATATCCATTAATAAGGATTTTTCCCATTTTTTCATCAGAATATATTTTTTCAGAAAATGATGAGAGCAGACAAATTATTGTATGGGAACCCTTTCCCTGCCCAGCAGAACCATAGCTATCACCTTAACCTGGTCAAATAGAATAGAATTTGCCCCAAGAGTTGGAAGGAGGAGAGTGATGAAACTGCTTAAAGATTCACCAGTCACAGGAGAGTTCCTGGGATACACCAGAGTAGCTGCTGGAGCACAGCAGATGAAGAAAGCTGTTAAGAGATGCACGTAGGACGATGGAGGAAGTTGTCTTCTGAAAGGTTCCTAGTTGAAAGAATTCATCTGGCTAAGCAGACCCTATGCTAAGTCCATGTCTGTCTGTAATCCTAATTCCATGTCTAATCTTAATTCTATCATGCTACACAAATATTACATTTATTTTCATCATCCATTGTGAGAAAATTCACTAAGCTTTTCATAAGCTTTGGTACAAAGCTTATTTTATTGGCTATATATCCCAGAGGCCTTTAAGAGTAAGAGAGGTTGTACAAGTATACACACATGTGTGCATATATACATATGTATATATAAATATATATGTATACATACCCACATATATGTATATATAATGCATATATGTATACATACCCACAAAAATATATAATGTATATATGTGTGTGTGCATGTATATGTATATATGCATGTGTGTATAATGGAATATCACTGTGCAATATGAGATAGTCAGACAAACAATAGGTCTGACCAGATGCAGAGGGAAGAAAGAAGAACCAAGACAATTATGGACACTATAACTATAAACATGCTTATGTAACATCACTAAAAGCCCGAAAAAAATGTGGATGCAATTAATAAACCTAGCCCTAGAGAACAGATAAAAAAATGGAACCCCTTAGAGATGGGTATATGGATAGAGAATTGAGATACACTCTTCAGATCTGCTTACAGTGTTTGCCCATTTTGCTTAATTATTTTTCTTTGTTATAATCAATTAATTATTCAATAAGCACTTATTATATGCTTACTATATGCCAGGCCCTATGCCAATGCTATGGATACAAAAAGAAACCCTCAACGAGCCTATAATCTAATTAAGGAGACAATATGCCAATACATATATACAAAAAAAAGTGAAATAATAAAAGGAAGACGCTAGAATTAAGAGGTTTTCAGCTCCCCATCTTAAGCACAAAGAACTATGGAATGAAAATAAAGACAGCAATAATCTGTCCCCATCAAAAAAAAATCTCTATAATGCAGAGGTATATGAAGTATGTGGGTATGTGCCTGGGGTGTTATAGCAGTCTAGCATAAAAGGTAAGGGAAAGTTAGGGCAGGGGAAAGACTACTTGCCCTCCAGAGATTAAGAGAGAAGAAAGCCAGTAAGGGAACCATCTTAAGATGATGAATAACCAAATCAGATTGATTAGCTAATTGATGGAGTGAAAGGAGACCTGGAGTTGACTGTGGTTCAGATCATGAGATTCTTATTACAAAACTCACACAAACTGAAGAAAGTTGGAAAAAGCCATCAGATAATATACATATGATCGAAATAACATTCCCTATGAACATAAAGTACAAGTGACAAATAGATGTAATATATTAGATCTGGTAGAGTGTCTGAAAAACTTTGGACAGAATTTTCCAATATTGTATAAGAGCAGCAGCAATAACAATAAAATTCAAAGAAAATGAAAGTCTGATGAAGTTTTACAGATAGCTGCAATAAAAAGAAACAAAAAGGGAAAGGAAAAAGGGAAAGACATTCCCAGCTGAATGCATAATTTCAGAGAACAACAAAAAGAGATGAGGTTTTCTTCAATAGTCAATGCAAAGAAATAAATGAAAACAATAAAATGGGAAAGACAAGAGATCACAAAACCATTGGCGCTGACCTGAATCATTGTTGAAAGGAGCCACATCCAGAATTGATCATCATATTATCTTGTTGCTGTGAACAAAGATCTCCTTGTTCTGCTCATTTCACTTAGCATCAGTTCATGTATGTCTCTTCCAGGCCTTTCTGATTTCAAAAATGCCAGTTCCAATGATCTTGTGGTGAAGAGAGCTATCTGCACCCAGAGACAGGTCTGTGGGCACTGAGTATGGATCACAACATAGTATTTTCTTCTTTTTCATTTTTCTTAGAGAAAGTTTCCTGTAAAAATAGACATGATAAAAGAAAGTTGATATCCCACTCCTAAAGAAGGATAATGCCAAAGACATTTAAATTAAGGAACATTTCATTTCATACACCAGCAATATTATGCTTAAGATTCTGCAAGCTAGGATTCAGCAATACGTGAACCGAGAATTAGGGAAAGAGCAGGCAGAGGAACGAGAGACCGAATTGCTAACATTTATTGAATTATAATGAAAACAATAGAATTCTAGCAACAAAACAAACAGAAAACATCCACTTATTAATCACTGACTACACTAAATAAAGCCTTTCACAAAAGGTGTCAAGTCCTCAAAGAAATATGAATAACAGATCATCTTCCTTTTCTCCTGAGGTACATGTATGCAAGTCAAGAAGTTAGAACTAAATATGGGACAACTGATTGGTTTAATATCAGAAAAGGAATATGATAAAGTTGCATATTGTCACCTTGTTTATTCAATTCAGATACAGAGAACTCATGAAAAGTGCTGGTTGAATCAAAAAGGTAGAATTAAGCTTGCTGGGAGAAATATCAACAATCTCAGATACACAGATCATAGTAGACTCATGGCAGAAAGTAAAGAAGAATTAAGAAGTCTTTTGAGGAGAGTAAAAGAAGACAAAGAGCTGGCTTGACGCATAAAATAAAAACAAAGCACAGCAAAAAATTAAGATCAAGGCAACTGGTCCCCATTACTTCCTGGCAAACAGAGAGAGAAAAAATGGGAGAAGTGTCAGATTTGATGTTCTTGGGCTCAAAGATCACCGCAGATGATTACTGAAGCCATGACATTTAAAGATACTTGTTTCTTGAAAGGAAAGCTATAGCAAATCTGAACAGCATACTAAAAAGCAGAGACATTCCATCATTGATCAAGGTCCATATAGTCAAAGATCAGGGGTTTTCCCAGTAGCAATTTCAGGCTGATTTTGTCCATTCTTCAAGCCCGGAAGGTCACATACTTGCCTCTCTGTTGACCCGTGGGACTGCTGGTTAACTCATCTTTTACCATTCTAAATGCTGCTTCTCCTATAAAAGCTTTCTGGATTTCTTGGTTGAAAGTAGCAGCTCTTACAATCTCCCTTCTACCAAACTTACCTGGGTCTATAACCCTTTTCAAGACTGCTAACTTCTTGAGGGCAGCTGCCCCTGCTTTTCACCTTTGAATCCTCTTAGCATGCAGGGATGTCATGTACCTGGAGCTAACTAAAGAAATATCATCTTCCTCCATACTGCCTCTTGATCCTCTTTTTTATTTCCCACTAACAGGTTTTTTTTTAATACATTTGTACCATTTTCTTAGTATTTCTTACATTTCCTAATACAGCCTTCCCTTCCCTCTCCTTATGGGCCAGCTTTTACTTAAGCATCCCTAGCATTTGATAAAAGTAAAATCAAAACTCACAGCTTTTACCGCCCTCTACCTCCTGACTCCTGAGCACCTCAAAATCTGGTTTCTGCACTTATGCCACCTAAATCATTCTGTTAGCAGTCCTCAGTGATCTCTTCATTGCCCAAATCAATGGGCTTCTCTCTCTCTCTCTCTCTCTCTCTCTCTCTCTCTCTCTCTCTCTCTCTCTCTCTCTCTCTCTCTCTCTCTCTCTCTCCCTTGCTTCAATCCTACTATATATTTCTCATAGGAACTTTGAAGCAACTTATTCAAAATCTGAGCTATAAGGAAAACTGAATGCTGTAGAATCATCATTTCAAGTTGTGGTGTGGAGAAAACTTTTCAGAGTCCTTTGGAAAGAAAGAAGATCAAATTAGTCAATATGTAAATTCAGGTTGTTCACAAGAAGCTTAAATACTTTGGTCATATAATGAGAAGATGGGACTCGTTGGAAAAGACCCTCATGTTGGGAAAGATTAAAGACAAAAAGAGAAGGGAGAATAGAGGATGAGATGGATAGTGTCATGGAAACACTGAACATGAACTTGGACAGATTTGAAGAGGTAGGGAAGAATAGAAGGACCTGGTGTGCTGTAATCCATTGGGCCATGAAGAGTCAGACAAGTGAGGGACTGAATAACAAGATGGACCCTGTGGGGAGGGGTTTTAGTGGACTGGGGTAGGCTGATGAAAGATTGTGAGAGGAAATGGTCAGTGTTCTCCAGGGGAAGTCTTCAGGACCTTCCCCCAGGGCTGCTATTTTCCTTTCTGGATCTTAGTGCCCTGAGACATAGCTGAGGGTCCCAAAAAGAAGAAAATGGACTTTCTTATAATGGTTTTCAAATTCTTATCCATCTCTTTTGAGTTGGAGTGACCAAGGAATCCAGGGCTCTAAGCTTCATTTGTAGGAGGATTGTCAAGGTGAGAATCCTACTTCAAATTCAGTATTTTACTGGGTTTATAGTTGCATGTAGCATAACATAGTCTTTATTATACATCACTGATATGGGCCTATATTTTTTAGTTGTCAGAGAGTGTCAAATGAACAGTCCACAATACTCTCTAATTATGAGGCCAATTAAAATGTAATCAGGAAATATTTAACAAAAGAAATAAAAATACAATAATACACAGACAATACTACATTGTAAAATGAGGTCAAAATGCCATCTGCAGGCATCCTTGTGTACAAATTAGTGGCTCTGATTTCTATATTTAACACTCTGCCTCTCCCTCTATTCTTCCTCTCCCACTTCTTCCTCCCCATCCCATCCTGCATCCCCCTTCAGCCCTAGGAGTTTAAGTGACTTACCCAGAATCATAATTCACAAAGGTAGCATTTGAACTCAGATGTTTATGGTCCCAAGGGGAGCCATATTTTCCCCCATAATTCACAAAAAGCCACTGGATAATGTCAAACACAAAATCCTTATGAAATATACCAGCAAGTCAAATTAATTTCTTTCCTCTCCAGAGAGAATTTTAGAAATATTAGCTAATTAAATTTTACAAAAGACAATTCTTTTTCAACAAACCAACATATGGTCAAGAGTGGGGAGGGGAACACATAGAAAAAAAAACAACATCCCTGCCACATATAAAAACAATGGAAATATTTGTGGTTTTACCCTTGATAGGGTGGATGCCATTAATGTCTTTCATACCTGGATTGTTTCTTGAAGAAAATTCAGTGAAATGGCCTAATGATCCAGGGTTCCTTTTTAAGCATGTGAGATTCTCTTCTGTGATACCCATAATCATGTCCAAAAGAAAATGCTTTAGAAATGATTCTCACCAGCCCATTTTTGAATTTTAAAATCACATTGTATTGATATCAAAATCAGGGCACAGAATATCATTTTTCTTTGTCTTGCCTCATTGTATATTTTGATGCTTTGATTATGGTCAATATCCAAGCCATTTCCAAGACTCATTCCAGACTGGTCCCAGTGGAACAGCTTTATTGACAGCCTAAAAAATATGGCCAATTTTCAAGCTCTGATTGATTTTTTTTTAATTACAGGGTTGTTTGTTTGGATTCAAACATGGATGATTTATGAATCCTGGAGATTTGAAGGATAATAGATACAAAAGGTTTCAAATAATTTAATTCATCTTGATATTTAATCTGGGTCTTTTTTTCTCATAGTTATCACTTGCTGTGTGAATATATGGGGCTACATATTTTTTTTTAATTTTTTTTTATTATATATATATATATATTTTATAATATTATCCCTTGTATTCATTTTTCCAAATTACCCCCCCTCCCTTATTCCCTCCCCCCGACGACAGGCAATACCATACATTTTACATGTGTTACAATATAGTCTAAGTACAATACATGTGTGTGAATATCATTTTCTTGTTGCACAATAAACATTAGAATCCGAAGGTACATGCAACCTGGGCAGACAGATATTAGTGCTAACAATTTACATTCCCCTCCCAGTGTTTCTTCTCTGGGTGTATCTACCTCTGTCCATCATTGATCAACTGGAAGTGAGTTGGATCTTCTTTATGTTGAAGATTTCCACTTCCATCAGAATACATCCTCATACAGTATCGTTGTTGAAGTGTACAGTGATCTTCTGGTTCTGCTCATTTCACTCAGCATCAGTTGATTTAAGTCTCTCCAACCCTCTCTGTATTCCTCCTGCTGGTCATTTCTTACTGAGCAATAATATTCCATAACTTTCATATACCACAATTTACCCAACCATTCTCCAACTGATGGACATCCATTCATCCTCCAGTTTCTAGCTACAACAAAAAGAGCTGCCACAAACATTTTGGCACATATATGTCTCTTTCCGCTCTTTAGTATTTCTTTGGGATATAATCCCAGTAGTAGCGCTGCTGGGTCAAAGGGCATGCACAGCCCGACAACCTTTTGGGCATAATTCCAGATTGCTCTCCAGAATGGCTGGATTCTTTCACAACTCCACCAGCAATGTATTAGTGTCCCAATTTCCCCACATCCCCTCCAACATTTGTCATTATTTGTTCCTGTCATCTTAGCCAATCTGACAGGTGTGTAGTGGTATCTCAGAGTGGTCTTAATTTGCATTTCTCTGATCAGTAGTGATTTGGAACACTCTTTCATGTGAGTGGATATAGTTTCAATTTCTTCCTCTGAGAATTGTCTGTTCATATCCTTTGACCATTTATCAATTGGAGAATGGTTTGGTTTCTTATAAATTATGGTCAGTTCTCTATATATTTTGGAAATGAGACCTTTGTCAGAACCTTTGTTTTTAAAAATATTTTCCCAATTTGTTACTTCCCCTCTAATCTTGTTTGCATTAGTATTATTTGTACAGAAACTTTTTAGTTTGATGTAATCAAAATCTTCTATTTTGTGATCAATAATGATCTCTAGTTCTCCTCTGGTCATAAATTCCTTCCTCCTCCACAAGTCTGAGAGGTAGATTATCCTCTGTTCCTCTAATCTATTTATTATCTCCCTCTTTATGCCTAAATCATGGACCCATTTTGATCTTATCTTGGTATATGGTGTTAAGTGTGGATCCATATCTAATTTCTGCCATACTAATTTCCAGTTTTCCCAACAGTTTTTTCCGAATAATGAATTTTTATCCCTAATGTTGGAATCTTTGGGTTTGTCAAAGATTAGATTGCTATAGATGTACCCTTTTTTGTCCTTTGTATCTAATCTGTTCCACTGATCTACCGGTCTATTTCTTAGCCAATACCAAATGGTTTTGGTGACTGCTGCTATATAATATAGCTTTAGATCAGGTACACTTAGACCACCTTCCTCTGAGTTTTTTTTCATTAGTTCCCTTGCAATTCTTGACCTTTTATTCTTCCATATGAATTTTGTTGTTATTTTTTCTAGGTCATTAAAATAGTTTCTTGGGAGTCTGATTGGAATAGCACTAAATAAATAGATTAGTTTGGGGAGTATTGTCATCTTTATTATATTCGCTCGGCCTATCCAAGAGCACTGAATGTCTTTCCAATTATTTAAATCTGATTTTATTTTTGTGGCAAGTGTTTTGTAATTTTTCTCATATAATTCCTGACTTTTCTTTGGTAGATGGATTCCCAAATATTTTATACTCTCAACATTTGTTTGGAATGGAATTTCTCTTTGTATCTCTTGCTGTTGCATTTTGTTAGTGATATATAAAAATGCCGAGGATTTATGTGGATTTATTTTGTATCCTGCCACTTTGCTGAAATTTTGAATTATTTCTAGTAGCTTTTTAGCAGAGTCTTTGGGGTTCTCTAAGTATACCATCATGTCATCTGCAAAAAGTGATAGTTTAATTTCCTCATTTCCTACTCTAATTCCTTGAATCTCTTTCTCGGCTCTTATTGCCGAGGCTAGCGTTTCTAGTACTATATTGAATAGTAATGGTGATAGAGGGCAACCTTGTTTTACTCCTGATCTTACTGGGAAAGGTTGCAGTTTATTTCTATTGCATATTATGCTTACTGACGGTCTTAAATATATACTCCTGATTATTCTAAGGAATAATCCATTTATTCCTATACTCTCAAGAGTTTTTAGTAGGAATGGATGTTGGATTTTGTCAAATGCTTTTTCTGCATCTATTGAGATGATCATATGGTTCTTATTAATTTGATTATTAATATGGTCAATTATATTAATAGTTTTCCTAATATTAAACCAGCCCTGCATTCCTGGAATAAATCCTACTTGATCATAGTGTATTATCTTGGAGATGATTTTCTGAAGTCTTTTTGCTAATATCTTATTTAAGATTTTAGCATCAATATTCATTAAGGAGATTGGTCTATAATTTTCTTTCTCAGTTTTCGATCTACCAGGTTTAGGTATCAGTACCATGTCTGTGTCATAAAAGGAATTTGGTAGGACTCCTTCATCCCCTATTTTTTCAAATAATTTATATAACATTGGGGCTAATTGTTCTTTAAATGTTTGGTAGAATTCACATGTGAATCCATCTGGCCCTGGGGATTTTTTCCTGGGGAGTTGATTAATAGCTTGTTCTATTTCTTTTTCTGAAATGGGACTATTTAAGCAATTTATCTCCTCCTCTGTTAATCTAGGGAGCCTATATTTTTGGAGGAAGTCATCCATTTCACTTAAGTTATCAAATTTATTGGCATAAAGTTGGGCAAAGTAACTCCTTATTATTTCTCTAATTTCCTCTTCATTGGTGGAAAGATCCCCCTTTTCATTTGTAAGACTATCAATTTGATTTTCCTCTTTCTTTTTTTTGATCAAATTTACCAAAGGTTTATCTATTTTATTGGCTTTTTCATAAAACCAACTCTTGGTTTTATTTATTAATTCAATAGTTTTTTTACTTTCAATTTTATTGATTTCTCCTTTTAA
Organism: Sminthopsis crassicaudata; assembly: GCF_048593235.1. Classification (NCBI taxonomy): domain Eukaryota; kingdom Metazoa; phylum Chordata; class Mammalia; order Dasyuromorphia; family Dasyuridae; genus Sminthopsis; species Sminthopsis crassicaudata. Next base: position 7,371,983 of record NC_133620.1, on the reverse strand, counting down.
TTTTTGTATTTCGAGTTTAATTTTTGGTTGGGGGTTTATAATTTGGTCTTTTTCTAGCCTTTTAAGTTGTAAGCCCAATTCGTTAATCTTCTCTTTCTCAATTTTCTTCAAATAAGCCTCTAAAGATATAAAATTTCCCCTTATTACCGCTTTAGCTGCATCCCAAAGATTTTGATATGATGTCTCATCATTATCATTATCTTGGGTGAAATTGTTAATTGTTTCTATAATTTGCTCTTTCACCCAGTCATTCTTTAAGATGAGATTATTCAGTTTCCAATTACTTTTTGGTCTATTTACCCCTAACTTTTTACTGAATGTAGCTTTTATTGCATTGTGATCTGAGAAGAAGGCATTTATTATTTCTGCCTTCCTACATTTAATTTTGAGATCTTTATGTCCTAGTATATGGTCAATTTTTGTATAGGATCCATGAACTGCTGAGAAGAAAGTATATTCCTTCCTATTGCCATTCAGTTTTCTCCAAAGGTCTATCATACCTAGTTTTTCTAATGTTCTATTTACTTTTTTAATTTCTTTCTTGTTTGTTTTGTGGTTTGATTTGTCTAAATCTGAGAGTGCAAGGTTGAGATCTCCCACTATTATAGTTTTACTGTCTATTTCTTCTTGCAGTTCTCTTAACTTTTCCTTTAGAAAGTTAGATGCTATACCACTTGGTGCATATATGTTTAGTATTGATATGGCTTCATTATTTATGCTACCTTTCAGCAGGATATAGTTTCCTTCCTTATCTTTTTTAACGAGATCTACTTCTGCTTTTGCTTGATCTGAGATAAGGATAGCTACCCCTGCTTTTTTGGCTTTACCTGAAGCATAATAGGCTCTGTTCCAACCTTTTACCTTTACTCTGTATGTATCTCCCTGCTTTAAGTGTGTTTCCTGTAGGCAACATATTGTAGGGTTCTGCTTTTTGATCCAATCTACTATCCGTCTCCGTTTGATGGGATCGTTCATCCCATTTACATTTACAGTTAAAATTACTAATTCTGTATTTCCTGCCATCGTATTATCCCCAGATTATGCTTTTTTCCCTTGACCCCCCTGATCCCCCTCCCCGATATTTAATTTACAGACCCCCCTTGTGACGCGCAACCCTCCCTCTTTTTTTTTTTTTTTTTTTTTTTAGGATCCCTCCCCCCTCCCTCCAAGTCCCTTCACTTATTCCCCTTTTCCTTTTCCCTTTTCCTCTCCCCCCTTTTAATGAGGTGAGAGAAAATTCTCTGAAAAACAAATATGTTAATTATTTACTCTTTGAGCCTCTTCTGATGAGAGTAAGATTCACACAATGATTCTCCCCCTCACTAAGTTCCCTCAGATATGGTGTATTTTCTATGTCTCTTCCTGGGATGTAGTTTCCCTCTTTTTATCACTCCTTCCCCTTTTTCTGAACCGACCTCCTTCCCTTTACTACACCCCCCTTTTTTTCTTTTATATCAGTAAAATCAAATTATCCTTGAGTATTTTTTATATACCCACAACAGAGTTACAGTTCTCAAGGGTTCTGTGTACCTTTTTCTGTTTCTCTTCAGTCTTGTGGATGTAGATCAAATTTTTTGTTTAAGTCTGGTTTTTTTCTTAGAAACATATAGAATTCCTCTGTTTCATTGAATGACCATCTTCTTCCGTGGAAAAAGATGCTAAACTTAGCTGGGTAGTTCATTCTTGGTTGCAGTCCTTGATCTTTTGCCTTACGGAATATCAGGTTCCAGGCCCTTCTATCTTTTAATGTGGAGGCAGCCAGATCTTGGGTGACCCTTATTGTGGCACCTTGGTATTTAAATTGTTTTTTTCTAGCTGCTTGCAGGATTTTCTCCTTTGTGTGGTAATTCTGCAGCTTAGCCACAATATTCCGTGGTGTTCTTTTTTTAGGGTCTATTTCAGGAGTTCGATGAATTCTTTCCACATCTACTTTCCCTTCTGTTTCTATTATCTCTGGACAGTTCTCTTTGATAATTTCCTGTAAAATAGAATCTAGGCTCTTTTTTTGGTCATAGTTTTCTGGAAGTCCAATAATCCGCAGATTATCTCTCCTAGATCTATTTTCCAGGTCTATAGATTTTCCCAGTAAGTATTTGACGTTGTTCTCCAGCTTCTCATTTTTTTTGTTTTGTTTGACTGATTCTTGGGTTCTCTGTGAATCATTCATTTCTATTTGTTCCATCCTGACTTTTAAGGAGTTATTTTCTTCTTTCACAGTTTTTAGTTCTTTTTGTAAATGCCCAATTTCGTTTTTAAATGAATTGTTTTGCTCTATTGAATTTTTTTCCATTTCCCTAAATTTTTTTTTTTGAGAATTATTTTCTTTTTCCAATTCAGAAATTCTATTTTCTTGAGACTTTTTTATCTTTTCCAATTCAGAAATCCTACTTTCCTGTGTTTTTTTAACCTTTTCTAATTCACTAATTTTGTTTCCCTGCATCTCCTGTGAATTCTTTATTTTTTCCAACTCCAATTTCAGGACGTTATTATTCTCTATCATAACTTCCCTTTCTTTTCCCCATTTTTCTTCGATCTCCCTCAATTTCTTAAGAGCTTCTTCTAGGAGAGAGTTATGTGATGGGGGGCAGGAATCGTTCCCCTTTAGGTTGTTATCTTCTGAATCTTTGCTGTTAACTTCCTCGGGGTTGGATACCCGCTCTTTCTCTGTATAGAAGGAATCTATAGTTTTTCTAGCTTTTTTGCTCATACTTAAAAAATGTTTTGGGGTCTGTCCCTGGGGTAGGAAATTATTTACTTCTTTACCAGCTTCCTCCCAGACCGGATGGATGCAGCGGCCCCTGCGCCCGAGCTAAGAGAGAGCTCTGGGAGAGAGTTCCCCACCCCCTCCCTGGAAGCGCCTCAGAGGTGATTAGCACTGCTGTGCTTTGAGGGCATAGAATAGTGAAGACAGCAAGAAGCTCAGCCTATGTGTCCGGGTGGGGAGTGGATGTCTGCAGCAGGTGACGTGAGAAGCCCCTGCGCTCAAACTGGAAGTGTCTGCCAGAAACCGCGGTCCCTAGTTCAAAGGTTCCGCTTCTCTGGGACTTCCTGGAGCTGAGTTCCACTCCCTCCAGCTAAGCTAGGCAGTGTGTGTTGCCTTGGGCCGTATCCACCCACTTGTCAGTCTCTTAACTATTCTCAGGAGGTAGCTGAGGCCACACCCCCTGGTGCCCAGATCTGTGCCTGAGTCACCCCCAGGGTCGGGAAAATCTAATCTGAGTTTTAAAATATTTTGGCTTTCTCTTCTGAACTGCTAAATAATTAGCAGAGAAGAGCTAACAGCCTGTGCCAGATTCCTTTACCTCAGTGGCTTCTCTGATCCCAGAGCCCCTCCCAGCGCAATGGGCGCAGTGTGCCCCTACCCCACCGTCTGTGCTGGTCTTTCTTATTCCTCCCCTGAGAACTGACCTTTCCTGTTGAAACTCCAGATTCTCTTCAGCTGGTAAGTCGTGCTTCCAGTCCTTGTGGTATCTATCAGTCCTGAGCTAATTTTGAGACTTAATTTATCTAATTGGTTGTGAGGGAGTGAGGACGTTCACTGAGTCGTGTGTTTCTTCTCCGCCATCTTGGCTCCGCCCTCACATATTTTTTATTGTTTATTTTTTTGTGAATGGCAGGAGGTGGGATGCAACTTTACTTTTATCAGTGTAAGGGACTTAAGATTTGGAAAGGCTACCCACTATTACAGCATGGCTGCCTGGTCTACACCCAATAAACAGTCTTAGAGTTGGGCACAGAGATGAAATACTTTGATTGGGTTTACACAGGCAGATTAGTTTAGAGACAAAATTTGATCCTGCATTATTTTGACTCAGTCAAATATCTGTCTACTCTGCCATGTTGCCTCGCTTGGTAACATTATATTGGGGGCAAGGGTATCAAACCCTTGTCATTTCTTCCTATATCCCCCTCATGAATATACTATTGCTTTATTATTTCCTCAAGATATTAAAAATTAGAATTAAAAGTTTTTAATTTCTAGCTGTGTGACTCTGGACAAGTGTCTTAACCCAAATTGCCTCAGCAAAAAGCAAACAAAACAAAACAAAACCAAAACAAACAAACAAACAAAAACAAAAACACATTTTTTTCAATTATTCAAGCTAAAATATTGACACGTAATATGCCCTCTCTTGTAAAAAAAAAGAAAAAGAAAAAGAATGAGAAATAACTATTCAAAAAATCATGCTCCATTTCCCCCTTAAAATCCCTTATTTTTCCATTGAGAAGATGGGCATGTGCTTCAATACCAAATTTAATTATTGAATTTCATCTGAATTCATCTCTCTGGGAGTGTTTTTGAGAAGAAATCAATATCATGGATTTATTTAAAGACAGAGGACTAGATTAGATGAACTCTCAATCATTCATTTGATCTTTTTATGTCTATAATATGCACATACACACATACATATAATTTATATCCAGGAAAAATGAAACATGGAGTTAAATTCCTTACTATGGAGAAAAATAAATAATAAAAATAAAACTCTTATTTTGAATATCTGCCAATTTGGTCTTGCATAAATCTGGAGTGTGACTTTTTCATACATGTTCACACAAAAATAAAACCATATTATTGTATAGCTCAAGAAACATCTGTGGTTCCCTACTAATTCTAAAACAAAATGCCATTTTTCTGTTTAGTTTTTATTTAGTCTTTCACAATCGATCTCCAGTCCCCACAATGATGCTTTGCTTCTTTTAGAATTTACAATATGTCCAAATTCTCCCATTTGCTGTTCTCCGGTCTGGTGGTGATCATTAGTAGACATACGATGTCCTTCATCCTGTACAGCAATTTTTTCTTATCATAATTCCCTTCAAAGTTTTCTTTGGATGCTCACAAGATGCACAGAAAAAGGGGACTTTCAGAACGTTGGAACTGACTGTATGACATTGAGACATTGGTAGAGGATCACCTAGCATGGTGTGCCCTCATCAGAAAAAGGGCTATGCTTGAAGAGCAAAGCAGAATTTGATTAGCCCAGAAGAAACATGAGATGAATAAAATTAGAGAAGCCCCCCAAAAGTTCAGAGGGACAGTTTGTGGCCAATCTGTGATGGAGCATCCCGAGCTCATGTTGATCCCCAGCCATGATTGGATACAGTGGAACTCGACTCTAACATAGTGATGACATGTTGGTCCTCTTTGAAAATGGACAGTAACCAACCAACCAATATGCATATCACAAATGGAATATATGCAGAACCTTTTAAGGGGCCCTCATTTCAGAACAGATTTGCATCATTGTCTCTATCTGATTCCATACTATATTTGACCCACCATCTTGAACTTAGCTAATTTCATGTCCTGCCTCTAACATTGGTCAGTTATGTGACTCACTACTAATTAGGGATGGACTTCCAGTCTGAGAGGATGAAGAGAATTCCTGCAGCAAGGCATTAAACCCTGGATGGATTGTGTTTCCTTTTGATACTCACATATACCCAGTTTTAACTATCATGTTCCAAAGGAATAATGTCCAGTCAAAACTATATTGGCGAATTTTTTCCCCTGACGTTGTTTTCATTCACTTTTACTCATGTCAGACTCTCTGTGACCCTATTTGGACTTTTCTTGGCAGAGATACTGAAATGGTTTTCCACTTCCTTCTCTATATCATTTTGCAGATGGGGAAACTGAGGCAAGCAGGAGTAAGTGACTTGAAACAGTTAGTAATTATCTAAGGTCAATTGAAACTAAAGTCTTTCTGACTCCAGGCCCAATGTTCTACCCACTGAACCATTTAGCTGGGTCCTTTCTCTTTTTCCTATTGCCCTTGCCTATTATGTCTAATCATTTAAATTTCTGCGAACTCTTTTATTTTGTGTTTTTGACAAAGAGACATAAGAACCAACTAAAATATAGTGTTTCACTTCACAAGGAAGTTGCGAAAATGTTAGTCCTGCCACATCATATCTTTTTCAGTAATTAGAAACTTTTCTGCTCCCAGGACTCCAAGGCACATCTCTCTTTGGTCTCAGGACTCACCCTATTTCTTCTCTGACCCTGAGAGCATCCTTGCATGTATCCTTTCCCCTCTAGAGCCATCTGGTTCCAGTGGCAGGACATAGATCAAGATAACTGGAGATGATCCTGGATGGAATGGGATACCTGGGCATTCGGAAGCTATAATAATGCATGAAAAGCCTTTTGCTATCCCTTGAAGGACCATGAAAGTCTAAAACGATATTGTCATTATTTCATTCTCAACTTTCTCTCTGATGGAAATTGCCCTGAAGTTAATTACAATCTGACCATTATTCTTTTACACTTTCTCTTCAATAAGTTGTTATTATGCTATCATTTTCCTACATTTTATTATGCTAATTTACTATATCATATATTTATTCTATTCTATAATATACAGTATTATATATTATTTCTGTTTCCACATATATCTACCTGTCTTTCTGGATACCTATCAATAATATTTGTTGTGTGTAAAAATTTTGTCCCCTGTGCTAGTTTTTAGGCTCTTCAAAGACAGGAATTGAGCCTTCCTTGCTTTTCCTTACACGGGATTCTCTGTCTCTCATCTCTGTGTTGTTACATTCACTGTCCCACATGTCTGAAAGGATCTCTCTCAGCCCTTTGGACTCTTCAAATCCTGATCTTTAATCAAAATTCAGCTCTTAAACTACTTTCTATAAGAAGCTTTCCCCAGTCCCAGAGGCTTCCTCTCCAAAGGTATCTTCCGTCTACTTACTAATTATCTAAAATATACTTTTTTTTTTGTATGATTTCTCCCCTCTTAGAATGTAAATTCCTTAAGGTTTTGCTTTATTCAGTATTTGCTTTGCCCAGGACCTGGCACAGAGTGAATGTTTAATAAATGTTTGTTAATGGATGGTTTAACTGATTATTTATGTTTCTGTCTTTCCTGCTTTTCTTATACTCTATTTTACTGTTTATTAAATGTTTGAATAATGAATGAATGAATGATTAATTGAATGACTTAAGGAATCGAAAATATTTAACCTGGCAAAGGAAGCTATGTTAGTTGTCATTAAGTATTTGAAAAGATTGTTATATGGAAAAGAAATATATATATATATATATATGTATATATATATATATATATATATATATATATATATATATATATATATATATATATATATATATATATATATATATATATATATTTTTTTTTTTTTTGCTTAGTCACAGAAGAGGAAACAACTAGGAACAATGAAATGAATAGAAGCTGTCAAGAAATGCTGGGCAGAGGAAAAAAATACTCTATTATAACAGTGACACTTTTCCAAAAGTGGAATTGGGCTGTCTCCCCATCAGGAGTGTACTCATCCTCACTAGTGGACTCCTGATGGCTGGCCACTTGGTAGGATGGCTTATGCAATAGTGGATTTCTCTTCAGATATTGGGTGTTTTTCTTTCTGAGGTCCTTTCTTTCCCTAAAATCCTGTGCCTCTGTGACCAAGGTTTAAACCCTTCCTCTGCTACTTTCATCTGACTTTAATGCCTTTGGAGAACACTTCACTTAACACTTGCTCCTCATTTTTCTCATTTGTAAAGTGAAGGAGTTGGACAAGGTTACCTTGAAAACCTTCAAATGTCTGCTCTTGTAATTCCTGGTGACATACGGTTCCAATCTGGTGACACTAAAGAATATATTCCAAGTTAGAAATGAGCCAACAACCATAGAAATCATGACTTTGTCAAAGACTGACCAAAGGAAGGAAGAGAACAGCCTAGGACAGTGTACCTACAGCTGGGACTGAGAAGGTTTCACCAAAGCAGGGGCAGATGAACACAGCTCAGACTTGACTTCATGGGTAGTCATGGGCCAAATTCTTCATTGTTCACTCCAATGAGCATGGCCAGTGGAGAGGAAGGCTTTGGAAGGTAATGAAATTATTCAGAGAGCAACCAATGGGAGTATGTCAGCAAAGCCCATCTGTTCCAACAGGCTGCAGCTCCCCAGGACAAATATTCTTAGGACCAGTATTGATTGATTTGTCCTTTTTTAAATAATAGCTTTTGAATTTCAAAATATATACATGAAGATAGTTTTCAACATTCACCCTTGTAAAACCTTGCGTTACAATTTTTCCCCTCCCTTCCCCCATCTCCTCCTCTAGATGGCAAGTAATCCAACATATGTTAAACATGTGCAATTCTTCTATACATATTTCCACATTTATCATGCTGCAAAAGAAAATCAGATCAAGAAGGAAAAATGAGAAAGAAAACAATGCAAGGAGACAACAGCAAAAAGATGAAAATGCTGTGATCCACAGTCAGTTCCCACAGTTCTTTCTTGGGGTGCAGATGGCTCTCCATCACAAAAAGGCCATTGGAACTGGACTGAAGCACCTTGCTGTTGAAAAGAGCCACCCAGTCCATCAGAACTGATCATCGTATACTCTTGCTGTTTCTGTGTACAATGCTCTCTTGTTTCTTCTCGCTTCACTTGCCAATAATTCATGTAAGTCTCTCCAAGCATCCCTGAAATCATCCATCTGATAGTTTCTTATAGAACAATAATATTCCATAACATTCATATCCCCTAATTTATTCAGCCATTCTTCAACCGATGGGCATCCACTCAGTTTCCAGTTTCTTGCCATTACAAAAAGGGCTGCCACAAACATTTTTGCACATGTGGGTCCCTTCCCCCTCTTTTATGATCTCTGGGATACAGACCTAGTAGTAACACTGCTGGATCAAAGGGGCCTCACAGTTTGATAACCCTTTGGACATAGTTCCATATTGCTCCACAGGATAGTTGGATCAGTTCAAAACTCCACCAATAATGTATCATTATCCCAATTTTCAATATCTGCCCCAACATTCATCATTATCTTTTCCTGTCATTTTAGCCAATCTGAGAAAGGTATAGTGGTACCTCAGAGCTGTCTTAATTTTCATTTCTCTGATCAAGAATGACTTAGAACATTTTTTCATATGACTGGAAATGGTTTTAATTTCTTCATCTGAAAATTAATATCCTTTGACCATTTAGACTGATTCCTCTTAACCAAGATTATGGCACAAGAAAAATTTGAACTTGAGGAAATTAGGGATGAGATCATAATCCATGAGCATGAGCTGAGAATGTAAGAGGGGAAAGAAAAGGACAATTAGAAAGATTCCCTTCTGAGTTCTTAAAATCTAATAAAACCAACCATAGTCCAGGGCTAAGATATCAAAAAGAGCAGATATCAAGAACTGTGGTTCTGTGAGAAAGCTTCTTGTGTCCATTGGGCCTTATAGTCATCAACCTAAATATGGCTCAGTATAAAAAATGTTAGACTTGGATCTTAGCCTGAACTTAGGCTTTGTTATTTATTAGTCTACATGACCTGAAGTGACTTAATTATGTTTTCAGAATTTGTTATCTCATTTGTACAATAGGCATAATTATATTTCTAATACTTTATTCATGGCTTTTTGTTAGGAGCAAAATAATCCTTCAATCTATATGTATTTATTTATTAAATGCTTACTACCCTCATCTTTGCACTCTCCTACTGCTAATCAATTATTTCTGAGATTGTCTTCCACTTAAACAGTATATATCTTATATATTTATTTATTTGTCTATTTTAGTCACCATTAAAATGCACCCCTTTTGCCCTGATCTTTACCTGTATTCATATCACCAGTGCTTAGCAAAGTGCCTTATATATAATAGGCATTTAACTAATAATTGAATCATACATGAAAACTAAATACAAGATACCTTTGAAGATGAAGCAATAGGACCCTGGGATTGGGAGTGGGCAAGGCTACATGGAGCATAGCAGGGCTTTCAGGAGAAAAAGATGTGAAAGATTTGGAAATCAGGGTTCTGCAAAGCTATCTTTGCATGTATTTGGAAATATAAAATGCTATTTTTAAAATGAAAAAAAAAAGAGGGCCTGAAGAGAAAGTGTTCCAAGATTGGGGGCAGTTAAATACAAAGTTATAGAGCTGGGAGATAGAGGGTCTTAATCTGAAACACAGCAAGGAGATTGTGATTGTTTGGCCTTTCTTCTTGCAGAGGACTTTAGGAAGGTAATGTCTTGACTTGGAAATAAATTGGATTTAAGTGAGGCAGGGAGGTATAAAGACACAAGCCTCATTCTTTCCTTCAGTGTCATTTGATTCCCGTAGCGACACACAGATCAGGATGACTGGGGATGGGCACAAATGTGGTGGGAGACTTTCACCCTTATAACTGAAGATCTTTCCCAGATTTCAGTTTGTCTGAGATTAACACCCATTCACTGATTAAAGTTAGTTGAGAAATGAGGCAATAAGTGATCTCTTTTACCTACTCAAGTCAGAAATTATGAATTTACACTGAGTCCGAACTTATAACACTCAAAGAATGACCCAGTGAGACTTGGACTGGGAACTAATGGTGATTAGTGGTGAGAGCTAGAATGATTTGGGTTTAAAATAGAGTCATTTGAATAACAATAGGCTTAATCAATCCTGATTTTCCAATTCTGAATTTCAAGAAATCATAAATGAAACTACATGAAATTTATTGTCTTAGATTTTTGTTTGCTTGTTCATTTTTTAAAATGATAGAATAAATAAGTAGGGAAGAGGAAAAAATCTCGTCCACCAAAAAAAAACAAAAACCCAATATCTTGTGGGGTTTCAGTGATCAAAATTTTAAAAGTCTTCCAGTTTAACAGACAATGATGTCATTTGAGAAGATATATGACTTGAAATGAAGATTTATTGATCTTGAGCAGTCATTACACTCTAGTAGACCATCTTGGCAGGTGGGCTAAATCCTGTGGAGGGTAACTGAAAGTCTCCCTTCTTGTAAGTGAGGTAGGAGGGTGTCTCTACTCCAAACTGGTGAAGTGAATAAGAACCATTTTGTTCCAATGGCCATGAAAGCAGCCAACCAGGTAGTGTGGAGTGCTCAGATCTTGGGTAGACACTGAAGTTGCCAAGCTCATCCACTACAACCTGGACCATTGTTATTCATCCTGAATTTTTTTTTTTTTAACCATTAGACTTTAATGATTCAGAAAGAGAGAGTTATGCTGAAGACTTCTTGTGATACTGCCTTTCTCAAATCCAATCATTCACAGGATGTCAATGGAGGATGAGCAATGTCATAGGCAAAAAGCCAAAAATTTAGTCCCTGCTCTCAAAGAAATCACAATATCCTGGGGGAGAGAATCTGTAAACTTCTACACATATTTAAGATACATGTCAATGAGAGGGAATTGAAAAAGGTGCCTTTGGAGCTGATGTAAGCCTAGGAAGCCAGGAGGCAGAGCTGAGCATGAAGAGCATTTCAGGCATGGAGAAGACCAGTGAAAAGTCACCTTAATGGAGTGCCATGTGTTGACAGCAGGAAAATAAGTCATTGGAAGTTTATGGAGGGAAGTGAAATGCAAGAAGAAAAAGTGAAATGCAGGTAGATGGGCCTGAGTTGTGATTTTGAGACAGGATTTGAACCCAAGCATCCTTGATTCCCCATTGTCAAGTCCGGGCTAGCTCCTCTGAAGGGCTCAGAATAAGTCCTTGCCCCATGTTAGGCGCCAAAATGTGAAGTTCTGTTGTCTCTCAATTATAATCCTTCCCTGGGAGGAGGTTTCTTTTCTGTGAATCCTTTTCTCTGTGAGCAGGTTTCTTGGGAAGCTTCTGGAGCCTCCAGCCAGAGAGAAGGTAGAATCTGGAATCCTCTTCTTTCTGAATCCTTGCTCTGAATCTCCTCAAGCTTCTCTGAAGTTCTCCTGGGAAGTCTTGTCTTTAACCCAATCCAGACTGCGTCCTTCCAGACTGCCTTCTTCCAGACTGCCTCCTGCTTTTATCCTTCCCGAGAATGGGCTTGTGGGTACTCCAGGGGCTTGTGGGAACTCCTTACTGACCAATGAGCAAGCTCCTTTTAAAGGTGTAAACTCCTTCAAAGGTTTGAACTAAAGGTGTGAATTCTGAGCTAGAGAATTGTTAAGTACCATTCTAAATTAGACAAACAAGTTAGCACCTAATAATCCTTACACCAAATCAGTTCTCTATTAATTGTATGAAGCTGCCTCCTCTCTCTTCCAGAGAATCTGGAGGTAGAACACTACGCCATCATCAATTTTCTTGAGCTTCAGATTTATAATTGCCCATTGGGAGGCCTTTGATGTCACTTTGGTGTCCAAGCCCCCATGCTTTCTGTCCCCTTTAGAAATTCTACTGGTTCATCCAAAGGTTTGTGCTGATATCTTATTACTGAGTGATAGAATAGTTTATTTATAAGATATCCATGTTACAGTCTTGTTGTAACCTTGAATACATATGTTCTTCTAAATCCTTTTCCTTAGGGGGTCCCTTGGTGTGACTGCTCCCAGTGGTGGGTCCTTCCCATCCCACTTAATGCCTTCTTTCTTCTTTGCAATCCTTTTACTCCCTGGCTTTCAATTTGCCTTTTTCCCAAGTGCAAAGTGTCTGAAATGCCCTTGAAGGAGACCTGGCAAAGAAAACACCTCCTATCAGTTCTACCAGCCAGCAGGAAGCTTGCTTTCTTCCTCCTCTCCCGATAAGCTACTCAGAAAATCAACTATTTCCTTCCCTTCAAATTATGGGCAATTATTCAGATGCTTGTATTTGGCCCAGTTAACCCTCCCATTACTGTCTCCCCAACTGGGAAGGGAGATCCTGTCCAAGCTCTGAGGACTGAGGGGGCTCTTGGGCAAACATCAGAACAGCAGGAAAGGCAAGATGGGGCTTGTGGAATGATGCTTGTCTAAGAAGAAATTACCATCCTGTCATTCAAAGTGACCTGTCATTCTGTCATTCATTCTACTAAGAATTAGTCCAGTTTGACATTTGTTAAGTGTTTTCAGGAAAAGAGAGAGAGAGAGAGAGAGAGAGAGAGAGAGAGGGAGGGAGGAAAGAAGGCAGAGACACAGATAGAGAAAAAAAAGATCTAGAGAGGAACAGAAAGAGAGAGAGAGACTTAAAGAGAAACAGAGACAGAGATTTAGAGAGATACGGAGATATAGAGACAAAAAAAGAGACTAAGAGAAAAACAGGAGAGAGAGAAAGAAAAAAATACAGAGAGACAGAGACAGAGATGCAGAGACAGGCAGAAAGACAGAGACAGAGAGAGACTGAGAGAGAGAAGGGAGGAGGAAGGGAGGAGAAAGGGAGACTGAGACAAAAACAAAAGACAAGAGAGAGACAAAGAGACTAAGAGACAAAAACATAGACAGAGACAGAGACTGAGAGGAGGACAAGGGAGGGAAGAGAGAGAGGGAGATACAGACAGACACAGAGAAAAAGACATAGAGACTTAGAGAGAAACAGAGACAGAGAGAAATTGAGAGACAGGAACAGAGACAGAGACCGAGAGACCAAGAGCAACTGAGAGAGATAAGGGAGGAGAGGGAGATAGAAACATAGAGTGAAAAAGGCAGAGAGACTGTGAGAGACAAAAACAGAGAACAGAGAGACAGAGACATAGAGAAAAACAAAAAGGGGAAGAGAGAGAGAGAGAGAGAGAGAGAGAGAGAGAGAGAGAGAGAGAGAGAGAGAGAGAGAGAGAGAAAGAGAGAAAGGTTCTCTTCAAAACGAAGATGTGAAACAACTTTAAAGGGCATTTAGTCTAGCCCACTCATGTAACAGAGAAGATAACTGAGGCAAAAAGAGGGGAAACATCTTGTCCAAAGTCACTCAGATAGAGATAGAAGCAGGATTGGAATCCAGATTCTTTGATTCCAAAGTCATCACACTCCCTGTTCCATTTTCAAAACAGCAGTTGTGTCCTGCTCTCTAAACCTCACAAAACATCATCCAGACAAACATGATCATTTTTTCAGATGAGAAAACTGAGGCTCAGTAAGATAGAAAATGTACTTCAGATCTTTTGGGACCTGTATGTTCAAGAATGTTTGTGGCAGCCCTCTTTGTAGTGGCCAAAAACTGGAAACTGAGTGGATGCCCATCATCCACTGGGCCCATCATCCACAGAATGGCTGAATAAACTGCAATATATTAACATTATAGAATATTATTGCTCTGTAAGAAAGAATATTATTGCTCTGTAAGAAATGATCAGCAGGATAATTTCAGATAATTTCAGAAAGGCCTGGAGAGATTTACATGAACTGATACTGAGTGAAATGAGCAGGACCAAGAGATCATATACTTCAACAGCAATACCATATGATGATCAATTCTGATGGGCGTGGCCCTCTCCAACAATGAGATGAACCAAATCAGTTCCAATAGAGCAGTAATGAACTGAACCAACTACACAAAGCCAAAGAACTCTGGGAGATGACTATGAACCATTACGTAGAATTCCCAATCCCCCTATTTTTGTCCACCTGCATTTTTATTTCCTTCACAGGCTAATTGTACACTATTTCAAAGCCTGATTATTTTTGTGCAGCAAAAGAACTATATGGACTCTGGCCCAAGTCTGCTCCCCCCATACCTTGACACTCACTGAGCAAGACTGAAGGGAGGAGGCAATATATTGGGTGGTAGGGTCAGCTCTGGAGTGGGAAAGACCTGGGTTCAAGTGTGAACTTAACTCAGTTTAGAGCCTTTTCCCCTTCCACAGAAGGTGCCCAATTTGCAATCCAGACATGCTGGCCCAAAACCCGGCAGAAGGGGAGCAGGCTGCAGACTGAGCTCATAGTATAAAAGTATCATCCATATAAGCCTTTGAAGAGCCACAAAGCCTATGTAGTCCAGGGCCCTCATTTTATGGGTGAGGAACCTGAGTCCCCAGGGAGATAAAGTAGTTTGCCTAAAGCTACATTGATGGTAATCATCAGAGGGATATTTGAATCCACAAACTCTTGAGTATAGAAAAAAGTAACTTTGTATACTGAGGCACAGTGAGTCCCAGGGTAAGAGAAAGGCAAGATGATCGTCATCATCTTCAACCCCAACTGGCCCTGCTAGCTGCCGTTACTATAACACGTTACTGCAAAACAGTCAAAGCTAATAGAACTTTTTTTTTTCCCTGTCGTGAATGGGATAAGACATTGGGGAAAGTTTATTTTTAAATTTCTTTTTGCTAAATCCAATATATGCATACATATTTGTACAATTATTGTGCTGCACAAGAAAAATCAAATCAAACCAATAAAAAAAGAAGAATAAAATGCAAGGAAACGACAACAAAAAGAGGGAAAATGCTGTGTTGTGAACCACCTTCAGTTCATTGGGGAAAGTTTCAAAAATAGTTCTATAAGAATTATTTTGGATGATTTTATCTCCTAGACATGGATCTTTGCCCATTAATTGTAAAGTGCTTTGAATAATCAGGTTTAGAGAGGTCAGTGTTAAATTTTAATTCTGAAATTGCCTCTGAATCTTCTCACAAGGGCAAGAGAGAAGAAGCCATCACTCATAGAGGCATAGGATGAATTGACAGGGGAAGTGCAGTGCTGGCTGTTACTTCTACACTGAATACAAAGATCATGGTTTGATCCGAAGGGAAAAAAAATGATGCAGTTTCCAGGTCTAGGGTAATGACATTGATGGATCGATTTCCCTCCAGAGGGTATTCATCATATTTACTCCCGTCTCAGAACATGTATGCCTTCTCATTCTGGGACATTCATGTCTATGGTTTTCCAGGGTTCTATAAGGGAAATGACACTGAATAATATTTTTAAAAATCTTTGGGTTTAAAAGCTGGATCTACAGTTTATCTTATAAGAATACAGTTTATTTATTAATGAGCTAGAACAAGTTACCCTCACCTTCTCTAAACCAATCAAGTAGTTTGAACAAATCTCTAATATTCCCTCTGATTTTAAATCCTAAACGGTGCCTTTTTTGTTTTTTTATTAATTTTATAATTATAACATTTTTTGACAGTACATATGCATAGGTAATTTTAATTATCCTTTGCACTCCCTTCTGTTCCGAATTTTCCCCTCCCTCCCTCTACCCCCTCCCCTAGATGGCAGGCACTCCCATACACATTAAATATGTTATAGGATATCCTAGATACAATATATTGTGCAGAACCGAATTTTTTTAAACAGTGCCTTTTAAAATTATACTGCCTATAAACCTTTGAACATGGTGGTCTTGTCTAGATGTCCTAATCCAATAGGGCAACTTTGGCTTCAGAGAGAAATCACTAAGTATTAGTGATATGAAACCCGCAACTTCACCATACCATTTAATGGATATATTTTATTGAAAAGAATATAGTAGGAAAAAAGATATGAGATGGGGGATATTATTTATTTATTTTAAAGTTTTTTTTTTTTATTTTCAAAACATTTACCTCTGCAAAACCTTGTATTCCAAATTTATTCTCTCTCCCTTCCCCCCATTCCTTCCCTTACACAGCAAGTGATCCAATGTGTTAAACATTGCCATTCTTCTCTACATATTTCCATAATTATCTTGCTACACAAGAAAAATCACATCAAAAAGGAAAATAAAATGGAGAAAGAAAACAAAATGCAAGCAAACAGCAAAAAATGTGAAAGTACGGTGTTGTGATTCACCTTTATTTCCCTCTCCTCTCTCTGGGGGCAGATACTCTCTCCATCACAAGATCATTGGAACTGGCTTGAATCACGTCATTGTTGAAGAAAGCCACGTCCATCAGAATTGATCATTGTATGCTGTATGAAGATGTATTCTGATGGAAGTGGATATCTTCAATATAAAGAAGATCCAATTCACTTCCAGTTGATCAATAATGGACAGAAATAACTACACCCAGAGAAGGAACACTGGGAAGCGAATGTAAACTGTTAGCAGTACTGTCTATCTACCCAGGTTACTTATACCTTCGGAATCTAATACTTAATGTGCAACAAGAAAATGGGATTTACACACATATATTGTATCTAGGTTATATTGTAACACATGTAAAATGTATGGGATTACCTGTCATCTAGGGGAGGGAGTAGAGGGAAGGAGGGGATAATTTGGAAAAATTAATACAAGGGATAATGTTATAAAAAATTACTCATGCATATATACTGTCAAAATTTTTTAAAATAATAAAAAAATTTAAAAAAAAGAATTGATCATTGTATAACCTTGCTGTTGCTGTGTACTATGATCTCCTGGTTCTGCTCAGTTCATTCAGCATCAGTTCATTTAAGTCTCTCCAGGCCTTTCTGAAATCATCCTCCTGATCATTTCTTACAGAACAACAATATTCCATAGCATTCATATCCCATAACTTTTTCAGCCATTCTCCAGCGGAGGGGCAGCCACTCAGTTTCCAGTTTCTTGCCATTACAAAAAGGTTTCTACAAATATTTTTACACATGAGAGTTCTTTCCTCTTTTTTGAAGATCTCTTTGAGATACAATTCCAATGGAAACACTGCTGGATCAAGTATGCAGTTTGATAGCCCTTTGAACATGGTTCCATATTGTTCTCCAGGACGATTGGATCAGTTTCCAACTCCATCAACAATGTATTAATGTCCAAGTTTTTCCCACATCCCCTCTAACATTTATCTTTATCATTTTCCTGTCATCTTAGCAAATCAAGTGTGTAATGGTACCTCATTAATGTCTTAATATGCATTTCTCAGATCAATTGTGATTTAGAGAATTTTTTCTTGACTAGAAATGGTTTCAATTTCTTCATCTGAAAATGATATGTTTATCTTCTTTGACCTTTCATCAATTAGAGAACAGCTTGTGTTCTTATAAATTTGAGTCAATCAATATATTTGAAAGTATTAGTGATATAAAACCCATAACTTCACCATACCTTTTAATGGGTATATTTTATTAAAAAGAATATAGTAGGAAAAAAGATACAAGATGGGTGATATTACTTATTTATTTTAAAGTTTTTTTAATTTTTTTATTTATCAAAACCTCAGATGTAATTTTTTCCCATCTAACACAAAAACTTTTAAACTTAATATCATCAAAATTATCTGTTTTGCATTTCATAATGATCTCTAGTTCTTCTTTGACCACAAATTCCTTCCTTCTTCTCATATATGAGATGTAGACTATCCTTTTCTCTTCTAATTTGCTGATAGTACCATTCTTTATGTCGAAATCATGAACCCATTTTGATCTTATCTTGGTGTGGAATATTAATTATGGATCAATGTTTAGTGTCTGCTATATTCCAATTTCCGCAGCAATTTTTGTCAAATAGTGAGCTCTTATCCTAGAAGCTGGAGTCTTTGGGTTTGTCAAACATTAGATTTCTATAGTGATTGACTATTGTGTCTTGTGAACCTAATATATTCTTCTTATTAAGTACTCTGTTTCTTGGCCAATACTAAATGGTTTTGATGACTGCTGCTTTACAATATATATTTTAGTTCTGGGATAGCTAGGCTACCTTCATTTGCTTTTTTTCAGAAATTCTTGACCTTTTGATCTTCCAAATGAATTTTGTCATTATTTTTTTCTAGCTCCATAAAATAATTTCTTGAGAGTATGATTGAAATGGCACCAAATAAATAGATTAATTTAGTTGAATTGTCATGATCACGCTATTTATTAAAATAGCAAATTCTTGTGAGGAAAGATAAGAAAGAGAGAGAAGCAGCATGGTGGAGAATAATTAGGAGGAAAACAAAAGAGAGAGAAACAAGTAACTTGTCACTGAAGTATTATATCAACTACCAGGGCAGAAAAAGAGATATGGAATTTGGAAAATACTTCAGAAGGTCAGCCTCAAGGGAAACCATAGTAGTGATTGAGAAGTTCAATTATAAAGACAATGGCTAGAATTCTCTCACTTCCAAAATGAGATGATTTGAGAAATCCTTGAATTATTATGGTGATATTTTCATCTTTCAAAAGATTAAAAAAAACAAAAGAAAAATATTGTGTTTCTATTTCTAACATAGAGGAACATTCCTGTAGAAAAGTAACTATTCTCTCTTAGAATTTGTTACACACAGAGAAAAAAATGTAAGTATAATCTGACAGATTTCAGGATAACATATTTTAAAGGGTTTGTTGGAAAGGAAGTTATTACTTGAACAAAAGTCTTGAGGGGAAGTTAGCACAGGAGAAAAGGAATGGATAGGAACAAACATCTGAAAAAAAAAACAGGAAATAATTCCATTGAAGAGAGAAAAAAATGGGATTTATTCACAAAAACAGTGTGGATTCATGAGGAACTCACCAATCATGTCAGCACTATTTATTTGTTTATTTATTTATTTATTTACTTTGAGTGTACTGATGATTGAGGCAAACTCAGGTAACTGAACAGACTGTACACTATTCATATGGAAATACTATCAGGCATTTTAAAACTTAAAAAGAACCTGGGCTGGCAAAGGAAATGAAGGACAAAAACAACTGATTTTTATGTATTTTTTTTTTTATTTTACCTGCATTGGGAGAGGGAAATTAAAAAAAAAAAAAACAACACAGATCTAAGAAGGGAAAGTTCTTTTGTTTAGAGTGAATAGGATGCTGATAAATGACAATAGAGAGAGAGAGAGCAGAGCTACTCATTTTTTCTTCTTTATATTTTTTTTTCAGAAGAAAATCATCTTTGAACTGGAAGTGATAGGAAAAAATGACTAAAAGCAAGTTATTACTCATAAAAAGACATCAGGGGAGCACTCCAGTTCTTCCTTTTTCAATCTAGGTCATATGGATCAGATGATCTACATCCTTTGGTATTATTTAAGTGTTTACTGTTGTCGATAATATTGAGATATCATGGGGAAGAGAGAAAGGAAGGAAATATGTGTTTATATAGTACCTACTATGTGCCAGACACTAAGCTCTGCATTTTTAACAAATATCATCTTATTTAATTCTCAAGGCAACTCTATAAAGCAGGTTCTATTATATATTTTATATATAAGGAAATTGAGGCAAGCAGAGATTAGATGACTTGTTATGGTCACACACTTTAATAGTATCTAAGCCTGGACTTGAACTCAGATTTTTCTGACTTTAGACTTAGTAGTCTATCCATTGAACTCACCAGCTTTTTCATGGAAGAGAATGGATTTACCCCAAGGTTAAAGAAGGATAAATTATTTTCTTATCTTTGGAAGAAAAAAGAGAGAAAATAAGTCTGCTAACTCTAGATTAGTGATCTGTATTTTCATTCTGAGGAATAGATCATTAAAGAGATGAAAATCTAGAAAAGTACATGATGATTCATATCCAAGAGAACCAGCGTATCTTTATCAAGAGCATATTGTACCAGACTAACCTCATTTTTATTTCTAAAGGAAGAATAAAACATTAAATAAGAAGAATTTAACGTAGCAGTTTACCTAGATTTTGACAAGGTTTTGCTATCTAATACTATTCTTGTGAAGAAGATAAAGAAAAATAGATGAAACAATAATAAAAGCATTTGTGTTAAGAAGAGGTTGGATGAATATAACCAATAAATAGGTGTTATTGGGTCAGCATCAATGCTTCAGAAATATATATGCATATACACATAGATGTATATCACACATATACATGCACTTTTGTATGTATATATATAGAGGGATACACACACACACACACACACACACACACACACACACACACACATATATATATATATATATATATATATATATATATATATATATATATATATATATATACCTATACATATGTAGTAGATAGAGGGCAGGACTCAGAGGCAATAAGATCTGAATTCAAATCTTATTTGTTACTTCTTAGATGTTTGATCATGGGCAAATAAATGACTTAACCTTCCCGTGCCTCAGTTCTTCATAGGTAACTTGGGAATCATGTATTGTATTTACATAATTTATGTATATATGTTTATACATTTGCATATACACATATATACCTATCTGAGAACACACACAGTATTTATAAAGTGCTTTAAGGTTTACAGAGGTCTTTCTCTCTTTTAACCCATTTGATCCTCAGAAAACAGGAGGTAGGTGCTACTATTAGACTGAGGCAGAGAAAAGGAAAGATATTTGACCATGATGAAAATCGAACAAAGAATTCCTTTCTTTGAGTCTTGCCCCAGGTCTGCACCATGAAGCAGGCAAAAGTGTCCAATAAAGTTGTCCCAAGACTCTGTCCTTATATCAAAACTAGTTATCCCTTGCTATGGCCGTCAATTTTCCAATAATTCAAGTCTTATAAAGGAACCTAGCAGTTCCGGGATGCAGAAGGATCTGGTGAGATTTAAGCATGTAACAGTATCTAATAACATGCAATTCAAGAGGGATACATGTAATTAACTTCTCCAAAGATAAGATATGGGTGAAATGATTAGACAATAGCTTTTCCTTAATTGTTCTGGGGAATTGGGTGAATTGTAATCTTATTCTGAGGACTCCCAGAATACTTAATAATATTCTGAACTGCAGTTCCTTGATATAGAGAGACGCTCATTTGGGGTGTCAGGTTACATTTTGAACATAATAATATGTGAAAGACATTGAAAATCGGAAGCAAGTATAGAAGGAAAGAGAGAATAGTGAAGAATCAGACCCCATGACTTAGAAGGATTAGTCCAAGAAATAATGAATGTTCTGTTTGGAGAGGAGAAGACTCAGAACCACACAAAATTAGATTTCAATTATTAGAAAGACAATTATGAGACCAGGGATTAATTGCATTTGCTTTATTTGGTCCAAAGGGGAAAAAAAAAACAATTTCCCATGAATAAATCTGTCCAAAATAGAAATGGGGTTCCACATTAAGAGATGGTGTCTCCCTCTCCTTTCAGGTCTTCAAGCTGTATCTGGATGGAATAGTTTTCACATATGAGTTGAATTAGAAGTCAATGTGATCTCTTCCAATTCTTAAATTCTTCAATTTTGTAAATGCACATATTGTTTAAAAGAGATCTGCCAAAGGTATTAGAGGCCTTGTTTTTCCTGATTCACTGGTTGGTTAGAGGTTAGCAATGTAGCCCTTCCTTTAAATCCTTACTACAAGACAATTAGATTCAAACAATATTTTTTTTTCACATTTGACAGATGAGACCTTTGGCTAATATCTTATTTCAGTACCACATCTTGGCAGAGAACCCTGATCTCTAGCAGATCCAATGAAGCAGGAAAACCCATGATGGTGATGGATGTAGTGAGATCTGTCATCTGAAGACCAGATGAATGGCTGAATTTCATAGCAGAGATTCCTCTAAAGTGTGGATTATATTTGATGGTCACTGAGATGCTTTCCAACCCAAATATTGTGTGATAATGTGAATTTTCTGCTTATACCTATTCTACTTCTAGTATACAAAGGATAAAATCTTATGGGAGGTGGAGCAGCATAAGGCTCAAGTTATTTACATGTTTTCTCTCTCATTAGAATATTCATTCCTTGAGTTTTTGCTTTTTTAGTATGTGTATTCTCAGCATTAACACAATGTTTGGAACATTGTAATCACTTAGGTGCTTATTCACTGACTAACACCTGGCAGAATTCTAGAAATTATGACTAAAGGGGTAGTGTGTGAACATCAAGGAAAAAAAAAAGAAAGCAGTGATGAATTCATTAAGAATATATTATAAGAATCTAATTACCTTTTTGAAAAGGTTAATAAACTGGCAGGTAAGGGAATTGTATACATATACACCACATATCTTAGTAAAAACTTAAAAAGTGTCTCATGTAATGCTTATTATGACAGACAGACAGGCAAAACCAGACAGATTTAGCTAGATGATTATGCAATTGGAATAGATGTAAAGAGGAAGAATTGTTCAACGGCAACAGGGAAGAAGGTATCTGTCAATGACATATAGCTGTTAAGAACTTTATTAGTGTTATGGAAGTTAGAAGGAGTATACTAGCTGGAGGGCATCGGTGTGAGTTGACTGAGATGGGATGATATCCTAAATAAATAAAAGTAGTGAGAAGTAGGGATGCATTGGGAGAAAGGAGAGGTAGGATGGAGTAAATTATCTCACATAAAACAGATATAAAGAAGTTTTTAGAAGGGAGGAGAAGATGGGGGGTAGTTTTATCTACTTGAAACTTAATCTCATTGGAATTGGCTCAAAGAGGAAATGCCATATACATAACTCAATTGAATAATTCTTGTCACTTTATCTTTCTGAGACTCAGTTTCCTAATCTGTAACTATTCAATTGGACATAAAGGATGACAGCACAGACCAAATGGGTGAGCATGGAATAGTTTATCTGTCAGATCTATGAATAAGAGAATAAGGGATGACCAAACAAAAATAAAAATTTCATAAGTCTAGTTCTTATTTTTATTCTACTTTAAACCTGACTGTATGTCAGTAGTCACTGCTCCTAATTCTGCCTTTGGAAGGACACTGAATAAAGTGAATCCCTTTCACATGATTCTCCTCCAAATCCAGGGAGGCAGCATTCATGCTGAATAGCAATACCTGAAGCTCATGTTTATTTGCTTATTACTTAATAATCTGGAACAGAGAAAAAACAAGCAAACACACACACACACACACACACACACACACACACACACACACACAAAGATCATAAGACAAGAGACCTAGATATGGAAGAAATCTTTTGTTCAAAAAAAAAAAAAAAAATCCCAAGCTCCCTCATTTCAGGGAATTCAGATACAGAGAAATTAATTGATTTGCCCACGGTTCTATACTCAGTAAATAGCAGAACTTGGATTTGAATTAAGGATCCAGGATTCTCCATTAAAATATAAGCTTCTTTTGGACAAGGGCTGCTTTGCTTTAGTTGTTGTTTCCCCAGTGCTGGTCCATAGATTCTGGATGACGAGAATGATAAGACTCTTTTTACAATGCACTGTCCTCCTTTCACTGTGTCTCAGTATATATTTATTACATCAAAATTGTAGGGCTTCTTAAAAATCTCCTTTGGTTTACAAGGTCCCTGTTTATCTGCCAGTCATTAAATTGTCTCCTTTCAAACAATGAGCTGCTCAAGATAAGACTTTATTTTTTCCCATTAATAGAATGGCCTCCTGCCCATTTTCATAATGGACTCAAGTCATCAAGGATTGGTTAAGATGCTCATTCCATCTCTTGCCTGGAAGGATTTTGCTGCAAGCTGAAAATCTGCCTGCCATGGAACATTAAACAGGTATTCTCCTGTTTTTCAACTTTGTGGTCTCAATTTCCAAGAGTCGTCCGATAGAAAACAGATGCAAATTAAGGGCTCAATTCACAAAAATAATAGGTAGCGTTTATAGAGGCTTCCTATGGAGATGAGTCAGAAGAAGTGTGAAAGGCACAGCTAGCACTTTCCACTGAACTATGTGCTGTTACTCTTTCATAAATATTCTCCTCGTTCGCTTCCAAATATTGACCTTTCTGTGCTCAACTCGGAGACAGCCACTGGCTCCAACAGAGCACAGGAAAAAAAAAAAATCTGTTTCAGATAGTTCAAATTTTCTCACTGCTGCTTTTGTTTCTGCATGGCCTGCTGGGTATTTTTTAGGTGTGCCAGAGTGGTCTGTCAATTCAATTTAACTCAACCCTATTACAATTCAACAAATATACATGAAGCCCCTCCTATGTGTGAAGCATGATTGTTGGAACTGGGGATACAGTAGTTGGCAGAGTGGAGTTAAGAAACTTAGTGACTGTGCTACATGACTCAGTTTCCTAATCTGTTATTATTCACATGGATCAACACTTTGCATATTCCCTCCAATAATGCAGGTCACCATTCCTTCATTGTTCCCCATCCTGGGCCATCTGGGCCATGTCCTACAGAAAGAAGGAAGGTGGGGAAAGTTAGGATGTGGCATCGGTCTAAATGCTGAAGATCTTACTGAGTTTCTGTGGACATCATGAGGACACCAGTAGAGCAAGACGAATCATCATTTATCAATCACTCTATTCCCATGAGCAGTCCATCTTTTTCCTCTTGACACTCTTTATAGATCTTTCTCTTTGAAGGTTCTTATTTTGCAGTCTGCTCCACCCATCATGCATACCATCAATCTTTGTGTGGGATCCATTCTCTGTTTGGCTGGCAGCCAAATCACAATCCATGAGAAAAGGGGAAAAAAAAGTCAGGAAAAATAGGGGCCATGTAGTGCTGTGGAATAGAAGAGGCAGCTAGTGGCACATTAGGAATAATCCAGGATCAAGAATCAAGGAAACCTAAATTCAGATCCTGCCTGAGATACAGTAGCTGTGTGATCCCGGACAAAGTACCAACTTCCGTTTCAGTTTCTTAATCTGTAATATGAAAATTGTAGCACCTGCCTCCCAAAAGTGTGAGGATAAAATGAGGCAATATTTGTAGAATTGCTCTTCAAGACTTAAAACTCTTGTTATTAGTGGGTAGAATCTTGAACCTGGAATGAGGTTTTATATCATGACTAGGTTAGCTGAATGAAAAGAGTGGAAGCTCCCAAACTTCTAAGCAAGGATGTTATAGTTCTTGAGAATCCTGTTTCAGGCTTTTTTTTCTCCTTTTGAACAGAAAGCAATACAAGGCTCCAGTGGTAGATATGAAAGCACCAAAAGTTCCCCAAAATATCTTTGTGAGCATGGATTGTTAGTGTTCTTCCATAATGACTCTTTCAGCACACTGAGATTGGAGGATAGAAAACAACCAAGGACAGAGGATCATGGGTCAAAGGTTCCAGTTCTTACAGCAGGACCTTTGTATTTGGAATAGATCAGGGCAGATTATAGAAGACATTCTAGATTTTTTAACTAATATTTTATTTTTCCTCAATTACATGTAAAATATTTTAGTATTTACAAAAAAAAGATTTGAGTTCCAAATTCTATCCTTCCTCTCTTTCCCTCCACTTTTCCTAAGATAGTAAGCAATCTGATATTATATATAGGCAATCATGTAAAATATTTATACATTAATCATTAAGTGTATAATGAACAAAAAAAGGAAAGGAAAGAAGGAAGAAAGTTAAGGGAGGAAGGAAGGAAGGAAGGAAGGAAGGAAGGAAGGAAGGAAGGAAGGAAGGAAGGAAGGAAGGAAGGAAGGAAGGAAGGAAGGAAGGAAGGAAGGAAGGAAGGAAGGAAGGAAGGAAGGAAGGGAGGGAGGGATGGAGGGAGGGAGAGAAGGAAAGAAGGAAGGAAGGAAGTGAGGGAGGGAAGGAAAGAAGGAAGGAAGGAAGGAAAGGAGGAAAGAAGGAAGGAAGGAAAGAAGGAAGGAAGGAAAGGAGGAAGGAAGGAAAGAAGGAAGGAAGGAAAGAAGGAAGGAAGGAAGGAAGGAAGGAAGGAAGGAAGGAAGGAAGGAAGGAAGGAAGGAAGGAAGGAAGGAAGGAAGGAAGGAAGGAAGGAAGGAAAGAAGGAAGGAAGGAAGTGAAGGAGGGAAGGAAAGAAGGAAGGAAGGAAGGAAGGAAAGAAGGAAGGAAGGAAGGAAGGAAGGAAGGAAGGAAGGAAGGAAGGAAGGAAGGAAGGAAGGAAAGAAGGAAGGAAGGAAGGAAGGAAGGAAGGAAGGAAGGAAGGAAGGAAGGAAGGAAGGAAGGAAGGAAGGAAGGAAGGAAGGAAGGAAGGAAGGAAGGAAGGAAGGAAGGAAAGAAGGAAGGAAGGAAGTGAGGGAGGGAAGGAAGGGAGGGAGGGAGGAAAGGAGGAAGGAAGGAAGGGAGGGAGGGAGGAAGGAAGGGAGGGAGGGAGGGAGGAAGGAAGGAAGGAAGGAAGGAAGGAAGGAAAGAAGGAAGGAAGGAAGGAAGGAAGGAAGGAAGGAAGGAAGGAAGGAAGGAAGGAAGGAAGGAATTCTCTGGAGGCAGAGAACATTTTTCATCATGAATCCTTTGGGAATGTCTTGAATCATATTGGCATATTAGCCAAACTGATAGATATTAAGTAGTACCTCAGAGTTGCTATAATTTGCATTCTCCAATCAATTGTGATTTCGAGCAGCTTTTCACATAATTAGTGGATACCTTTGATTTACCTTTGATTTCTTCATATGGAAACGGCTTGTTCATATCCTTTGATCATTTGTCAATTGGGAAATAACTTGGCTTCTTCTAAATTTGGCTCAGTTCTCTATATACTTGAGAAATATTTTGTCAGAGATATTTGATGTAAAAATTTTCCCCAGTTGTCTTCTCTCTAATTTTGAACACATCCAGGTTTGAAACAATGGTATTCACAGCATAATCTTTACTATGTTGCAAAAAAACCCCACATATATACGCACACACACATACTCACACATACACACATACACTCACACATACCTACACAAAAAATAAAGTGGAAAAATCTCTGCATTCAGAATTCATCAAATCTCTTTATGAAGGTGCAGAGCATTGCTCATGAAGGATCTTTTGGAATTGTCTCAGATCATTGTCTGCTGAGAGTTGCTCAGTATTTCACAATTGATCATTCTTACAATAATGCTATTACTTTATACTATATTTTCCTGGCTTTACTCCTTTTGCTTTGCATCAATTACCTAAGACTGTCCAGTTTTTATCTGAAATCATCCTGATGTCATTTATTCATCACGATTTTATTTCACTACAATAATACAGCACAATTTGTTCAGTCATTCCCCAATTGCTGACTATCAATTTCCAATATTTTGTCATCACAAAAAGAGCTGCTATAAATATTTTTGGAGAAATAAGTCCTTTTTCCTTGTCTTTAATCTCTTTGGGATATAGAACTAGTGCTGGTATTATTGGCTCAAGGAATATGGCACACTTTTATAGTTCTTTGGATATAGTTCCAAATTGTTATCCACAATGCTTGGACCAGTTCACAACTCCTCCAACATTGTGTATGAGTGTCCCATTTTTTCCATATTCTCTTTAATATTTATCATTTCCCTTTTCTGTCATGTTGGCCAATGATAGGTATGAGGTAACATTAATTCTGAGCAGTTTTGAAGGAACCCAGACAAACTACAAGGTAATAGTTAGTTGAAGAGTAATTTTAGCAAGAGGACTGTGTGTGAAACACTGTGCTAAGCAAGAAAGGGAAAATGCTAGAAGCAAACAAGTTTGTCTCTTAAGAAGCTGACATTCTAATGGGGGAAGACAACGCATATAAGAAAATGATGGCCAGGGAAAGCACAAAGATAGTGTAGAATTGATGGATATATTTCCAGGATTGGGAAAAATAAGGTAGATTAGATATATAATGGATGTATATATTTAGGTAGATGTATATAATTAGGCTAAAGAAAGAGGAAGAACAAAAAAGCTATGTGTATTGAGATCAATGGGGCTGAACCAATCATATTTCATTTTAGCTTTCTCCTGAGAGGACAATGATCTTTTGCTTAAAAATGGGTAGAGAGAATTAAAAAAAATCAAGGATATGTAACAATACCAACAACAATAAATAGTATTCATTTAACACTATAATTGTTTTCAAATCACTTCCTAGGAGTTATGTCATTAAATCCTCATGATAACCTTGGGAGGCTGATGTTATCATTATCTCTCTTTTATAGACAAGAAAAGTAAAGCTTTGAATGGGTTTGGTGACTTGCCCCAAGTCCCATAGCTAATAAGTGTCTAAAGCAGAAATTTGAACTTGAGTCTTGCTGACTAGGAGACCAGAGCTTTCTCCACTCTGCACAGTTTAATGTTCATTTGGTTTTTAGCATAGGAGCAAAGGGCCAAAGCCATTAAGTTCCACTTCTTTATTATTTTAGAGAACTTTAAATAATGAATTATTGTTATTATCTTTTTTTTTTCTTTTAGAAAACCATGAGCATCTGAAACTCTTACACTCATATAGCTTGTCAATCTTTGAAATAAGGGAATCCTTATCATTTAGCCATGGGCATAAATCTCCGATTTTTTACATTCTATGTATTTAAATGAATGAGCATTCCTCCCTCCCTTATGCAATTGTTTTCTGAACCTCATTAAAGATAAATATCCACCAAAAGCAATTAAAATTGATCTTATCTTTCCCCCAAGAAAATCTCCTTCAAGTCTATTTAAATAAACAAGTAAACAACTTAAAAGGAACAGAAAATTCCATTTAATACACTTTGTTTTTAGCTAGAAGGGGGAGGGAATAAAGAAGGCCACAATTCACCAGCCACCTAGGTCCTTAACAAAGAGGAAAGTTCACTGATAACAGAAAATGCCTCCCACTCTCTTTCCCATTAATATGCATCCCTTCAGGGAAGGATGATTGTATATGCTTCCTTGAAGCATCCACAAGTTGAACATCTTCCTCTTCTGTCTCTGTTGCCTGCCATTTTGTGCACATATTACTGGCTCTTAAAGCTCTCTTTTGTCGAGACATGAAGCAGAAAACTCCCCTAAATCTCAGATTCTGCAATATAATCCCAACCTCAGCTTGAGGCTCCCTTAAAAACTACAGCCTCCAAGATCCCTGACTAGCCCCTTCTTCCTACCAGAGTTGCCCTTCTGTAAGGCACTGTTAGACATAGCTGTCAAAATCACCTGCTAATTGAAGCATCGGGAGTGGATGGAATTCAATAAGAGAGAGAGTTCTGTAAGAGAGCAGAGAGAGAAAAATAAAGAAAGCTGAAAGCAGACGAGGCAAATGAAGCTTAGGTTTCAAATCATTTATTCAAGATAAGGAAGCTATTTAATTGGTAGAGGTAAGACTTGGAATCCCAAGGTCTCCCATTCTGCAGAATCCCTTTCACAGCATCATAGCAACCTGCTGCTTGCCTTACTAGCATAGGTAGCAAAATGATGAGTGGTCTATAAAAGCGACTTGGTTGTGGCATTTAACCAAAAAAAAAAAAAAGGGACATTAATAAATATGTAGGGAGATAGATACAAATAAATGAATGAATAAATATAAATAAATGATTCAAAGGATAGATAGATACATAAAAAGATAAATTCACATCAGCTGTATTTCCTCAAGCTTTATAGCTTTCTGAAAGAATATATTTCTGAAAGAGGAGAAAGAAACAAGAGTGGGCATGGGATGAAAAAAGCTGGAAGAATTTTGAACTTAAAAATAAACTAATGTTGGCTTCAGGACTCACTTTGCTTTCATAGATCAAAGGATTAATATCAGATTCTTTTTTTTTTTTTTCTATTTGTTCTCTTTACCATTCATTTGCTGCTATACATTTAGCAAATTTAGAGGTCCTTGAAATGCTTTTATGATAGTGCAGGGATAGTTGAGATGCTTTTGGATTTGTTATATAACTTTGATTACTCATTTTGTTTGACATTTTGTATTGGGAAAAGGTACAATCAATTATTAAGTATTTATTAAGCACCTATGATGAATCTGACAATGCACTAAGTTCAGGGGCTACACAGACAAAATGAAATGGTTCCTGCCCTCAAGGAGCTTATATTTTAATGGAAAAGACAACATGTATATATGTAAATGACAACTATATGTACATAAAACACAGGGTTGAGGAAAGGGGGGTCTGTAATGTGCTGTTGTCTCCAGAAGCTTTTGTAAGAAGAATTGTCAAGTACCGACTTAGCACTTAGTAAGAACCTAATATCTCTTTATCTCATTAGCACTTAGTAAGAACCTAACAGGGGTCTAGCAGTTAGTCAGGGTCAAGAATTATTTTCAGCTTTCTAGAGGAAAACAAGACCCAAAGATACAACATAGTACAAGAGAACTCCCCCAAAACCAGTTTCATTGCTTTTCCCCAGTGAAAGGGAGTAAACCTCTCATTAGGAGGCTAAGCTAGCAAATGATTCTGCCTTGAGTTGTTTCTTGAAGGAATCAAATTTTCATTAGCACTTATTTCCTGAGATTTTTTTTCTTTTCTAGACTAGTTTCAATTTCTAGCATCATCATTGTCATCATCATCATCATCATCATCATCATCATCTCTCTCTGTCTCTCTCTGTCTCTCTCTCTCTCTCTCTCTCTCTCTCTCTCTCTCTCACACACACACACATTAAAACTCAGCAGTTTTATACATGCATTTGATTCAAAGAGTGATTTACTGGTCAATCAATACTTCTTTCCTCTGCTATTGTATCCCCCATGTGATGTTATGATATTATAATTTTGCCCATCATCGAGCAAAATTATAGGAGTTTTCTTTCCAAATTAACCATGATTCCATCTTCTGATTTTACGAGATGTGTCCAGATCAAGAATACCATGGGAGAAATGGAAGGTTTTGTGTGATCCTCTGTCAATCTCTATGTTTGCTTGTGGGAAGTGGGAATGCCAAATGTGTCAGGGAGGATGGTGACATCCCTGCAGCCATGGACAAATCGACCCAGATGGCTTATCCCCTTCCTTACACAGGACCTCCCACAGCCACCAAAGCTATTCCTGTGGTCTTCAGAGGTGTTTTCCAGACCTAAAGACCCTCTTCTCATCTTCTTGTTAATAGAGGTCGCTGATTTATTACATACTTTTGAACTGTACTGTTCATCATTCTACAGGTAAAAAATTATTTCTCTACTGCATAATGCAGCCCAAACATTGGTCAGACAAAGGGCACTCGCTGAACTCTGGAACAATATCTCAAATGCTATACTTCATATTACGAGGATGGCTGGTTTACCCTACTGCCCACGGCTGAATTTTGCTATAATAACAAGGTTCATTCATCCACCCTGAACATGCCCTTTTACAATAACTACAGATTCTACCCCTGTTTCCTCACTACACTCACATCTCTCCCTGTGGTTCTGGCTGTCAAGGACAATCTAGAAACTTGGAGACAGCCCGAGGGTAATTGAAAGTGGCTGAAACTGACATACAATGTAATCTGCAGGAGGCGAGGCTGCCTATCAATGAGCAGCTGCCGAAATTGACCAAATAGGGAGTCTTTATAAATCCGCAGCCAGATCTCCCAGAAACCCCAAGTGTTCAGAGCCCTCTGGAACACTGACCAACTAATTAACAGTGGAAGGACGTGTCCTGATCATGGGAGCCCAAGGAGCCTCTTTGGTAGGGAATTATCTTCCCTCTTAAATGTAAATGAACTCATCTCAAGCTAGACTCAAACTTGTGTGTATCACATTTGCTCAAGGGTGGGCAGGAGGGATTACTGTATGAAAAATTATGGATTCCCTAAGGCTCCATCCAGTGCCTAGCAGACTGGAACCACCATAGGCTAGATGAAAAAACAGGAGTATCTATATAGAAAATACATGCTTCAAAGGCCAGAGAAGCTTTCCACTGGCGAGACCGCAGCAAATAGGTGGTCTCAGGATCTAGGAAGAAATACAAGGAAGGGAAGGGCCTCTACACCAACCACCAGCCACCTCCAAGAACCATTGTGCCTGGGTCCTTCCTCCTGTTGATTAGGTTACTAGATATAGATAAATTACATTAGATTGATTGATTGATAGGAGATAGATAAGTAAATAGACTCTACATTGATACAAGATAGATATGAATGATAGATTGATAGAGGATAAGTGAGTGCTTATTATGTGTATTTTATGTGTGAGACATCATATTATGGATTGAGGATACAAATTATTAAAAAAAAAAAAAAAAGACAGTTTCTAACCTGCCCAAGGCCATTTAGATTATAAACACCAGAGACAAATTGAAACCTCATGTTCTGATTCCAGAGTCAGTATTTTTCCAACATTCTGCCTCACTGAACAATGGGTAGAAGTAACAGAGGTGAACGTAAGTCTGCCATTTAAAAAAATATGTTTTCTTATAAATATAGATATAGAAGGGAGGAATAGTGATCTGGATAAAAGCAACTCAAAAGTCAATGGATCAGCAGTTATAAAACTTGGTCCTCAATCCCAGCTCTTTCTTGGACTAATTCTGTGTCTTGAATCAATCAATTAATAAATATTTATTAAATACCAACCATGTGCCAAGGACAGTGCATTGAGCCCTGGAGATAGAAGGACAAAGAATGAAATGATCATTGTTTCCACAGAGATGTCACTGGAGCAAAGCCATGTTTATTTTGAGACTTTTTTCATCTATAAAATCTATAGCTTATATTTTACCTCCCAGATACTTGTGATGTATATGACACTTTTAATTGAAAAGTATGTGTTATTAAAATCTAAACCGTAGGCTTGTTTTAATATTGTGAATGATGTTGATCCATTCTTCTTGAAGAGAACCAATGGCAACATAAAAGTGAAGTCTTGACTTATACATGAATTGGGTTGAAGTGAGTCAGAATTGAACAAATGAATCAGTCCCATTCTCTCCTCCAGAATCATCAGAGTCCAATGGCAGGAAAAATGTCAAGATAACTTGTGATAGCCTAATGATATCATTGCATTAAGATCTTCCAAGTGTTGATTTGTATAAGGCAAAGTCAATTCATTGACTAAGGGCTAGATAAGAATTGAGGTAAAAGATGGCTTAATTTATCATCACAAAAATATGAGTTTGGAAGGAGAAAACCCTAACTATCTCTGGCCAGATTTGAAAGCAATTGCTATTTTACACTCATTCTAAACCATCAAAACCTAAAGACTGAGCCTTGGCTTGTCTTGGGCTGTTACTGGCCATTCTATGAAAAGCAGCATGATTTTGGTTTAAAGTTACAGAAAAACAGCTCCATTTGCAACACAGTATACTAAAGCCTGTTTGTCTAACATCATATTTCAATAAATAATACATGAAACCTGCACAAAATACAAAGTAAATTGTCTCCGATTCATTTAAGGAAATAAATACATTTAAAATAAATAAATATTTTTAAAGATTCCCTCAAACCTTCATATATTTGAAAAAATATAAATATTTTGTTACAAAACGTAATGGCTGTAAATATATGGAACCCCAAAAGGCACCATATGTGATGAGAGAAAAAAGGGAAGAAGGGAAAAGAGAAGGAGAGAGGAAGAAAGGAAGAGGAAGAAGTGGAGGAAAAGAAAAAAAGTTGGAGGAAGAAGAGGAAGAGAGGAAGAAGAAGGAGGAGGAGAAAAAAAAAAGAAGAAAAAGAACAATAGCAAGAAGAATAAGAAAAACAAGAACAAGAAGAATGCCCCAATTTTTGCTCCAATGTTTGCTCAAAAGGTTGGGTCCCCAAAGACTAGTCATTTTTACTCTCATGGTTCAAGAAATAAACCTTAGTGGCAAGGAAATGGAAACTGAGTGGATGCCCATCAGTTGGAGAATGGCTGAATAAGTTGTGGCATAAGAATGTAATGGAATATTATTGTTCCGTTAAAAATGACTGGGAGGATGACTTTAGAGAAGTCTGGAGAGACTTACATGAACTGATGCTAAGTGAAGTGTGTAGAACTAGAAGAACATTAGCAACAGCAACAACAAGATTATATGATGATCAACTCTGATGGACTTGGTTTTTTCAACAGCAAGATGACTCAGGCCAGTTCCAATGCTCTTGTTATGCAGAGAACCATGGTGTTGCCCAGAGAGAGGAGGGGGGGAGACATAGTGTGAATGACAACATAGCATTTTCACCTTTTTATTGTTGCTTGCTTGCTTGCTTTTTGTTTTCTTTCTCCTTTTTTCCCCTTTTTGATCTGATTTTTCTTGTGCAGCATGATAATTGTGGAAATACATATAGAAGAATTACACATATTTAACAGATTTCTTGCAATATGGGGAGGGGATGGGGGAGCAAGAGGAAAAAAATTTAGGACACAAGTTTTTACAAGGGTGAATGCTGAAAATTTTCTATGCATATGCTTTGAAAATAAAAAGCTTTAATTTAAAAAAGAGATAACCCTCAGAGTATGGAATTTTCCTAATGTAGGTCCCCATTGGGAGTTATCCAATGGTCTCAATTATTATAATTATTTTTACCAAGGTACTTGCTCAAATAACACAGTAAAGACAGGTAAATTGTGAATGTTACCAAGTTGAAATTTTTGACTTATTTATTATATAATTTTTTTTTATTTTATAGAAAAAAATATGGTTTTTATTCTAAATTTCCTAATATGCAGTGCACATATAGAATGTAATTAAAAGTTAGAACTTGGTTTAAGCTAAAATTTTCAGCAACATAATAATAAGCCCTTACCTTTTTTACTGGGTTTTATTATTTATTTAGGATGCTTTTTCATGTACTTTGTCCCTTGTAATCCAGAAGACCTTGTATGGAAATCCAAATTCAGAAGGTTTAGGTGACTTATTCAATGTCACATGGTGGCAAGGACTGGACTAGAATCTGAATCTTTCCCATCCAATCTAGTGCCCTTTCCATTCCTAAATTTAGCTCAAGGCATTTTCATTAGCCATGGTCCTTCAGTCCTAAGCCAATTTTACCAAAAGCATTCTAAATTCCATTCCCTAGAGCTCTTCACAACTGTAATCTTCCTGCCATAAAAAGATTCATAGTTGAGAAGCCTGCTGAGCCAAGTGAGAACATTGCCCTGCTGGACTTGGCTTGCTTACAGAGCCAGGCTGGATAGCCAAAAAGCACAGAATTCCAGGGTGGGGACACATGTCCCAGAGGCCAATCAGTGCAAGCCATTTCTGGACAAAGCTCCCTTCTCTAACACCCCCAATAACCAACTTTTATTTGAAAGCCTCCAATAAGAGCAAATGAACTTGCTACCTTGGCAGACCATGTAGATGTTGAATAGGTCAAATTTGTGGGGCATTCTCCCCTTATATCTGTCTAAATATGTCTCTTTGTAAGTTCTATCCATTGTTCCAGACACAGCCCATCTCACAGGTCAATCAGAATAAGAAGGTCTTTTTTTCACATGACAACCTTACAAATATTTGAAGTCATTGTCATATATCCCTACCCTTTTAATATCCCCTCTTTTTAAAACTAAGCAACTCCAGGTGGAGCAGTGGAATTGGAGTTAGGAAGATGAGTTCAAATCTTACTTCCAGACATTCATTAGTTTTGTGACTTTGGGGAAATCATTTAAATTCTCTCAGATTCATCTGTAAAATGGGGGTGGTAATAGCACCTATTTTCCAGGGTTATTGTGGGGATTAAATTAGGGGATGAACTCTGTCAACTAGAATAATGTAAATTATAATAAATCAATCACTAGAAGGATGAGGGCAGGGGAGGCAGTTAGGTGGTTCCTTAGTAGATAGAATGCCTGCCATGGATTCAGGCAGTTCTTTTTAATTCTCATCTAGCCTCAGACACTTTCTAGCTGTGTAACCCTGACAAGTCACTTCACTCTGCTTGCCTCACTTTATTCATTTGTTAAATGCATTAGAGAGGAAACAACAAACCACTCTAATATCTTAGACAAGAAGACCCTAAATGGGATCATGAAGAGTTGGACACAACTGAAAAATGATTGAATAACAATAAGGATTAGGCATGTCAACTGCACAATTTTCTTAATCCCTTGGGTTATTCTTAAATTCTGGACCTTTGGCTCAATGCCTTAGTAGCTAAAGAAACAGTCTTAAAGGTAGAATAATCTGGGTTTGAATCCTGTTTCAATCACTTTCTAGCTGTATTATTCTGGGCCAGTCAACTCACTTGTTCAGTCTTAATTTCCTTCTCTGTAAAATAGTCCTATTTATAGCACAGTTCTTTTGTGAGAATCAAATGTGATCACATTTGTAAAATGTAAACCTTAAATGAGAACATACACACACCAACTATTCTTACTATGACCTTCATGGTTGACCTCCCCTGAAGCGTAGATAGCTCCTCAATGCCCTTCCTCAAATGTTAACCTCCAAATTAAACTCAAAACTCCTGGCATTGGGTCTCGATGGATGCTTCCAGTTACCACTATCACCCCACACTTCCCTGATCCCCCAGCTTCCAAGATCATGTTGGAATTTCCTTTTGCTGCCTTTAGCCCTTGAGGAAACCCAGATGCTTATCTGGAATATATATTTTATAAGCTCATCCTCTTTAATTCCATTGTCAGTGATATCAAAAGCAGCTGCCAGTTTTGATTATCCTGATAACATGTTCTTAGCCATGTGTGTCTGTCTTTCCCCAATGAAAAAGATCAGTTTCACCCTCCCCCATGCAATTTTAATCACGCTTTTCATTTGCGTACCTGTCTTACTTTTACATGAGCAGACACTAATTGTAGCACTTAAAATAAATATTGCATTATAGCTGGTCTTACTTAATGGTGACAACAGATATCTTTCTCCTTCATATGACAATATATAAATAAATATATCTACTTAAAAGAGTTAAGGAAGGAAACTATCTTGCTAAAATGACCAAAGCCAATAAAGGAATATCAATATTAAACATATAGGCACCTAGTAGTACAGCATTTAAAGTCTTAAAGAAAAGGTTTTCAATTACAGAAGAAATAGACAGAAAAACTATTCAAATGAGGGACCTCAATCTTTCCCTCACTAATCATAAATCTAGCCACAAAAAAGTAAGAAAAAGTTAAGGAGCTCAATAGAATCTTAGAAAACTTAGATATGATAAAATATCTTAAGTAAACTGAATGAGGATAAAAAACTATACTTTCTTTACAGCAGTACATGACACCCAAACAAAAAAATAGCCATATATTTGGGCATAAAAACTTCACAATCAAAGGCAGAAAGGCAAAAATAGTAAATTAATCTTTTTTTGGATCAAGATGCAATAAAAATTACATACCATATGGGGCTAGAGAAAGACAGACTAAAAAGTAATTGTAAATTCAACATTCTAATTCTAAAGAATGAGTAGATCAAATAATAAATCACATAAATCAATAATTTCATACAAGGGAGTGACAACAATGAGACAATATATTGAAACTTATGGGATTTAGCCAAAGTGATTCTTAGGGGAAATTGTATATCTCTAAATAATTACATAAATGAGAGAGAGAGAGAGAGAGAGAGAGAGAGAGAGAGAGAGAGAGAGAGAGAGAGAGAGAGAGAGAAGAACAATGAATTGATATATAAGTGAGCTAAAAATTAGGAAAAGTACAAATTAAAATCCCTAATTAAATACCAAATTAGAAATGCTGAAAATGAAGGGAGAAGTTAATAAAATTCAGAGGAAGAAACCCATAAAACTAATAAATAAAACTAAGAATTGGTTTTATGAAAAAAAAAAAAAAAAAGAAAATAGATAAGACTTTGGTTAATTTGATAAAAAAAAAAAAAAGAAAGAAAACCAAATCCCTAGTATTAAAAATGAAAAGGGTAGACTTACTATCAATGAAGAAAAAAATTAAAGCAATAATTAGGAGCTATTTTGCCCAATAATAGGTCAACAAATCTGACAATCAAATTAAAATGGATGAATATTTGAAGGAATATAAATTTCCCAGATTAAGAGAAGAGGAAATAAAATACTTAAATAATCCCATTTTTAGAAAAAGTAATTGTACAAGCCATTAATGAACTGTCTAAGAAAAAAATCTTCAGGCCTAAATGGATTTAACAGTAAATTCTACCAAACATTTAAAAAACAATTTATTCCAATACTATATAAACTCTTTGGGGAAAATAGGCAAAGAAACAATCCTGCCAAATTCCTTTTATGAAACAAATATGATATGGACATCTAAAGCAGGAAGAGCCAAAACATAGAGAAAAAAAATTGACCAATCTCTCTAATGAATATTGTTGCAAAAATTTTAAATAAAATATTAGCATAGAGATTACAATAATCTATCACCAGAATAATATATTGTGACCAAGTGAGATATATTTCGGGAATGCAGGTGTAGTTCAATATCAGGAAAACTAATGGTATAATTGATCACATCAATAACAAAACTAACAGAAATCTTATTAACTTAATAGTTACAGAAAAAGCTTTTTGACAAAATACAACACTCATGCCTATTAAAAACACTAGAAAATATAGAAATAAATGAAGTTTTCCTTAAAATAATAAGCAGTATCTATTTAAAACCATCAACAAGCATTAGATATATAATTGGGAGAATCTGAGGAAATTAGCATTCTATCCAATGAAAAAATAAAACTGTCACTCTTTGCAGATGATATGATGATATACTTAATCCTAGAGAATCAATTTTAAAAACTACTTGAAATAATTAATAAATTAGCAAAATTGAAGGACGTAAAATAAATTCACAAAAATTATTAGCATTTCTATATGTTTCCAACAAAACCCAGCAGCAAGAGTCAGAAAGAGAAATTCCAATTAAAATAACTGCAGACTATATAAAATATTTGGGACTTTACCTGCCAAAACAAACCAAAAATTACATGAACAAAATTACAAAACAACTCATGGGTAGGATGAGCTAATATAATTAAAAGGACAGCTTTATCTGATTTAATCTATTCATTCAGTGCTATACCAATCAACCAGCCAAAAAAATCATTTTATAACTAGAAAAAATAATTACAAAATTCATCTGGAAAAACAAAAGATCAAGAATATCAAGGGAATTAAATGGGAGGAGAGAAGATGCAAAGGACAGTGGCCTAGATATATCAGACATAATGTTCCATTATAAAGCAGCAGTCATCAAAGTCATTTGGTATTGGCTAATAAATAGAGTGATAGATAAGTGGAATAGGTTATGTAAGTAAGACACAATAGTCAATGGCTATCTTATCTACTGTTTAATAAACCTAAAGACCCCAGATTCTGAGATAAGAACTCATTATTTGACAAAATTTTCTGGAAGAACTGGCAGAAACTAGGCATACATCAGCATTTCATATTCTGTGCCATGATATGGTCAAAATGGGTACGTGATTTAGAAATAAAATGGGATGCTATAGGCAAATTAAGAGAGCAAGGCATAGTTAACCTGTCAGATATTTAAAGAAAGGAGGAATTTATGGCCAAAGAAGAGCAAGAGGAAATGATGCAATGCAAAATATATAATTTAAATTACATTAAATTAAAAAGGTTTTGTACAAACAAACCCAGTATAGTCAAAATCAGAAGAGAATCAGAAAGCTAGGGACTTTTTTTTTTTATAAATAGTGTTTCTGATAAAGGCTTCATTTCCAAAATATGCAGAGAAATGACCCAAATTTATAAGAACAAAAGTCATTCCCCAATTGATAAATAGTCAAAAGAGACAAGTTTCAGATGATGAAATTAAAGCCATTTATGTTCATGTGAAAAAAAATGCTCTAAATCACTATTGATTAGAGAAATGCAAATTAAGATAATTCTGAGGTACCACCTCACATCTATCAGATTGGCTAAGGTGAGAGGAAAAATATTGATATATGTTGGCGTGGGAAAATGGGGACTCTAATACATTGTGTAATTATGAACTGATCCAGCCATTCTGGAGAGCAATTTGGAACTATGTCACAGGGTTACAAAATCTTGCATAACCTTGGATCCAACAGTACAACTATTGCTCTTGATATCCCAAAGACATCATAAAAGAGGAAAAAGACATATGCAAAAATGTTTGTAGCAGCTCTTTTAGTGGTGGCAAAGAATTAAAAATTGAGTGGATGCCCATCAATTGGGGAATGGCTGAATAAGTCATGGTATATGAATATAACTGAATATTGTTGTTCTATAAGAAATGATAAGCAGGCTGATTTCAGAAAAAAAACCCCAGGAAAGATTATCATGAACTGATGCTGAATGAAATGAGCAGAACCAGGAAAATATTGTACATAGCAACAGAAAGATTGTGTGATGATCAACTGGGATAGACTTAGATGTTCTCAGCAATTCAATGATCCAGAGCAATTCTAATAAACTTTGCATGGAAAATTCTATCCAAATTCAGAGGGAGAAATATGTAGACTGAATGCAGATTGAAGCATACTATTTTCATGTTTTTTCCTTTTTTGCTCATGGTTTTTCCCTTGTGTTCTTATTTTTTTTCTCAACATGACTCATATGGAAATATATTAAAAATTCACAAACACATATAATGTAGACCATATTACATATTAGAATGTGTATAGCAGTGTTCATGAAAGGAGGAAGAAAAATGAAATTCAAAATCTTACCAAAATAAATGTTGAAAGCCATCTTTATAGGTAATTGAAAATGTAATATATTATTGGAATAATTTTAAAAAGGTATTTTCTCCACTTAAACACAGAGAATCAAATTAGAGTATAACAATGAGACATATCTAGAAAATACATATATATTAAAGAACGAATCCCCCAATCCTGCTTCCTAGCAGCCCTTTCTGTGCTTAGCCCTCATTTATTCTTCTCTACTTCAAGAATGTCAGATTCCATGAGATCATTTTCCCCATTGGAAGCTTATCTTTTTCTATCAGTCTCTGACCTTGGCTTTCCTGAGGGTATCTTCTGGATCCATTAGTACTCAGTGGTTCTTTTTCCCTGATCATGTGGCCAATAGGGAGGAGTGTGAAATTCTCTTTGGGTTTCCTTTCTCTGCTACTTTCTATCTTCAAATATAGAAACAAGAGTCAACTTCCTCAAAAATCTCCCAAACCTGAAGTAATCTACTGCTTGGCAACTTTGCTAATCAACTCCTGAACTTCTTTCATTATTTAAAACTCCCAGGGATTGTGGTTAGCTTGTTTGGTTAGGCAACTAAACTCTTTCCTTCTGCCCTAGTTCGAGGAGCACTATCCAGAGTCCCCAGAGCACACCAAATTATAAACACTTAATAAATGCCTTTTCATTCATGTTTGTTCATTAATTTATAATGTGCATGAAGCACTTTGCCATGTCTGTAATACTCTATAAAGATCTGTTACTATTATTTTTCATAAGCCAGTGAAATAAGAGAAGCAAATGAACTCTTTATGACAGGCATTCAGCTGCCCATCTTAAAGTGGAAAAAAAGTGATAAGCTCTTGTTAGGTCATGAGGTCTTGTTAAAAGCCCACGGGAAGCCAAAATTTAAACACTGAAATAAGTGCAGGCTAAGGGAAAATAGAATGGAGAGTCAGGAAAATCTCCATTCCATCTGCAAAATAAGGAGACAAAACAGACAAAATAAGGAGAGTTCAAGTGTAGGTCTGGGAAAGCATTTTCATCTGTCAAATGGAGAGGTACCATTCTCCGTCAGGAGATCAGCTTCCCCAGCCAGGTACAAGAGATCTTGCTATCTACAGCTCACTCTGTTGTTTCAGATCCTTCTAATGATCAAGGCAGTGATGCACTGAGATAAGATACTGGGAGATTCATAATGGGGAGAAAGAATAAAGTGTGATGGCTGAAAGCCCACTACTCAATTGGACAGCTCACACTCATTTGGCAGGACAAATTCCTAAGGGATTGTAGCATTATAAACTTAAGGGTTAGAAGGGACTTCAGTTGCTGCTAGTGCAATGGATGAGCAAACTGAGGTCCAAAAAGTTTGACTCCAAAAAATTCTCATAGTCTGGGAAAGCACCAGCATCCTAATCCAGGACCTCTGACTCCTCTTCTTTAGTATTGGCCTCTTAAAGGCTCTTGTTTTGTCACTTTCAGTCCTGTTCTAATCCTCATGACTTCATTGTAGGTACTGGAATGGTTTGCCTTTTCCTTCTTCAGCTTATTTTGAAGATGAGGAAACTGAGGCAGGCAGAGGTAAAGTGAATCGCTCAGAATCCTATAGCTAGTGAGATTTGGGGGAAAGTCCTGAATTCAGCTTTTCCTGTCTCTGGGTACTGAACCACCAGCTGACTTCTAATAATAGGTACAAAACTATTTTGAAGGGGAGGCAGCAATGGCTTAGAATCAGAAAATATGTCAGGTGGAAGGTGGAACTCAGGCTAGGTTTTGAAGGAGACTAGGGATTCTGGGAGGCAGAGCCAAAGCGAGGCAGCCTATATCATAGCATGGGGAGGGGACAGAATGCCTTGTGGGAGAAGAAGTCAAGCCAGGTTGTCTGGTTTGAAGATTTGGGGAGGAAAGTAACATCATATCCTCATGGACACAGGTTAGAGCAAGTTATATGTCTAGCAGGGGTTCTCAAACTAAGACCTGTGGGCCAGATGCCGCCCACTGAGGACGTTTATGCGGCCCGCCGGGTTATGGGAAATGGGCTGAGGGGCGGAGGCAGAGTGTGAGTTTTTGTTTTTACTATAGTCCAGCCCCCAACAGTCTGAGGGACAGTGAACTGGCCCCCTATTTAAAAAGTTTGAGGACCACTGGACTCTAGAGGTTAAATGCTGAAGCTTTTTTCATGCCATTATTCTACTGGTTGTCAATCTAATAATGTCTGTGGACTCCTTCTTAGAATATATATTTTTTTAATATTTTAAGAGAAAATCCACAGGATTACAAAAGAAACCCATTAGATTGAGATTGCTATAGAGATAGATTAAAAATTTGTAGTCCCCAGGTTAAGATTCCTGCCTCAGAAAGCTAGCTGTCTGAGGCATAGAAAGGATAACTAACCCTCCAGTTACTATCTATCAGAGGCAGGATTACAATCCAGAACCTCTGACTCTGAAAATTCTAGGCTCATTTCACTGGAGTATGCCGGCTCTTCATGAGCATTTAGGACCCATGATGCTCTTCTGTATTATCCCTGTCTCCCTAAGCATATCATCAGCTGCTGGACCATGGGAGCCTCATGTATACTATCATCTGCATCCCTCCCCCAGAAATCACATTTTCTGTTTCTTCCATTCTCTTCTCTGCAAAGCCCCATTTTTTTTTTGAGATTTCAGGAGGAGACATCCTGACTTTGGCAGCAGCTTCCAAACGGGAGAGCTCAAGTAATTTACTGCAATTCTTCACACTTAGAGCAATCCTTTTCCCTGAATAAGGTGAATTGCTTTGTTGATTGATATCAGACAGTGCTTATGGTAAGCAATCAGCTCGGGTCATCTCAAAATACAAGGTCCTTGGATTGTGGGAAGGCTCAGGAAAATCAGGAAAATGGGGGGGCAATGCATTAGATCCTTCAGGAAAGTTTGTGTGATGCTATTTTAGTGCTCCCCAGGGCTAGAGCAGCTCTCATTTTTATAATAATATGCATGCAATGGCTTTTTGCCATTTGCATACATTGAAATGTATTCAAGGCTTTTTTTTTTTACATACATCATTTCATGTGAACTCTGTGCAAAAGGGAAACAGATTTTATCTGATTCCATTTTACATTAGAGAAATGTAGTGCAATATCCCACAGCTGAGAAATATCGGGAGCAGATCCCAATCCAAATTGCAGATGACTCAAAATCCACGGATGCTTTCCTCTGTCTCATCTCTCTTATTATATGTATAGACATCCCACCAGAAGGGCCCCCTAATCATCATAAAGAGACGTTCTTGGCTTAGACTTTTGATTGCACTGCCATGTACAGAGAGGGTGAGCATGTTCCTTGACACCTCTAGAACCCAGCTTCTTAAATGGTGGTTTGCCACCCAATATAGGGTCTCATAATTGAATGTAAGGGTCATGAAATTAAGATTTATTATCAGTAAATGTTGGATTTTTTATATCCCTTTAGACCTGGAGTT
Organism: Sminthopsis crassicaudata; assembly: GCF_048593235.1. Taxonomy (NCBI): domain Eukaryota; kingdom Metazoa; phylum Chordata; class Mammalia; order Dasyuromorphia; family Dasyuridae; genus Sminthopsis; species Sminthopsis crassicaudata. The sequence goes on along the minus strand of NC_133620.1, from coordinate 7,327,981 downwards.
ACATACAAATTTCTCAGGAGAAAAGGGGTCACACACATGGGAAATGTTTAAGATCTTCTCGAGAGGATGGTTTTCAACTTACTAGGAATGGTGATTAAGAGTTTAGGGATGACAAGCTCTTTGCTGACATGCTAAAAAAAACCCAAAAGTCAAAGTGGCTAGAGTGATGGACAGTCAGGAAGTATCAGAGATTAAAGAATAAATCTTGCCTTAGAGAGATACTAATTGTGTGACATTGGACAAGTCACTCAACTCTAGCTTCCTTTGCTCTAAAATGGGGACAATAATGTCATCTGCATCCTAGAGTCATATGACTGTAAACTTAGACAATATAATGTAATATAATATTGTGATGTGACCGAGCATGACATGCATGACATGACACCTGATATATGATTAATATAATATAATATGCTTTGCAAACTTTAAACTACCTTGTAAATGTTATTTACTCATCTATCATCATCATCATCATATTAATTCACATAAGCAATGAGCATTTTCCAAGAGCCAGGCACTACACTAGGTGTCAAGTATATGAAGCCAACCATTGAAGCAATTCCTTCTCTCAAGTTTTTTTCCATTTCCCAAGAATGCACTCAGTATGAGTGATAGAAGGTGGATTCCTCTCAACAACCAATAACTCCCTCACAGTTGCATGCTGGTGTCTATAAGCCTGAGAGAGGATTTCCTGGATTTGACTTTCAAAATAGGTTTCTGCCTCCTTTTCTTCTTGAGAACAAGAGACCAGAAACTTGGAAATGGACTTTCTTAGCCTAAAATTAACAGGAAGCAGAACAAGGTAGAATATCCTAGAGAAGCATAGAAGGGCTATTTTTGCTTTCTTCCCACTAGACCTGAGATGGTAGGTCATGGACAATAGGGCTCCCAAACCCTCACTTTTAGAGGGGAATAGAGGACTTGAAAGATATTTATTTTTCCTAGGTAGTATAATCCCAGAATCTATCCAAGGTAGAAAAGGGAGATTTCCAGGATTGCCTTGAGGATAACCCCAAGTTGTAGGGTTTGGGGATTTTTTTTTCTTTCCATAAAAAAGTATTTCTAGTATCTCTTAAGAAGAAAAGAAAATCATCTGCATATTCCACCCCAGTATCAACAAATGAAGGAACATCAAGGAATTAAAAAGCCATGATATAGGGGATCAAAAGTCTTTTACTGTGTTCCCTACTATTATCATGAGATCTATAAAAAGTAAAAGGCTTATAGGGAAAGAATTTTCAGGGCTTTAGATCCTAAATGTGTTTTTCTTCTTAATTAAGTCCAAATGACTAGGTGACAAGATTCTTGAACTATGAAGGATTCTGTGGAAAAGAAATGGAGAATTTAGCATGATCTGTCCAAAAAAAAAAAAAAAAAAAGAGCTTAATAAATGACTTAAGTTGAATGAGATTGAATTGATGGTTTGGGGGAATATGGTGCATGTTTTGTTTTGTTGTTTGCTTGTTTGCTTATTTTACTTTTATTTATGGGCTCCTGTTAATCCTTTGTACTAAGGGGCAAATGGAGAGAAATAAAGATTTTTGTGTTCTCTATTATGAATTTGTTTCTTGCAGTGCCTGTATAAAAATTACACTCACATTTGCAGGAATTAAAACATAGAAAGGACATGTGATATATTTTAAACTCTTCCTAAAATAAATGTTGAATGGCATATAATGATCGAAAGAGTTATTGATCTTTGGAGTAGCATGTCAAGATTTGATCTAATTTATGTGTAGGGGCTCTAAGCTATATATTATATCTACTGCATAAAACATCCTAGCTGCTACTTTTTTTCTTCCCCATCAAGTTTAGAGTTCATAATTTTGCTTTCATAATTCTCCATTATACCACCCCACTAGATCTATTCAGCCTACTTTTCTGATATCCCTTTATTATTCTCTGGACTTTTTCCTTGTGCATTTTCTCTTCACTTTTCTCTGTCTTTCTTTATTGTAACCATCTTTTAATGTCTATTTAGCATTTCCCATTTCCTGCCTCATTTTTTGAGGGTTTACTGTCAAATTCTAATCATAATTGTGTCTGGTACACACATGCTATCACTTAGCCATATAGTATTTTCTACTGTTTCCAAATCATGTCACATGATTGCTCTTGACTCCATAATGGGATCATGAGCTGCTTAAAAGCAAAAGCTATTTCTATTTCTTTTGTATTCCTTAAAGGGGAGGGATCATTTTTGATGTGGAAAAAGTTAGGATACCTGCAATTAAAGCCATAACTTGCTTGTTATTTCATATTGGGACAACTTCCACTGAAGATATCACAAGGAAACCAATTAACCTATCAATCATAATTTCCCTATCTGCAAAGTGGAGATAATAATATTTCCATCACCCCCTACTTAATAGAGCTGTTGTGAAGGCAGTGTTTTCGAAATCATAAAGTACTATAGAAATGTGTCATTATTTTCAAGAAGCTCTCATTTTACAGGGCTAATTTTTGTTGATTGTGGATTGTTCCACCAGTAATTCTATTAAGAGTGTTTTGTTGTGTTTCCTCTCCCTGACACCAAAACAAAAAATAATCACAGATTATTAGAACCTTGAGCTAGGAAGACGCCAAAACTGGCATTGAGTTTCACCAACAGGTAAAAAACAACAACAATAATAGTAATAATAATAAATAGCAACTATTAAACAAGATTCTCCTTGTTAATATCTCCAAGAGATGATCACTCAACCTTTCTTGAAGATTTTCATTGAAGGGAAAACCATCATCTATTTCATGAGGTTTCTCTGAGAGTGAAAAAAGAAAACTATTTGTACTGTACTTAATAGAGCTCATAATAGGCATTAAATAAATGCTTGTTCCCTTTCCCTTTACTGAGACATCCCATTAAACTATGGCAAAAATTCTTAAGGTCCATAAATACTTAAGGGTCATCTGGCAGAAAAGCAACTGACCTGAAAAAAAATGGATCCAGTAGAGATAATTTAAGTTATTTAATTTAAATAATATAATTTAAATTTATTGTGCTACCATTACTATACAATATTATATTAGAAATGTTAGCTTTGGCAATAAGAGAAGAAAAAGAGATTAAAAGAATTAGAGTAGGTAATGAGAAAACTAAATTATTACTCTTTGCAGATGATATGATGGTTTTTTTAAACAACCCTAGAGAATCAACTAAAAAATTCTAGAAACAATTCACAATATTAGCAAAGTTGTAGGATACAAAAGAAATTCACATAAATCATCAGCACTTTGATATATCCAATAAAGTCCAGCAGCAAGAGGTACAAAATTAAATTCCATTCAAAATAACTTTTGATGGTATAAAATGTTTGGGAATCCATCTGCTAAGGGAAGGTCAGGAACAATATGAACACAACTAGAAAGCACTTTCTACACAAATAAAGTCAGATCTAATCACTTGGAAAAAATATGAAGTGCTCATAGGTAGAACAAGAAAATATAATAAAAATGACAATGCTACCTAAATTAATCTGCTTATTTAGTGCCAAACCAATCAAACCACCAAGGAATTATTTTACTGACCTAGAAAAATAATAATAAAGTTTATCTGGAAGAAGAAACGGTCACGAATTTCAAGGGAATTAATAAAAATGCTAATGAAGATGGCCTAGCTGTGCCATACTTAAAACTATAATATAAATCAGTGGACATCAAAACCATTCGTTGCTGTCTAAGAAAGACAGTAGTCGATCAGTAGAATAGCCTATATTCACAGGACAAAATAGTCAATAATTATAGCCATCTAGTGTTTGACAAACTCAAAGACTCCAGCTTTTGGGATAAGAAATCACTATTTGACAAAAACTCCTGGGAAAATTGAAAACTAGTATGGTAGAAACTAGGCATTGACCCACACTTAACACTCTATACCAACGTAAGGTCAAAATTGATTCATGATCTAGACATAAGGAAAGATATTATAAACAAATTAGAAGAACAAAGGATAGTTTACCTCTCAGATCTATGGAGGAAGAAGGAATTTGTGACCAAAAACAAAAACAAACAAACAAAAAAACTGGAGATCATCATTGATCACAAAATGGATTTTGATTATATTAAATTCTTATACAAACAAAACTAAAGCAGACAATATTAGAAGGGAAGCAATAAATTGGGAAAATAATTTTACATTTAAGGGTTATGATAAAGGCCTCATATCTAAAATATATAGAGAATTGACTCCAATTTATAAGAATTCAAACCATCCTCCAATTAATAAATGGTCAAATGATATGAACAAACAAATTTTTAGATAAAAAAATTGAAACCATTTCAATTCATATAAAAAGTACTCTAAATCACTATTGATCAAAGGAATGCAAATTAAGATAACTCTAAGATAGCACTATACACTTCTCAGATTGGCTAAGGTGACAGAAAAAGATAATGATGAATGTTGGAGGGGATGTGGAAAAATTGGGACACTAGTACATTGTTAGTGGAATTATGAATGGATTCAGCCATTTTAAAGAACAATTTGGAACTATGTTTAAAAGGTTATCAAAGTGTGCATACCCTTTGATCCAGCAGTGTTTCTACTGGGCTTATATCCCAAAGAGATCTTAAAGGAGGGAAAGGGACCCTCATGTGTTTTTAGCAACCCTTTTTTGTAATGGCAAGAAAGTAGAAACTGAGTGAATGCCCATCAGATGGAGAATGGCTGAATAAATTGTGGGATATGAATGTTATGGAAGATTATTGTTCTGTAAGAAATGATCATCAGGATGATTTCAGAGAGGACTGGAGAGACATGAATTAATGCTAAGTAAAATGAGCAGAATCAGGAGATCACTGTACACGGAAACCACAAGATTATACAATGATCAATCCTGATGGATGTGACTCTTCTCAACAATTAGACTATTCAGGCCAGTTACAGGAATCTTGTGATGAAAAGAGCAATGTGCACCCAGAGAGAGGACTGTGGGAACTGAGTATGGATCACAACACAGCATTTTTATTTCTCTTGTTGTTGTTTCCTTCAATTTTGTTTTCTTTCTCATTTCTTTTTCTTTTTGATCTGATTTTTCTTGTGCAGCAAGATAATTGTATAGGCAATTTTGAATTTACATATATTTTTCATGTTTAACATATTGGATTACTTTTCATCTAAGGGGGGCAAATTGCAACACAAAATTTTGCAAGGGTCAATAGTGAAAAATATTATCTTTGCATATGTTTTGAAAATAAAAAGCTTCAATAAAATATTGGTCTACCTGAATTCTTGATCAAAAAAAAAAAAAAAAAAGCAAGGTAAAGAGCTCAGGTAACCCCTTTCAAAAACATCAAGGAAAGCTATCTTGGTATTCTAGAACGAGAGGGCAAAATAGAAATTAACTAATCACCTCCTGAAAGAAATCTCAAAATTAAAACTCCCAGGAATATTATGCCCAAATTCCAAACTCTCAGGTTCAGCAGAAAATATTGCAAGCATCCAAAAAGAATCACCTGAAATATAGTGGATACACAGTAAGTATAACAAAGATTTTTAACAATTTCTACCTTAAAAAATGGAGAGCTTAGAATATGATATTTCAGAGAGCAATGGAGCTAGGATTGTAACCAAGAATCACCTACTCATCAAAACTGAGTATGATCCTTCAAAGAAAAAGTTGTCATTCAATGAAACCGAATTTTCAAGCATTCATGATGAAAAGACCAGAGCTGAATAGAAAATCTGATTTTCAAATACAGTACTTTGGAGAAACATGGGGAGGTAATCAGGAAAGTTCTATCACAGGGGACTTAATAAGGTTTATCTGTTTACATTCCTATATGGGAGAATGATAGTTGTAACTAATTAGAACTTTCTCGTTATTATGACATTTAGGAGGAGTATATATAGACAGAGGGCATGGATGTGAGTTGCATATGAAGGGGATAATGTTTTGTGTTTTTTTTTTTAAATGACGAGATTAAGAAATGAGAGGGGAATGCACTGGAAGAAAGGAAAAGGAAAAAACAAGTCAAATGATGCAAATTATCTGCCACAGAAAAAGGCAAGAAAAACCTTTTAGAGTGGAGGGGAAGAGGAGGAGGTTCACTGTCTCACTCATCAGAACTGGCTCAGAGAGGAAATAATATAACACACTCAGCAGGGATATAGAAATCTATCTTACCCTGAAAGAAATAGGAGGGAAATGAGGATATGGGAAGGATGATATTTGGAGAGGGAGTGGTCAAAACCTGAACACTTTTGAGGAGGGATAAGGTTAAAGGAGAGATAGATTAGGTAGGGGAAATACAGTTAAATAATCATTTAAATTTAATAATTTAAAAATATTTAAGGCAAGGTTCTCTGATAAGATCTCATTTCTCAGACATAGAGGGAACTGAGCCAAATTTATATTAAAAAAGAGCTATGCCCCAATTAATAAATGATCAAAAGATATGCTCTGTGTCCAAAGAACTATAAAATCATGAATATATTTGACCTAACAACACCACAACACCTCTACTAGGCATGAATACCAAAAGAGATTTGAGGAAAAAATAAACACAGAAAATGACCTATATGTCCAAAAATATTCATAGCAGCTCTCTTTTCAGGATAAGAAAAAACAGAAAATGAAGTGAAGCTCATCAATTGGTGAATGGCTGAATAGACTGTAATATGTATTGGGGATGCAATAGTATTATGCTGTGAGAAATGATGAGGAGGATTCTGTCAGGAAAAAAAAAACCCTGGAAAGTCTTCCATGAACTCAAGCAAAATGAAATGGACTGTATATAAAATAATAACAATTATTCTGGCATGACCTTCTATAAATAACTTTGTTTTTTTTTTTCAGTAGTACAATCATCCAAGACTACTCTGAAGCATTGATGATGAAAAATCCTAACCATATCCACAGAAGGAATTGTGTCTGAATACATATTGAAACATTCTTTTGCTCTCTATACTCTCTTTCTTTTTAACTTAATTTTTCATGAGTTTTTATTTTATTTTATTAGCATTGGAGATCTATGTATTCTTTCACAACTTGTCTTTTATGGAAATGTTTTGTATAACTTTATGTGTGGTTTCATACTGGTGGATGGGGATGAGGGAAAAAATGTAGAATTCAAAAAATTTAAAAACAAATGTAAAATTTGTTTTTGAATGTTTGAAGGGAAGGAATGTAGGATTCAAACATTTTAAAAACAAATGTAAAAATTGGTTTTGAATGCTTTTGAATTGTTTCCGAATGTTTCTGTACAGTTACATTGGAGAAAAGATGTATGTTCTATAGCCAATAGTCAATGGATGAAAGCCACTATGGTTACATTCCTAAATCACTTCAAAAAGATAGTGGATTCTTAATGGACTGCAATCCTAGGATGAGGGTACCAAGAAATCTCTTAGACTGCATTAAGAGGGACTTGGTACACCGGACTAAGGAGATAACATTACAGCTTTCTTCTCTCCTGCTGAGACCCCATTGAACCTAGTGCTTGTGTTTGCCCACTGTTGGGGAGAAGACTGATCATTTCTAAAGCTAGTAGGGCATGAGTTTTAAGTCTGTGTGTGAAGGTGTGTGAGTGTGTGTGTATGTGTGTGTGTGTGAATGTGAATGTGTGTGTGAGTGTGAGTGTGTGTGTGTGTATGAGTGTGGGTGTGTGAATGTGTGAGTGTATGTGTGTGTGATAGCGTGTGTGTGAATGTGTGAGTGTATGTGTGTGTGATAGCGTGTGTGTGAATGTGAATGTGTGTGTGAATGTGTGTGTGTGTGTGAGTGTATGTGAGTGAGTGTGAGTGTGTGTGTGTGTGAATGTGTGAGTTTATGTGTATGTGATAGTGTGTGTGATAGCGTGTGTGTGTCTGTGTGTGATGGATGCTTTTTGGCAGTCCAGGGAAGCCTAAAAGTCTTTTTTCGTAGGGTAGTCTTTAAATGAATTGAATAAAATGCATAGGATTGCCAAAGTAACTCACAATATCCCCAAATAGTTTTAGATGTATGCATGTGGGTATGAGTGTATGTGTTTCTGTGCTTGTATCTTTAGGTGAATCAATACCAGGGACTAGAGCATCTTGCCACTTTCTCCACAAGAGGAGCACAGCTGCCGCTCCTTGGGGCTTTGCTCTCCAGGCTCTATATCATTGCCACGTTGTCATGGGGATCATCCCCCAGACTCCTGGCCCAGCAGAGGCTAATCTGAAACTCAGGCTTCTGGGGATCTGCTTGAGCCCAGGCTCATGAGGGCCTCCTTCTCTGCTCAGGGGGGGACAAATCCACTTCCTATCTGGGCAGCACTTCCCCCAAACCCCTCACACAGCTTCAATCCCTTCTTCTTAGGCTGTTACAAAAGAGTGAACAGGAGAGTGAGGGGACAGGAGACCATGTTTAATAAGGCTCTCTGAACACACTAGGAGTCTTGAGAAGGAAAGGTTAAGGAACAAATGGGATAACTATCTTCAAGTATTGAAAGTGCTGTTATGTGAACTAAGGATAATGATGAATAGTTCTATGAGGAGGAGGAGGGGGAGGAAGATGACAATGACAATGAGGGTAGTTAACATTTAGAGAGCTGAAAGTTTTGCAAAATGCTCTCCAAATACCTCATTTTACCCTGACCTTGGATGATAGGAAATTGAGGCAGGAAGAGCTGAAGTAGCCCGCTCAGGATAATATAGCTAACAAGCATTTGAGGCCAGCTTAGAACACTTTTCCTAATTAGAAATTAGACTTGTTTTGCTTAGTTTCAAAGGGGAGAACAAAGAAAAATGGAAGAAAATCAGATTTTACATGCCAATGCAGAAAAAATACCTTCCAAAATAAGAATAGCCTGTTTGAGAGGGGGAATAGCAAGCTCTAACCTAGAGGAGAATGAGAACTTGCCAGCAATATTTAAATAGGAAATTTGGGTTCATTAGCATAGAATTCCCTCCCAACTCTCTATGAAGATTGAAGATCTCAAGTCCTGTGTTCTCTAGCTGAGCTGCAATTTCAGTCTCAATCACAGCTGAGGAAGGGGTCAGAGGACATTTGATCTCTTCCTCACTGTGTCCATCCTGGCCAATACCTGGCACTTGTGACCCAGCCGGGGTGGACAAGAATCCTTCAGCATGGAGCATCCTCCCATTGACCTGTCCTAATGCTGGGGAGGGATGTGACTGTGTTTTCTAAGAGAGCTAGGAACTAGGTTTCTGCAAATCTTTTACACTTGCTGAGTTCACTTGACATTCAAAGCTCTTTATGTGGGTTGTTACTGGCACGTAGCAACGGCAGCCTCTCCTCCACTGCTAGCATGTAATTAAATGCTTTGGGAAGCATTTGGGGACATTCAGTTATGTGGGAAAAATTATGGAAATGCAGGTTGTTTTTGCCTTTGTGCTTTGAATCAAAGTAGTAGGATTTTTCAGGTAGACTTTATCTTTGGGAATATTGGAGTTTTGCTCTTTTAATATGAGTTTTTGGAAGAATGAATTGAAAATATACTCGAAATGTCTCATTGAAAAGATATCTTAAGGTAGTCAATAAAGAAAATGACAGAAAGCCAGCCATTCCCCAGGTCCTTATTACCATTTTCGGGCATTACCTGGACTCTGCCTCAGTTTCCTTCTCTTAAAAAAAGATAAGAACTAGATGTGTGGTGTCAGGGACATAGGGAACTCCCAGATGAGGAAATCCCTCCTCCCAATACAGGTCAGCACCTTCAATTTAGAGTTGCTAGAGAATAATGTGAGATTAACTAAGTCACACAAGTGATCTGTATGAGAAACCAAATTGAAACACAAGGACTCCTGATTTTGAAGCCAGTTCCCTCCTACTTCACCCTAATGACTTTATACTGAAATAAAAATAAGTTAAAGTAAAAAAGAGATTCTTAAATTTGATTGTTATTCTGGGCCTCTCTTACAATCGGTAAAGACCTCTTCTCTGAATCTTTTTTTTCCTAAATGCACGAAATATTAACTTGTGGGGAAATTTAGGTAATATAAAAAAGATATCCAATTTATTTTTTAAAATACTTAGGATTACAAAGGAAACTCATTATATTGGAATAGTTGTCAAAATAGTATCAGTTCACAGTCTCCAGGATAAGAATCTTTATTCAGTTGTCTCCAATGTCCATTTTGGAGCAATTTAGGTCCCTCGGGGACAATAATAGACTTATGTCATAGAGATGCCATACAGAGATTCCAAACACACAAAAATGAAAAAAAAAAAAACAAATTGCACCTTAATTCTTTTCTGGAAACTGAGTTCTCCACATCCTGTTTCAGTGCCCATAGTGCTTAGAATGCACTTCCTCCTTCCACTACTTAGAAGGTTTTTGTTTATTTTTTAATAAATATCATTTCCTATAAGTTTCCCAATGACCCCATGAGGAAAATGTTTTTATTAACTCCATTTTGCAGTTGAGGAAAATGAGGCAAACAAGGTTAAGTAACATCCCACTTGAAACTTTTTTCTGATTCTCCTCATTTCTGATGTTCTCCTTTGCAAAGTAACTTAACATACAACTTATCCGATCCATCCCACTAAAATGTGAGTTTGATGAGGTCAGGAAATGTTTTTTTCATTTTGCCTTTATATGTTCTTAGTTTTGTAAATGGTAAAAAAAAATAGTGTTTTGTTTTGTTTTGTTTTGTTTTGTTTTTTCAATTGCACTGGTTTGAATATGATTGACTTGGCTTGAATTAAATTAAATGATGTTAGTCTGATTAAGTTTGTATTTCCTTTCTAGCGACATTCCTAATTCTTTAGCTCAATAAAGAATTTTTACATATACAAGATTACCTATTTTCTGAACAGGGTTGTTTTCCCACCAAAAATTCTACTCTTGACTTGAAGTATACATTCATATTTTATTGATATGAATATTGTAGGCAACTATTTATTATATGATTTAACTACATTTTTAAATCTCTGCTTTCTTCTTCAAAGAGGAATAAATGGGTGAATCAAAGTCCCAGAAAGAGGGAAGTCAAAGTTTCATATTCCTGGGCCATCAGTTCACATGTGTAGCCCATAATAAAGGCAATTGAGCCATTCTCACAGGTATAGAATGGAAACAAAGGCACTGCCTACTTGGCAGCATGTAGTCAAAAGCACAGCCAACAATGTTCCTAGAATCCAAGGAGAAGCAAATAAAGGGCCAACCTCTGCTCTGCCACGGGAGCCACCATGAAGCCTTAATCAAGCACATTAAACCACTTGGGTGTATATCATATGTTGCAACTGTCCCCTTACTGGGTAAATTGCTCTATCTGTAAATAACCTCCCCTTCTACATGGGTTGTACAAAAGCCGTCTACCCATTTAGGATGGAAAAACAGATTCTGCTGGTGATGGCACATCAGTCTCAGCCCTATTGCAGTTACCCAAATATCCTTCACAGAACTGGAGATTAGGGTTTGTTGGAAAAATAAGGACACAGAGGGGGGGACACTTTTCTTGGTGATTTTTAAAAATATTATCTCAAATTAGATAACACTTCACAATTTATAAAAGCATTTTCATCATAAATCTAACAATAGAATTAAAATAAGTAACATCATCACCCTTTTTTTACATAAGGAGACTAAAGTTGAGAGAAGTGAAGTTATTTGCTTAAGATGACAAAGCTATTAACCTTTGGAGTTGGAATTAAGCCCTGTCTTCCTACTCAAAGTCCAATATTTTTCCCCTTCTACATCAAGCTGCTAAAGATAATTAAGAAAAGATGGTTTTCTGACTAGGAAAAATAAAAGTTATTACATGATATATCAAAAGTCCATCTTTTCTCACTTTATTTAAGAAAACAATGAAACAAAACAAGCTTCTACTTTTTTTTTTCCTATGACACACTGTATTTAGAGGTCAATTACGCTTAAATAAAAAAGGTTATTAAATTCATTGCATCAGTCAAAAAAGGACCTCTCCCCTACATCAACTGATGCTGAGTGAAATGAACAGAACTAGAAGATCTCTGTACATTTCAATGCTGTATGAAGATGTATTCTGATGGAAGTGGATGTCTTCAACATAGAGAAGATCCAACTCACTTCCAGTTGATCAGTGATGGACAGAAATAACTACACCCAGAGAAGGAGCACTGGGAAGTGAATGTAAATTGTTAACACTACTGTCTATCTACCCAGGTTACTTATACCTTTGGAATCTAATAATGTGCAACAAGAAAATGGGATTTACACACATATATTGTATCTAGGTTATATTGTAACATATGTAAAATGTATGGGATTACCTGTCATCAAGGGGAGGGAGTAGACCGAGGAAGGGGATAATTTGGAAAAATGAATACAAGGGATAATATTATAAAAATTACTCATGCATATATAAAAAAATTATAAATAAATTTTTTTAAAAAGGGCCTCTTTTCCTTTTTTCTTATGTCATTTGAAATTTAAAATATCCGTAATACCTTTTTTATTTGAAATATTTTTCTATAGATTAAGTAATTATTGACACAATGTGTTGGTTACAGATAAAATGTTTTAATAATAATCAATCATATTCAGCTATTTTCTAGCTTATATTTAACTATATTAATTTATATTAATTATCTACCTATTTATCTTTTCTACTATGGAGTCACCCCCTTGAAAGTAGGGACTATTTCATCTCTATATATGTATTGCTAATGAATAATAGTTCCTGGCACATATTATTAGGCTCTTACTGAATATTTTAATTGGTTTATTAATAAATAGAACTTATATGCAAATAGGAATTAGGAGATCTATATTCTAGTCCCAATTTTTCCATTAACTGTACAATTTTATAAAGTCATTTTACCTTTGACTAGGCTTCTTTTTCTATAAAGTGAATCAGCTAAAAGGTGAATTATAAAGTCCTTTCTAGTATAACATTTTCTATCTTCCTTTACTCTCCTTTTAATAACTATTGTTTCTAGTAGCTTTCTTCTTATTCAAATATATAGGGTGGTCAAAAGTTTGGGTTTTAGACTATGATTCACACCAAATGTGCATGATTACCTGATTGTTTATTACTCTGTCAGCAATTCTCTATAGTTGTCACATTTGTCTCATTTCATTCTTTCATGAATAAAATGTTGATTTATTAGCTGTTCTTTACAGAATAGTGCAATATGGTAGAGATACTGGGAATGAAAGAAAAAAAAACTAGCTTTAAATATTGCTTCTGAAATGTAACTACTGTGTATTCATGAGAAAGTTAATAAATCTCATATAAGTGTCAAAGATGACTTCCTAAGATAACTGGACTGTTATGTGAGCTGATGGAGGTAATTCCCATTCTAATGAAATTTTAGATCATTGAATGCGTGTGTAAATTACATGAGTAATTAATGGTCTCAATCTCACATGATATCGTAGCTTCCTTTAGGATACCATTCATCTTCTGATATAGGATAGAAAAATTATTCAGAAGAGGAGAAGAATATGAGATATTAAAATATAGTCAGGAATGATATTACCAAATTATTTCTGCTATCAAAATATTTTCTTGATATCTAAACCTGGGAGAGTGATTTTAGAAAAACAAACAAGCAAACCAACTTATGTCAATATGAATGTAAAGAAACTTAAACAATAGATTTAAACACGTATTGCAATTAAGAGAATATGCAGTACTATTAGATAGTATTTATAATGTAGTGTTACTTCAATATCTATGAAGCTATAACCATGATTAATTATATTTACAATAAAAACCATCAAAATCACATAACTATGTCAATGGATTCAGAAAAATACTTTGGAAAGCTCTAATATACATCTGATAAAACATGATAATGCATAGGAATAGATAGACCTTTCCTTAATATAGTAAATAATATCTGTGTAAAAATAAGAGCCAACATTATATGAAATGGCAATAAACTAGAAGCCTTTCTAGTATAATCAGGATAAAGCAAGGGTATCCTATAACATAACTCTTATTTAATAATAGTGCTAGAAATGCTAGTTATAACAAAAAAGGTAATAAAAAGAAGTCTAGCAAAGAGAATTCAAAATCTTTGTGCAAATGAGAATTTATATAGATGATCCTAGATAGTGACCACTAAATTAACTGAAACAACAAATAACCAGGAAATTAGCAAAACAAAGTCATTCAAATCATTAAAAAAAAGAGAAAAGGAAAATTAATTCAAAATAACTAAAGTATGTAGAACATAAAATATGAAGTATTCTAGCAACCCGGCCACATATAGAAATTGTATGAATATAGCTACAAAATAAGAAAATCAGACCTAAGTAAATATTAACTTCTCATAGTTTGGCTATGACAATCCAATAAAAATGATGATACTACCAAAGTTTATTTATTTAATGCTATGCTAACCTACCAAATGATTATTTTTATTAGGGTAGAAAAAGAAATCATGTAGAGAGAAAAAAAATGTTAAGAATCTCAAGGGAAATTATGAAAAAAAACTGAGAGGGAAGAGGTCCTAGCATTACTAGATTTTAACTAGATCTTTGTAAACAAAGCAATAATCATCAGATCTAACTTATAAAGCAGTGCATCAATGAAACATATCAGATATAAAACAATTATGAATACTTGTAGGATCTCTATTAAAATATGGTTCTAAAATATTTATGATCAGTGTTATTGTATTCTTTTAATTGACCTTTGGTTTCAAGCTTGTGTTCAGTCTCTTGACATATATAAACATAACTTTTTTCCTTGATAATTCTCTTTTCAGTGAGTCTTGATTGGAGGAAACCAAGATAGTTTTAAGTTCTGCTTTAGTCTGTTGGTTCAATTTGACACCTGAATTTGAGTTCAAATGCTTCAAATTTTCTTAGTGATTCTTACCAAAAATGAACTTATTTCTAATCTTGCTTTCTGATACTTTTGCATTAAACTCCCCAAGGAGGCTGGTTTTTGAAAAGGTAAAGTGTCATGGTGGATAGAATGCTAAATAGAGGAGCAAATCAGTGCAGAGTTCAAATCCTACCTTTGACATTCATGATCTACATGCTGCTGGTTAAAACATTTCTTTCTGATTTCTGTTCTCTACATGTGAAATGAGTGCAATCATAAAGTTAATTGCATAGCTCTTCATAAGCTTGTTATGAAACTCAAAAAGTCTAATAGATGGAAGGAGATTTAATATTTGGAACAAGCATTCAATGAATAATCTTATAGAAGGAATGAGAAAATGCAATTCTATCTCCTTTGATTGGAGGACCTAGACATTGGAATGTCACATAGATAGTCAGACTCATTTGAATTATTTGATCATTCCTCCATTTTGATGAACTGTTCTTTGGACACTTAGTTAAAAAGGATGACTAGAGAAAAGAACAATAAGGGGTATATTTAGAAACAAAGGTAATGCAAAAACAAAAGCTACCAATAAAATTATGTTTTAAAATGATCTATACATCTCCATTATTATTATCCTAGCCCTTACATGCACTTGAACTTTAGTTCAAAAAGGAAATGGAAACAGATTTTATGAAATGATTATGCCAGCCTTTCAGGATATATATCCTGTATTTTCCTGGTAAATTTCATTCATTTTTTTTCTTTTTTTAGGCTGAGTTTTTGTATCAAAGATCAGAGCTCACTGCTGATTACCATGGGAGCTTTGACCTGCTCTATTTCTGATCTGACCCTTTTGCCCCATCCTACAAAGCTTAATAGCTGAGTGTTCTCAAGCATTCATCACATAGAGAAGATCTGAAAAACCTAGTCCATCGTAAGATATTATTCCAATTCTCTGTGAACTTAGAATATGGTAGGGAAGATAAAATGTGTCTATAATTCATGATGAAATGTGAGAAGTATATAAGTATGATTGACTCATCAGAATTCATAAAAGTGAAAGATCTCTTTTGATTGGGAATTAGAATTAATGATAAAGCATTTATTAAGTACTTAACTTGTGCCGCTAAGAGCCAGACATTTTAAAAGAAATCAAGATGGGTACACAGTCCTATGCAGAAAATACACACATATGGCTCCAGACACATGTGAATTTTGGCCAGGAAGGCATAGTGGATGCAGGAAGAGCAGCACCATAGGGCTATCAATTGCTACTCCCTCTCTGGGGAGTGGGAGTGCTAATTTGATGACCCAGAACAAGAGATGGACAGGTAAGGAATGAGGGATTGATGATGTAACAGAAAGATGACTGAAAGTAGTAGTGCAGAGGGTCCGAGTCCAGCTGGCTCTGTCAAACTCTCACCAATCAGGAGAGCACTGGCCCAGGGTGGGAGATGGAGGGCTGGGCCAGAGGCAGCTGGTGCAATGACAATTGCAATGGCTTCCACAAATGGCTAGAATGATACATCAGCAAAAGCTTCCTAAAGAAAATAGCATTTGAAAGGGCCTTATCCATACGATAAGGGATAGAAACAGGAAATGAATACAAAAGGAAGCAAAGCAGTAGGCTTGGGAACCACTGAACACAACTTATATGCATTTTGAAAAGATAAATTATTTTGAGAGTAGACCCAGCCAAGGACAATGTAATATCCAAACAACGTGTCTGTTTGGGAATGGAAAAAATATTATTTTTTTACCTAGTTATTTGGATGGAAATTAAAAAAACCTTCTTTACTGCTTTACAAATTGAATAGGCCAAATATGTTTTCCCCCCATTGGCTGATGAACAATATCCTTTTGTCTGCACAGGACCAGAGGCCAATAACCAAGTAAAGGTGAGCAAAGAGGCCTAGAAAAGCCATATTGTTCTGGTTTTCAATTCAATAAATACCAGAGGCTGTTTCCCATTTTAGGAAATATATTTCCAATGGAGAAACTTAGCATGACTTGTGTTAAGAGAGCCAGCCTGGAAATGAGGGTAACTGTGAGCTTTTTTTTTTGTTTGCTTTGTTTTTGTTTTTGTTTTTCTTCCTAGATTATTTTTACCTTCTGAATACAATTCTTCCTTTGCAACAACAACAACAACAACAACAAAGTTCGGTTCTGCACATATATGTTGTACCTAGGATATACTATAAGATATTTAATATGTATGGGAATGCCTGCCATCTAGGGGAGGGGGTGGAGAGAAGGAGGGGAAAAATTCAGAACAAAAGGGAGTACAAGGGATAATGTTGTTAAAAAAAATTACCTATGCCTATGTACCATCAAAAAATGTTATGATTATAAAAATTAATAAAAAATAAATAAATAAAAATAAAAATAAAAAGAGAGAGCCAGCCTCTACAGGTGGGAGTCTGGGAGTTTTCATAATGATCTCCATGAAAATTTTGTCTAAACTACCTTGACATTTGGTTACTCACCAAATTCTTGAAGTTATTCAGAGACAGAGAACTCATCATCTCTTAAAGTTCATAGCTCATTCTTAAGAAGGAAGGGTTCCTAATATCAAGTTAACATTTGCTTATCTTTTAACTTTTAGCCACTTTCCCTGCCTCTGAGGAAATTCTCACCTTTCCCATGCCTTGAATTGTTTATTTTTTTCCCATAAAATCAGGAAGTTGGTTTAAACCAACAGAGTTAGGCTCAAATAGAAAGAAGGGCTGTTAAATTGTGCATAAAGAACCCTATGGACCCTATGTTGCCTTAGTTCTAAAATATAACATCATTTAAGTTTTCTTATATTTTTCATTATTTCATTAAGTATTTCCCTATTATATTTAAACTACTCTATAGTATTATGATCTTTATATGGATTACAGACCATGTTTTGAGCCTCTGTTTTAGATGAACTATAAAACTCTTCCCATATCCCATTCCCTTTGAATTCGTGAAATGTTTGAATTCCACTACTATGTTAATGAAATGTCTAAGAAATGTCAATAAAATTAAAGATATTAATTATAATTAAAATTAAGCCATTAATTCTTTAGGCTAAATATCCCTTATAACTTCCACTGACTTTTATGTGTTCTGATTTGTGATTCATTCTTCATTATACACACTACAGTTATCTTTTGAGGAATCAAATGACTTCCCCAGGATCTCATAGCCAATAAGCGCTAGAGGTTTGGATTTGAACACTGGTCTTCCTGATGTTGAGACTGGCTCTCTCAACACTATATTATGCTATCTTTCTACATTGGAAATGTATCTGCTAAAATGGGAATCAGTCCCAGGACAAGCAGGTGAGAAAGAGTGCAAGTTAGGATGTGTAGAATGAAAGATTCTGCCATTTCTTAACACACTACAGTCATGGCTGGAATTAATTTCTCAAAAGTAGAGGTACTTGGCTGGTGTGCACAAAAGGTAAACTGTTCAAGCAGGAGAGATTTTAAAATACGGGAAGAATGATGGAAGAAGGTTTTGTTCCCTAGTGAGAGACAAAGTTAAGTAAGTGGATCTGTGTGCCTCAAGCCCTCTCAGGCTTACATTGGTTGTCTAACTTAGAAAATCTCACAGAGAAAATGACCTTGACCCTTAGACTCAGCCTTGTTGAAGGACCTTCCCCAGTCTACTCATCTGCATGAGGGAATGGGAGAAACTTAAAAACAATTTAAAATGTAAAATTGTTAAAAAGCCAAACTAACCTGGGAAATTGTCCAACTCAAAGCAGTTTGGTAAATGCTGGACCTTCACAGGTGAAAAGCAGGAGGAAGATGGAGATAGAATGCTCTCTGTGAATTAGACTAAGATCCACAGAGGAGACTCCCAAATGCAGTGACCAAAGAGCACAAAATAAAGACAGAAGATATAGAGATACTAGTTATTTAGCATCTTTGCTTTACATTTTAAAGAAGCAGGAGTCTGGGGCTGAGCATCACATCCTAGAGAAAAGAGAGGCTTCAAGACTCTGAAGGAAATAAGGCAGTTAAGTGCAAAAAGGTTGGGGGAAGGGAGCTGAAGTTTTCTCCCTCATTGACATTTGTGGTTGTGTAAGACAAGAGTTCCGTCCTTTTCTTAAATTTGCGGGCCTTAAGTATAAGGCGTTCCATTAATGGAAAGTAGCTAAGAATTGCAGCAGAACCAGTACCTACAATGTGCTAACATCCCATATGGTAGTCTTCCCAGGTATGTGGTATCCAACACAGAAATGTCTGTCTAATTCAAGTCAATCTGTAGGAACAACTTGGAACAGGCCCAAGGGGAGTGGCAGTAAGAAGGTCTTCGTACCTCTGTAGCTTCAGAGGTATAGATTGGCCCTTCACTCATATACATGAGCCCAGCTTCCCTCCACGTGCAACTCTCTATAAGCACGTTTTGCACCATGTGTTATTTTAGTGTGGATGCTCTGTCTACATCTGTTCCTTCTTTCTATTAATGATGTATGCCTTCTTGGGATTTTTCTCCCCAGATTTTTTGGGGTACCACTTTTTGCAAATAGTTGTGTCCTCTGGAAAATTACAGAATGTAAACGAGGTCCAGGAAAATTAAGTTATTTTGCCCAAGGTCATCCAGTAAGTGCCAGAAAAAAAGGTTTGGAAACATGTCCCCCAATTCTAGAATCAACATTACTCGAACATGTGAGTGAGGGATGTGAGGAACATGGACCCAAAGAGTACTTGGAACCTGGGGTAGCTATTTTCTGGGGATGGAAGAGGAAAACTTATGATCTGCTACCAGATGCTTAACAGATATTAGAACAATTTCAAATTTAGTATAGAATGAAGTCAAAGACTCTAAGAAGAGAAAGAGATATCTCTTCCTGAAGAAGAGTTCAGTAAAGAACATAGAAAATGGGGGGAGAGTTGGAGAAGAAAGAGTTAAAACAAAATTAAAAAGTCAAAGAAAATATGAGAATGATCTCTATAGACAGAGGCCACCTGATGAAGACAGAAAAGGATAATTAGGATTAAAGGTTCCTCTAATGGAAACCATAAAATGAGTGAGAAGAATGAGATGATATCACAATGGGAGTTCCAAAGGAGCTGAAATCTCATTCTGCAGATGAGGAAACTAAGGCAGGAAAGATCAATTCATTTGCCCCATTCACATGCGTTAAATTGACCATGTGGAATTCAACCCCAGATCTCTGGACTCCAAATCCAATGCTATTTCTTTTCCAAGTTCTAACCATAGAGGTGGGATGGTCAGTGAGTGACTGCCTGTAAAAGAAGACAGAGACTCCAGGCCTTCAGTACTCTAATAAACAACTGACTGTGTCACTGGGAGCTGGAGTCCAGGTGGGTCAGGATCTTCTTTCCTTTTCATTTCTGTCTGGGAAAGTGCTCTTTGAGCAGTCCCTTAACTTGGGGAGAGGGTGGAAATAATCAGTTAAAAATGACAAATGGGCAGGCATAAGGTTTTCTGAGTTCTACCAGAGCTTCGAAGAATCTGAGAGTCTAATATAACATATTGACAATGGCTTAATCAATAATAAGAACTTCTCTCTCTTTTCTTTCTCCAAATATTTTCATTAGCTTGGCCCATCCTTGAAACAATCTCCTTGTTTACTGTTTCTTCTTTTGTTTCTTTCTAGCTTTTTATTTTCACAATATATGCAAAAATAGTTTTCAACATTCACCCTTGCAAAACCTTGTGTTCCAAATTGTTTCTCCCCTAGACAGCAAATAGTCCAATATATGCTAAATATATGCAGTTCTTCTATACATATTTTCTACATTTATTATGCTGAATGAGAAAAATCAGATCAAAAAGGAAAAAAAATAGAAAGAAAACAAAAAAAAAAAACAAACAGCAAAAAAAAAATGTGAAAATATTGTGTTATGATTCACATTCAGTCCCCATAGTCCTCTCTCTGGACACAAATAACTCTTTCCATCACAAGACCATTGGAATTGCCTTGAGTCACCTAATTGTTGAAAAAAAGTCATGTCCATCATAGGTGATCAAGGATCTCCTGGTTCTGCTTATTTCACTTAGCATCAGATCAGGTAAATCTTTCCAGGCCTCTCTGAAACCATCCTGCTGATGGTTTCTTATAAAACAACAATATTCCCTAACATTCATACACCATAATTTATTGAACCATTCTCTACCTGATGGGCATCCACTCAGTTTCCAATTTCTTGCCACTGCTCAAAGGGCTGCCATGTGGCTCATATGGGTCCCTTTCCTTCCTTTAAGATCTCGTTGGGATATAAGCCCAGTAGAAACACTGCTGGACCAAAAGGTATGCACACTGTAAAGCCCTTTGGTCATAGCTCCAAATTGCTTTCCAGAATGGTTGAATCACTTCACAATTCCACCAACAATGTATTAGTGTTCCAGTTTTCTCACATCCTTCTAACATTCATCATTATCTTTTCCTGTCATCTTAGCCAATCTGAGAGGTGTGAAATGGTACTTCAGATCAAACTATTATTCAACTTATAAATGGTCAAAGGATATGAACAGATAATTTTCAGATGATGAAATTAAAACTATTTCCACTTATATGAAAGAGTGTTCCAAATCACTATTGATCAGAGAAATGCAAATTAAGACAACTCTGAGATATCATTACACACCTGTCAGATTGGCTAAGATGACAGGAAAAAAATAACAATGAATGTTGGAGGGGCTGTGGGAAAATTGGGACACTGATGCATTGTTGGTGGAGTTGTGAAAGAATCTAACCATTCTGGAGAGCAATCTGGAATTATGCCCAAAAAGTTATCAAAATGTGCATACCCTTTGACCCAGCAGTGCTACTCCTGGGTTTATATCCCAAGGAAATACTAAAGAGGGGAAAGGGACCTGTATGTTTCTGGCAGCCCTTTTTGTAGTGGCTAGAAACTGGAAAATGAATGGATGTCCATCAATTGGAGAATGGTTGGGTAAATTATGGTATATTAAGGTTATGGAATATTATTGTTCTGTAAGAAATGACCAACAGGAGGAATACAGAGAGGCTTGGAGAGACTTAAATCAACTGATGCTGAGTGAAATGACAGAACTAGGGGATCATTATACACTTCAACAATGATATTATATGAGGATGTATTCTGATGGAAGTGGATATCTTCAACATAGAGAAGAGCTAATCCAATTCCAATTGATCAGTGATGGACAGAATCAGCTACACACAGAAAAGGAACACTGGGAAATGAGTGTAAACTGTGAGCATTGTTTTTTTTGTGTTTTTTTTGTTGTTGTTGTTTTGTTTTGTTTTGTTTCTCTTCCCAGATTATTTTTACCTTCCGAATACAATCCTTCCTTTGCAACAACAACACAACAACAACAAAATTCGGTTCTGCACATATATATTGTACCTAGGATATACTATAAGATATTTAATATGTATGGGAATGCCTGCCATCTAAGGGAGGGGGTGGAGGGAAGGAGGGGAAAAACTCGGAACAGAAGGGAGTACAAGAGATAATGTTGTAAAAAAAAATTACCTATGCATATGTACTGTCAAAGAAAATGTTATAATTATAAAAATAAATAAAAAAAAGAAAAAAGGAGAAATGGCACTTCAGAATTGTCTTAATTTGCATTTCTCTGTTCAACAGTGATTTAGAACATTAGAACTGGTTTCAATTTTTTCATCTGAAAATTGTCTATTCATATTCTTTGACCATTTAGCAATTGGAGGATAGCTTGTATTCTTATGAATTTGAGTCAATTCTCTATATATTTCAGAAATGAGACCTTTATCAGATACCTTGTATGTAAAATTTTCCCAATTTTCTGCTTCCCTTCTAATCTTATCTGTATTGGTTATATTGGTACAAAACTTTTTCATTTAATATAATCAAAATTACCCACATTTTTTCAATAATGTACTCTAGTTCTTCTTTGACCATAAAGTCCTTCCTTCTCCAGAGATCTGAGAGGTGGACTATCACTTGTTCTTCTAATTTGCTTATAGTATTCTTTATGAACCAATTTTGACCTTAGTTTGGTATAGGATGTAAGGTATGAGTCAATACCTAGTTTCTGCCATACTATTTTCCAATTTTCCCAGCAATTTTTGTCAGATTGTGAGCTCTTATCCCAGAAGCTGGGGTTTTTGTGTTTATCAAAAACTAGATTACTGTAGTCAATGACTATTGAATACCCTCCTTTTTGATCTCTGCCTCCTGATTTCCCTACTTTCAGCAAGAAGCCTTTCCCAGTTCTCCTTATTGGCTTCCCTCTGAGGCTCCCTCAGTTGACTTTTGTCTATATCTTGTTTGTACACAGTTGTTTGAATGTTGTCTCCTTCAGTAGATCCACAGAACTTAGAAGACACAAAGTAGGCTTTTAATGAAGAAAGTCTACTTGACTGAATAACTTTCCATTTCTTTGGCGAGATGAAAATCTTATTTAAAAATGGGATAGAGAGCCATGTCCATGCTAGGGATGTTAAGGAATTCCTCTTTCTTCTTCCAGTCCCCCAAGTTCCCAAAAAGCTCCATCTCCTTCTTCACCCTCCTCATCTTCTATGTCTCACTAGTCACCATATATTGCAGTTTCTCCCTCCTCTACATCTACTTATCCCTATGGCCACCACCATGATTCAGGTCTCTCTCTAATGCGCTGTTGTCTCCAGAGACTGCCGATCACTCTTTGGTCTAGAGGAGAGACTTCTTCCTCCAGAGAGCTGCCTCAACTCTGACTTAGAGCAGAGACTCTTCTTTCCTCCAGAGAGCCACCTCAAGTCTGGTCCAGACTACACTCTCCATCTCTCCAGTGCCGCCCTCTTTTATCCTCCAGAGAATGGGCGTGAGATAACTCAAGGGCTTCTGGGAAAATTACTTCAACCAATGAACTTGCTCCTCCTAAGCATGCAAACTCCTCCCCAGGAGTTTGAAGGGGTTAAACTCCTAGTAAAGAGCACAACTAGAGAATTGCTAAGTACCGACTTAGCACTTAGTAAGAACCTAACATCTCATTATCTCATTAGCACTTTAGTAAGAACTTAACATTTCTCATTTCTGACCTGGACCAATTCCACAGCCTCCTAATGGGCCTCCCTTTCTCCAGTCTCTCCCTCCACCAATCCAGCCTCTGTACAGCAGTAAAAGATATATTTGGATCATGGTATTGATCTAATTTTGGAAATGATCTCCAACATCAATTCTAGTCAACCTCCCTCATTGTACACTTGTAACTTACAGCAGATAAAGGGATGCCCAAGGTGACATGGATGCTAAGTAGTATAAACAGGATTTGAATTCTGAACCTCTGGCTCCAAAGCTGGTCATTTTTCAACTATAGCAGGTTCTTTCTTTAATCTTAAAACGCAGCTCCAAACACTCAAGAAGCTTCACATAACCCTGTTGAATTGGGATTCAGCCATAAATCCTTCTATTTGACATGTTAAGCACAAGACAACCTGGATCCAATCTCTCAGAACTGATTACACATGATTCATCCTCCCACCTACTTCCCATGTCCTTTGATTCAGGTCAAGCTGACCTGCTTCTTGTTCCCTGACTTGACATGCCATCTATGTCCAGCACGGCTCAGACGCTCCGCTTTCCTTCTTCACCTCAAGCTCCCTCTCAGTTCCCTTCAGCTGGTGTTTCCTTCCCCATTTCCCAAGTTCTTAGTGCTCCTCCTAGCCTCTATTAACTTTATATACGTTTGAGATTTACATTTTGGAGGCATGTTGTTACCCATCCCCAGTAGAATGTAATCCCTCTAATAAGATAATATTTATTATTATTATTATTAATAAAAAGTTAGCATTTATATAGCATTTCAAGGCTGCAAAGTGATTATCAGAGGTTAACTCATTTGATTCTCCCAGTCATTTTGGGAGGTGGGTAGCATGACTATCCCTAGTTAGGAAACAGAGGCTGACAGGGACCAGTGACATGGATCCCACAGCTAGTCCAAATTTCATCCAGAATTCCAACTCAGGTCTTCTCCAGTCCAAGCCCCACACCAGCCTCTGTATTAGCTCTCATGTCTTTGAGGTCAGGTCTTTTGTCCACAGTGCCTAGCAAGTGCCTACCCTCGGGTAAGCCTTTCATAAATGCCTGCCTGGTTTTCATTGTTTTACTTTGCATCCCTAGCACAAAATACAGTTTCTTGAATAAGGTAGGTGCTTAATAAGTGCTTGTTGAAACATGTATTCTATCCCAAATAAAGCTGCCTCTCTGTCTTTGATCCTCCCAGCTATAGGAAAATGAAGTGTTCCTCCCCGAGAGGGGGATGATAGGACTCTGTGTCACACACAAAGTGAGTATCGGGCACAAGGGGACGGTTCCCTTGCAGAGGGGAAGCAAATGTTACTGTCAGTTGGCCTTGCACATCATTTATTATGAAACTCCTGGTGGTGTTCGCCCTTCCAGAAAGTTGGACTCATTTTGAATTGAATAGTTCGATTACGGGATCAGCTGGTAAGTGGTCACTGAAAACCAGGCTATCAATTCCTGCAATTACTAGTACACATCGCTGGGGCTTCTGGGACCATCTGCCATATGGCTGCTAATTACAGGAGGCTCATTCACAGAGGCTGCATCTTATTGATAGGGAGAAAGGCAGGAAAGACTCCAACCGAAACCTTTTCCAATAAAAGAAAAGGAGACTCCATGTGGAAAAGCAAATGCAACATAAGGGATGATCAATTTAGTTTAGCTATCATCTATTCACTCAATTATTGATTGACTTATTATTTATGTGTTCACTCACTCATTTATTTATTTGTTTATTTTTGCTTATTTTTCCTGCATCCATATAATGATCTTTCTGGTTCAGTGGTGAACTCTGATAATTTCCTTCAATATAATTTAAGAAATTACTAAGATTGGATATCTCAGTTATTCTCAGCTCTTAAATCTACCTTAACTTTCCCTTCCTGCTCCCTAATCAGTTGTCAAGATCAACACAACCCAGCACTGTCACATTTCCCCATCCCATTTCCTTGTGCATATAACCCTTTGTCCACTTTATTTCAGCAATATTTCCCCTTTTCTTTTCTGTTTCCCTCAAAGAAGTGAAATGTATATATGTAAGGGGTGAATAATACAAGAGGAAAAGAGGATTCTTTTTCCTTCTTTGCATTCCCAGCACCTAGCACAGTGCCTAGAACACCTAGTGGTGCTTAATACATGTTTGTCTAACTGAAGCAAAATTATAAAACCATTAATAATGTGAGGTCCATTTCTTCTACACCTTCTAGAGAGTTCCCTCCAAGAAATCTACACTTGAAATGAGCTGGACACCAATCTCTCCTGTCTCCAAGGCTTTGTGTGGGTATTTCCCAAGATGAAGGTACTTCCTCCTCATCTTTGCCTCTTAGAAATCCTTAGCTTTCATCATGGTACACGTTAGATGCTACATTCAAGGGGATGTTATTTCCCTTCTCAAACACTCTATTTATATTTGCTCAAGAGAATTTAAACTCCTTGAGGGTAGGAATTATTTTTCAATTCTTGTTATCATATCCCTACAACCTAAGGCAGTCTCTGGTATATACTCGATTTTAGCTGTGTTGAATTGAAAACACTATTGAAATAAGAGCTGTTCATTATTTTATCTAAGCAGGTGAGCGCAATACATTGACAAGCCTTGCACAGAATAGGAATTTGGTAAATATTTGTTCTTTGTGGTTGGCTGATTAATTGTGTTGGCTCTGGGCTTCTGCCCAGCTGCTGTGATTGCCCCTGAGACAGAAAATAGCTTGGATGGTTTATGGTACAAGCTTTGGGTGAGTATTGTAATCACCAATCCACATGCCTTGAGATGGCAGAGGAGATCTTAAGTCCAAATCAGTTCTAAAGACTGGTCCTTTCAAAGGACCATCAGAAGGTTAAGCAGCTCCCATGAGCCCACAGGATGACCTCACCCTATGATCATTCTATGGCCTAAATTTAGGGATCTTTTATTTATAATTGAATGAGACACTGGGGAGGGGAATTTGGTCAAATCTCTGATTTACAGATAAGAAAACAGGCCAATAAAGGTTAAATAAATATCCCTGTGATCATGCAGATGCAGGAAGTGGGAAGGCAAGAGAGGGAGAATGGAATGAGCATTTATTAAATACCTTAAAAACCATTGAAGAAGTGTCTTGTCTCTTCAACAGGGAGGTGATTCAGGCCAATTCCGATAGACTTGTGATGGAGAGAGCCATCGACATCCAGAGAGAGGACTAGGGGGACTGAATGTGGATCACCATATTTTCTTGTCAATTTTTTTTCACCTTTTTTATTCTTGTTGTTGCTTGTTTGCTTTTTGGTTTTTTTTCCCTCATTTTTTTCCTTTCTGATCGAATTTTTTCTTGTATTAAATGTGCAGGTGTATTTGGAAAAATTATATAAATTCAACTTATTGTGTTATTTGCTGACCAGGGAAGTGGGGAGGAGGAAAGGAGAAAAAAAATTGGATCACAAAGTTTTTGCAAGAGTGAGTGTTGAAAACTATCTTTGGATAGAAAATAAAGGAGATGTATGACTTTAACATCCTTATGTCTCTCTGCCATTCTGGACATAATAGGGTGCACAGAAGGATCTCAGAGAGCATAAAATACCCCTTTTTTCTATTATTTCTCATTAGCTCCTTTGTCCTTTTCCAATTAAATGAGGGATTTTTAAAAAAATAAAAAACAAAAAGTGCTTTGTGAGACAGACACTACTATTATTCCTTTTCAAAGGGGAGGAAACTAAGTGATTTGGTCAGAGTTATACAACCATAGGCAGCATCCCCAAGTCCCTTCCTTCTTCTTTCCCTTCTCTGTCTCACTTTTTGGCCATGTCCTTGGCAATAAGTCTAAAAAAGGTCTAAAAAAGGTCGGCGGTTGGAAACGTCACCCAATTTTACTCCTGGTTGGTATTTCAGGCAGAAGGTTGGATGGGGAAGGAATGTGAACTGCTAAAACCAAATATGTTTTAAGGATAATATCGCAAAATCTTAACACCTTGGTGCTACAAAGGACCTTAGAAGTCCTTCACCTCAGTCCCTTGCCTGATGGATCTCATTCCCTTTACAATATCCATGACAAGTACTCTGGACTCTGGATGAAATAGTCAGCACCAGGGAATTCATGATGTGCTTTCCATTTTCTCAACAGTTTTCTTGTTTTAAAGTTTTTCTACATGAAGGCGGCATGTAATAGGATAGAAAGGACAGTGCATCTGGAGACAGAAGTCACAGGTTCCAATAATAGTTACGCTGCTTAGTGTCTGTCTGATCTTGGACAAAATTATTCAACCTTGTTGGTCCTTGGTGTCCTCAGCGGTAAAATTAGGGGGTTGGACTAGACCTGAGATATCCCTTTCTATTTTGAAGCACAGATCGTATTTATTATCCCCATCATTTAAGCTTTCCTAATTCCTTTTAATTGGAAAAGGACAAAGGAGCTAATGAGAAATAATAGTGGAAAGGGGTATTTTATGCTCTCTGAGATCCTTCTGTGGACCCTATTATGTCCAGAATGGCAGAGAAACATAAGGATGTTAAAGTCACACATCTCCTTTATTTTCTATCCAAGCTTCCCATCTTATTTTTTTGCTTCCTGTGTGACCCTAGACAAGTCACAGTAAGGGGGACTCAGTTTCTTCATATTTAGAATGAGGGGGATCCCCTTCATGACCCCTGAAATCCTTTCCCACTGTGAATCTATGATCCTGAATATTATATTCTCTCACTGTATTCTTGCAACCAAATGATCTCGAGAAGGGGGATGTCATGATGTGAAGAGCAGGAAGTCAAAGAGCAGCTCATGATGGTGTTGCCTGGTACTGGTCTGCCAAGGAGACTCGAGGCGGAGGAAAGGGAAGAAGTATAGAGGAGACAGATTTACTTGGTCCCAGTGGAGCAGGATCTTAAATGAGCCAGTGAGTCAAGCTAGGTAAAGCACCAATTTATAATGTTTTTTTATATTCATATATATATATATATATATATATATATATATATATATATATATATATATATATACACATATATGTATATATATATATGTATGTGTGTATATATGTATATAATATGTATATATGTATAATATATATGTATATATGTATAATGTATACTATATGACATTATGACATATGTATTTTATATATATATAATGTATAACTAGCAGCATCTGTTCATCACAATTCAGTTTCTGGCTTGGGGGGGGAGATCACACTTCCATACACCCTTGGGTCTCTCTGGGGCCTCCCCAATCCCACTTGTCTCTCACTTCCCATGATCCATCAGTCTTACCTTTCAGCTGAGCCAACAAAAGGACATAACTACACAATTACTAGATACTTTGGTGAAAAAGATTGGGTTCACACCACAGTGACCCAGAAAGAGCTTCTAAAAGAGGTGGCAGTTCCTGATCTGAATGCTGGGGGTGCATTAGGGGGGCACTCCAGACACAAGAGGAGAAGCTTCCCCTCTTAGGGGCTCCCCTCCTCTCAAGGTATCACCAGCCCTACCTGAGCCTTTCATCACCCAGGAGGCTATTGCACCAATCTTCCCTTTGTTCTACCTGCCTCCAGTCTCCCTCCTGGCCGCTCCGTCTTGCACCCAGCTGCTGAGACGATATTCCTGGAGCCCAGTCTGGCCAGGTCACTCCTGTACTCAGGGAGCTCCAGGGGCTTCTCTGACCAAATGTAGACTCCCCTCTCATGGGGAGGAAATCCATGGGATTAAGACAGCAAGGGGTTAATTGTGGGAATAAAGTGAACTGCCTTGACTCCATGTTGCGACTCAATTCTGCAGCTAGCTGAGTTCCCTTTCTATTCAATTATGGGTCTAGTCCAATTTCTGGCTTCAATTTTGGGAATTGGGAGAAAACCTCATTGTACAGTTTGAACGGAGCGCTGTGCAGCCGCAAAGCTGGGCCCTCTCCGCCTGCTGCTTGCTGACCCTTAACTAAGCTTTGCTGACCAGAAACCTGGCCAGCCCCAGAGGCTGCTGCAAGGAGCTTTCCCACAGTCACGTCCATCTCAAGCAATCCATGTGTTTCATCGGAATACCTGCCCCATACTGATAATCCAGTTCTTATTTCTATGTTTCTCCAGTTGTGTACGGAAAAGGAGGGGGATGGGGAAAGTTCTTTTCCTAAATTCAGAAAATTGCCCCTCTTGGTTCTCTCCCTGCTAGCTTTTTCCAATTACAAATGAGATTGACTTAATATTCTGTTGTTTCCTTTGCATTCACAGACATTATTTCATTTCTTTTTTTAATCTATAAAAATCTGTCATCGCCTGTGTTCAGGGTCCAAGACTAAGCTGCGGAGGTCTGGTCCCAGTTTGTTGGGCAGTGGACATGCCAGAAGATCCGGCTTTTTTTTCCTCAGTCACTCACCAGAATGTAAACCAGAAGTGAGAAGCACACAACCGGATGGGAGCAAAACAGGATCCCCAAGGGTTTACTCCGGAGATGTGGCTAGTCTGACAATGAAGAAATCCTTAAGGCTGGTCAGTTAAGGATGGAGACCCAACCAGGCAGTTCCTCAGTATTTATTAAGCCACTAAGTGCCAGAGGCCATAAGACCCTCCTACTTATTTTTCTCTTTCTCCTCATTCCAATCCAGGAGGAAAGCCCCTCCAAGCCTCCTCCCCAGAGGGAAAGAATCCCTCAGTTTGGGAGTGAAAATGCGCAGAGCTAACCTAACTAAGGGACGGAAAATGAATCAGGGCCTCCTCATTCTCCAACTAGCCAAGTCACTGACCCTCTGCCTGGCCAGATTAAAATTAAAGAAAATTTAATAAAATAAATAAAAATAAAATACAATATAGACATTACATTTTAAAAATTAAATCAGTATGCAGCCTGCAAGGATCTCTGGATGTGGATCAATGGGATTATACCTAGAATGCCTTCCCTTCTCCCTTTTATTTCTTTGAATCCCTACACTCAACTCTACCACCCCCTCCTCCAGGATGGCTTCTTTGAGCTTCTAAGGATTTGCCTCTTTTCAAGTCTCCAATTTCCTTGTTTTATTTTTGCACATTTACATGTTGTACATATCCTTAAATTTTAATATAACATCTTATCCTATCAAACACCGGTGGAGAGTTGGAACTATTTCATTGTGATCTTTATACCAACAGGGTCTAGTGTAGTGCCGGGCACCTTGGAGGTACATTATAGTTACTTATTGATTGATTGATTGACTAATTAAAAACAAGTTGGTCAATTGGTATGTATTACATGCTTGAAATATTGTAAATATTATTATAATATATAACATAACATAACATAACATAACATAACATAACATAACATAACATAACATAACATAACATAATATAATATAATATAATATAATATAATATAATATAATATAATATAGAATAGAATTAATATAATATAATTAATATATAATTCTCTATATTTTACAAATATAATAAATTATTATTATTATTATTCATTCTATTGCATTAGTTTTTAGAAATATCTCCAAAGACATTTTGAGTCATATAGTAAAGAGTTTTCAATGTCAAGCATTGATATTTTTAAAATATAATTTTATTTTTCTAATTATATGATTTTCTATTTATATATTATATATATATAAATAATATATAAGTTTCTAATTATATGAAAATATTTTAATATTATTTTTTAAAATCAATTTTGATTTCTAATTTTTTCCATCCTTTATTCCCTTCTCTTCCCCGAGACATTAAGCAGTCTGACATAGATGATACATGCACAATCATATTAAACATATTTACACACTGGTCATGTTGTGAAAGAAGAAATAGAATAAAGACAGAAAAACACACTTGCATACACACACACACACACACATCCAAATAAAAATGGTAGACTTTGGTTTGCATTGGGCCTCTGTAATTCTCTCTGGATGTGAATAACATTTTCTATCATGACTTCTGGAATTGTCTTAGACCAAAGAACTGCTGAGAAGAGCTAAATCCATCACAGTTGGTCATCACATAATCTTGCTGTCAATGTGTGCAATATTTTTCCGGTCCTACTCATTTCCCTCAGCATCAGTTCCTGTAAATCTCTCCAGGCCTCTCTGAAATCATCCTGCTGGTCGTTTCTTACAGAACAATAATATTCCATAACATTCACTTATTCAGCCATTCCCTAATTGATGGGCATATCTTCAATCTCTAATTCTTTCCCGCAACAAAAAGAGCTGCTACAACCCGTTTTGTGCATGTAGATCCTTTCCCCTTTTTTGGATCTCTTTGACATACAGACCTCGTATTGATATTGCAGGATCAAAGGGTATGTATGCACTGTTTGATTGCTCTTTGGGCAAAATTCCTAATTGCTCTCCCGAATGACTCAATCAGTTTACAACTACACCAACAGAATATTAGAGTCCCAATTTTCCCATATCTTCTCCAACATTTATCATTTTCCTTTTCTATGTATCATATTAACCAATCTGGCAGGTGTGAGGTGATACCTTCGAGATGTTTTAATTTGCATTTCTCTCATTAGTAGTGATTTAGAACGCTTTTTCATTGACTATAGTTACATTTCTCATTTTTTTATCTTATGGGTAATAAAAAAATCACTTAAAAATTTTAAGCAGGAGAAGCACCTGGTTAGCTGTATGCCTTAGGAAGATTTTTTTTTTGATGAAATGGTGAAAGTAAATGGAGAGAAGCAGGGAGATTGATTAGGAAGCTATTATGATAGTTCTGGCCAAAGATAATGGAGGTTTTAACTAGAGTGGGGCTTGTAGAAATAGAGAGACAATAATGGATATGAGAAACCTTGATGGAGGAGAATCTATAAGCCTTGGCAACTAATTACATAAGTCTTAGGGAATCAGTTGGAAACCCTCCCATTCTCCCTTATTTTAGAAGAATTCTAGCCCTTGGAAGGCAAGTTTTACAAAAATGCTTTCTTTGGCTTGAGGGAATGTAATGAAACTCATTAGCCTAAAAGTTTCTTAGCTTTTTACAAAATCAAAGGTTCTAACTTGTTGAAGTGGAGGGGAAAAAAGACAGTAAGTGCTTCTCAATTGAGGAATATTGGAATAAGCTGACATATATGAATGCGATGGAATATTACTGTGCCATGAGAGATGACAATTAGAAGAAATGGAAATTCACCTGGGAAGATCTGCATGGACTGTCACCAAAAGAAAAAAGTGGAACCAATAAAATATTATATGTAATGATCATAATGCTCTAAAGGAAAACTAAGTGAAAAGACCTTAATGGAATTGTACATCTTTATTCTAGAGAACTGATGAAGGAGACATAGAAATACAAATTCAAGTTAGAAAATGCTGCAGATCACTCAGCTAAGAAGCCGCAGAGCCAATATTTAAATCCCAGATCCAGCCTCCACGTCCAGGGCTCTTTCCATTGTCCTGGATTGCTTCTTCACAATTCCCTCCTCTTGGGAAAGAAGTAGGGGACTGGGAGTGCCAAATATTGCTTATCATCTAAGGGGTATTCATGTGTACTAGTCTATATCACTTTGATGTTTTATTTTTGTTATAAAGAACTGGGATTCTACAATGAATTGCTTTTTTTTGGGGGGGGAACTGTTATTGCTAAAGAGATAATAATCATAACAACAATCATAAAAGCATGAAGAATAATAAAAAATAAAAAAGAATAAAAATTCATTCAAAATTATCATTTTTGCCTACATTTTTTCTTCCTTTCTTCTCTTCCCTTCTCTCCCCTCCCCTGTCTTTTTCTCTCTCATTATGGAACAGACCTGGGACTTCATTGTTATATTAAGAAGGAATTTCAAGTGAAGAACTCTCTGCCCAATCAGCCTGGCCCCTGCTCTGCCTCGCAGCATCTTCAAGAATTGCCTAGGACACTGCATCAGGTTTGGGTCATCCACCCAGGGTCACGTCACCAGTGTGCCAGAGGCAGGATTTAAACCCTATTCTCCATAGCTCAAAAGCTAGCTCTCTATCCACTACATTCTGCTGCTTGGGAAACAAAAAAAATCCTTTGAGAGGTGTCTTTAGTGCCCTTTGAGTATAAACATTTTCCTGATGTAAGGTATGCACCCTAAATATTAGTGTCTCGTTCTAATTACCGTTGCCATTGTAGACTTCTCACTCGAGGCTTCCAATTCTATTGTACGAGCGTTGCCCTGCAAGGGGGCTGGGGAGCGGCTGGCTTTCTTTTGTCTCCTGGCTGAGATATTATGAAAAGTAATATTTTCTCTGGTGACTCTGTAGCCACCAACAATCACCTTGTCCCTGTAAGACACTGGATGGGAAATGAGTCCCTCATCCCATGCAGAGCAGTGTAATGAGCATTAATGACATGCAGAAAGAATTGCCGGGCTTGTTAGTGATGAGCAGGATGCTTAGATCATGCTAATGGTGAAGCCTACCAGATTCCCCCAATGCCTTTCATGTGGATCTGAGAAGCTTGTTTCCATGGCAACTTGCAGCCGAGTTAAGAAGGGTACCAGTTAAACTGTATTCACAATTTCGCTTAGTCTCTCCAAAAGCAAAATGTCAGGAGAAACCGTTTCTTCCCCCACTATTGTGCTCAGAGGCATCCCTCACCCCCACCCTCTGCTCCCAACACCCCCACCCAGCTTCTAATGTCGGCCTTGAACAAGTTCTCAAGGGCAAATTATCAGAGTTTAGCTGCAGGCCTACTGTGTACTCTTCCAACCCTGGGCCCACCCTGAATGTGAACGTCACAGAAGGGGACCTATTTGTAGAGGCCGAAGCAAAGGAAAGGATCAAAAGAGAGAACAAACGCAAACTAAACCCTGAGAAGCAGGGGAGAAAAAAACAAACAAACAAACAAGAAGAGGGAATTCCTCAAGATGAATCTTAGATTTTGTTTTTCGTTATATTTTTGTTTAGTTCTAGGGGGACCAGATCCCTCCTTCTTCCAGGCTCAGTGATCTACTAGTCTGGGTTTCTGGGTAATCTAAGAACCTGTGTTTCCACTGGCCTACAAGGAATCTGATGAACATCTCGGAAAGGTGGGTCCAAGCTCCTGTGTCCTTGTTGCATGGAATTCAGCCATTTTCTGGTGTCAGCTCAGATCAGAAGGCTTCTTGAGAATCACTTTGGCAGGCCCAACAGTGAACTGCAGCTCAGGAAAGGTTTCATTTGCGGTCCGTATAGATTTCATAGCTTTAGATGCTGGAAGGATCTCAGCAACAGATGGAAAGCACTCCACTGACCCCATTTTATGGTTTAGGAAAACTGAGCCCCAGAGGCATGATTCAGTGAATCCAAAATCATGTATGTATGGGAAAACAGAGACCAGTTTGCATTCAGAGCTTTCTGGCTCTGGGTTTGTTTTCAGCCTCAGGGTAAAGATCCATTGCTTTGGTCAAGCTCTAGGCAGTTCTTGTGACTTTGTGGTTCAAAGAGGCATTTGTAGGAGCTTCCTCCTCTAGGGGTTTTGCATACCAGCATAACCATGCTACAACAAAAACTAGCATTTCTGTGCACATGGGGTTTGCCCAAACACTTTCCATACATGATCTCTGTGGCTAGGAGAGGTACCAGGGTCATAGAGTTAATAAGAGTCCGAGGCAGAATTAGAATCTTGGTCTTCCGGATTCCAAATCCAGTGTTTCATCCACTGAGCCACCGAATCCTTACCTCCTGCTCCCTCTGTCATCCTTGATGGTATCACAGAGAGGGGGACTACTTTGGAACCTGATTTAAATCCTGCCTCCGACACGTCCTAGCTGTGTGTTCTTGCATGTCACCTAGTTTATCTCAGTTTTCTCAACTTTAAAATGAGGATAATAATAGCACCCATTTCCCAGGATTCCTGGTGGATCAGATGAGATCATATCTGTGCACAATTAGCAAGGATCCTGGCTCATCGCTGTATAAACATTCATCATCATCATCATCATCATTGTGTCTGTAGGAAAGTCTGTCATGTGGCTCGCTGTCTCAGACTTGAAATGTGGACCCCGGAATTGGCGGTTCCTTACAGCCATAAAACCTCTGAACTTAACCTAAAATTACACCCAACGACAGGCAGACTCTTTCAAAGCCTTCGCTCATGAAGCCGCCTCTTCACATGACTCAAAGAGTGGGAGATCAGGAAAGGCAAGATTGTTCCACAATTTAGCAGAGTCTGAGAATTCTATAGGCCAGGGTCACACAACGGGGACGTGTCTTGGAACCTGGGGCATCTCCCAAACCATTGCCCTTTTTGGCTGGATTGCATCACCAGAGAGACTTAGAGTTTTCTGTGGCAGGCCATTTCCGTGTGGTCCTCCCCCCGTCTAGAGCTGCACAGAGCAGAAGACTTGCTGGGGCCTGTTGTTGTCCACTGATTTTTCAAAAGCTTGGATTGAGCAGGGCAAATGCAGCCCAGCCAGCCCTCCTTGTTGGCGTCTCCCATTCACTGTTGACAGATGCTTCCAGAGACACTTTTCTCAATGAACCTCGAAGGCACTAGATGCCAGATAATGAGCCCTGCTTCCCACCCCATGAAGGGATGCCCATGTTCTTGAGCACCGGGCAATCAGTAGGTTCTGCCTTGCTCTGGAGCAAAGCTCTCCTCAGGACTAGCCTGTGCCTGGTGCATAATAAATGCCCAGAGCGCGCTTGCTGGTCTTTGTTGATTGATGGGAGACAGGACTAAGGGCATCCTTTATCCTGAAACCTTTCCTCCTCCTCCAGCCCCAGGCCTTGGGTGTCTCAGGCTAGAATCCTCGCCTTCTATTCCACAAGCTGCAGTTCTGCCACAACTGCTTTATAACTGATTCTGCTCTCATTCCTCCCATTAGCATTTATTAAGCATTTCCCATGTTCCAGCAATTGTGCTAATTGCTAAGGATATTGGGAAATCTCCCTAAGTCCCACGATTGGTGAAGCCATGGAGACAGTTTATTTACTGGCCATTCACTCCCTTCTAAAATCCCAGCATTTCAAAATAACTACTCTAGTTCACAGAGAATTCCCATTATTTGGCTCTCATTTAGCAGATTACACTGTTTTCTTCTTCTTTTAAAAAAATCTTCTCTTTCTTCTTATCCACAGCATTTAACAGTGTGTCAGGACCATTGTAGGCACTTAATAAATGCTTGTTGACATGACTTGCTGTATACATCATCCTTTGAGTAAAATCTTCCTTTGCCAGCTTCCTCCAATTCCCACCAATGTCATATTAACATACCATTCCAGTTCACAGAGAATTCCCATTATTTGGCTCTCATTTAGGAGGATCATATGATTTTTTCTTTAAAAAAAATTATCTTGCCTTTCTTCTTATCTACAGCACTTAGTATGTCCGGAATACTGTAGGCACTTAATAAATGTTTGTTGACATGATTTGCTGTATACATATATCCTTTTGAGTAAAATCTTCCTTTGCCCCCTTCCCCTATTCTCACTAATGTTCATATATCAAAATACTATTCCTGTTCACAAAGAATTCCCATTATTTGGGCTCTCATATATTTTCTTCTTTAAAAAAAATCTTGTCTTTCTTCCTATCCACAGCACTTACCATTGTGTCAGGAACACTGTAGGCACTTAATAAATGCTTGTTGGCTTGACTTGCTGTATACATATCCTTTTGAGTAAAATCTTCCTTTGCCCCCTTCCCCTATTCTCACTAATGTTCATATATCAAAATACTAGTCCAGTTCACAAAGAATTCCCATTATTTGGGCTCTCATTTATTTTCTTCTTTAAAAAAAAATCGTCTTTCTTCCTATCCACAGCACTTACCATTGTGTCAGGAACACCGTAGGCACTTAATAAATGCTTGTTGGCTTGACTTGCTGTATACATCAGCCTTTTAATTAAAATCTTCCTTTGCCTGCCTCCCCTGATTCTCCCCAATGAGTTTTCTCATCGGGGGGAAGAATGCGACCACTGATTGAGGGGGTTATTGTCATCTGCTCCAGCTGCTGTGGTAAGCATCAGAGACACAAATATACACAAAAAATGGAATTGTCCCTGCCCAAGGGAGTACATTCTCTTGAGTGAGAAAACATAAACATTATGTAACAGGTATTGATAGGAATGGGAAAAGATGTCAGACAGTTCTGCAATGGACACCACCGCAGTCCTATGATCAGTGCTACAGAGGGAGGGGAGCACAGCAGTTTATCACCCCCTGGAGAGGAGGGATCACCAGCTCAATCATCAGTGATCCCCCACATCAGTTTCAGCAACCATTTCTGGGACTGGGGTAGATGGGGATGAAGGAAAGGGGGAATAGCGAGACGTCAGAAGGGGAAGCTCCAGAGCCAGGAACCAGCTAATTTGCAGACAGGTAAAGGAGCTGATCAGATAACAGTGGGGCTAGAGGTGACATCTCTGCTCCATTTGACAGACTCGCTAGCTACATGGCCTGCCCATCTTAAGTAACCGACATAAAGAAGGTGAAGATCGAAATAGCCTAGGACCCAAAGTCTTTAGGAAGAGAGACAGAGAAAGTACAAATGGAACCAGATAATGACATGTTTGAAAATGAAGGGCACAAGCAAGATAATTGTATAAATATATAGATATATAGATAGATAGATATATCTATATATATAGATATATCTATCTATCTATCTCTCTCTATATATATAGATATATACATATATACATATTATATACATATATATGTATATATACTTATTATATATATATATGTGTGTATATATACATACATATATTAGATTTTATATATATATATATATATATATATATATATATTTTTAAGCATATTTAACATGGATTGGATTACCTGCCATCTAGGGGATGGGATGGGGAGAAGGAGGAGGAAATTTGGAATATACATCAAAGTTGAAAAAATTACCCATGCATGTTTTGTAAATAAAAGCCTTAAAAAAGTAAAAATAATACAAGAAAGTAAAATGAAAGGCACAATGATGACCACAGAATGGGCTTTCCAAAGGGGCCACTGGAAGGGTGTATCAGAGTAGGGCAGGACACCGAGTGCTGCCATTGCCATGGATGGGCATGAGCAAATAGAAGCAGATGTCCAAGGGAGGGAGCGGACATGCAGAAGATCCTTAATAAGTGTTTGCTGATGGATTGGTTGGTTGATTGATTAATAGGCAGAATTATAGTGACTCCAAGTGGCACCATGGGGCTCCACTTAGAATCTATAATTCTAAATTGCCATGCCCATCTCAGAAGCAATAATAACATTGATTTCATTATCAATCCCTGCACAAGAGATGGGAAGTGGGGAAAGGGAGAATGTTGCAGTTCACAGACTCCCAGGTTCTACTGGATGGTTAAGGCAGAGAGTCAGAGGGACCTGGCTGGATGTAGAATGAGGAGGCAAGGTACTCATTTTCCCATCCTTAGTTAGGTTAGTTCTGCTCCAGTTTTCCCTCCAAAACTGAGGAATTATCTCCCTCTGGGGAGGAGGCTTAGGAGGGCATTTCCTGCTGGACTGGGATGAAGAGAGAGAAAAGTGAGAGGGTCTTGTGACCTCTGGCACTTACTAGGTGCTTAATAAATAAATATTGATTGACCCCTTGACCGGGCCTCCAACCCTCAAAGGAACAATCCTCAGGATTTCTTCATGGTGAGACTAGCCACATCCCAAGAGTATATCCTTGGGAATCCTATTTTGCTTTTAAAGCTAAGGTTAGATGAAGCCTCTGTTTCTATTTCTGACAGGCAATTGTAATTTCAATATCAATCACAACAGATTGAGCTCCTGGAAGAAAATGCATCATGTAAAACCATAAGCTCTGGGTTCTAGTCTATCACTGAATAACTTCCTCAGCCCAGGATTCTCATTCCTGGGAGCTTCAACAGCTCCTGCTTCTCTGCTAGGAAATGAATATTCATTTTTCTGATGCAAGGGAGAACAAAAATGAGATGAAAGATTCTCGACAAAAGAAAAATACTGCTGAGAAAACGGTTTGCCTCATTCAATTGCTGTGAAATGAAATGCCCGGCTACAGCTGGTCTCCCTTCCATTAACCCTTAGAACGCCTCGATGTTTAATTAGTGGGAGTATTTAAAGATCAAGAGAATTTGGGTGGTTTCTCCATCAAATCAGATGACAACCTTTCTGTATCTTAATGGAAGGTTTCATTCACACATTGTGAAATATGTATGTGTGTGTGTGCGTGTGTGTGTATATATAGACATATATACATACATATACACATATATATATATGTATATGTATATATATATATATTACACACACGCGCGCACACACACACATACACACAAAATGTGTTTCTATGTAGCTCTATCGATACACGTATAAAAGCAGGGAGAAAAAGAAGGAAAAGGGAGGCAGTCAAGGGTCATAATAGATATCAAACTGGCTTTAGAGTCAAAAAGATCTGAGTTCCTATTGTGCCTCAGATAGTGATTGATTGTATGATCCTGGACACATTATTTAACTTCTCCCAGCTTC
Source organism: Sminthopsis crassicaudata (assembly GCF_048593235.1). Classification (NCBI taxonomy): domain Eukaryota; kingdom Metazoa; phylum Chordata; class Mammalia; order Dasyuromorphia; family Dasyuridae; genus Sminthopsis; species Sminthopsis crassicaudata. Next base: position 7,287,982 of record NC_133620.1, on the reverse strand, counting down.
ATTTTCCTCATCTACAAAAATGAGTAATTGTACTGCTTTCAAAGGGTTGTTAGATGAAATGAAGCAATTTATTTGACATGTTTTACAAATCTTAAAGGGATATATATATATATATATATATATATATATATATATATATATGTAAATGCTAGCTCCATATATACATGTATATGAAAATATGAAAATGTATGGGATTTATTATAATGATATCACATATTCATATCCATGTGGTGTTATCTTTTAGAATGTAAGCTCCTTGAAGGCAGATACTATTTCTATATTTCTATCTCAAGTGCCTGGGACACACAATAAATACTTGTCGGTGACTTGATCAGTACCAACAACAACAAACTATTGATTTCATAGCCCTTTAAGGTTGGCAAGGTACTCTCTCTATCTCACCTGATGCTCACGACAACTCTGGGAGTTAGGTGCTATTAAGTTGTCACTCTTTTAACAGATGTGGAAACTGAGGCAATTTCACCCAGGTCAACGCTAAGGATTACCTGAGTGAGAATTTAAACTTGAGCATTCTTGACTCCAGGGTCCTGTCCCTTATTAATTGCACTAGCTGGCTGATACCGTCATCATTTTAATCATCAGCACACCATCATTGTCATCATCAGCACCTTCCCTTGGTTGACAATTCATCTGATATTCAGAACATCTGTTCTGAATCTTCTGAATCTTCTTCTGAGTCTGTTCTTTGGCTACCAAACATTTCTGGGTCCATGCTGGAAGAATATTCAGACTGCCAACATCTGATAGTTTGTTTTCTTTTGGGCACGGTCTCCTAGAACCAGGAGCCTTCTCTGTATTGGAAATTGAGGTTTCTGAGGTGTCCAGTATTCAATTTATACTGAAGTTCTAGGAGGTCTAATGTCATCTGAGTCTACTTAAGGGAGTCAGTTACCCCAGGAAAGGGCCAGTAACATCTAGTCTGAACTCGTCAGACCGCATCTGGGCCATTGGACTGCTTTGAGAAAGTTGATGAATGGGAGAATGTCTAGGGGAGAAGAACCAGTATGGACAAAGGTTAGAAATTCATGCCATGTGAAAATCTACTGAACAGAAAGAATGGCTAGTTTAGAGAAGACTTAGAAAGCACACAATAGGAGACACGTATTGCTGGGCAATGGATGTAGAACCAAGAGCAATGGGTGGAAGCCACAGAAAAGCAGATTCCCCATGGAAACAGAACGACTGGAGAAAATATCACTGGAGCACAAGTAGCCAGTTGGATTTAGGTATTATTTCCATTGATTGCTTAGGGGTCTGCATCCCTCTAAGTCCCTTAGTTGGAATGCCCTCCGCGGTCCACCTCGCTATAGAGACAAGTCTTACTTTCGAGCCTTTTATCAAATTTTCTTGGGAACATTTCTTGCTTTTCTGAGCACTCTCTCCCCTTTCCTTTGTGATCCAGATAGATGTTTGGCAGCATCAATGATGGGGGTCTTCAGCTCTTTCCCAATTTTACCTGTGTAGGAGAGAACTGTGGGGATTTGAGCCATGAGTGTGCACTGAGTCTATTAAAAGACCATTTCCCTGATGACTTGTCTGAATAGCTACAAACACAATAATTGCAGAAAATTAAATTAGGAAATGCTGAGAACTGTATATAAGGTGGCTTTAGTGAGGAGCACATCTAGAACCTTGGTGTCCCCCTTTATTTTTAGGTAAATGGCTTGTCCCAGGCTAAGCGCTGTGGCTTAGACTTGATGAATTCTGGGTCTGGTCTAATTCTACCTCGCACCAAAGGCACAAGGGTAAGGCATCCCAGTGGTTTCCTGGGCATTTGAATTTGGGTCCTAAAAAAAAAAAACAAACAGCTCACCTGCCACCACTTTCCTCATCTCTTTTTATGTGAGCCTGGTCACTCCTCTTTCCCAAATGTTCCTGGCAATAACTCAGGTTCACAAAGCACCTTAACAACAACAAATTCCACTCGAAGCAGCCACTCTGGGAGATGGTTAGAATGAAAGTTCTTTTCCAATTTTAAAGATACATAAAGGTGACAAGAATTGTCCATGATCATAAGGTTATTCAGTGCTGGGATTGCATTTGTGATTTAAATCCTAGTCTCCTGAATTCAAGTCCAACACTATTGGGCTACTCCCTCTCCTAGGTTCAATAGAGCATCTTCATCCTCTGTGAATGCACCTTCTTCCTAAGATAAAGGCTTGATAATTTAACTCCCTTCCTCAAGAGCCATTGGTGGCTCTCTACTGCCTTTGGGCCAAAATGCAAACCCTTTCATTTGGCATTTAAAGCCATCACCATCTGGATCCAATCTACTGGTAAAAACTCTTCCAAATCACTGTTTGTCTGTTTCCTTGGCAATATTCAGCCCCTAAGCCTGTGCACAGACTGGTTCCCTCATGCCTGGAATGCATCCTTCTCACTTTAGCTTTGCAGAATACTTGATTTCCATCAAAGCTTATTTGGGGTACTACCTTCTTAAGGAATAACAACAACTGCCATCATAAAAACAAGAACAATAATAATTAAGTTAGCACTCGTATCATTCTTTTTTCCCAAATTTATTTTATTGGAAGAAACAGAATAAGAAAAAAACACAGAAAAGCAATATGAAATAAAATGAAACCAAAAAAGAGAACATTATCATGTGCCCAGCAAAACTTCAGGGAGGATTCAAAAGATATAACAACGAATTGCCAGTTCAAGGAAGTACATCTCTCTCTCTCTCTCTCTCATATACATATATATATATATATATTATATAAATTATATTCATGAGTGTCCATCTTTGTTTTTTACTTCCCCATAATCTATTCTTTTGTTCTCTGCTGGACACTTTTTTTTTACTATATTCTTTTTCTGCCCTTTCATTTCCTATACCACTCCTAAGCAGACTACAGTTATAAAAAGATATATTTATATATTCATACATAAATATATACATACACATACATACAGACAACACACACACACACATACACATCTCCCTTTCATCTCCCCACCACACTCACACAAGCTGCAGTTAAGAAAATATATATTATGTATATATGTGTAGATCTATACATACATACACACACACACACACACACACACACACACACACACACGTCTTCCCTATCTCTGCTGACTCTTTCAAATTCTACTCCATAAACTTGGCTTACTATTACTTAACTTCCCACTCACACACACAGGGATTCCTCCCATATCTTCTTCCCTCACTTTTTGCTTCCCTATCCCTCCCTCTCCTATTTCTTTATAGATTTTGGTGGCTGCTATCCCCTTCATGTTATACATGCCTCTTGAACCCATTCCCGATGTGAGTAGGTTTTCAGACCATGAGCTTCCTTCCCACTTTAATGCTTTTGTGTCTATTCTTCCTCTGCACCTCATTTGTATGTGATTATAATTTTCCTTTACTCTGCTGAATTTTCTTTTAAGCTTACCCTATTGTTGATGTAAATCTTCAACATAAAGTATACATTTCCCATGGGGAAAAAATTTCCACAGTTAAACAGTTTGTCCATGGTGAGTTTCTTAAAATTGCCCTTTGATGTTAAATTTTCTGTTCAATTCAGGTTTGGTTGATAGAAAATCTGCAAGTTTGTTGAATGTCCATTTTTTGTCATTCAGAATTATAACTAATTTTGCCAGATGTAATCATTTTGGCTGTAGGCCTAGTTCTTTTGCTTTTCTGTAGATATGATCCCAAAATCTGTGGTGTTTTTTTTTTAATTGTAGCTGCTGATACGTCTTGAACAATTCTAATTGTAGTTCTAGCATATTTGATTGCAATTTTCTTGCAAAATTTTCTTTTTGATCTGGGGGTTTCGAAATTTGACAATAATATTCCTCTATATTTTCTACAAAGGAACACTCTGAGGTGTTTTTTTTTCCTTCTATTTCTATTTTCTCCTCATACTCCATCACACCAGGACAATTTTCTAGGCTTATTTCCTGCATGATTGTGTTGAGGTTCTCCTTTTGGTCACAATTTTCTGGCAGTCCATTTTTAAAAAAATATTTTCTCTTCTTGATCTTTTTTTCCCCCAGATCTGTTGTTTTCCTTATAAGATGTTTCACATTCTGTTCTATTTTTCTCATTCTTTATAATCTGCTTTGTTCTTTCTTGGCCTCTCAGCTTCACTGGCTTCCTCTTGCCTCATTCTAATTTTCAAAGACTTATTTCATCTTTGAGACTCTGTACCTCTTCTTCTAATTGGGTGTGTATATATATATATATATATATATATATATATATATATATATTTATAATCTTGTTTTTTTCTTGGATGATTTTAATTCTTTTTCTTTAGTTTTTCCTCAGTGTCTCATTTGATTTTTGAATTCTTCTATAAATTCTCTCTGGGCATGGAATCATTTCACATTACTCTTTGAATTAGAAGCTTTGTTTTGTTTTGTTTTGTTTTGTTTGTTTTTTGTTTGTTTGTTTTTTACTAAAGTGTCCTATTCTGAAGATGGATTCAGGTCTTACCCGTTTCTATAATATGTTTCAATTGTGAGGTTCTTTCTTTTTTGCCATTTCATTTTTTAATAAGAGGCATTAGTGTAAGCCCATCTAATTGCAGATGGAGGGATGGTGTCTTAAGCTTCCCTTAGCTCTCCACTCTGACCAGAAACCCCAAATCAAGAGCTTCTCCCTCCTTCCCTGCTGCTTCTGCACTCACCAGGTGCTGGTTCCTTCTACCCCAGGGCAGGCTCAGCAGCACAGCTAGGCTTGGAGTTCCTAATCAGCCAAGGTCTCTCAGCCTTCAGGGACTCAAACCCCAGACTCAACAAATGGTCCAGAAGGTGAAAGTCTCTGTGGTTCCTGCTGAGGCTCCAGCCACAACCAGATGATCCAAAGGATCCCCATGTGCAGTTTCTGCAGAGCTGGTCCAAAGTTATTTGCACTTCAAATGGGTTAATCCCAGCCCAGATCTTTCTTCAGATCTTGAATAGTATCAGGAGGACCTATTCTATCCCAAGTCTTCTTTGTTTTTCACCAGTCTATGTTTACCCCAGGAGCAAATTTGTGGGGGAAACTGGGAAAGCTTGAAATTTGCCAACCTAGTCTGCCATCTTCCCAGAATCCTCCTTACTCACATTATTCTTAAAGGATTTACAAAGCACCATATGTTATCTTATTTGATCCTAACAACCTCTTGAGATATCATTTTTATTCCCATTTTTACAGAAGAGGAAACTGAGTTCAGAAGGGGTAAGCCATTTGTGCTTCATTAGTTGTTTTCCTGAAATTACACAAAGGTAATCTTAATATGAAATCTGAATTTTAAATATATAGAAGAAACAATAGATGATAGAGAAAGCCATAAGTGACAGATTTGGATATGGATGGATAGATACATATTTGGCATAAAATTGTCAAAGGGTTCTGTGACTCAAAAAAAATATTTCTGACGACATAGGGATAATCTCCCCCATCCCCAGTACACCCAAGCTGTCCTGATCCAAAATGACCCCATGATGAGCTTAAGGATTCTTTATTCCAAATAACTTGTCCTTTTATTTCTCGTGCTGTTCATGGTAATACTATAAATATACTTTAATGGAGATAAATTACACCCTCTGCAAAATGGCCCCCAAGGCAGGTTTGGGCTGACAATGGAGGGCTGGTATTTCCCTCTTAACATTCATGTTCCATCTCCCTTCTACAAGAGAAAGGCAACAGACAAAAGTAAATGACGATCACCAGCAATTTCAGTTTCAAAACTGAGTACGCTCATTTTGCCTCCATTGAAATCAAGATCCCAGGTGCCCCTCTCCCTAAAAGCCTGTGTTTATCATGACTAACTTGGCCAAAATGAGGAGCCTTCTTTTTTTGTGATTTTTCCAAGCTCGGTTTAGTTTGATGAACATTACATCTATCAGATTGCTATAGGGTCACTTTATTAATTAATCAATGCACCAATAAGTACATAGCAAGGAAGCTAATCTCACAAAAGGATCCAGAATTTTATCCAGTGACCACTTTTGTCCATTGCTGCCCATCAGGGAAAGAAAGAGTGGCTACTCAGGTAACAAGTTCTTTCCTAATTTTTAATGATTTTCTAATTCTTAATTTTTAATAATTTTCACTAATTTTAAATGATTTTCATTTTGCCTTCACTTTACCAATATTACCCAAGTGCTCTTTGAAGGGCATTTACCTAGCATACCTGAGCAGTCATGTTTAGAATCCTCTTGAAGTTGTCCAGTACAAGGATCAGTATGGGACAAGACAGCTTGGGCTCCCAAGGGCTCCATTAAGAATCTCACCAAAGCACTAGTGAATGCTAAACCAGAAAGCCAGTCCCCCTACATGGGTCAAAACCTTAAGTGATACTGGCAAGATAATAAAATTAACCCTGGATGCAGATGGCATTTCCATCTTGTCTTGGATCACTGTATTGCTTCGAAGAGCTAAGTCAATCACAGTTGATCATCACATCATCTTGCTGTTACTGTGTACAATCTTTTCCTGATTCTCCTCAACTTCCATCAACATCAGTTCATTAAGACTCTCCAGACCTTTCTGAAACCAGCCTGATCATCAATTCTTGTAAAACAATAATAAATAAAATAATAAAAAATTAATATTCCATGACATTCAAATACCTATAATTCTAAATAACATAATTCTAATATTCCATTATGTTCATATGTTTATTCAGCCAATTAATGGGAATCCACTCGATTTTCAATTCTTTGAAACTACAAAAAGAACTGCTACAAATGAAATTATTATTTTGCATGATATTAATATCAATGCCTCCCTTTGTCAAATAAAATAATATTAAAGAAGGTAATATTTGTCAAGCATTTAGTACAATTCTTGGCACATAGTAGGTGGTTATTACCTTCCCAATCTATCAACCACCAAAGCCTTAGTCTGTGTTTTTTTTCCATTATGATATGGCCATATTATTGGGGTCTTAAAAAAAAAAAAACAACTCTAGCTTCTTCATCTAACCTGAAAAGGGAAAGGATGGAATGCCTATCATTTGGAGATCAGCCTACCAAAGGTAGGGCCACAGGAAGACATTTTTGGCCACATTACCAATTGAAAATCAGCCCTCTGATTGCCTGTCATCAAGGGGAGGGAGTAAAGGGAGGGAGGGGATACTTTGGAAAAATGAATACAAGGGATAATGTTATAAAAAAAAATACTCATGCATATATACTGTCAAAAAATTATAAATTAAAAAAAAGAAAAAGAAGATCAGCCCTCTGAGTCATAGGACAGTTGAAAACCAAGTTGATGGAAGGAGAAGCCACACTACTGCAGCCTCACATCCTTGAATCTCAGAAAAAAGTTTTTCCCAAGTCATCAGGGGCCATCATATCCATCTCATAGTCAAAAAACAGTGAGCGCTCCACCATCCTTGACAGGTACAAACATATCCACAGAAGCCTTGTAACTGAGTTTTCAGTAAGTTTGGAAAAGATGTTTCTATTCCTGCATCCAAGTACTGCTATCCCTATGGCCCTTCTGTCATTAGACAGTAGGTGAAATATAGACACATGACTAATAATGATCAGCACTGGAAAGTCCAGAACCAAGATGATAAAATTCAGGCCCCCACTGTGGGTGTAACTCTTTTGAGCACTCCCAGGATATCTACTGTTTTACAAATTGTGAGGTGTGGAAAGGCTAAGGATACATCAAGGACTTTAATGTCAAGTTTTCTAGAGGTATCAGGTCATCTGATGGATAAAATGCAGATTTGGAGTCAGAAAGAACTGTTCAAATGCCACCTCAGACACTCACTAGCTATGTGCTCTTTGGCAAGGCATTTAAGCCCTGTGTCATTTCCTCATCTGGATGATAGGAATAATAATAACAATATGTTATTTCCACCTTTATGAGGGTTCAATGAGTAATATAAATAAAATAGTAAATAACAATAATAAATATCATCTCTAGCTTTATAAGAGTCAAATGAAGAATATAAGCCAAATATTACATAATAATAATTAAAGATAATACATTACTTTCAGATTTATTAGAGTCAAATGAAGAATATAAGCTAAATATTATATAATAATAATTAAAGATAATACATCACTTGCAGATTTATTAGAGTCAAATGAAGAATATAAGCTAAATATTATATAATAATTAAAGATAATACATTACTTGCAGAGTTATTAGAGTCAAATGAAGTAATATAAGTAGAATATTATGTAATAATATCATATTATATCCAGCTTTATGAGGGTCAAATTAAACAATATAAGTCAAACATTATATAGTGATAATAATAATACATTACTTCCAGCTTAATGAGTCAAATGAAATAATATAAGTAGAATATCATATAATTATAATAGTAATAAATAAATATTCTCTCCAGCTTTATGAGGGACAAATGAAATAACATAAGTAGAATGTTTTGCAAACTTAAAAGAGCTCTCTTTATTATTAACTATATTGTATATTCTTCCTGACTTGCATTCTAGTATTCTTTTCCTGAGTACACTTACTTGAACTAGTATCTGGCAATAAATCAGGTCAGACTGAGTAGCATTTATTAAGCACTTACTGAGAGCCAGGTACTCTTCTGAGTGCTAGAAATCAAAGAAAGGGGAGTCCACAGCCTCACATCTCAAGGATATCACAAGCTAATGGAGGATGGATGAGAGGCGAGCAGCTGCATACAAAAAAGATCAAAAGGAAGGCACCTTAAGGAGGACCAAGAAAACTGGGACTTTGGGGAAACCAGCAGGTACAAGTAAAGGAGAGAGTTTTGTCTCTTCCTCTGTGACTATAACAAAACCTCTGTGGACCTAAAAGGAAACACCTCTCCATTTGCCCATGGGGAACGAACCCTTCCATCCTCGCCTCACTCCACCAGAAACTTTGCAGTTCCTTTAAGATGCAATCTCCTAAACCTCAACAGAATTTGGAGAGCTCAGTATAATTCTGCTCCATGTTCTGGACCACCACTAACAGGATCTTTAAGTTTCCCTGAGAGCAGTCACTTTCCACTTCACTGGGGCTTATGTGTACTTGCCTTCTTGCAAAAGGCTCATTTAGTCATGCAATGCTGCCCCAGTGCTGGAGGGCCGGCCATGCTTGGCCACCATGGGGTTGTTGATGGCTCAATCGGTTAAAAAATGAATCACAAAACAGAGACACTAAAGGTTGGCCCGTGAATTATTATACGTGTTCCTGGGTAGATGTGATCATCTGCATGTATCTTTATGGTTACAGCTGTTTTGGTGCAATCTAAGAATTTTTTTTCTTTTATTAGTAGAAGCCTGCTGAGGGATGTGGAAAGAATGACTTATTATTGCAGCCCTTGTTCCCATGTATGATTCACTGTCATTCACAGATAGCAGCCAAACTTTGGCCAGCACTTGCAGAATATTAAAAAATAGAATGAAACCAACTAAAACAGAAGTTGAACTTTTGATGTTCATAAAGGGATACTAACCAAAAGAGAGCTGCTGAACAAGTTTTTGGGTGCCTTCCACATGTGTGCAAAAATCTCCAGGGAATTGGATTACATTCTACAGCCAAGCATAAATGTATGGAGAAACCAGATAATGAAATTTCCATGCATAATTTACAACTTGGAATAGAGAAGAATAATATTTTTAAATTTTTATGCTTTAAAAAAAAGTATAATCTTTTGCTAATATACCAACCTACATACTTAGATACAAATGAAGTCAATTCTGTAACAAATAATAAACATTAAACAAATCTGATTGGCATGATAACAGCCTCTGACAAGATAGAACACATTGTGCAACCATACTTCCTCACCTGCCTACTTCGAAGAAAGCAATGCACTAAGGGGGCACAGAGGATGATGGCAAGAGAACTGCATTTAGAGTCAAAGCTTCAAAGCCTACCTTGCTTGCAAATTTCTTGCATGGCTTTGGCAAAGTCACTTTAATTTCTTCATTTATAAATTGAGAAGGGTGGACAAGATTGCCTTGAAGACACCCTCAATTTGTAGCCACTTGTTTTCTGAAGCAGAAGTGGATTGTTGCTGTCAAACAGAATTCAGCTGCTTTTCAGTGTTATTTTCATTTATTGAAATTATTGTTTATGATGCTCTTTGGGCTCTTCATACTCTTCCCCATCACCATCAACTCGCATTTATTTAATTTTCCCAATTTTTAAATTTGTATTTAAAGCTTTGAGTTTCAAATTCCTTCCCTCACTCACTGAGCTCACCAACAGTGCATTAGTGTCCCAGTTTTCTCATGTCCATTCCAACATCTAATGTCCTTTTTTTGTCATATTGATTAATCTCTTAGGTGTGTGGTAAATATCTCACAGTGGCTTTAATTTGCATTTCTCTGATCAATAGTGATTTGGAGCATCTTTTCATATGAGTGTAAATAGCTTTGATTTCTTTATCTTGAAAACTGTCTATTCATATCCTGTGACTGTCAGTTGGGGAGTGACTTGTATTTCTATGAATTTGACTCTATATATCTGAGAAATGAGGTCTTTATCATAGATACTTATTGCAATTTCCCCTATTTTTATGATTTCTTTATAATTTTGGTGGCATTAGTTGTTTTTGTGCAAAAACTGTTTAATAATTAAAATTATCTACTTTACATTTATAATGCTCCTTGTATCTTCTTTGGTCTTAAATCTTTCCCTTATCCATAAATCCGACAGATAAATTATTCTATACCCTCTTAATTTTCTTGAGGTTTCACCTTATAAGGGTAAATTCTGCATCCATTTTGAACTTATCTTGGGTTACAGTGTGAGATGTTGATCTTTACCTAATTTCTGCCATACTGCTTCATTTTCCCTAAAGTGTGCATCAAGTAACAAGTTTTTGTTCCAAAAACATGGATCATGGATCATGATCTAGCATTATGTAATAGATTATTACGATCATCTACTTTACTGTAAGTTGTATCTAATAGATTCCACTGGTCCACTTATCTATTCCTTAGCTAGTACCAGAATATCATTTTAATACAGTTTTTTTCACATTTTTATCTTATTTACTTTTAAATTCAGTTTGATATCGAATATGGCTAGACCACCTTGTTTTGATTTTTCCCCTTCACTGATTCCCTTAATATCCTTGATCTTTTGTTTTTCCAAATGAATTTTTTAAATTATTTTTTCTAATTCTATAAATATTTTTGATGGTTTCAATGGAATGACACTGAATAAACATAGTTAGAATTGTCACTTTTATCACATTGGCTCAGTCTACCGATAATCAAGATATTTTCCCAATTGATTAGATATGACTTTATTTATGTGAAAAGTGCTTTATAATTATGTTCATATAGTGCCTGAGTTTGTCTTTATATTTATATTTATATTGTCTACAATTTTTAAATGAAATTTCTCTATCTCTTGCTGCTGGGTTTTGTTGATAATATATAGAAATGCTGATGATTTAGGTAGGTTTATTTTGTATCCTGAAGCTTTGCTAAAGTTGTTAATAATTTCAACTAGTTTGTTTTTTTATTCTCTTTGAATCACAATGGATTTTCTAAATATGCCATAACATCTGCAAAGAGTGATAGTTTTGTTTCCTTGTTGCATATTCTAATTCCTTTAATTTCTATCTCTTCTCTTATTGTTATAGCTAACATTTCTAGTACAGTATTAAATAACAGAGGTGATAATGTTGGTTGCTATTTTCCCTCTGATTTCATTGGGAAGACTAATAGCTTATACACTTTATAGATAATGCTTTTGAGCTGGGGGTGGGGTTGCTGGGTCTTAGACTTACCTTTGTTGATCCCACAATGGTGTTGCCAGGAAGGTGCTATGTGATCAGCATTTTACAGCTGAGGAAACTGAGGCAGAGAGAGATTAAATCACTTTCCTGAGGTCGTACAACAAATAGGGGTCTGAGGTCTCGGTAACTCCAGACTTATTTTCTGCACACTCTGTTGCCATTTAATTTGTCTTTCCACATCACTCTGAATTCCTGACGTCTTTCATTGTTTATCTCATAATCATATTATATTATAATAATTTCCTACAGTTTAGTCAATCATCTCCTTTCTGGTTCTTTTGTAGAGAAGGGGGGAAAGTATCAGGAGAAATTAGAGTTCTATTTTTTAGCTGTGTGAGTACTCTGCTCAATTCACTGGACCTCTAGCTGCCTCCATCATGTGAGACCCCAGCCTCATGGAGGTACTAAAGACCTAGTGAGCTAATGCATGCTCACAATACTAGACTCACTTTGCTTTTATTTATGACAGAAGTTCCAAAGGAGAGTTACGATCCTCCTGCCTCTGCTTCTGACTCCAGAACTCCCCACTGGGCTAAGCTTTCTCCCAAGGCGGGCGGAAAGCCAGGGAATAAGCTTGGGAAAGTGCTGCATGGGAAAATGCCATCCAGGTCACACAGGAGCATGTCCAACTTTTAACTCACGAGTTCTCCTGAAACGCCCTCTTCGTGAGGGTCTTCCCCGGAGCCCTGAGCAAAGGCACTGGTCCTTTCAAGTTGGTATTGGTTCTTTCCAGTTTATCCTGTATATACTGGATGTGTCCGTACTTTTGGACGTGGTGTTTCTGCCATCAGAGAGCTACTAGAGGGCAGGGATTCTTTTGCCTTTCTTTGTATCTCCAATACTCAGCACAGTGCTTAGCATATAGCAACATAATAATGAATAGAATTAGGACTAATAATGGCATAGATAGGTGGTGCAATGAATAGAGTGCTGGCCAGAAGACAGGAAAATTCATCTTTTGCATTAAAATCCTACCTCAGATACTTACTAGCAGTATGACTCTGGGCAAGTCCCTTCCCCTTGTTTGCCTTAGTTTCCTCATCTGTAAAATGGGCTGGAGAAGGAAGTAACAAACTACTCCAGTATTTTTGCCAAGGAAACCCCAAGTAGGGTCACAAAGAGGGGGCACCATTGAGAGGAATGAACAACAACAAAATGATGATTGCTATGATAAATGATACAAACCCATAGTATTACTACTAATAACAAAAACAATCAATGTTTAGTTCCTGAATGGCTGATTGAACCTGGAGAATTCATTTATTAATTATGTTTTACGTGGACATTTGGAAAATTCAAATCTTTTATTACCTGATTTTTTTAAAACAAGAATCCAAATGCACAGAGAATCTCCAGACATATTTTAGAAGAAATAACTCCAAGATGGCTCAACTGATTACCAGAAGATTCTACATGGATAATGTGACTTATTTCAGCAGATACAAGGGATCCAAATGCCTTTGGTTGATATGGTTATGTGATTCTCTCACCCACTCTTCCCATAATCCTCCACTTTGGTGGAGCAAACCCCTGGAGATGCCAAGTGAGATCATCTTCCTCCTTCAGCAAAGAAGCCCCCTTCTCCCCTCTACTAATCTCTCCATACTGATAACTTATATACAAGTAGAGCAGCTCCTAGGAAACACGAAGTTGACATTTTCCCTTAGGGGGCCCAGGCTAGCTGGCCAGTGTCTTTTTGCAAGGTTCTATTAATAATGCTTTAAGTGCTGACCCAATAGCAGTAACTCATGTGTTCATCATTTCACTGGAAGTTTTGTTAACATTGTAGAATGAAAGACCTTTTAGGGGATAGCTTCTTTTCTTGTTGGGTCATTGGGGCACCAGTGCTTAGGTCCAGGAAAAAGAAAAGGGAAAACTGAATATGTGATGCATGAAACCCATGATTCCATGGGGATAGAGATTTCCCAGTAAGTAATGTCCCAGTAAGTACATTACTAATTAAAATATGTATAAGTCTACTGGAGGGGGCAATATATTGTAATGAATAGAGTGTTAAAATATTATGTATTCAGGAAAATCTGGGTCTATAACCTTTTGCTGACTGTTATGTGATGGGGGATGCTGGGAAAATCACTTCTACTCACCCTCAGTTTTCTCAACCACAAAATGGTACTGATAGCAATAAGCACTTACCACATCGCATTATTGTGAGGCTCAAATAAGAAGATGGAAATTACTGCCTGCATGAGTTTGTCTGAGTCAATTTTCCTCTAGACTTTAGCCCAGAGGGCCTTCAAACTCCTTAATGTTGCCAAGGTTTTAGGATCTCAAACTCTAATGACTGATTTCCACAGCTCTTCTATTGACTCCTTGATCTACAGTTGAGCCCATCCCCAAGGCCATCGAGTTCAACTCCCTCAGTTTACGGGCCAAGGATGGAGAGAAGAGAAATGACTTGGTCGGCATCATTCAGGAAATGGGTGTCAGAGTCTGGATTTTATCATCTCTCTTCTGTCTCAGAACCTGGAGCTCATCCCGCTCTGTTGGGCCATCCCCTCTCATTGTTGGGGTAAGAGCTGTAGCAGCAGCAGGAGTTTCCTACACCCTGGGGAAATGTTAGATCCTTGTCTTATCTGCATATGTGTAAATTAAATCTTATGTTTTGTTTGACTGATTCAGTGAGGGGGAAAATAGGATTCTGTACCAGAAGGAGAGGTTCCTTTTGCATGATATCAAGTAACTGGAAGTTTTTCACTGCCTAATATTTAGACTTCTTTCAGTTTATGTCTCTGCTCTAACCAAGGATATTCAATAGTTTCTTGTGGACTGTACATTGAAATCTAAATTCCTCTCCTTGGACTTCAAGGCCTTCATATCCTAATCCTGCTGGCAGCCCTATTTTCTTTTAACATTTTTGTCTCTTCCACAACAATTAGCACAGTACTGCCTATGAAAGGACACTCTCAAGGCCTCCTCCCCCATTGGCCACTCCACTACCTAGTTCAGACTTTATAGTCACTGCTGGCTTTCCCCTTTCCCTCACATTCATCATTCAATTAGTTGACAAATCCTGGAAATTCTTCCTAAATTTCTCTCAACTTGACTTCTGCAAATAGGAAAAAGGGAAGAGAGGAAGAGAGGAAGGAAGGAAGAAAGAAAAAAGAAAGTAAGGAAGAAAAAAGGAAGGAAGGAAGAAAAAAGAAAGGAAGGAAGAAAAAAAGGAAGGAAGGAAGAAAAAAAGGAAGGAAGAAAGAAAAAAGGAAGGAAGGAAGAAAAAAGAAAGGAAGGAAGAAAAAAGGAAGGAAGGAAGAAAAAAAGGAAGGAAGAAAGAAAAAAGGAAGGAAGGAAGAAAAAAGAAAGGAAGGAAGGAAGGAAAAAAAAAGGAAGGAAGGAAGAAAAAAGGAAGCAAGGAAGAAAAAAAGGAAGCAAGGAAGAAAAAAAGGAAGCAAGGAAGGAAGGAAGGAAGGGAGGGAGGAAGGGAGGAAGAGAAGGAAGAAGAAAAAGAAAAAAAGGAAGAAAAAATCAAGGGAAGTGAAGAAAGAGTAAAGGAAGGAAGGAAGAAGGAAGGGAAGAAAGAAGTTAGTAGTCAAAAAAGGCAGAGAGGAAGGAGGAAGGAAGGAAAAGAGGGAAGAAGGAAGAAAGGAAGGAAGGAGCTTGACCATCTCATTAACATTCATCCCTACAATGATGACTTCACTAGGGATGTATCACCCTACATATACAACTTATATAGAGACTGCCAAAGAATTTAGAGATGAGAACCATTTTAAGGCACACCAGCGTGTAGGGATGTTTTTTCTGAAGGTGCATGTTGATTTTGACCAAATACTGGTGATTATGAGTTGATTCTAAATTAAAAACCCTCCCAACATAGAAACCATAGGAAAAACCACTGCTGACTGGAGGGGCTGGTAGTAAAAGTGAAGGCCAGAATGGCTTCAGAGCATCCCAACTCGGCTGGTGCTTTTTAGGATTAAAAAGAAAAACACTTGGGTCACAAAAGCCTGTCTTGCTCTTAGTTTGATTCCTCCTCTTAGCCATAAAAGCTGTGATAAAGCCCAGCTGGAACACAAAATTAGCCTCTTGTGGCTGATCTATTGGTCTCTTAGCCCAGTCTCTGGATAGTTCACTGGAAAACAGCAAATGAAACGCTTGGGGTCAGCACATTTCCCATATCCAGGTTAATCCTTTCAAAACAAATCCATTGGCTCAGGAGAAGCTTTTTGCCTTTTAATCACTTCTCAAGTTCAGATAGGCCTCGGTTCCAATTAGACTTGGCCTTGTTTAAAGTGAAACCTGGATCCTGTTTGGGCTAAGCCAGCAGGAACCGGAGAGTCTGGACATTATCTTGGAGCACTTCTCTTCAAAGATAAAAGCATCTGGAGCACGCTGCATCATTTCTAGATCGTAGGAGGCCAAAACTAGAGGTAAAAACAGAGTCTTGGAGGTCACTGCATCCAGACCCTTAACTTCAGAGCTGAACAAACTGGAGGCTATGGAATCATTGGCTTAAAACTGAAGGGAACTTGCAGCCCGGCCAATCCACCCCTCTCATTTTTTACAAATGAGGAAACCGAGGCTGAGGGAGCTCAGGGATTTCCCCAGTCCTGTGCAGTCACTGAGTGTGAGGCAGGATTTGAATTCTAGTCTTTCTAATTCATGATCATCATTGTGCTAATAACTGGTGATACAGTATGAGCAGATAGTGGGAAGCCTCTGGCCTCCAGGAACTTACACTGTAATGGGGAAGACACTAAAGAAAAAGAACCAAAAAATGGGGTACAAGAAACAAAGTCTGGAATCAGGAACAAGCAGGAGAGAGCAAAGATGAGCTCTTCATCAAAGTGGAGATTCTGGCACAAACATCCATTGTGGAGGTGCTGGGGGGCCAGGGATAGAGCAACCTTCCAGGAAGAGAGAAGTTTGGGGGGCACCATGGGGAAGTCTGGAGAGCCAAAAACCACTCTGGGAAAGGAGGCAAGGGGCATCCATCATGGGAACAGTGACTAACAAGAAGATGTGCATCAAAGGTTGATGCACTTTAGGGGAAGCTGGGTGATGCAGTGGATAGCACGCCAGGCTCGCAATCAGAAAGACTCATCTACCTGAGTTCAAATCCAGTCTCAGACACGTACTAGTTGTGTGATCCTGGGCAAGTCACTTCACCCTGTTTGCCTCAGTTTCCTTATCTACAAAATGGAATGGAGAAGGAAATGTCAAATCACTCTAGTATCTTTGCCAAGAAATCCTCAAATGGGACATGACCGAACAACTACTCTGACTTCAGCTTTTGAACCCCACTCTTGAGCCTGTGCTTCTTTCCCTGTGGCTCCCTCTAGAAGAGGCCTGGCAATCGGGAGAGGGAACGGTCTGGGCACACTTCATGGAGGTGACCATGGGCATGAGAGCACAGGCTGTGGGGGTGCCATCAACAGAAAGGCAGAGACTGTCTCACTCCGATTTCACCACCTTTGAGGTTTTGATGGATTCAGGGTAGTACAAGGTCATTTAATTAAAGTCAATTGAATCAGATACAGAGAAAATTATATTCTACTGTCTCATTGATTAGCTTTACTAAATAACTCTTCTCTTGTTATAGCAGGAGATCATTTAGAAGGAGGAAGTGGTAGACAGAGTATTCCAGGGATTAAAGGACAACCTAAAAGGCCCTGACTAACTGGCTGATCACAGACGTCCACAATTAATCTCTGCATTGCCTCTGCTCTGTTCTCTATGAAAACGGAGCTAAATAGTTTCCCATTTTTATCTTACAAGGGGCTCATTAGAGTAAAACAATCATCTGCTGTTTCTCCCATACAAAGATGGGGCCAGATCACTATTGTGGGCTTGCCAGTGGGTTCTCCATCAGAGAAAATGGCCCAGACCCACTGTCCTGCCCGGACTGCCCAGGAGGACAGCAGGGTCCAACCATCTGATCCAATGGAGGCCTTTAGGTCTCAGTAATCTAACGCACGCTGTTAATGAGACAAACCAGAGTGCAGGACATGTTCCCTTTTACTCATGAGGTTCTTTGCTGGAGGGATAAGAAAAGTCCTGGCACCCACTCTGGAGTTTCCATGATGGAGTAGTCAGATCTCATGGCTAGTGCTGTGTTTGGGCCCTAAAAAGAGCTGGGCTTGAACTAAGAAACACTAGGAAAAGATGGTCTCTTTCAAAAGGATGTATCCCATCCTTACCTCTCAGCAAGGTGACAATTAGGTATTCGGGGATGTTGGACATGAGATAAGAAACAATAGAAGGCAAATTCTATTGTAGGGGAGATCCTGAGCCCTTGGTCACCTTTTGGATAGAGACAGAGACCAGACCAGGGAGGAGTTTTCCTGAAGTCAGAGGGTCACAAATGTAGGTCTGGAATCTAATGGGGAGGTCATCATACCCATCCCACTGGTTGTCTAGAGGAACCATTCTTGGGAGAAGAAATGACTCATCTTGGATTGGAGCGCTTGCAAATGTTCCACCCTAGATTCCAACCCGGGTTCCCCGATTCCAAACCTGGAACTCCTTGCACAGTCTTGCGTATCCTTGGTCCGGATGGTGTGTCCCCCAGGGACCTTTCTGCCTCCATGGATCAGTGAAGAGCCATCTTCCATGCCCAGTGCCATGTATTTAAACCCTAGAAGTTAAGGTCTACTGCCACCTTCTCCCTACATCAATCTTCTCCGTGCCAGACCCTCTGCTGGGCCCTGAGGATTCAAGGACAAAGAACGGAACAACCTCAGATCCCCAGAAGCTTACACTCCACTGGGGGAGGCAGCACCCGGCCTCATCTTGGAATGGGAGAAACAGCCAATGATTGTCTAAAATAGAGATGATAAAGAGAAAGGAGCTAAACAAAAGGCCTTTTACAGGGAAAGCAGAATTGTTGGAGGGGTCCAGAAGGAAGTGGACTCCATGAGGCAGACATAAGGAGGAAACATTTCAGGCATGAGCAACAGTCAATGCAAAGGCATGGAGACAGGAAATGGAGCGTGAAGAGTGAAGAACAAAGAACAGGGTGGTTTGGCAGGAGCAGAGAGTGAGAAGCTGAGTAATGTCCATGGGGCTGGGGCCCGTGAAACACTGCCTGACCCCAGGCTCCCTCTTCACCTTCCAGCTAAAAGCTCTCGCCGTCCTCAAATGGTCTCAGACTCAAATGGTCTCAAACTAATTTTTTCTGGAACTCTCCGTTGTTATGAAAATATTCTACCTTATATCACACGAATTGTGAACACAATCTCTTCCTTCCTCCCCACTGAATTATGGATTCCTTGAGAATGGGACTGGATTCTTCTGTCAATTCTCAGACCTTAACCCAATGTCTGACTTTTAGCATGCGTTTAATAAATCGATATTAAATCAAACGGACTTACCTCACAAATTTGGAGCCTTGGAGGAGAACGCAGTATTGTGGCTAGAGCACCAAATGTGGGGCAGGAAAATGGGGACTGAAACAAATCCCGGACACTTTTTACTTATATGGCCATGGGTCGCTTATTTATATGACCATTTAAACTCTCCCAGACCCAGTCTCTTTATGCATAAAGTGCCTAAGCCCATATATTACTTAACTCAAAGGGTTGTTAGGAGATTTACATCTTTTAGCATTAATTTCTTAAACGCGCCTAGCACTGGGTTGAGCAATGGAAATATGAGGACAGAAAAATATAACTGGACTTGTCCTCAAGTACCTTCCATTCTAGCAAGAGAAATATTATGTACATATAAAGTATACATAATAGAAACAAAATAAGTATAATATATAGGGGAAGCACCAGCAATTGGACAATATAATATTATATAATTATGACTCCTATCTGTATAGAGATATGTATATATAAAACATATATATATATATATATATATATAAACTATATATATGCTCATTTATTTTTCCATGTATCCATCTCTCTCCATATACATATATGTATTGTGATTATAAATACATACATGTATATGTGTGTATATGTGTGTGTTCACAATAGGTGAGTCATTGTGTGTGTATATATGTATATGTGTATATATATGTATGTTTGTATGTATGTATCTGTAATGTGTCCACCTGGCCGTTACTATTACCAGTCTGTTCTAGGCCCAACAGAGCACCTTTGACCACTGACCTTTGCAGTGTGAACTCTACCCGGCTCGCCTCCTCTGAGGCCTTCAAAGGTCTCTGGCCACGATCTCTGAATCTATAGCTTAATAACCGGTAGCACGCTCAAGAACAACCACGTGTAATCTTAAAAGCCTTTAGTATACCTACTCACATAATGCCCTGACTGATGCCCTGACTTGTTGGTTCCCGAGTGAACACCTGGTCAGAAGACCCATGTGTTCACTACCAAAACCCTTACCTCTTTTGGCTACCCATCTCGGCTTGGCCACCCAGGCTAGGGAGCCAGGGTGAAGAGCGCCAGGTTAAAGAGAGCGACTGCTGCCTGCAGTGGGCTTATAAAGGGCCTGTGAGGTCACACACACAGCCAAACATGGAGAGAGTCACCCATTACGAAGCTATCTCAACGTGGCCAAGATCCCACCTACAAGGCAGTCCTAATATCCACAGAAATTACTTCTGGGCCTCAATCTCCCAATGCACTGTGTCCGCCCATTTAAAGGGCCCTTACATATATTCACACACAAGAGTCAATTGTATTCATGTATATATTGCATATGTATGAATATATTCATATATATGTCATTATAAAGGAGATTTTATTACTATTTTACATGTGTGTATAGTATTTATTAAAGTTAAAATACTATCTAAATATCAGTAATCCATTATTCCTCACCCTTCCTATGCCAGGTCCATCATTTTGATAATACTTGGTACATTATAATACTTCATAATTACTTGTTGGTTGCTCAGTGGATGTGAACTAGTCACATATGCTCTTTGCTGGTTAATATCCATCCTAATTCTCTCTCCTGCTTCCCAAGCAGTCGCAGTTATCAGGATGCGATGGATCCAGCTCCACTTGGACTCAGCTGCACTCTGGGGGCCATTGACCGGCCAGCTAATTCCTCACTTCCCCCACTGTCCATTTAGGATCTCACAGGAATATACAGGATCTCAAAATAATCACAGAGACCTTTCTCTTATTCAGAAATGTGGCCACATTTGTCATTTAAGCATCAATAATAAAACTATTGATGAAGTAGCTTATTAGCTAGGATTATGTCAGTGTAGCAAGAAACGCCCCCCACTGGGAGAATTAAAAGTTACTTTGTGATTTATTGCCATTCATTATTCTATGAATATGAATATAATAATCCCTGTTTACCCAGCATCCTAACAAGCTTTCAACATCTGACAGCAAAAGTTATATTGACCTTATTGAATGGTTGAAAATAGTCTCAGTGAGATCTGCCACTTACAATACTATAGATTAGGAGAAGAAGAAATTTACTAGAGTATATAGACTCCCAGCATGCTCGCCCATCTTCTATCATATCATATTATTATCTATTCTAACATTAAAGGGTTCCTTGTAAGGAGAAGGGCCCGTAGATCTAGAGCTGGAAGGGGACAGAGGAGTTTCTGTGCTCTGACCCCCTCAATCTAAGGCCACACAAGTACTATGAAGCTTCGAACTCACCACTATTCTAGATCAGAGAATTGCATAATGTCAGAGGTGGAAGGACCCTTTTTTCACTTTTTTTTCCAACCTGATCACAGAGATGAGGATCTACCAAATTTTTGCTTGGGAACAAAGTGATCTTTTCCATTAGAGTTGTGAGATCCTGGCCAAATCACTTTAACCCTCTGTGTCTTAACTTCCCCATCTGTAAAACAGATGGGTAGAAGTATCCTTTCCAGTTCTCGATAAATGATCCTCGGAGTGGACAAATCCCAGAGAAGTCATGTCTAACAGAAAAGGTAGAATATAAGCTTCTTGAAGGCAGGGATTACTTTAATTTTGTCTTTGCATCTATAGCAGCTAACACTGAATAAATGGTTTTGAATTGATAAGCACTTACATGAACTGATGCTGAGCGAAGCGAGAAGAACCAGCCAAATATCATCCTCAGCAGCAGCAAGACTGGGTGACGATCAACTATGATACACTTAGCTCGTCTCAATAAATTGTGATCCGCGGCAATTCCGATAAACTTTGGATGGGAAAGCCATCCTCATTTTGTTCTAATTCTTCTGTCACAACATGTCTTGTGGAAATATGTTAAAAAATAAGTGTTCGTGTATAAATATATCAGATTGCTTGCTAATGTGAGGAGGGGGGGACATAAGGAAGGGAGGGGAAATTTTGGAACTTAAAATCTTATAAAAGTTGAAAACCATCTTTATATGTAATTAGAGAAATAACATAATATTAAAATAAAGTTTAAAAAAATAAAATGAATCATTCAATTAAAAAAAGAAAGAATCAGAGGCCCATATATATGTATATATATGGGCCTCTGATTCTTTCTTTTTTTAATTGAATATATACATATATATATACATATACATGTATATATATATATACATATACATGTATATATATATATATATATATATATATATATATACATGTATAGATAGATAGATAGATAGATAGATAGATAGATAGATAGATAGATAGATAGATATATCGCCATATCAGATGTGAAAGCCAGAAATGAAGGAAGGCTAAGATCATGTCCACTGGTGGGGTGTTTTAATTTTTAAAAATTCAACAAAATAAATGATAACATAATGAACTGAGGAAGCAAGTTAAGTAAGAAGGGACATTAGTAAAGAGACAAAATGGTACATGGGAGGCAGTTTTGAGCTCCAAGGCAGAAAGAGCTACCTCTAACATATGACCTGGCTTGTGTGACCCTGGATGAATACTTTAACTCTCTGTGCTCAAAAAACCTTTTTCAGAACTAGACTTTGAACACCAGAAGCTGATCTGCATGGGGGGAGCAGGAAGGAGTCCCTCATCAGGAATTGTC
This sequence comes from Sminthopsis crassicaudata, assembly GCF_048593235.1. Lineage (NCBI taxonomy): Eukaryota > Metazoa > Chordata > Mammalia > Dasyuromorphia > Dasyuridae > Sminthopsis > Sminthopsis crassicaudata. The sequence continues at coordinate 7,265,369 of NC_133620.1, read as the reverse complement.
TGCACCAACAAAATCCTAATTTGAGTTTAAAAACATCCCAGAGTATTTGAGTTTTCAGCCTATTTGTCTGCATCCTCTGAGTAGAGCTTTTAAGAACCTCCTTTCCCATTATGAGAACTGGGGTTTGGACCTTGGTCTAAAGAATTCCCCCACTCAGGAAACTTCCTTTATCAATATGAGCCAATATGGGCAAGGCTTCATCTTCTCTCTACAATTAAATCTAATACAAATAAATTAAATTAAATCTTATTAGGAGCTTCACACTCTAGCAGGCAGGGTCCCTTCCTGATGCTGTCACTCACCAGCTCTGCAGCTTACAGGCTTAGCGAGATGTCTGGGGACCAGAGCGCATTCAACACTTGCCCAGAACCAGCCAGCTAGAAAGCACCAAAAGGGCACCAGGGCTGGGACCCAAAGGTCTGAGTCTCTGAGACCGTATCTCTTGGCTGCTGTTACATTGCTACTAATTACAGATGAAAGAGAGGAAATTCAGGAGAGAGAAACCACCTCCCGAAAGTCCCCAGCTTTCACAGGATGGGGTGATGACCAGGTCATATAGTACAAAGATCAATGGGCTGGAATCACCACACTTTCTATCTATCTGTCATTGGACCTGACACTTAGGCACCCAAACCCTCAGTTTCTTCAACAGTAAAATGACAAAATTTAATGAGACAACCTTCCGGGTCGACACCTGTGATTTTGTGACCATATTTCCACCCCATTATCTCACACTTAAGGGGAAACTGAGGTCCAAAACTGTAGTGAGTAACAGAAAAAAAAAAGATCTGAACTGAAGTCCTCAGTATCCAAAGGAATGGTTCTTTCCATCAGAGTGGGCAGTTGTCAGGAAGCCAAACTCCTACTAATGTAGAATGACTCAGAAAACTCAGTTTCAGGTCAGTGCAAGAGCAACTTGTTTGTTGATAATTATAATCGCCCAACAGTAGAATGCACCCATTCTTAATGTAGTGAGGTCCCTTTACTGGAGATATCCCAGTGAATCATGGATGATTGCCAGGCAGGGAGGTTCTAAAAGGGAGGCTTGCTTCAGGTAGAGATTGGAATAGATGGCAATTCTCAAAGTACAACTTTATATTCTCCAAATAGTTATTCCCCTAAATCCCATCAATTCCATTCAGCTTCTAAAATGACAACTTGTTTTTATTTTCTTTTATTTATTTTTTATATAGCTATCCCTTTCATACCATGGGAGTCAGGGGCACAAAGCCCTACAATCTGGCAAATTCATGTGAAATTTTTTGGCTCTCTTTTCATACTAGAGAAGTCTGATTTTTTTTTCCTTTTTTCTTTTATGGAGTATTCACAATATCTTGTTAAATTTAGATGAAGTATCTGTGTCATTTGCTAGCTTTCTGCGTAATTCCCCCAAAATTCCCATTTAATTTCATACGGTAACTCAAAATATATCAAAAACACAATAGGGAAAGTTGTGATGTAGACAGGATAACTGCCTATATGATATGCTTATATATATATATATATATATATATATGTGTGTGTGTGTATATACATATATATATATGTATGTATGTATGTATATATATATATACACACATATATATATATACATACACACATATATGTGTGTGTATTATATGGACATATACACATATTTTATACGTATGTTATAATGAACATGTATATTTTATATTGTATGTATGAACACATATATATGTATGTGTGAGGGGGGAAACTGGAGAAAAAAATACTTTTTCTTTGTGGACATCTATTGACTTCTCAATCCATAGGGACTCTTTTTATCTTCCAAAAGTTTCTAGCTACTTACTTCAATGGAGGATAAGAACAAGAATTGCTTTCTCACTATCACAGGACAGAAAAAGAAATGCAGAGAAATAAGTTGTTTTTTTTTAAAAAAATAGTATTCTCCAACAATATTGAACATTTACATATTGTTTTACTCTTTGCCAAGTGTGTCCCAGAGCTTATCCCCTTTGCCTCCATAATAACCCTTTGAGGTGGGTACTATTGTTATCCCCAGTTTGCAAATGAAAAGCTTAGGAGAGGAGACTTTAGGTAACCTGATTAATGTTGAACTGCTCTTAGATGGGATCTGAATTCAGTTCTTCCTGAGGATAGGTTTAAATATCCAACAGAATAAGTCAGCAAGCCTTGATGAAATTCTTACTGAAATTCCAGTGCTAAGGCCACAGTGAAAGACAAACCCAAATCCAGTTAAACAAAAAGAAATTTTAAAAGGGTGTTATCCACTTTGTGTAGTGCATACATTTGAAGTGAGGAATTTTAGCTCTTGGAATAATGAAGCTCTGGCCACAGTCTGATAACTCTCATGGATGCCTTCTCAGAAACATGGTTTTTAAAGCAGAAAACAAACTATAGAAAATTACAAAGGAAACCCAAGATTAATAAAAAATGAAGATGACTTTTATTTTTTTTATCCAAGCTCAAAACTCCTCGAAATTGATCCAAAAACCACAGATTGATCATCATCTCTTAGTTGGAGACAAAAGGGACCCTTGACACTATCTCATTTTACAGGTGAGTAAAGTGAGGTCAAGAAACGTCCTTTGCCCAAAGTTTCTAGGTAACTGAGTTTCACAATTATGGTTCAAACCCAGATCATAGAACCAGAGAATCTCAGAGCTTGAAAAGACAACAAATCGTTTATCCGGTATATGAACAAAAAAAAGTCTACTTCATAACCTCAACCATTGGCCTTGAAGACACACCTTGAAGACCAATGGCAGGTTACTCATTATCTTATAGAAAGAAAGCAATTTCTATTCCATTTTTGTCCGAGTGATCATTAGTGAACTAAAGCTCAGGGGAAGCATAATCTGGATTCAAATCCTACTTATGATACCTATTGGCTATGGAACTCTGGGAAATTCTCTCTATTATACAAAATGGTCTCCAAACCCTGATGTTAATGAGTTACATAAAAGGATTCTCCTTCGACTCCATTATTATCACTTTATTGCAAAAAGGAAGCAGACAACTGAATTGGGAAAGCAAGGATTTGTAATCATTGTTCAATGATCCATCACATCATTGGAGGCAGGTCTGTGATATCCAGGTCAGCTGACTTAAGCAAAATCATTATTAGGAATCTTGGCTCTCAACCCTATGTACTTTTCCTAGGAACATGCTGAAAGGAGGGTAATTTAATGCCCTCCCAAAATGCCAGTAAAGTAATGAGAGAAAAAAGCTGATGTGAGGAAGAATATGCTGTTAAAAAAAAAAAACCCTAGTCTCAGAACATTGCTTTGTCAACAATAAAAGTAATACAGTGAGCAAGAATTAACTAAGCACCTACTATGTGCTAGGATAAGAGGAAAAGCTAGGAGAAACAGTAGGCACAGTAGTTGCCATTCTAGATAGACAGATAAAAAAGACATAGCTAGTTAGATAGATAGAGACAGATGATAATCATTTAGACAATCTGTTAAACATTTATTATGTACTAGCTACTTTATGAAACATTTGGAGATACAAATATAAGAAAACAAAACAGCGCCTGCCCTCAAGAAGCTTATATTTTAATCATGAAGACAAACTATTAGGGGGAGCAGGAAGGGAAGAGGTGGAAGGAATAACTTATACAGGGAATGGGGTGGAAATTTCCAATAATTACTATGGAGAACAGGCTCATTGTTTTGTGATAGAATTTGAAATTGTGTATCACTAGGGCCACTTTCTCCTTTTTCCCATTTGTTTTTTCCTCAAGATTTTTGCCCCTCTCTTATTCCAGATGTTGGCTATTATTTTTCTAGCTCTAAGAATTAGTCTTTTGATATTTAAATTATGACATTGAATAAGCCAATTAATTTAGGTCATCTATCTGAGCTTAGAAACTGAGGGGTAGAGTTCAGATTTCAAGATGAAGAAAGTGTATATTTATTTATAGGTGTTAATAGAACTACAATCTAACTATGCTTCTAATATATTACACATTATTCCATTAGAATGTAAGCTCCTTCAGGGCAAAAGCTCTTTTTGCTTAAATTTCTTTCCCTAACAGTACAGTAACTTACTCTGTATTTAGTGAATACTTGTTTCCTCCACCCTCTCTTCTTCATTCCTTCCCTTCATCCCTCCTTCTCTCCCTTTCTTCCTTTATGTGTGAATTTGATGTTTACACCCAAGAGTGAGAATTCACATTATCTCTATTAAATTCCATCTCAGATTCAGTCTAACTTTCCATTCAGTCAAGATCTTTTTAGATCTTGTTTCCATCACTCAGCCCTTTAGCTCTCTCTCCCAGTTTTGCACATTTTATAAGCTTGCCATGCATGCTTTTATTCTTTCGAGTTCTTGATTTTAAAAAAGCAATACACAACATAGGTCCCAGGTTAAAATGTCCCTAGGACACTTTGCTGGTAAGCTCTCTCCAAGATGACATCAAATCATCAGAGACTCTATTTTATTTCTGATCATTCAAGTAGTTTCAAATCGACTTTACTGTGGATGATGGATTGGAGATTGCTTTGTGAAAATACCACTTTGGTGGCTGTTCCTGATGCTGTTTGTATTGCTTTTAACTGCTTACAAACTTAAGGAAGTTAGAAGCAGAGGAGTCCAAATTAATTACAAACCTGAAAGGGAAACCAATAAAGAGAATGGTATAGTACCCAGATATCAAGAAAGTAAAATGATTATTTATTTTTTTAGTTCTTAAATCAGATAATAAATTAAATAATAATTATCATTACTGATTACTTTTTGTCTTTTTCAGTTGAGTAATTATTGGAAATGATTGCCCTTTTCTCCCTCTACATCGAACTATCTAATAACAACAATAAAAAAAAATCTCAAAGACCTGAGAAGAATAATAGAACTTGACGATGTTCGCAGTATTGTGCCGTGGAGTCCCTGGTTCTCTGTAGTAATGATGTCGCATAATGGCTTCTTGGGGATCATTGGTGGTTTTTCAGTTATTCATTTTTAGCTTCCTTTAGTCATCTAAGTGTGTGTTTAGTGTTCTCTTGGTTTTGCTTATATCATTCAGCATCCATTCATACAACTCTATTACCTCTCTAGTTTATTGTGGTGGTGGTTGTTTTTTTGTTTGTTTGTTTTGTTTTGTTTTTGTTTTCTTTTAATTTTCCCCATGGTTTGGAGATTAAATTTTCTGTTTTGTTCTTGTCTTTGCAATAGAAATATGATTGAAAGTCCCTCACTTCACTGAATATCCATTTCCTCCCCTGAAAGATGATGCTCAGTCTCATTGAGTAGTTGTTGCAATTCCTGGTCCTTTACCTTTTTGGAATACAATTTTCCAGGCCCTCCAATCCTTTACTATAGCAGCTCCCAGATGCTAGATAATCTTGACTGAAACTCCTTTATACTTGAATTGTTTGGGTTTTGAAGTTGTTGGATTTTTTGTTTCCTAGAACTTTGCAATGTTTTTTCCTTGAAGCTATAGTTCTGGACTTTTGCAACAATGTTTCTTGGGATTTTCCTTGTAGGATCTCTTTCCAGAAGTGATGGATGGTGTCTTTCAATAACTATATTGTCCTCTTGTTATGGTAACATCAAGGCAGTTTTCCTTGATGATCTCTTGAAGAATGCTACATAGACTTTTTTGTTGTTATTGTGGCCTTCAGATAGAACAATAATTTTTAAATTGTTTCTCCTGGATTTATGAGTTATTCTACATTTTCTTCCACTTAATTTTTTTTAGTTTGATTGATTCTTGACGTCTTCTGGAGTCATTAGCTTCTATTTGTTTGGTTCTAGTTTTTAATGTATAGCTTTCTTCAGTTAGCTTTTGTCCATCTTTTTCCATTTGATTAATTTTAGTTTTCAAGGTGTTGTCTTATTCAGTGGATTTTTTTTGGCATTTGGCCAATTGTATTTTTTAAGGAATTCATTTCTTCAATCGATTTGTGCCCTTCTTTTTCCAAGCTGCTGACTTTCTCGTATATTTCTCTTTTATTTTCCCAGTTTTTTCTTCTACCTCTCTTATTTGCTTTCTAAAATCTTTTCGAGAACTTCTAAGAAGGCTCTTTGGTCTTGAAACCAATTCAAATCATCTTTTGAGATTTCCCACTGGGATAGTTTATCCTCGCATGAGTTTTGGTCTTCCCTGTCATCATAGTAGCTTCCTATGGTTATGTTTCTTTTCTATTTCTTGCTTATGCTTTTTAGTTCCTTCCTTCCTTTCTTCCTTCCTTTCTCTTTTTTTTTTTCTTTTTTCTTATTTGTGACTTTTGAGATCATATACTGCTCGTCGAGGACAGTGGGTTCTGTCCCAAGTTTCCTGTGCAAATTTGAGCTTTGGCTTTGAGCACAGGAGTCCCTTTTATTTGTTGTCTTGCTGTAGGGAGTAGTCCTACCTACTCTCTCCAGGAAATAGCCTGGTTTCCCACACTGGCAGTTTGCCTCCTACACTGGAACTGCAGGCTGCCCAACTGATCTGCTCCTTTCTAAGCCAAGACCCTGTTACTGAGCTGATCTACTGTATTTAAGACCCTCTCACTGGCTTTGCTGGACACAGTCTGAATTGGGCTGAAGACCCCTTGTACCCCAGTGAAAAATCTATCTTGAGTTAGAGAGTGGCTTCATTCTGTGCCTGATCTCAAAGATGAGCCAAATGCCTGGCAGGTTGATATCAGCAGGAAGCACTAGAAGTGTATCATATCATCTGATCTCCTCAGCTCTCCCTATTTCCATGATGAATGATTCAGTTTGGAAACCAGTGCCCCTCAGTAAACCACCAGGTACTTACCTTCTAAAGTAAGAAGATACTTCAAATGTCAAGTACCAGAGACTTTAAGCAATCTGATTTGTATTTCTATTTTTAAGACAATTCTCTCTCACAGCAATCAATCAGGAAAAAAATAAAGGTCCCAAGACTGTTATTAATTCTCCTTTCTTCTAAATTAATGACTTATTTGGGTAATTAACAAACTGTGAGCTTGTTAATGGGAATCACCGTTTCAGTAGTCAGTTGTATTGTACTTTCTTATTTAAATGAGCTCATGTAGGAAAACTGGCAAACTGTGCCAAATAAAACTCTTTTCCTCTGACAAATTTCAAGTTTGAAGTCAGATACAAGAGGTACTAATTAGGTATTGAATTTGCTTATGTCCATTATAATCATCCAGGTCCCACAAACTAGGTTTGTTAAAATTGAATGAGAGTTTCCACCCTAGAGTTTACCACAAAAGACTCCAAATCATTTCTTTTTTAGAAAAGTATTTTCTATGATGACTATATTTATTAAAAAAAAAACTTTCCCTCAAAAACTAAATGAAAACAAAGTCTCTGAAACAGTCTGATGGAATGAAACCATTCTGTAGCTCAAGAGAGAATTTAGGGTTGGCTGAGGATTAAGTATCATACATAGGATTTGAGCTTTGTTCTGATTCCATAATCAGAAATCTGTACAGTGTGACAACATGATTGTTTTATCTAGATATCTAGAGAACTTTCATGTAGAAAATGAAGCATTTTTTCCATGAAGCTTCAAATATAAATCATGTAGACAATGGTTTGAAGTCATCAGGAAACAAGTATGGCATAGATAAATAAAAGTAATAACTTATTAGTGCATATACTTGTAAAGGGCTAGAACTGAGCATTTGCACTTGGATAATGGAGCACATGAGGCTAATTGCCAATTGGACAGTTCCCTATTAACTTGTTTGAAGGTTGACCCTCCCCAGCTGTTCTGTGCTGACTTGATTGGTGGGACAAAGAGGGGGAAGTGACTGTGTGTGGGAGGAGTAAGAGGAGGAAGAGGAATTGAGACTAGACCCCGAGTCAGTCTCTCCTGGCGTTTGAGGGAGGAAGGTGTGTGTGAGGTTGCTAGGCCTAACCCCCCTGACCTTCCCTGTAAAAGATCAAGAATAAAGATGTTTAGTGATCCTGACTCCGGCTGATTTCTAGGAAGACAGAGTTCCAACATATACTTACCTAAAAATGGAATGAAATTCTGTCTTAGCTAGCAATTATTAGAGGTGTTCAAATCTTATTCTGGGCTCCCAGTTCTCAGAACATAATTGTCCTGGGCCGAGTTTAGAATAGGAGGTCTCTAAAATCTGTCAGATTGGTCTCCTAAAAGGTATACTAGATTATGTTTCTTGTACTATGACTTTACTTTTTCCATCATTTGAATTTATTTTGAACTATAGGATGGTACCTACCTTAAGCAGTCAATCAATTGTGGCTGCATGTGCTAAAAGTATCCATCCTATGGAAAATTGGAGGTCAAATCAGAGGGAATAAAATTAGAACAGGCTCTAAAAAGAAACTTCGCTGGAAGATATTGATCTGCTCATTAGTGGGCCCTCCATTTTCAGACATAATTAGAAGTGACTAAGCTGAGAAACCTCATTAGTGGAGGAAAGATATGCTAGATGGTCAAAATCATATGTCAGCACTTTGCTGTCAGATTGAAGGATCCTGTGTCCTTTCATAAAGGGCATGTGACTGATTGATCTTAGAGAGACATGCCCATCCCAAGTTCCACCTTGGATTCTGTACAAATAGCTCATCTTAAAGTCAGGCCCCAAGCAAAAGTTTTTGAAGAGGTTCCCAATTGTCATCATCCTGTAGAATCTAGCTGCTAAATTCTTGAGAGCAGAAATTTCCTTTCATGTGTGTTTCTTGATCCCAATGTTTAACATAGTTCTTTGCCTGATTAGATATTTAGTAATTGCTTATTGAATTGAATTATATTGAATTTGTCCCACTACTGACATGGCTAACATAATCAGGTTATGAGACAAACACTCAAGAGGGAGAATGGAAGCCTCCATCTTGATCAAAAGAGAAAGAGTCAATATTGGAAGAGAAGCATATATAAAATGTAAAAGTCAGTTCCATTTAGTACTATGGTGCATCAAAATATAGACAGTTGAGGTGAACGATGTATTAGAATTCAGGGGATGGTATACTGTTAAGAGTAGTTCAGCCACTTCAATTTGCCCATCATCCTACTGACTTGACTCATTGTCTGGTTGGGATTTCATTATAAATGATTCTCCAACCTGGAAAGTGTTATTCATTTTTGATTTTATTGATTTCATTTTAGACAACTTTTAAGACCCAAGCCAGAGATAGTAATCTGGCAAAATACATAAGGTTTAGGTTTATCTCTTTCTATTTTTTAGGGATGTATAACACTTATCTGTTTTTTTCTCAACCATTTTCCCTGTGTAGCAAACGCTGGCGATTAATGTTTCCCAATTCCAGTGTCCCTTTAGCTAGTTTCATGTTTCACTCATTCCTTCAGGATCTAAGTTTTCCTTCAAATTTGTTTCTAGTATAATATGAGACTAGTAAATAAGCATCGGCATTCTCAAGCAATATTGTTGTTCATCTTCCATTTTTTAACAGCACCAGTGACTTCACAGGGGATATCTTGATTTTTTTGTGAATAAAACTTAAGTGAGGCAAAGTTGCACAGTCATCAGCCTCACTATTTCTTTCAAGTTCCTCAAAGTTCAGTGGCAAAACAAAGGTCAAGAACACTGCCAATGTCTTGGGATTCAGTGGACCATCTTTGGGATCTTTGGGATCCAACCAAGTTCTTACCATTTCACAGTGCTTGCTTCAGCTGCCTTTGTAGCAATTGGAACAAATTGTTTTCATTTGCCCATTGCACTGGGGGGATAGTCTTCACATGCTTGGAGTAGATATTCTCCTAACTCACTGATGGGTTTAAGAGCTGTTGGTTACCCTGCTAAGGCTGGATTTGAACTCGCATTCTCCTGACTCCAAGCCTAGAACTTTATCCACTTTACCATCTAGCTATCACTTCAATGTTGCAAAAGTAATAGTGATCAAAGCTAAATTTCTTCCCCCTCAACTCTTTCTGATATTTGACACAAAAGATGTGTGTGGGCAGGATCAGAGAATTTCAGAGTCAGAAGTCACCTGTTCCAACCTGTACCCAAACATTAATATCTTCTATAATATCATTGACAAGTGGTCATCCATTTGTTGCTTCAACAGCTCTAATGGCAAGTATTTCATTCTGTCCAAATGACCTCTGCAATGGTCTGGTCTAGCTCCTCTGTAGGGCTCAGAATAAGTCCTTGTCAGGATAAGCAAAAGTTCTTGCCCCACGTTGGGCGCCAATTTGTAATGTGTTGTCTTCTCCAGAAACTGCCGGTTGCTCTCTGGTCTAGAGGAGAGACTTCTTCCTCCAGAGAGCCGCCTCAACTCTGGCCTAGAGCAGAGATTCTTCTTTCCTCCAGAGAGCCGCCTCAAGTCTGGTCCAGATAAGACTCTCTCTTTCTCTGGAGTGCCGCCATTTTTTATCCTCCCAGAGAATGGGTGTGGGATAACGCAAGGGCTTCTGGGGAAAATTACTTCAATCAATGAACTTGCTCCTCCTAAGCATGCAAGCTCCTCCCCAGGAATTCAAAGGGGTTGAGCTCCTAGTAAAGACCAGAACTAGAGAATTGTTAAGTACTGACTTAGCACTTAGTAAGAACCTAATATCTCATTATCTCATTAGCACTTAGTAAGTACCTAAAAGACCTCTTCTACTCAAAAGCAACTAATTGGTAGATTTCATTTGCTCTAGATTGAGCTAAAATTCACTTCTTTTAGTAATTCACTTTCTCCCTCACCTTTTCTTGTTTTTATACCCTTTGGGGTTCAGCATAGTTGAATACAGATTAAAATGCAGCCCATCAAACACTTGCAGACAGCCATTCTACATCATCTAAAACTGTCTGTGTCTCGGCTAAAGACAGCACATTTCTTCAACCAGTGGGAATGAGTCCTGTTTTTCAAGGAGGAAATCCTGGGTCTAAATCCCACATTTATCATGTGATCCCTGCGTGACCCGAGTCAGGTCACTGAAAAGCTCTGACCCTCAATCTCCTCATTTTGCAATGCTGGCAGTGAGCTCGGTGGTTTCCAGTGCAATGCTGTGAGACAAAAGTGGAGCAATTTAAGTTGACTCCTTCCCCTTCCCAGCCTCCTTTAGGTGGTTGTTGTGATTATTGTTGTTTTGTTGTCCTACCTCCTCAAATGAAGCTGACGTCTTGATTTGAACAATCACAGATGAGGGCAGTTTGAGTTTGCTTATTTACCAGATGGATCCAGGTGAACCCCATCCTCTGTTGTAGATTCCTGGGACATAGAAGAACCACTCTACAAATGAACAGGAGGTCACCAAGGTCCAACAGAACCTCTCAGAGTGTTGCTTTTTCTTGGAAGTCATTGAAGTCATAACCAAGGAAACAGGGAAGGATTTTTATCTGACTATCAGATATGGCTTCAATTGCATCTGCTCTATGACTTATGCCAGAGTAGCCTCAAAGGTCCCTTTCCAGTACTACACCTAAGATCTAAAAGTACATGGCTCCTGATACTTCAGCCGGTCTCAATCATGTTTCTTAGCCCATTAGATTGAAAAAGGACATCTGCACTGCCATTGAACCTTCTAGACTACCAATCTCCCTTGACCATGCCGTGGGTAATGTCTTTTTTTTTTTTTAAAGTAAAGCTTTTTATTTTTTTCAAACCATGTGTATAGATAACTTTCAACATTAAAAATTGCAAAACCTGGTGTTCCAATTTTTTCCTTCCCTTCCTTCAACCCTCCCCCCTTTTTAGATGGCAATTGTTCAATATATGTTAAAAATGTACAACTCTTCTAAATATATTTCCACATTTATCATACTGCACAAGAAAAATCATATCAAAGAAAAAGAAAAGAAAAAAAAATGAGAATGAAAACAAAAGCAAGGAAACAACAACAAAAAGGTAAAAATACTTTGTAGTAATCCATACTCGGCCCTGACAGTCCTCTCTCTCTCTCTCTGGATGCAGAGGCTCTCTCTATCCCAAAACCATTGGAACTGGCCTGAATCATCTCATTGTTGGAAAGAGCCATACCCATCAGAATTGGTCATCATATAATATTGTTGTTGCCATGTACGGTGAACTCTTGGTTCTGCTCACTTCGCTCAGCATCAGCTCATATAAATTTCTCCAAGTCTTTCTGAAATCATCTTATTAATCCTTTCTTATAGATCACTAATACTCCATAACATTTATAGACCATAACTTATTCAGTCATTCCCAGCTTATGGACATCCATTCAGTTTACAGTTTGGTGCCACTGCAAAAAGGGCAGCCACAAACATTTGTGCCCATGTGGGTTCCTTTCCTTGGATATGTCTTGATGGGTGAGTGAGGCACAACAAATAGTTATGGTTTATTCTCTTTAGGTATTCCCTGGGCTTCAGACCCCACTTCTCATTCCAACAGCCTTCTTGCTATCTCTCTCTTTTGCTGCACATAGGCAGACGTGGGAAGAGGGATCAATAATCTTTCACTACTCTATAAATTTACTAGAATGCTCTGAGAACATCAGTGCAGATTATGCACTTTCTAACCCCAATTCCCAGGTATCCAGTGTGTGTGTGTGTGTGTGTGTGTGTGTGTGTGTGTGTGTGTGTGTGTGTGTGTGTGTGTCTTAAATTGGTTATTTTTTCTTTGTTTTTAATCAGGCTTGAATGACTTGGCTTATTTTGAGACCCTAAAGATCCATAATAATGTTTTCCTGCTGGTCTAGAAACCCTGTGCAATCACCCTCAAATGTTTGATTTCTCTGGGGAGTCCCAAGATGTTCAGGGTTTAGTTTACTCTTTATTTCTTTCTTTAAAACTGAACTGAATTGTCCTTTTGAGGCATGAGAAGGAAACTTTTTTTTTTGAGTGTCCCTGTGTGTGACAAAGGCTGTATTCAAGGAGTGATTGATAGTATTCCAGGGACCCAATAGCTTTTCCCAGCATTAAGCCAGGTCTGTGACTTTTGATCCAGAGCAGGGGGTTAGTAGGCACTGAAAAGGAAGAAGGGGATGCCAGGGGATAGATGCTCTTATAAACACAGTTGTTTGATAGAGAAAAGGTCCCATGTAAAGGCTGTGCTTCTTGTCAAGTGGTAACTGGAAGTCCTTTGTGCTGGTTAGGCAGGGATCCCCCAAATCTGGGTTTCTGTTGACCCCGAGGCCAGCATTTCTGGAGGGGTCATGAGAAGCTTTTTTCCTAAAGTCATCTTCCCTTTGAGTCTTTGTTCCTTTGTCCTTTTCTTCTCTGCTCCTTTTGAGAGCACGGCTGCTCCGTGAACTTTGTAGCCCCAGTTCAGCATGGGCCACCAGCGAAACCTCTGAAGAAATGTGCTGGATCTCCTAACTCACCGGGTCCTTTGTGAACTGCCATCTCGGAGGACTCCTCACATGAGAAAAGAAGTCACAAGGAAACAGGAATGGTTCTGTGGACCCCAGGGTGCCTGGTAGAGAGCGCTGTCCCACACCCCCTCCAGTCCCTGGATCTCTCTGCATGATTCTGTCTCCTCAAAGCCCCAAAGGAAAAGAGGGGTTAAAGCTGAGCTGCACCCCCTTTGTGACCTCTGGGGTACAGTTTAGTCACCCTCACTCATCAATTCTTTTGGTCCCACATCCGGTTGGAAGACTTTTTGATTTTTCTCAGTACAAGCCTTTCAGCCAGACGTTGGATGAAATGTGGGCTCCACATGAGTTTCCATATGGTTGCTTGGACTGAAATCACACAGGGAATACGCATACATCCCAAGTGCTGCCCCCTCCTCCCATAAGTGAGCGTACCCCCATTCCCTGACTCTTTGTTTTCTCTCTCTAAAGCCCCGCTTCTACATTCTGCTCTCACTCTTGTACACTCATCTCCAAAACCTCAAGACACTGAGGAAATTTACTGTTGAGATGGTTTATTTTTAGGATGTCACATTATGTAAGGTCGCATGATGGTGGCGTACCTCTCAAAAAACCTGTTTTCAGCAAGACTTGGGATTCCGAGTGACATTCAGTAGATTTAAGCCAGAGAAAGTCAAACCCACCTCTGAGGGCTGCTCAGGAAAACCCAACTGCGTCTCCCGAAGAACTCCTTCTATTATTTTTTATTAACAAATACAAACTACACGAGTCTGGGTTTATTTTCAAAGTTGACAGCCTGCACCTTTGTTTCCGGCACCGTGTTCTGTTAATTAACAATCTTGATAGGAGGGGAAGGGAGGAAAGAAAATAGATGGGATGCGGTTGCTCCCAGTGTGTTTGCAGAGACATTTTCATGGAGGATTTTCAGCACGGAGGCCCTGCCGCAGCCCACTGGTCCCTGTAAAATGCTCTTCTCAGCTCCAGAGGAGGAATTGTGCCCAGTGCTGCTGACAGCATGATCAACGACAGCCTCAGAATCAGCTTCAAATATCACAAGGAGCTTCTGACAAGGAATTTACATAAAGCCAGAATGAGAGAACCCTATTAGAGGGACATTTTAAAATATATATATATATATATCATATATGCATATATATTCATTCACTCATTTATTTTTTTCTTTTTTTTCTTTTTTTATTCTTTATTTTTTTTTAATTTTAATTTATTATTTTTTTTTTTTTTGGCTGAATCGGCGGAGTTACTTTCACAAGGAGCTGATCTAAAGAAAAGATTCCTTTTTAGCTGTCAATCATGTCCCCACTGTACCTTCAGCAACACAGCTCTTTGGATATCAGACTGGCTAGAACAGGAGGAGGGTGGGCCAGAAATCCTTGAGCACCACCAAAATACCCATGGATAAGCTAAACTACTTATTAGCTTTATTGCCAGCCAAGGGAAAATTCTTCTGTATAATTATATGTCTTGCCAAGTTAACAGTGGGAACTGGCAAAGATGCTGGGGGACTGCTTTTCTGGTCCTTATGTCCTCAGGATCAGAAATGGCCTGTTCCTCTCCAAAGAAATATGGAGTTGAACCTGAAAAAAAAATTAATTTTCTTCTCTCTCTCTTATTCCACGGGGTCTATTCAGACTATGCAGTTCCCAGTCCTGATATCTTCAGCATGCAGTGTGTGTCCAAAGAGGTTTCAGCATCCCTGACCCTCGAGGTCAGGAATGGTGTCCAGTCCCATTAATGGAGCCTAACCAGGAGTGAAAGGAATGACCCAAAGATCACTTGTCAGTAATGAGTCAAGGCTAGTGTTTCCTTTCATCATCATCAGAAACTCTTGTCTTCTTCCCAGGTTATTTCCACAACCCAAAGGTTAGGAGGCTGCCAGGAATTCCTTCAAAATTCCTCATCGTCCCGGAATATACGGATACTTGCAGGTTTAGAACTAGAAAGGGGAGGAAAAGCCATTAAGCTAACCTTCCCATCTTACAGATGAGCAAGCTGAGGCAAAGGATACTAAATGATGTCCCCAATATCAGATCGAGAGCAAGCAGAAAAATAAGCCTGCAAAATGGTCCTCCTACTATACTAATCCTGCCCACCTGCAGCAGTTATATCTGGAGGTGGGCTGGAACTAACACAAATTGGCTAGTGAGAGAGAGCTCATGGTTAAATTTGCAGTGTGAACATTTAGATCTCCGAAACTGGCAAACATTACAAACCGAGACTTGATTTAGTGTTCTCTTGAATGTTTAGACTTAAGAAAGTGATGGAGAAAATATTAATAATGCTATTTCAAATTAAAGGTTAGTCATGGAAACTTTTTTTTAAAACGATAGTTGTTAAATATTTACCAGTACATTGTTCTTATTGCTTGCCCTCAATTTGCAGATAGTAATTAGCAAGTACAAAGTGCTTTGCAAATAGTCTCATTAGTACCACAAGCCTAGGAAGAGGGTGCTATTATCATTCCCATTTTACAGATGAGGAAGCTAAAGCAAACATAAGCTGAGCAATTTTCTGGGATCACACAGCTATTAATCACCTGAGGCCGATTTGAACTCAGGCCCATTTAACTCCAGCCTCTGCACTTTAGCATTTTATGGTTCCACTGCTATATTTTGATATAAATATGAATGTTTTTATATATAAGCATACCCACACATATAGAATAAACATAACATATAGAATACATAGGATATATACATAATGCATAAATGTCATTTATACCCACATATTGCATGTAAATTATACATATATGTATCTCTTACACCAGGGGTTCTCAAACTATGGCCCGCGGGCCAGATGCGGCCCACTGAGGACATTTATGTGGCCCTCCAGGTTATGGCAAATGGGCTGAGGGGCGGAGACAGAGTGTGAGCTTTTGTTTTTATTATAGTCTGGCCCTCCACAGTCTGAGGGACAGTGAACTGGCCCCCTATTTAAAAGGTTTGAGAACCACTGGCTTATACACATGCATATGCATATATAGTGTGTATTATTTTTCTAATTTTCCAATTAAAAGCAAATTTATTGAAGATAAGAATTCTATGTTGTTGTTTCGCAAGTACCCAACAGTCCTTGGTTTGTACTAGTCATTTAATAGTTAATTACTTGTTGATTAATTAATTGAGTGCAGAATCTGTTTTACATCTTGCTTCCCACATACTCAGAATCTACCAGTAGAGATTGCACACAGTGGGCAGTTAATAAATGCCTGGGCAGGAGGGGAGAAAGAGTGCTTTTGTGAGGAGTAGTATTGAATAATTAGCCACATTTGATATCCTCTATCCCATAGCTTTGAGCCTCGTCTCATTTGTTAAGCTCCCTGGGAATGTTTGACTCCTGTCTCCACAGATCATCCCTTCCTGGGAGGCTTGACTTTTGCCATGGCTTTTAACTGCTCTCTCTGATGCCCGGAGAGCTCTATCAGAAGTCACATCTTCCCCGTATCCCATCACCTCAGTTTCTCAAAGCATCCCTGAAATCCCCAATATGTTCAGGTCGTTAAGCCTCGTCAGCGCTCTGGATATCTTTCAGCAAAACCGAGATTGTTGATTGCAAAACGCTTTCTTTGGCGTGTCTAGTGCCTTGATATTTTAAGCAAAGTGAAAAAAATACCAGGGGGTGATTTAGCCTCTGGCAGTCTGGAGATAGTGTTCAGGTAAAATATGATTCGTGTATAGCTGAGGGAAAATCCAAATAAATCATAGTCAGAGGCTACTGCATAATGGGAGCGGATCCAAGAATGACCCAACTCAAGTTCCCAGATGCAGCCCTGGGAAAAAAAAAAGCAGAGTTTTCATGATAATTAGACTGTTCCCAGTCTCTTATCATCAGAGGTCTGTGATACATGAAATGTAGGTCAAAGCATTCAGTTCTCTGCAATATTTATCTCTTAGACAGGAGTCATCATAGGGTTGGCTCTTCAGTGGCAATAAGACCCAAGAAGACTTAGCAATACCTTTAGGATGATTGAAAGCACAAAGTGCTACTCTTAGACACCTAAAGGGCATTTGTTACAGGCTCTGGGATTAAGATTATTGAGTTCTATCTATTGGGTTGCTTGCCATCTGGCTAGAGGGTGGGGGAAGGAGGAGAAAATCTGAAACATAAGACTATGCAAGGGTCAGTGTTGGCAAATTATCCCTGCATATGTTTTGAAAATAAAAAAAACAAAACAAAACAAAATTTTAAAAAAAGATTATTAGATTCTTCTCAGAAGAATGGAAGCATAAAGGAATAATTCCCAGAGTGTCTGTGTATTTACCTTCCAAGTCTTAACCACGTTTCTTGCCTGAGCTCAAGTTTTTAAAGGAATCATAAAACATTTCATTTATATAGAGTTGTATGGTAAGCAGAACAATTACCTCATAAGGATACCCTGGGGTGGGGAAGTGACTGTACAGGCAACATTTTCTCCATGATGGGGAAACTGAGGCTAAGAAAAATCAATTTGCCCTAATCCAAAGGGTCAATAAGTGAGAGGGCGAAGATGCTAGACCTAATTCAGGTGTCTTTCCCCAAGTCAATCAATCAATCTATAACTATTAATTGCCTACCCACTCTATGGTAGGTATTGTGCTAGATACTTTTCCTCACAATATAATGAGGCAACCAATTAGTCATTGTTATTAGACATTATTAGACACTAGACAAATGCACAACCCATAAACATTTATCTAAGGGAAGCAGTGACAAACTGACTTCAGAAGGCAGAAGTCCCCCTCCCCTATCGTTTGGCAAAGGGCAGATGGATTAACAATACTGAAAGCCACACGTGGGCAAAAACCATGTAAATTCAACCAGAACATTGCATATGTTGTTTGGGTTTGTTTGACTATGAGTATTGTCTACAAGGGAGAGTTAGTGGAGAGTGACGCATATATATGTGCATATATGTATGCACGTATGTATAAACGGATATATGTATGTGTGTATGTGCACATGTGTGTATATATGTAAATGAAACAATTTTATTTTCAATCAACGGTGGAGAAAGAAATATAAAAATGGGCACAAAAATACAACAATGTTATTACCACATGCATACAGCACGATGCTATCATTCTTAGCAACCTTCTAAGTATCCTCTGCCCCAGGACCCTCCACTTGGATAATGGAGTGAAAAACTCCTCCCAAAACCTCCATTTAAATGGGGGCACGGCATCTGACTATATTCCTTTGCTTTTCTCCATAATGAACCCATGATGAATATTTTGCTTCTCCCCCCGCCACTCATTTTTAGTTTGCTTTCTTTTTTTTTTTGGGGGGGGGTGTTTATCCCCATTGGATTGTGAGTGACTTAAAGGCAGCAATTGTCTTTTTTTTTTCTCCTGTGTATTCTCAGCACAACACAGGGCTGGAATATTGGAAATATTACTAAATAATATTATATATATACACACACACATGTGTATATATGTATATATTTATATATATATACATACACATATGTGTATATATGTATATATTTATATATATACATACACACATGTGTATATATGTATATATTTATATATATATACACTATATGTATACTAATATACATCTATTTTATATAGACAGATATGTATAAATATATATTAGACTTAAAAAATTATACATGCATTTAAAATTTGTTTTTAATTTAATTATTTTTATTACTCATGTTTGTATATTAAAATGTTTTAGTGAAGTATCTGAAATACAGTTGACAACTTACTAAATATTTATTAAGGGACTATGGTAATAGTTATTATTAAGTTTGTTAAAGAAAAAAATCTTTTAAGAGCTAAAGGAAATAACATTCAATTGTTTGATGGCTTTGAGAGTTACTACTTTTTGAGTTACCCTCTGCAGAGAATTAAAAGAATGATTAAACTCTGGACCAGGCTTTTTGTATTTCCCAACTTTTCTAAATCTTATATTTCAAGGGGAAAAAAAAATCTGAGGAAGTACTTGGGACATTTTCATATTTATTTTTCCTATTAATATCAGCCTCACTTTCCAGGCTGAATTGGTTCCTGCAGGAGAACCTTAATCAAAAGAGAAAATGATGTGAATTGAGGGGCAATACACTACAGGTAAATGAGTGGTAGCCTGGCCTCAGCAGAATCATGGGTTCAAATTCTCATTCTGGAGTTGAAAAGTTGTGTGGCCATTGGCAAACCCCTTAGCTCCTCGTGATTCAGTCTTTTCAGCCATAAATAAAAAAGATGATAATAATAGCTGTCACACAAGCCTATCATGAGGATCACAGAGTGATGCAAATTTTAGAATTCTAAAAGTATTGTCATTAACTACTATTTAGAAGTGGAAGGACTTCTAGCTAAGTTATTTAACACTTTTGTAATGTTAGGAAAATGATTTTCTCTTTGAGGTCATCCATTTTCTCATCTGTAGAATGAGGAGATTAGATTTCATGAACTTGAAGTTCTGTTTTTAGCTTTTAAATCCTAGGAGCCCTTTAGTTGGTTTTGTTGGAACAGAATCTGTGATTTTAGCCGTGTGAGATTATTTCTGATATGGAAGTTCCATCTATAGATACAAGTAAGTACTCATCCATAGCTTAAATTTCTAGAAAGTTTCTTGGACATTCAGATATTGTAACTTTCCCAGGGTCACTAAGTTCTGTGTATCCTTGGACAAGATCTTTCTGAGTATACAGTTCTTTATGCTCAATGCTATTCTGGATCTTATGCATTTATTATCTATTATATCTACATATATACATATATCTATATATGCATATATATGTATGCATACAATCAGTTAAAAATACATCAGTTAAAAAACTAAAGGACAAAAGAAAAAACAAAATATAAAACAGATTTTGTCCCCCACCAGAAAAAAAAAGTTAAACTTGATAGTTTATTCCTTATAAGCATAAAATATCTTATAAACCTATTTTATTGAGTTTCTTGCTGAACTCAATAAAAATGTACAGTATTTATAGAAAGTCTTAAGCATCTGAAATGGGATTTCTGCTACTTAAACCTCCAAAGCAACAATTTATCAAAAGAGATAGCTAAGTGGTAGAGTACAAAACCTAGAAATTGAAGCAGGAAACCTTGAATTCAAATCCTGCCTCAGAGACTCACTAGCTGTACAATCCTGACAAGTCAATTAACCACTCTGTGCCTTAGTTTCCCCATCTGTAAAATGGGCAAATAATATTACCTCCCCAGTTTGTTGTGAGAACTAAATTATATATATATATATATATATATATATATATATATATATATATATATATATATATATATATATATATATATATATATAATATATATGTGTGTGTGTGTGTGTGTGTGTGTGGAGAGAGAGAGAGAGAATATATACATCTATGCTTATATATGTGGGTATGTATACACACATACATTTATACATATGCAATATATATATATATATATATATATATATATATATATATATATATATAATGGTTGGAGATCTAAATTTGGAATAAGGAAGTTCAATTCTAATTTTGACTCTTACACTAAGTAGGTGTATGAGCTAAACCAGTCCCTTTATCTCCTGAGAAATTTTCAGTCTTTCTTTGATGGGATAAATTTGGAATTTGCATTGATAAAAGGATTTCTAACATCAACAAAATACAATATTAGCCAGATCCTCTAAATTAATCTCCTTATCTTCAGGTTTAGAATTTAGAGTTATACATATGAAACATCTTTCCCAAGATCACAATAGCAAGCATCATTGATGGGATCATTGATGTAAAAAACAAAGAAACAAATTGTAAAGCTACAAACTAAGATGTGGAAAAAGATAAATTTCTAGAATAATTTGTATATTTTTAGTTTACTCATTTGAACATGTCTATTTCTCGTACACATACACACACACCCCAGAACCAAGTAGAGTACCTGTAATATTGTAATTACTTAAAAATATTTATTGTATTAGATTGGTTAAGATATGAGAGGCAACTATTTTCTTTAAAATTTCCATTGCAGGTAGAAACTAACTTTTCAAAGATCAAAAATAGATGGAAGTTTATGGATGGCATGGGCTTCTGAAATCTATTTTTCCTTCAATTCCCTTTCCCTGAATCTGTATGATTATGCTTGGCTCCAGTTTTCCACAATAATAAGACTGCTAATTAGCTCAAATAATTTTTTAAATGAACAGAATGATTCAGAGCAGAGGGAGCAGAGTAGGGAAGATTCATGTCATGAAATTTTCAGTAAAATTCAGAAAAAGGACTCTTTTCCTAAATATGTATGTCTATATGCATGTTAATTTCATTGAATTTTTTCAATTAAATTTCATTTAATTATATTTCATGCCATACTGGATTTTAGTCTCAAATTCTAATTCTAGTTCTATTTATTATCTGTATGACCTTTATTCTGATACATAACCTTTTTGTAGCTCTCAGTTACTTTATTTGTGAAATGAGATTATGGTAAGTGATTTTTAAATTAACTTCCAACTTTAAACTCAGGTGTGGAGGAGAAAAGTAAAAAGAAAGAAAACAAAAATGTCCTTCCAAGGTAATTGTGAAAGATGCACAAATCCAAGGACAAATGTGAATGGATAAAAATGATTATGATTTATTGGAGAGGATAAGAAAACAAAAGAAGGCAACAGTGAGATTCTGAGACATTGATTATTGTGGAAAATAGTTAAATATCTTCACTAAATTACCATAAAACAATGTTAAATTACAATTAACCTGTGTGGCAACTTCATATTTGTTCCAGTAAAATTTAATTACCTAAATAAGCCCAAGTGATTTACCTATGCAACTAGAACCATCCCTTTTTAGTTAAGAAATGATGCATTATAGATACATCCAAGAGTCCAATCAATGGAGAAAATAATAAAGAGCCAACACATACAGAAAAAAAAATCAATATTGATTGTCAAAGACTTAAATTCAATGCATTTTAATACATATACAATACAGATTAAACCCAAATTCCAGCTAATGTCCTCATTAGCCAGCTATTCTTGACATTAGTCTGAAAAGGCTTTAACATTGTTATCACAATAAGAGACACTAAAGACCAATTAGCACTTCAACTGTGTGGATAGCACAATTGAAGACAAGACCAGTTAATGAGCAAATACTGGGCTCCTTACTATAATGCTATTTGGTAGACTTGTCTAGCTAATAGTAGGATTATCTAGCTAATACTTATAATGTAAAATTATGGTCCAAATTTAGAGTTGGAAAGAACATTGGAAATTACTTATTCAGTTCCTTTATTTTTACAAACGAAGGAATTGAAAATCAAAGAAGTCCTCTGTATTATATTATATTATAATAGGTGACAGGTATTCTCTTTTTCTCCCTTCTCTATCATTATTGAGGGTTAACTCTTTCCAGTCTCCCCGGTTTGCAAGAATAGAATGACTTTCACCTCTTGACCTTCACCTCTTTATTATCTTTCTTTTTTCTCCTTCAATATTGAATCAATTTTGAAGTCTTAGCCACTCTTCCTTTAACCACTTCTCTCTACTCACAAAGGTAATTAGATCCTCATTAAGTCTTACTTGAACTACTGTCCAGGTTCCCCAGTGGTTTTCTTGCCCTGAATTTCTCTTTTTCCCCATCCATTCTCCAAGCAGCAACAAGAATGATGTTTCTACATCATAAGGTTGATCATGTCATTCTTATCCATCCTACTGGAAGAAACCCCACGAATCCCAAGGCCTCTAGAAAAATATGCAAATTCCTTGACTTACCATTTAAAAGATGTTCTGTTCTGGCTGAAGCCCATCTTTCTTTATTGTTGTGATACGGGAGCCACCTACCAGTAGCTGCTGGAGGTCTAACTCAGACCTGTAGAATGACTCTTTTCATGTGAGAGGATGATAATACAAGAAGATGAAGAGGCAGCTGCTGTTCTCTGACCTCTCCACTGAGAGGCCCTTGTGTTCTCCAGCCTCTCTCCTCCTCCCTCTGACTCCAATTTATTTCATTCCCAATCCACAAGCAACACCTGTGTCAGCAAAGGTCGCCTGGAAACTCCTTCAAGTGTTACTATCCACAGTTGTGGAGGCTCTCGGAGATTGACTTGTCCCTTCACCTAGGCAAGGTCCTTAACACTTTATGACTTTCCTTCACAAATCTAGGTGGGGAAGACGCTTAGGCTTTCTGGGACAAAACAGAAACAACTACTATTTCATTCACTCCTGAGTCAATCAGGGCTCTACACAAGCTGAGGGTCATCACTCCAATACATACACATATTTCTATATATATAATAGTGTGTATCGTGCACACATATCACAACACACACACACACACACACACACACACACACACACACACACACACACACACACATATATATATATATATATATATATATATACACACATACACAATTCTTTGTGACCATTGTCTGCCTCATTTCTTAACTAGTCTTAATCACTGATTGAACGTTGCTCAGTCAAATTAAATCTGGTAAAGACCTCAGTTTACAAAGACCAAAGTCTCCCATTGCCTCCAGGGCCATCTCCAGTCCTCCTGATCTATGTCTGGCCACTGGACCCAGATGGCACTGGAGAGGAAATCGAGGATGCTGATCTTGCCCAGCCCTCCCTCCTTTAAATCCAATTCACTTGCACATCCAGCATCATCTCCCTGATATCATGATCTTCTCTAAAGAAAAAGAACAAGCACCAACTCTTTCACTCTCTGTTTTGTCCTAATTATCCTATTTCCCATTCTCATGTAAAACATTGTAGGTTCCTACCTCAAGCCTAGCACTGGTTTATCATGATGCTCATCTCCATGCTCTTCCTCACCTCCAACTTAGATTCCTTTGAGATTTACCTCCTGGGCTTTTGATGTCACAAGACCTAACTACTCCAAGATGCTAGCATAATCCCCACCTTCTGAAATTATTTTTTCATCACTATGTGTGTGTATGTATATGCCTGTATTTATATACAGAAATTTTATTTCTATTTATATATAGAAAAAAGTGACATATATGTATCTAGACATGCTTGTTGTATTATTTATCTCTGTTCTTGCTGTTTATTTGATAGAATGTAAGTTTATAATGTAAGAAAGGTAAAGATTGTTTCTCTTCTTTCTTTTTGTATATATCACTGACCCAGGCACAGTAAGAAAGGTAAAGATTGTTTCTCTTCTTTCTTTTTGTATATATCACTGACCCAGGCACAGTAAGAAAGGTAAAGACTGTTTCTCTTCTTTCTTTTTGTATATATCACTGACCAGGCCCAGTAAGAAAGGTAAAGATTGTTTCTCTTCTTTCTTTTTTGTATATACCACTGACCAGGCCCAGTACCTGCTTAATAAATGTTTGTTAATGACTGATTGGATGTCCTAATATTTGAACAGCCAGGGTGACCTCTGCACCCCGATAAAGCATTGTAGTAGGATTTCAGCCGAGGCAAAGAAAATCACACTTGAGAAAACTCAAGGGATTATCCTCTCCAAGAGAAATACTGTTTGTGAATTTGCTCATTGCTGGGCTGAGCTGCAGAAATCACTCCATGCCCTGCCTTTAATTTGAACATACATAAACAAGTACAAGGAAAGGAGAAAAAAGACAAGCTGTTCTTTGAGTGCCTAGCAACCAGGAGAACTGGGAGGGGGGAAAAGCACCTTTTATCAACCTCACTTCAGGTCTGGCCTTCCTTGTTAAAAGTAAAGGCAAGCTTCAAAAATTCCGTGTGGAGGCAGCTGCAGGTGCAGTGAAGTGGAGCTCGCATTGGACCTGGAGGCAGGAGGACTGCCTGTTCCAATTCTGCCTCATACACGGCTTAGCTGGGTGACCCGAGGCAAATGACGAGGCTCTTGCCAATTTTGTCTTAGGTAGAATTATCTAGTGAATGCTAAGAAAAACCAAACTTGTTATCTTTCCTTCCAACTGCTCTCCAAACTTCCTTCTTACTGTGGAGGGGACTCCTAGGCTATCTATCACCCAGACTTACAGCCTACATTAGCACAGATGCTGCACTCCCCTTCTCACCCACCTCTCCAATCTATTGCCTCCTCATATCATCTCTCAAATTTTCCCCTTTGATTTTCAGACATGACCATTTCTCTGGTACAGACTCTTATCTCCTCCTGCTTGGACTGTGGTAATAGCTTTGCGGATGGTTTTCCTGCCATAAATCTTTCTCCTTCCCAAGTGACGCTCCACTCAACAGTCAAAATTATCTTCCTAAATTGCAAGTCTGACCATGCTTTCTCCCTACTCCTTTCAGTGGCTCCAGAACCAAATACAAAGCCCTCTAGCTGGCATTCAAAATTCCTAATACCTTGACCCCTTCTTGTGGCTTCAGTCTTTCCCATCCTCCCCACCACGTCCTCTTCAATCCAGGGGTATGGATTTCTTTGAATAATATATTTCTTTTCTTACCTCATCGTATTTCCACTGGCTTTCCTTCATCTTTGCTGTTCTTTGGATAAGATATGGCCTCTCCTACATCCTAGTATTTCTAGTGGCTCTCCTTCATGCATAGAATGTTCTTTCTCCTCATCTCTACCTCCTGGCTTCCATGGCTTCCTTTAATCTTTAGTTCTTGAATCTTAGCTTTAAGTGTTTAGTCTTAGCTACCATGTCATCTTCTTAAAAAAAAAAAAAGCTTTTCCCAATCCCTCCTAATTGTATTGCTTTCTATGTTGTCCATTGATTGTCTCTTATTTATCGAGGATATGACTTGTGCTCCCCTGCCCCATTTTTCCCCTGTTATTTCTATCATTAGACTTTTAGCTACTTGAGGGAAGGGGCCCTCGTTTGTTTTTCTTTGCATCCTCAGAGCTTAGTCCAATGCCTGGCACACAATGGATACATAAAAAAATACATATTGACTGACTGACTTTGAATACATTTGCTCGTGGATAGTCGTTATGAATCTGTGAGGTAGAAATCACTAATATCCTTATATTATAAATTAGGAAACCTAAGGTTCCTAGAATAAGTAATGTGACCAGCGTTTCACTTCTGCTAAGGGTCTGAGGCAAAGCTGGAATCAGATCTTCCTGGCTCCAAGCCCAGAACTATCCACACTGCCCCCATTATCTTTTGTGTCTGAATACACATGTCCTTTTGCCATTAAAACCAAATCAGTTTCCCTAGAGTTTAAGATTCAAGTGTCCTATGAAGGAAACCTTTTTTTTTTTTAATTGGCCAAAATTGTTTAGAGCTATTTTGGGAAAATTCCAATGATGGTGAAAGGTATTTCATTAAGGAAGACAGATTTCTATTTACTTGTATTGATTTTTGTTCAGGGATATAAGAAGAATGGGACATTGGAAAATAAGAGTGGGTGAGGACCTCTTCCCATGACTGCTGTAATGACAGGAGCCTTTAGAGCCACACCTCTCAGCCCCAATAAATCATTAAAGCCATTTAAGGAAGGCAGCTTTGGAGATCCAGCTTAATAGGATTTTGGATACCCTGGAGAGTTTATTTACTGGACTGAGTCACTGTCAATTTTTGATCATGTCTACTTTTTTTTATTCATTGCATTGCTAAGAAAACTGGTCATCTCAGTCAGAATGAATTTACCCTTGCCTTCCTCTCTTTCAAGAGTTGTACAATTTTTAAGAAACAATGTAGAGATACAGTCTGTATTGTCCCTATCTGAGAATCAGGTCTACATGAGCCAAATGTGCATCAGAACAATGGGAAGAAGGAGGAGGAGGAAGAGGAGGATAAGGAGGAGGAGGAGGAGGAAAAGGAGGAGGAGGAGGAGGAAGAGGAGGATAAGGAGGAGGAGGAGGAGGAAAAGGAGGAGGAGGAGGAGGAGGAAAAGGAGGATAAGGAGGAGGATAAGGAGGAGGAGGAAGAGGAGGATAAAGAGGAGGAGGAAGAGGAGAATAAGGAGGAGGAGAAGGAGGAGGAGGAGAAGGAGGAGGAGGATAAGGAGGAGGAGAAGAAGGACAATGATAGATTTTTAAAATGTCCTATTTTACTAGTCATCAAATTCTATGAAGTCAGGAATTTCAAACTCAGCACCTTCCCATGGTATAAACACTGGTGTCTTACCATCCACTGACTGTGACTGAGCAAGTTTTCTATATTCAAGGATAGTCTTTATTCATCTAAGTAACGGTAACTTACTAAATTGTGACATATATTGGTAAAAGTTTCCACAATGAGAGTTCTTTAATCAATTAAATTAAAAGTCTGTCCCAAAGAAAAATAATTATTTTCAGGGAAAAAAAAATACATCAAGAGGCTAAGAACTCCAAGGAGCTGAGATGTGGTGTTCAGCTCCAAGATCCAGTAGTCACTGCTCTGAGATAACTACCTTGATACTTTAATGTCCATTTCCATTCTATTGGAGCATCACATTAGAGCACAGTGTTCTGCAGATAAGGAAGCACTACACGAATGTTAGATTCAATTTTCTAGGAAGTGCAGAAATCATAGATTGGGGAGAGAAGAGGAGCTTTCTCAGCTTAATTTCTTCTATAGATTTTATAGTCGTCTTTGACTGCTTTCCTTGGGAAGTAAATCTACTGAAGCCATGATTCTATTTCCAGAATCACATTTTTGAATGTTAAAAAAAAAAAGAAGATTACAAAAGGAACCAATTATATCTCATTGCCCACAGGTTATTTCAATGATATGAAATGCCTGGAATCCCATTAAGGAGGTACCATTAATGGGAAATATGTCTGGAATGTCCCAATTCAATATGAACAGGATGTCACAGCATAGAAACACAAGCTTTTGGTTGGAATTTGTTTGAAAGGGATCCATGGCTGATAATAATAACTGATACTCATATGGCACTTATACTGCGACATCCCCTTTCAAATTCTTATCTCATGTGATTCTCCCAGAAACCCTGGAAGGCAGGTGCTGTACTGATCCCTATTTTACAGATGAGTAAACTGAAGCAAACAGAGGTTAGCCAATTTCTGCTCTGATTTTGTACTTTTTCTTTCAACTGGAATTTTCCATTACTCTTCTCAGCTGATGTAAAACCCTTTTGTTTATTCCAACTGCCAAACTACAGTTGAGGAAATAGATTCAGGGAGTTTAAGGGACTTGTTTGAGGTCATATAGCTAGACGTACATCCAGGTCTTCTGACCCCCAGTTGAATGCATTTTCTGTAGTATAATATTGTCTCTGCTTTCAATAAAGCACTTCTGCTTGTTTAAAGATGGGGTCTTTCTTCTATATCTGGAGGAATATATGAAGGAGCTGACCAGTTTCAAAGCCAGGATGATCTGGGTTCAGGCCTGTGATTCCAGTTGTGACTACCAAAATCTCCAGTGTTAGTTTAGAAATTATTATGATATATACAAAAAATGTTTCTAGGAAATCTTTTTGGGGTGTCAAGGAGTGGGAAATTAAATGCATGCCCATCAATTGGGAAATGGTTGAAAAAGTCACGGTATTTGAACGTGATGAAATATTTTTTGTTCTATAAGAAATGATGAATAGATGAATTTCAGAGAAACCTGGAAAGACTTACACGAACTGATGCAAAGTTATACGAACAGAATTACGAGCACGTTTTACACAGTGACAAAAATAAGGTGTGATGACGACCAACTTTGATAGACTTAGCTCTTTTCGGCAATACAGTGATCCATGACAATTCCAAAAGTTTTCTGTTGGAAAATATCATCCAAATCCAGGTATGTAGGCTAAAGGCAGATCAAAGCTTTACCATTTTGACTTCCATGACCTTTCTTGTGATTTTTCCATTTCTCTCTAATCCTTCTTTAATAACAAAGCTAATATGGAAATATTTTAAGATGAATGTACACGTATAAGCAATATTATATTTCTTGCCATGTTGGGTAAAGGGGGGGAGAAGAAAGAAGGAGGGAGAAAAAATTGGGGCTCAGGATCTTACAAAAATGAATGTTGAAAATTATCTTTACATTTAATAAAATGCCATAAGTGAGAGGAAAATAAATTATGATATAATTGACTTGTAACTTTACTCTCAGTAATTTCAGCAACTCTAGAAGACTCCAAAAAGATACCGATAACAGAGCAGCTTCCTCCGCTTGCCATTGTTACCCTGATGAAAATCACAGGTCCCCTCCATACTCCTATTCTTTCCTTCATACTATTTGGATACACACTGGAAATTTACTTAATCTCTTCGTGCACCTGTTAACTAACTCTCTAAGATTGGAAATGACAAAGCAGTGCACAATGTGCTTTTGTAAAAGGGATTTCTGCAAGAGAAGTTCAGAGTTAAAATCAAATAGATCCACATTTAAAGCTGGGAATTCATATAGGTACCACCCCATTATCCCTGCCAACCTCATGAACACACATCTGTTTTTGAGTCAGGTAATAAAGTTAAATGACTAGCCCATGGTCAAAGAGACAATAAGAACCAGAACCAGAATTCAAGTCTAGGTCCTTGACTCCAAATTTAACAATTTTTCCTTCTTCTTGTTTCTTTGTTTCAAAGGAAGTGGTGGTGGGAGAGATGATTTATGTTGGAATATCTATTTAGATCACATGAGTACTTGGGCAAATCGATGGTCACATTGAATATTAGCAGAGATGAAGTTATAAGCCACATCCACATCACTGATGCTGACCCCAACCTGCTCAGAGCCAGAACCCAGCCCTCTGCTGCTTTTACTCCTTCATTCACCAGCCATCTATGGCAGTATAAAAAGAGGAGCTTTTGAAGGAAGCTTTCTTGACAACTTGGATGTGGAGATGAAAGAGATTCCCTGAACTCTCATTTTTCCTCATGGATGCACCCTTTCTTGGCACATTCCCCAAAATAAAGCTGATAGTCCATAATGCCAGGAGGGGACAAGGGAAAAGCAGGAGAATTTTATATTGCTATAAATGGAGGAGTTGTTTTTGCAGAATCTGAAGGGTGGAAAGAATCTTAGAAGCTAATCCCTTTCAATCTAAAAAATAGTGGAAGGAGAATCCTCTCTCCCATCTACTTTACAAAGTCATCTAACCCTTCCCCTACTCTGAGGCAACTATCCCTTACCCTTTGGGACAGTTTTCATTATTAGGAGGAGTCTTCTTCTGACATGGAGACTAAATCTAGCTCTTTGAAACATCCCCGATCATTGCTCCTAGTTCCTCCTTCTGGGACCAGGCAGAAGAAATTGACTCTTTTCTCTCTGTGAAAGTCCTACAAATACATGCAAACAGCTTTCATATCCCTAAGAATCTTCTTGTTGGGATGAAATCCATGAGAAAAGCACTAACTTTTTTTTTACTCAATCAATATTAAGTTTTCTTGGATTCATCTTCAGGTGGCATGAATTCAAAGCCCTTCACCATCCTGATGGCTCTCTCTAAACATTTTCCAGTATATTAATAACTTTCCTAAAATATAAAGCTGGCATTTCTAGTGTTAAGATGGTCTTTTGTTATCATTCCAGGAAGTGAAACTGTAAGAATCTAAAAGTAAATACTGATCAAATTTGCAATTAGCTGTAATTAAAATAGAAAACTAGAGCTCAACAATTAAATATCATTTAGGGAAATGAATATATTTAACCATGGTATGTTTAATTAAATGTTATACTGTCACCATCAAAAATCAATATGGTTTAATTTATGTGTTTTTAAATGAGTACCTTCTTGCATTCTAATTGGCAGATTGTCTGTTCTCAAATGCCAGAAATATTCACTTGAACAATTTAGTTCTTATTAACTATTGATGGTTTTCATATATGGTGTAATGATGTGACATATATAACTATGATCTGATATAGTGCCATGCTTAATGTCTTTATAATTTGAACGGGATTCATTTTAATTCCCATGTCTAAATATGTAAACTTCTTTTTATCAAAAAAGAAAAAGGAAGTTTTAAAAAATTATTTGATTTTTTAAATAACAATTATCTCTATTAAATGCTACATGTCTCATAGGATAAATATGCCTTTATACAGTGAACAATTCACATGAAAATAGATCGATTTTAAATTATTTTAGATTAGTAAATGTTTAAAGCTCTTCCCTCTTGATATGCAATGGTAAAAATAAGAAAAAAATATAGATAATGATAAGGTACATATATAGTCATCACTTAAAGATAAAAGCCAGCATCTAATGTCTAACACAGTATAAATATTACATATTATGTTTTAAAATAAGTATTTTTTCATGTAATAGTTAGCTTTCATATAACATTCACTGTGTACCAAGCACTTTATAAATATTATTTCATTTCATTCTCCTAAGCCTCACCCCCAAGAATGGAGTAAGTGGTATTATTATCCCCATTATTGTTGAAAAAACTGAGATAAGCAGAAGTTAAGAGACTTGCCAAGAGTCATATAATTATAGCTAGGGAATGTTTGAAATCAAGTCTTCCCAACTGTAGGGTCACCTCTCTATCTATTGCACCACCATAGAGAGACCAAGAGAGCTGCCACTGCAGTGTTACCTCTGACATTCCAGTGGAGTGACATGACTGAACCTTTCAGAGCTCTGGTTAACTTTCTCTGAGAAGGATGATTTGCACTGAGAAAGTATTATCTTTTATGGGGGCTTTCAATAGCTCTGGAAGAAGAAAGGAAGGAAAGAAGGAAAGAAGTGTAACGTGCTGTTGTCTCCAGAAGCTGCCGATTGCTCTCTGGGAGGAGATCTGCTGTGTCAACTCAAATCTCTAGGACAGATTCTTCTTCCTGTAGAGAACCGTTGTCTCCAGACAGTTGCCATTAACTGTCGTCCAGAGAAGTGACTTCCCTTCCTGCAGAGAGCCCTGTCAAGCCCGGTGTAGAGCAGAGACTTCTATCTCTGGAGTGCTGTCCTCTTTTATCCTCCCAGAGAATGGGCGTGGGATAATGCAAAGGCTTCTGGGAAGAACCACTTCAACCAATGAGCTTGCTCCTCCCAAGCACACAAGCTCTTCCCCAGGAATTCACAAGTCAAACTACCAGGAAAGGCTGGAACTAGAAAATTGTCAAGTACCTACTTAGCACTTAGTAAAAACCCAATATCTCATTATCTCATTAGTACTTAGTAAGAACCTAACATCTCCCCCTTTCTTTTGAGTTAGAACATAGGGTAGTTGTGACCTTGAAACATAAATCCATTAATATGGGAGGTATTACATATAATTACATAGATCATATAAACATATAGTAACATAATACATGCTAGAAGTATGTAACAAATAACATGATCAAATAATCATAAATTTTAAAAGAAAGGAAAAGAAAAGGAAGAAAGGAAGGAAGAAAGAAAAGAAGGAAGGAAGGAAGGAAGGAAGGAAGGAAGGAAGGAAGGAAGGAAGGAAGGAAGGAAGGAAGGAAGGAAGGAAGGAAGGAAGGAAGGAAGGAAAAGAGAAAAAAAGAAAGTTTATGAATATAAAACAAGCAATTCAATGCAACAAGCATTTGTTAAGCATCTGCTGTGTAAGAGATGGACATACAAAGACAAAAATGAAATGGTGCTTGCCTTCAAGGAATTGCTATTTGGGGGCAGTAATCTTGGCATTGCTTTACAATGATTTCCTTCTGTAGCCTCCTCCAAACATGGAGTTTCTGGTTCCCTTGGAAGGTGACTCAACATATTCCTTATTCCTCCTCCACCATGAGTTATCTAGGACTTCATGAAAGCTAAGAATGAATGAGGAACTTGCCACAGTCCTTGAATCTATTGGATCTCTTCCCTCTGTGAATCCCAGGTATTATTTGGCGTGAGTTTCACACACATACAAACAGATGTGATGTTCAGAACATGATACAAAGTTCACAATGCAGGGATAGCACATGCCCTTGCTGTATGAAGGAGCCAATTGATTTTGTGGTCATACTAATTTCTAATAATATTTTTGTAACTATTCTTGCACTCAATTTGGCCTTATTTTACTTATCTATAAAATAGGGACAATAATGTCACTTGCCAAATTGATAGAGCTATTGTACCAATAAGATGAGATAATGATTGAAAGCTTTTTTTTAAATCTGGAAGATAAATATGTTATTAGTTTATAGCTTCTGTCAAAATCCTCCTTTGATCTTGATAGGGAGAAGGCTGTATAAGTGGAACATGAATTATGAACAATTCTAGCAAGCTGGAGAGCCTTTAAGTATAGGGCTGAGAATAAACTGGGTGTCTGATCTTCAAGGAGAAGCCTAGTTAAATTCAGGGAGGCTCAACTCCAAAACCGAGGGAACAAAAATAATAAATAAAACAATCCCTACTGACAAGGACTCTGTAATATTGCGCCATACATTGTACATTTTTACCAATTCAGAGTAATATAAATATTTCCTCTTTCCAGGTTTCTGGTCATGGGCAATGACTTTCTGTCGGGTCCAGTTCTTAACAGAAAGCTACAGAGGAGAAAATAGTGGTTAGCAGAAGTGTTCTGGGAAATATTTAACAATCAGTTCTCTGAAAAGATTGGACATACTTTTACACTTAATTGGCATCAGAAACATTTTTGTCACCATTTTCTTATTCTAAGAAATCAACAAAATTAAATTAAGCCTGGTTTGTAGAATTATAAATTTCTTAGATGTAAAAGCTTACATTGAAAATTTAATACTCAGCTCTGAAATACTTGCAGGAACTAAGCCAGGGTCTTTGATCTCAACAACCTTATCAGGTAAGCCTTTATGAGATAATTAAGACAACAATGGATTTGCACAGTACTTAGCACAGAACACTAAGGATGTCCGGGTATGCAGTTATCCTTTTCCCATTGTCATATTTGCCTTTGCCAGTTTGATATATCGTGGGTCAACAAAAGAAATTAGATGGGAATTGTATGGAGCAGTTTTGAAGAAACTGCAGACAACACGTAAAGGACAGTAGATGACGCAGTGCATGAGCAAATACTGGATTCAAATTTTCCAAGAAGGTATTATAAACATCCCTTAAAAGAAAAATGGGGGGAAATAGAATTCCTCCACTATGAAAGGATGGCCAAAAACCTTTAAATGGATTTCCAGATTGTAGGGGAACTGTACCCTTCACCCCCATGAGTTGGAAGGGAGAACTGGATTAGAAAGAGAATTTCAATGAGGTGAATTCTGGATTCACATCCCACTCTTCCTGTTTACTGCCTATATGATTTGATGGAGATACTTGGTATCTCTCAGTCTCCATTTCTTCCTTTGTTTAAAAAAATGAATACAAGTTCTTTCCCAGCTCTAAATCTATGATCTTTATGAAGATGCTCCAAGAAATCAGAGAGAGAAGAATCATTATGTTATAGTCAGGGAAGGCTGTGGGAGAATATCAGATTTGAATTAAACCTCAAAGGATGAGTATGTTTTGGATATGGGAATGGGAGCATAAGACTAGGAATCAAAGCACTTGACTAGGACAGCCTGGACTTAAATCTTAACCCTGCCATTTACCATCTGATGGACCTGGCTTAGTTTACTCATCTATGAAGTAAAGGGACTGGACTAGATGCCCTCTGTGGTCCTTTCTCACATTAAATCTCTAATGCTTTGAGCATCCATGTAGGAGAGAGTGATGTATGCTGGGGAATAACATATTATTCCCCAGCAAATTGAATAAAGTCAATTATAGAAGACTGAAAATCAGATGGAGGGGTATGTAAAGGGTAAATCAATTTCATTCATTTTCATAGATCAATGTCAGCTTGGTACCAGATGGTGTGCTTGATTATGGGGCTACAGAGCTCAAAACAAAACAGCCCCTACCCTTGAGGAACTTAGATTCTGATGTGGAAGGAAAAAAAAATTCAGATAAATACAACAAATAAGCAAAGTAATGGTAGAGGCACTCTGACAGCCGAAGAGATCTGGTAAGGATTTATGGAAGAGGTGACTCTGTAATCAGCATTGGATAAAAGTAGGAATTCGAAGAGGGAAAGGGAAAGAGGCAGGAAGGACACATCAAACATGGATGTCCAACTCACTGTACAGAGAAGACTGGGGAGCTCTGGAATGAAGGTTCAAAGACTGAGGTTTATATCTGTTGTCAGAATAAACACTATCACCAACTTGTTCACAATCTGAGCTGTCCTAAAGTGCAGTGATTTAACTTAGAAAGTAATAAGGTATTAGGATTACTAGGTAAGAACTCAGGTTGTCTTGGACAGTGACAAGGTGAGAATTCAGGTTGACTTGACAGTTCTCTGGCTCAGACCTTTGGTTCGGGCCTTTAAAGGGAGTTTACACCTTAGGAATTCTAGGAGGAACAAGCTCATTGGTTGAAGTGGTTCTTCCCAGAAGCCCTTGCATGATCCCATGCCCATTCTCTGGGAGGATAAAAAGAGGCAACATTGGGCCTGGAGAGCAGTCTGGACTGGGAAAGGACAAGAGCTGGAGGAGATTCAGAGCCAGGATTCAGGAAGAAGAAGAGGCTGGCTGGAGGCTCCAGAAGTCTCCCAAGAAACCTGCTCATAGAGGAAAAGATTATACAGAAAAGAAACCTCCTCCCAGAGAATGGGCGTGGGATAATGCAAGGGCTTCTGGGAAGAACCACTTCAACCAATGAGCTTGTTCCTCCTAGAATTCCTAAGGTGTAAACTCCCTTTAAAGGCCCAGACCAAAGGTCTGAGCCAGAGAACTGTCAAGTCAACTCACCTTGTCACTGTCCAAGACAACCTGAGTTCTCACCTAG
The DNA here is from genome assembly GCF_048593235.1 of Sminthopsis crassicaudata. Taxonomy (NCBI): domain Eukaryota; kingdom Metazoa; phylum Chordata; class Mammalia; order Dasyuromorphia; family Dasyuridae; genus Sminthopsis; species Sminthopsis crassicaudata. Next base: position 7,229,686 of record NC_133620.1, on the reverse strand, counting down.
TAATCCTAACAATAAGGGACTCTAGTAGAGAAGATCTCCAGTAGATCTTCAAGCAAAGAGTAGATGGATACAAGGGATTCATATTCAGATAGGATGAGGATTAAATTGGCTAGGAAATCCTTTCTAGCTCTCAAAGTTTGTGATTTCTTTAATATTTGAATTGAATGTATATGAATTAAATTGAAATTGCCTTTCAAGAGTAGATGATAAATTTGTTTTAGACATGTAGGAAAATTACCAAAGTGAAGAAAGCACTTACGTTCAACATCACTCAACCTTTTGTCCCAATCCTCACACCAATCCAACTGGTCACATCTACTATTAGGGACATAGATTCTGATGACGTTGTATCATGTAGCCATCATAGAAGTTTCCTTGCTCATTCCCATGCATAAGACTTCATAAGATTCAATAGTATGACCTGTTATTTAGAGAGAGACAGAGACAGAGAGATAATGACACAGACACAGAGACACAGAGAGAAAGACACTCAGAGAGAATGAGACAGAGAGAGAGAGAGAGAGAGAGAGAGAGAGACAGAGAGAGAGACAGAGAGAGAGACAGAGAGACAGAGAGAGAGACAGAGAGACAGAGAGACAGAGACAGAGAGAGAGACAGAGAGAGACAAAGACAGAGAGACAGAGAGAGACAGAGACAGAGAGAGCAGGGAATATATACATAGACACACTGGGATACCTTTCTTGAGTAATTACATTCTTCTATCATGATGAGCTCTTGTTTCATAGGTGATTTGATAAGAGATAGTCTCACAAATAGTTGCAATGAAAATCCTGATTGTCCCTGTTTTTCTGTACTGTATAAAGGTCACTTTAGTGAGGAAGAGATGTTGATGTTCTCCTCAGAGGTATTAACCATAGTTCCTGATATTTTACCCCTAGAACTCAAATATACTCTTTTTTGTTGAGATATCAATTATAGATGCAAAATGGAATGACCAGAGAGAGACAAGAGCTGGGTTATTGCTTTAGAACTCAGATGCAGATCAAGGATAGAGAAAGTCTGTGAATAAATGAAAATTCAGAGAGGTTGAAAAAGATGAAGAGCAATGTACCATACAATGGATCCACTTTTGGGTGCCCCCGAAGGGAAGAGAAACCAGTAGAGCAGAGAGCAGAAAAAAACTGAAGACAATCAGAAAATTGTTTGGTGGAAATTCAAGGTAAGATATTTTAGGGAACAGAATGTGATACATAGAGCTAAAGACTGAATATGAGAGACTTGGTTACAAAATAAGGTATAAAAAAACCAAAAGTACAATGAAGGGGAAAAGAGAAAGTTTTAATTTTTTAACAAGTGGTGATAGAGGTGATAGAATTTTAAAAATCAGGGATGAAAGGTCATTAAAGAAAAGAATGCAATGGAACTTTGTTTTGTTTGTTTTTATTATTATTATTATTTTGTTTTGTTTTTTGGCAAGGTGGTTTTATTTGTTTCATGAAAACATGAAGTTAGGTTGAGTAACCAGAAAGTAAAGGCATAATAATTTATCACTCCATCCCTTCCCCTAAAAAAACCTGGAAAAAGTTGATTGAATTTTGCCTTTGTTTTGCCTTTTTCTTACATTGGCGTTTTTTTTCCTCATCTTATGATGGAAAGGCAGGGATTGAGGAGGTCAATAGAAAAGAATCAAGTTATTGAGAAGTTTTGTTCCACCTATCATAGATGGCTGCATCCACCCTTCAACAGCATTTCTAAGGAACAACTCTATATCAATCATTGATTTATATAACAGGGATACAAACGCAAGATCCAAACTTTCCTTGACATCAAAGTGTATATAGTAGTTGTTAAATAAATGCTTCTTTCCTCCCTTCTGAGTTCAAATCTTGAGCCCTAATTCTGATATAGTATAGTTGATATTTGTAATAGTTATTACTTTTATATGTATATATATATATATACATATATACACTCACATAATATTTTATATTTGTTTATAAATTATATTTTAACTTTTCTTTCTCTTTGGAAGATCCTTCCTCCAAATTCCATTGATTTTAACCCAATTCATCATTCTAGGACTAGAATAAATCTTGTTTGTTTGGGAAAATTTTTCTTAACTCGTCCCTCTGAATTCCTAGAGTTGTGATAACCCAGTGGATGGTTAGAGTACCTCCCCTAGAGACCCAAATTGCTGAGTTCAAATCCAAGTTCAGATACTTAAAAGCTACATGAATCTGAGCAAGTCACTTAACCTCTGTTTCCTCAACTGTAAAATGAGAAAAAACAATAGCATCAACTTCCTAGGATTGTTGTGAGAAATAAATGGAATATTTAGAAGATGATTAGCACAATAACTGTCATATAGTAGTGGTTACATGAAAATGTTAGTCATTGTTATTATTATTCAACACAAAAATAATTTCAAGCATGAGAGGATGATTGTTATTGGGAAAATGAGGAAATGCTCCATCTGGGAAGTTGATTTTCCTAGGGCTCCATGAGGTAGAAATGAGGGAGGGTATTCTATGTGGCCTCTTTCTTTTCTTCTGACTCAGGTGTATAGGAAACAATGGGGTTGCGCGTATTTTGTGCATGAATTCCCTTCCATATCCATGAGCAAGCTTTATTCTGATGAGGGCTGCATGGTTACTTTAATCTCCAATACATATTTATCACTTTGGCAAGTCTGTAATGACTTCAGTAAATAGTTCTCCCACCTCCTTTCAACAAAATATGTGTGAGCCTTGTAGGGTTGGGGTTTGGATATTTAAAAAAATATGCCAATTCTCTGACATGTTTCAGTTCCAAATGACACATCTGTCATTGTTTTTACTGAATTTTTTCTTCACTTTCTTCAGGGAGGAAATTAATCTAAGCCCAGTGACCATTACAACCGTGCTAACATTTTCACATTAATCTTGACAAATAGCAGTAAACACTTAAAGTGTGGGGACTCAGGAGAACATCGTGGTTGTCCTTTGCTAGATGCTGTAATGGGCTTTGGTTCAGCCAGTCATGCTGAGAGGAGCCACTTAATTCCAATCTTGGCATCCCAATATCATTTCTTCCAGGATAATTGATCTTGATCCTTGATACTGATCTGGGAGCATGTGGCAATAAAGGTCAGATCAGAAGTTATTTCTTTGGAATTGCCAAGAATGTCTCATTTCTAAGGAAAAGTGGAAATAACGACTTGTCTTTACAGGTTGATGGTGATTGGGAGAGACAACATGAAAAGAACTGGAAGAGGAGAAGACCGGCTTCATTCATTTTCTTGATGTCTATCTTCTCTTGTGTTTATAGGATCATGAGATCACAGATTGATGGATGACAGGGATTTGAGAACTGTTCTATTCCTTTCCTTTGGCCAGTGAGGAAGCTGAAGGCCAAAGGTGTTAAATGATTCATTTCCAATGCCAAAGTAACAGTCCCAGGATTTGAACTTAGAACTTCTAAGTCGAAAGAGGTATTTGGACAGTGCTTAGTAAAGTGTCTGAGACATGCTGTTGTTCAGTCACTCCAGATTCTTTGTAACCCCATTTTCTTGGCAATGATACTAGAATGTTTTGTCATTTGCTTCTCCAGCTCATTACAATTGAGAAAACTGAGGCAAATGTAATTAAATGTCTTTCCCAAGTAAATGTCTAAGAACAGATTTGAAATCTTGAAGATGAATCTTCTGAACTCCAAGCATGGTATTCTATCAACTTTCTCAGCTAGCTATGCATAGTATATAGAAGGTGCTTAATAAATGTTTATTTTTCCATTTCTCCTTCCTCCTCCTTTTTAATACAAAATTTTGGACCTTAGTCCTAATGTAGTACAGTTGAGTTTTGGAGAAACTATTTGTATATTCCTTCCTAACATTAGTTTTTACACTTTATTATGTTTGCTTTATTTTTCCAGTACCATTGTAGTCTCCTTGAGACCTCGGCCTTATCTCTCATCATATGAGTCCCTTGACAGATGCTTAGGAAATACCCTGTGGACTTGACTTTAGAATATCACAGTTAAAATGAAGGCCTCCAGAGGTCCTGATGATATCAACAGACAGTCAATTAAGAAGAAAATATTAAGTGCTCACTAGGCCCTAGGCACTGGACGCTCCCAGGTCTGCGACTTTCCAGACTTGGACATCACACCTCAGCTGCCTCTTCACCCAGGACCTTCCCTGTTACCTGCCTTTTCATCCCAAAGCATTCTTCCCCTCTCCCAGTGTTCAGCTCTTCTCCACACCGACCTCTATTTGGGGAAAAAAATTCTGATCAGTCTTTCTGTCTTCTCTTCCCTCTCTGCTTCTCAGTCTTTCCCCATCTGGAGCCCCAGTACCATTTAGGTATGTTTTTCCAACAGACTGTGAACCCACTTGGGTCAGAAATTGTCTTTCTTTGTGTTTGTGTTTATGTCTCTGGCAATTTGCATAGCATCAATCATATATATATATATATATATATATATATATATATATATATATATATATATATATATATATATATATATATATATATATATATATATATATACAGAGAGAGAGAGAGAGTCATATATATAGTCATATATATACATATATATTGCAGAAGTCAACACTTAACTCGTTACAGAACTATATACTGCTTAATTCAAGGCAACACATTTTGTCATCAATATTGTGCAGTTATAAGGAAGTCTGCATAGTTTTCTATGCTCTATTGCATCTTATAAATATATACATACATATAATATGTAAGTATATTAGAATACATGCAGGTAATTATATGTATAATTATAGGTATACATAGGTGTTTTAATGTATTTAATATATGATATAGAATATATTTTATGCTATATACTTTTTATATGTAATATATATTGTATAATATATTTTATATATATATATAGTATACATATGTCATATAATCATTGTACTATATATTTTCCACAACACATTAACATATATTTTACATATGCATTAGAATCACTTAAATATCCACTAAACATATCTATGTATGTATAGGTTCTAATATATTTACGTATATGCCCATAAGCAGACTGTATTCCAATTACAGATATAATATATTCATATATGTCTAATGTATAATTTATATATACATTATATATAAAAATATAATGTGTATATATAATATAATGTATAAATATATTAGAATACATGTGTTAATGTATTTTCACATGAATACATTAAAATATTGGGAATATACATTTGTGAATATATATATATATATATATATAATTGCCATTTCCCTAAGCTCTCCATAAAAAAGAAATAATTAGCAAAACAAAACTGCACATTTGCCATCTCTGACAATGTATATTCCATTTCAAACTCCCTGCCAAGAGATAGGAAACAGGCTCCATAAGTCAATCTTCTGACGTCCAAATTGGCAATTGTTGGAGAGAGTTCTCAGGTCTTTCAATGTTATTTTCCTTTACATCAATCACTGTGGTCATTGTACAAATTGTTTTCCTGGTTCTACTCACTTTAATGTGTATCAGCTTGGATGCAGCTTCCCAAGTTTCTCTCTGTTCTTCATATTCATCATTTCTTTCAGTGCCATAATATTCCATTATGTCCGTGAGCTAATACTGATCTTTTAAAAATACGCTCATCGAGTCGGGAGAAATGAATCTTCCAGAGAACAGGAGTAAACAACATCCTCTGTGCTCTTAAATGGGATCTCATGCGGAGAAGCATCTGTTTGATTGAGAAAACTGTTTCTCCTTCTCCCTGCAGTGGAAGGTAAGCCCCTTGGGGCATGGATTGTTTGAGTTTTGTCTCTGTCACTCCTGTGAGTCCATCAGCCCAGAGAGATGTAACAGAGAGGAAAAGAGCTATCTGGAGGGACAGAGTAGGTGGTTCCCATCCTGACTCCAGTATTTCCCACCTGGGTGACCTTGGACAGCACAATTGCCATCAGAAAATGAGGGTGTGGGGCCAGATGGCCTCCCAGAGATCTTCTAGCTCTAGATGGATGGCCCAATTTAGATTTCTAAATGTTTTCTGAATTCAATTTACTTTCTTTGTTTACCAATCCATCCCTGACAGATTACATGAATCTTGGTGTCCCAGCTCATATGTTGTTTACAAATTACAAATTTGTTGAATGTGCATCCTATCTATTTCTGTTTGAGTCACCATCATTAAGTATATCCATAAGGAAAGATCAGCCCTGGGACATCATCCATGTCTTGACCTTGGAATTAGGAAGGTTAAGGTTCATGTCCTACTTCTGACACCTATGGGCTATGTGACCCTAAAGAAATCATATAGAAAAAGGAAATATAACAGATGTCTATTTCACCCACCCTAAAGCTCACAGTTTACCCTCCATCAGAGGAATATAAGGTGCAGATGAAATGAGATCAGAGAGATTCAATTTTGCAGATTAATGAGGCTTATAATCCTAAATTTCCCTCTATAGGTAAGCTTTGACTTGTTTAGGGTACATCATTTACTCTCCTTTATATCTTCTTCCTTTACTCTCCTTTTTTATTCATCCTCCAATTCTGTAATTTAGACCTGTGACAAAATGGACTCATGCATATGTAGGGATTATGAATTTAATTCATGATATTTAAGACCCGTATCACTTTTATTTGACTTAAATAGACATCATAAACCAACCATCCAAAAAACCTTCATAGTTGTTCCCCCAAACCCTCCCTACCTCCTCTCCAGTACAATAGCATCCTTCCATCCCTCTGATTCCCAGGCTAGGAGCTGGCTTCAGCTCCTTGCTATCTCTCACTCCTCAATATCTTTCCAACGCCTCTTCCAGGCAGCCCCTTCTCTCTGCTGCCCACTCCACCACTCTGGCCTAGGCCCTCAAGCCTTGACTATTGCAACAGCCTGATAGTAAATCTGCCTGACTTTATCTCCTTACTCTGATCCATCCTCCATTCAGTCATCAAAAGATTTTCCTAAAGTTCAGGCCACTAGTCCTTTCTACTCACTAGATTCCAGTGGCTTCCTCTGACCTCTAGGATCAAATACAAAATGATCTTTCTGCCTTTCCAATCTTCTTACACTTTACTCTCCACAGTGTATCCTTTGAGCCAATGTAACTGGCTTCAATCCAATTACTCCATCTCCACACTCTTGGGAGTTAACCCCTCTTGCCTGGGATGTTCTTCCTTCTCAAATTCTCCTATTAAGTTCTCTGACTTTTTCTAAGTCTCAACTAAAACTTCATCTCTTATGGGAAGAACTCCTTTTAATTCTAGTGTCTCTCATCTCACACCAAGTTATCTTGGATATAGCTTGCTTTTCTACATATTTGTTTGCATGCTGCCTCTCCCTTTTATTGCAAGGTCTTGGAAGGCAGGGACTGCCTTTTCTCTCTTGTTTTATCCCCAATGGTTAGCATAATGCATGGAATATAATAAGCACTTTATAAATGTGCATTTATTGATTATATTTTCCCATTTATCCCTTTATGTGTATGTAGGAAGAAATCTCTTAATGGTCTTGTTCTTGTCATTTGGTGACTGCTCATCTTTGCTCTTCTTGCATTTGTTTTGCCTGCAGTGATCGAGAAGTAAATAACGTCTTCATGTCTCGCTTTCTTTCTAATAATTTTGCAAACCCCTCTTGCATTCAACAACTATCTTTTTTCATTAATATTTAGGCTTAGATTTGCAAGGCAGCTGTCTCAATCTCCAGAGTACATTATTTCATGACCTTATAAATCTAGAATAATTGTGGGTTATTTGAATTTCCTTTCCTATATACTTAAAGAGCTTTCTCCTGTCTGATTGTAGGATTGTTGTTTGCCAGTGAAATTATTAAAACAGAAGACTACATGTCTTATGAATTGCAGCATAAATTTGGTTTGGTTTTTTTATTTTTTTATTTTTTTATTTTAGGCTAGGGTTAAGTGACTTGCCCAGGGTCACACAGCTTGGAAGTGTTAAGTGTCTGAGATCAAATTTGAACTCGGGTCCTCCTGAATTCAAGGTTGATGCTCTGCCCCCTAGCTGCCCCTGGTTTGGTTTTTTAGAAGCAATCAGTGGATTCTTTTGATTGGTGCCTTGTTTTCTATGTTCAGAAATTTGGGGCCATTTTGTATATCACTTCTTGCATTTTTGGTCTTCAGGTTTTTTGACATGTTCTTCTAAGAAACCTACTCTACTCCTTTTGTTGTCTTTACAACCCACCTTTGAGATCTTTATGTTTCATTTGCACGGAGATCATGCTTTTGTTCACGGTCACTAATTTTTGCTGCTATTCTTGCTGACATTCTTTACTTCTATGTATTTCTATTCCCACTTGGTTATACTCTCTTATTTCCTTGGTGAGAATCACCATTATGGATTCAAGGCTATTTTTTTCTGTTCTGCCAATTATTTCCACTACAGAGGAATTGTAAATTGTCCTTTCACAATCCATACATCTCTTTTAAAGCAGTCGGTGAAATTCTGTTAGGGTTATTTGAGAAATACACTTCAGCAGGTGTTCATTTTCCTTCATTTTTCAAAATTCATTCATAGTTGTCTGAACTATTTTACCTGATCTGGAGACCGTATTCCATTACTTTACTAATATCTTTAGTGTTCATTTAAGCTACTTATGCTTGAGGTCTTTAGTTTTCTTTCTCGTGCAATCTTTAATTTTTGTCTTTTCTTTTTATCCCTCTTTTACTCTTTTTTCCCTTGGATTGGCTCCTGATTTAAAGTCAGGAAGATCTAAATTCAAATTCATCCTCAAAAATGTGCTTAGATCATTTTGTTTCAATTTCCTCATCTGTAAGATGGGTATGATTATAACCTTCATTTCTTAAGATTGTTGTGAATATCAAATAAAATACCATTTTTACAGCTCTTTGCCAATGCCAACATGTTATGTAAATGCTTGTGATTATTATAACATCTCATATTAACCTGGTGCTTCCAAGTTTGCCCAGTGTTTTATATACCTTATCCTGTTCAGTCCTAGCAAATGTCTTATGTTGTAAATACTGCTCTGTCTTGCCTGATGACACTGAGACTTATAAAGGAGCAATGCTTTACCCATCATCATACAGTTGGAAATTGACTAAAGATTTGAATCCCAGTACCTTTAGTATAAGTCCAACACTCTATGCCAAAATGGCACACTGCCATTCATTTCTCTTTGTATGTGGGTAGATAGTAAAAGAATGCCTAGATGAAGGAAATCAAGGCTCTTTGAAATGTTGAAATAATATTCCAGTTACTGTTTTATGAAGTGCTTACCAAAGAAGCCCAGGGATCTGATCTTTTTCTCCTTCAGCTCCCTCTGTTCAATGGCCAACTCTACTTCCAGGTAATTTTATGTTGGTGCTGAATGATATCAGGAATCCCCCCAAATGGTTAGATTCAATGTCAGTCAGTCAAGAATATTTATGAAGCACTTTATATTTTCCCAGACATCACACTAATTTCTGGGAATATAAAGAAAGAAAAAAACAGAAAGACAAAAACAGTTCCTACCTTAAAGGAGCTTACAATGTAATGGGAGAGACAACATAGAAACAATTATTTATACGTGATAATCCATTCAAGGGAGAGCTAATCTCAGGAGAATGACACTAGCAACATGTCTCTTGAACTTTGTTTTTTATACAAAGAATCTATTTAAAAAAGTCTCAAATCTGCAAGTGGAGCTTCCTCCCTTGCTGGACCAGACCAGGAAATTGTTTGGGAACCAAGCAAAAATTTATTTTCTACCCTATCATAGAATTATCTGATAACAGAAGCGAATGGACTAACAACATGCTGAGGACTCAGGGGTTAGAAAAAAGCAGATGGTAAGAGTGGCTCTCCCAACACATGAAATGCTTGTGTTCCCACTTCAGTGATAAAAGACGATGGGAAAGATTCTAAGCTCCCATTTTAAAAGAGTAGGATAGCTCTCAGCTCCTTAATGAATGACTTCTCTGGTGAGATACAAACTGAACTTTCCAGATGCCCAAGAACACCATAAAAATGAAATTTCCAATAATTGTACACAGCAGGGATTCAAGTTATTTAAATCTCAATGTAATTAAAGCTAAATCTCAGCTAAACTTTAGCTAGTTAAATTCCATAATAGTTATGACAAATGGGTCTTTTTTGGAGGAGGAAATTTCATTTCCCATTGAGAATTCCCAAAATTGTGTTTTTCTAAATTATTTATGGCAAACTCCCTTTCCTCACATCGCTGCACTATATATACTAAGTCCTTCATTTTGTTGTTGTTTTATTTTGCTTTGTCTTCATTTATGTTTATTGTGAACTCACAAACATCAAATAAAACAAGCATTTCTATATATACATATACATATATATGTATATATACATATATATATGGATTTCTTTCCATGCATGTATCATATATATATACATATATGCACATATGTAATTAAATAGAAAAAGACTGTACATAAAATTGCCAATCATATACAAGTAAAACCTGCTTGTATTTTTAAATACAGAAGCTCAATCTGGGGTTTTCAAAGCTGTCCTGATTGTCTTGGTTTAGTTCTGGTCTTACTGCTCTTCATTTAATAAAGGGTTTGTGAACTGAAATGAAGTGATGGCCTCATATCAAATTAAATAGGACTGTCAGATTGACTGAAGAAATGAGATAGTTCAATGAAACTAAGACTACATTTAGAGAAACCAAATTTTGTAGCAGTTTTAAGCCTTTTTATTTGTTTATATTGTGTCTGCTAAGAATTGACCAAACCTATTCCTTTTTCTAGAATCATCATCAAGAACAAATCACGAGAAACTAACCCAATTTTAATTTAAATAGGATTATTCCACTTATGAAAGCTTTTTAAAAAAATTAACCAAAAACATATTTCACAATGTTTCTGTTGCAAACCAGATAAAGAAATAGGTATGGAACAATAAAACATTTGTAGGTATTCAGAACTGTATGAATGTATGCCTTAATATTTGGGTCGGAAGTACTTAAGGGAATATTCTACGGATCTATTCTTGGTCCTACATAATCTGTCAGGCTTATCAATGATTGAATAAAGTTATAAACAGTGTATTTATCAAATGACAAGTGATGTAAAGCAAGAGGGATAGGTCATTTGTTGTGATAAAGTCAACATCCAAGAGTAATTTTTGATATATTCAACTATTGAGGTGAATCTCAACAAGTAACATTTACTCGATTATTCCATTGATCTGTATCTCCTTGATAGGGATGTTCCCTGAAACGAATGAATTGCAGCCCAGTTATGCATGCATGTCTTGGGCAAGTTGCATCTTTGAAGTTCGCCTCACTGCATCCACTTAAAATGACAGAAACCATCTGACTTCCTCTCCAAGTTTCAAAGATAGAAATGACTCACACAGTTCATTGGTGGGTTATACATTCCTCTCTTTCATGACCAACATAGTTTCTCTTTTGATCGTGACTTTAATTAGTTAAATATTTGGGATTTGTCTTCACAGTTGTTCTATTATGTACTTCAAGGGCCTCTCCAATGCTTCCATTTTAATGCATCAGACATTTCAATGTCCCATAGTACTAAACCAAAAATAAATAAACAAACAAATAAATGAATGAAATAATAAGGATAAATAAAAAGTCTTATACCTGGGTTAAAAACTGAACTTTCCAATAGCAATATAAAAGAATAACGACTATATAGCAATTTCTCTGAAAATGTTATGGAATTCTTAGTGGATTGCAAGCTCCATAAAATCCAGCAAGAACTGTTTTAAGTTAGGATACAATGAGAAAAATAAAGCTTCACATTAACTCTGTGATAGTTTTTGCTCTATCCTGATCATATTGCATTTGAAGTTTTATGTTCAGTGCTATTTGCTACACTTTAGGAAGTGAAAATAATTTGGATAATATCATGAAAAAGGGAACTCAGAAAAGTGAAGATCCAGATAATCATGTCCAATGGCAGCCATCTTGAGGAATTAGGGGTATTTAGACTTGGAAAGCATGGGAAATTTTCTTATAATATTTAAGAGCAGTGCAGTAGGGAAAAGATGGGCCCTGTCATGCGTGACTCCAGAAGAACTAATGTAAAAAGGAAAGTTAGGTCTGATGCTAGGAAATAGTTCTTAAGAATTAGAAGTGCCCAAGCAGTATATGGCAATTTGAGATGAAGTACATTCCCCTTCAGTAGAGGATTTCAAATAAAAATAGTATGGTCAGTTTTGTAATAGTGGAAATTACTGTTCAGATGTGAATTGAACTCATTAGCCAATGTAATCTCTTCTAACCCTTGGATTGGGGAGTTAGATGGTCCTGTGGTTTAAGTGCCAAGTTTAGGGTCAGAAAGGCTCAAGTGTTTGAGACTAAATTTGAACTCATTAGCTGAGATCTCACTCAATTTCTCTTTGTTTCAGTTAAAATGGGAATTTTAATAGCACCTACTTCTTAAGGTTGTTTTGAGGATCAATGAGATAATAATTTTAAAGCTATTTACATATGGTAACCATTATAGTATGTTTATTTGTTGTTGTTATTTTGCAATTCTATCTATGTAAATCGGAGTAAATTTCTGAGACTATTCAAGAACTCTGTTTTTTCCATACAGTCTCATCTCTAAGGAAATTCTGTGGGAAGTTGGGCATCTGCTGCTTTGTGACCAGAAAAATCCCTTGATTCCCAAACTGCTACTGTCTCAATTCCCGGTCCTCTTTTTTGTTGTTGTTGTTAGCTTATTTAACCTGCAACTTTATAATTAAATGACAATGTTTGCAGCTCATGGAAAATAACCTTATCTAACCTCATTCTCTTTGCTTTAATTCTAAGTAATTGTTTGACTCAATATTTTAGGTGAATTTCTCTTCTTTTTTTCCTACAAGCTTTTGCATTCTGCAGTGGCTTTTGGAAACAGAATGTTCCATCCACCAATCCATTAGCAGCTACAGTGGATCTTCTTTATAATTCTCGTTGGGGAGGACAGATGCAATTGTCGTCTTCTTAGCCAACTAGGTCACATCAGGCTTTATGGTATGTAATTACTATGTTTGGGGGAACATGGTTCGACCCACTATATCTAAATGTGATAATGAATCATTATGCAAAGATTCCACTATAATTATAATAGACTTTTCTGTTGACTTCTGAATTTGAGTTTCTTGACTTTACTTGGTGAAAAAAGCTGAGAAAGGGAGAAATATTTAGAATAGTGGTGGAATGGGTAATAGATTAGACTTGGAGTCAGTCACAGTCTCTGTGTGGCAAGAGGCAGGCCACATTAGCCTCAATTTCTTTGTTTCTAAACTGAGAGGGTTGGATTATATTACCTCTGTGAGCCCTCACAGCTTGAGCCATGTGCTTCTTTAATGTGTGTAAATCACACTGAAAAGCTCAAAGTATCCAGTCAATCAGCCCCTGTCAGTAGTCTTTTTGTTGCTATTCCCTGTCCAATGTACCATCTCCCAACTAGTATGCCCTTTGTGATGGTTCTCCCTCAGGTCTCCATTGTTCTTCCTCCTGATACCAGTCTTGAAGCTTTCTGAGCAATCTTCATTTCTCTGATGTCCTCTTCAGTAAGAAAACTGGCCAGTGCTCCCAGGTGTTCTAAGGAAACTCATCAGCTCAGTAGATAGTTTTTGCCTATTTACATATACCTTGCCTCCTTCATTTAAAATATCTCCTCCTTGAGAGCAGTAGCTTGCACAAAACAAGTAGAGACTAAGCACCTATTTAATTAGCAGAAGCACTAATTGTCGTTGTAGTAGTACCTACAGCAGTAGTAGTAGCAGCAAGACCAATAATAGCTGTAGCAGCAGCAGCAGCAGGGGTAAAAGTAGTAGTAGCAGTAGCAATAGAAATAGCAGCAATAGCAGCAGCAGTGGTAGGAGGGGTAGTAGCCGCAGTAATAGTAGTAGTCGCAGCAGTAGTAGCAGTAACAATAGCAGCAGCAGCAAAATGATGGTGGTAGTAGTAGTAGACTAGTAGTAGTAGTAGTAGTAGTAGTAGTAGTAGTAGTAGTAGTAGTAGTAGTAGTAGTAGTAGTAGTAGTAACAGCAGCAGCAGTTATTTAATTTAATCCAATTGGTCCCTGAAGAAGACTTCTCTATGTACTGTACCCCTGGAAGGATCATTCAATCTTTTCATGAAACCCTCCAACAAAGGAGGATCCTTTGTTGTCCCAGGCAGGCAGTTCTGGTTGTGGATAACTTTAGTAAAAGCACAGATTGGAATTAGGAGGGACCTTAGTGGTCAAGTCCATCCTTTCCCCTTCTTTTATACACAGGATGGACATAAGAATTTAGTGACTTGTCGAAGGCCATATAGATTAAATAACAAAGTCAGGATTCCATTACAAATGCAGTATTTGTACAATCATAGATTTGTTAGGATAGGGTTTGCCATATATTTAGCCTACATTTTCTTTCTTCTATTTTATACTCATTACTTGTAGTTTTATGGGAAGAAAACATAATAAACATAGTTTTCAAGTGAAAGTTTTTTTTTTTAAATACTTAAATAAAAGACTTATTTTAAGGTCATTCTCCCTTTCCCCCAAACAGCTTCACTCTTTTTTACCTAAATATTCTTCTTTTCTTATCTATATCTTAATAGGACATGAATTTAAGGCCCTTTATCGTCCTCATTGATGCACTCAAAGAGACTCTCCAGACTAGCAGAAGTATCAATATTTGTATTGCATTGTTCCACAGAAACTGCTTGGAAAACTGGACAATATTCTGGAAGAAGTTAGCTTCAGAGGAACATCTCAGACCATTACCTAGATAAGCTCCAAAGCTTATATTAAAGGCCATATTCTAAACAAGGCAAGGGAGATAAAGATCTTTCTTAATTATAGAACAGGTTCATGACCAAAGAAAGGATAAGGGAAATAACATAGAATGGACAGTGATGATGTTATTGCTGTCATTGTTGGTCAGTAATGTCCAACTCTTTGTGACCCCATGGGCAAGAGCATTGTCAGATTTGTCTATTGTCTATTATCTCTAAAGTCTGTCCAATTTTATATCTGTTGTTTCCATGGCACCATATTTCCATCTGATTCAAAGCTCAGCATTCTACCCACTGAGGAACCTACCTGCCTCTTCCAATTTTGATTATATGAAACAAAAACAAAAACAAACAAACAAAAAAAACAGTTGTTGGGTTTTTGTTTGTTTGTTTGTTTTTTGCACAGAAGAAACTGTATCTTTTAAAACTATAAAGAAGGCAATTAACTGGAAAATACCTATATCATTTGTTAAAAATCTTATATTTGAGATATAAAAGGCCTAAGTTAAATTGAAAAAAACAGTCATTCTCTAATAGATACATGACAATAACAAGCAGTTTTCACAGGAAGAAATCTAAATCATCAACAATCATACTAAAAACACTCCAATCTTTCATAAATATCATAATAGCTAGGATTCACATACATTTTACCATTTCCAAATTGCTTTATAATTGTTCATAACTCCATGAGGTATCTGCTGTTTTTATCCCTTTTTACAGATAAGGAAATAGAGATCGATCAATGACTTACCCAGGGTCACCTGGAGAGTACATATATGAGGTAGGATTTTAATGCAGATCTTCTTGACTCCAAGCCTTAGGTATCATTGACTGCTTCACAAACAGAGAACTGCAATCAAAGAAACTCTGAGGTTATATCTCATACCTATCACTTTGGCAAAGATGAGAAAAAGAAAAGATACAATTGTTAGAGGAACTGTGAAAAAACAGGTAAAGTAGTTCAAACTTGATGGATCAATGAAATGATTCAGACATTCTAGAGAAAAATGTGGATTAAGTTTAACAATTACCTGAATTTTGCATATCTTTTGACTCAGCAGTATCACTACTTATCCTATAGGACAAATGAAATAAAAAAGAGCAGTCCTTTTTTTTCATAGTAATTAAACTGAGTAGGTGACCACTTATCATTTGGAAAAATAATGACATAAATAGAATGCTATTTGTTTCAGAGAAATCCTTAAGAACTTGTATAAACTAATGAAGAGCAAAGCTAGCAGAACAAGGATAATTGGTAAAATAACAAGAGTATATAGAAAAAAAAATTTTAAATACAGTACTTAGAACTCAGATCAATTTGATGGCTAACAATGATTCCAGAGAAGTTTTGACGGAGAACAATACAAATCTCTTGACAGAGAACAAGGTCTCAGAGAATTAGACAAAATTTTGGACACAGACAATGGGGCAATTTTTTGCTTTAGCATAAATATTTGTTACAAAGATTTTCTCTTTCCTATCTTCATCTTTATTTATAATTGAAGAGACTGAGTAGGAGAAGGGGTCAGGAACAAAATAGCCATGAAAAAAGAAAGAGAAAGGAAAAGAGTCACTGAATCATTTTTGGAAATACACAAAAGGGAACAGAAGGAAATCAAAATAAGCAGGATATCTTGGAAAGTTCTAGGTTGAATTTATGACATTATTACAACATAAAATATTACACAGTAAAAAGGAAAGTAAGTTGTAACAGAGATTCATAGCTTCTTATAAATTCTCTTTTTCTATTTCTCTATGTCTCTGAAATGTTCGTTTATTTTGATATTTAAGCTCAGAATGAAAAATAAATGATTGCTTTTAAGTAAAAGGAGTCAGTGATTTTGATGAAGGAGATTCGAGTGTATTACTGAATTCCTGTAAACTATGCAATAGCCAATCAAGACAATAAGGACTATGAGATCCTATGGAATTTTCAGTGAAAAGGTGGATTTGTTGCTGACCAATGAACTCTGACCATCATGACTATGCACATGAAACTTAGACCAAAGAAAGGAAAATGTGTATGTGATTGGGTTAGCAATCTATACTGTTCCCCAACCATTCTGACTTTCCATAGAAAAGTATTAAAGACTAATCAATGGACATCTGTCCCTATGGCTAGTGAAGCTGCGAAGTACCAAAAGCAAACAACATTTTGTTAAGGACAAAGACCATAACTAATGTTCCTTACTGAAATTCATAATTTGGATTGTAAAGTTGTGTGGTGACCTGGTCCCTGTTGTGGTACTGGAGCCATTTCAGTTGGGTCCAACTATTCATGACCCATTTGGGTTTTCTTAGATTTTGGAATGGTTTACTGTTTTCTTCTCAATTCAAGAAAACTGAGGCAGAGTTAAGTGACTCTTGTTCAGGATCACACAGCTAGTGAGTGTCTGAGGTCAAAATTTGTTAGGATTACTAGGTGAGAATTCAGGTTGTCTGGACAATTACAAGGTGAGAACTCAGGTTGACTTGACAGTTCTCTGGCTCAGACCTTTGGTTTGGGCCTTTAAAGGGAGTTTACACCTTAGGAATTTTAAGAGGAGCAAGCTCATTGGTTGGAGTACTTCTTCCCAGAAGCCCTTGCATTATCCCACGCCCATTCTCTGGGAGGATAAAAGAGGACAGCACTCCAGAGATAGGAGAAGTCTCTGCTCTACATCAGGCTTGACGGGGCTCTCTGCAGGAAGGGAAGTCACTTCTCTGGACAAGAGTTAAGGGCAACTGCCTGGAGACAACGGTTCTCTACAGGAAGAAGAATCTGTCCGAGAGATTTGAGTTGACACAGCAGATCTCTTCCCAGAGAGCGATCGGCAGCTTCTGGAGACAGCAGCACGTTACAAAAATTGAATTCAGATCATCCTGAATCAAAGGCTTGCACTCTAAGCACTGGCCTGGCCCAGCATTATTATAACTATATGTATCTAACTCATATTTGTGCTGTTTTAGGAATGTGAATATAGTCTAGTTAAAAGAGCAGTAGACAGGTGTAAAAATGATTGTAGCAGCAGTTTTTGTGATAGCAAGGAATTGGAAATTGAATGGATGTCCATCAGTTGGAGAAGAGCTGATAAGCTGTCATATTTGAATATAATAGAATAGTATTGTTCTGTAAGATATGAGTTCTCCAATTGACAAATGGTCAAAGGATATGAACAATTTTCAGATGAGGAAATGAAAGCCATTTATAGTCATGAAAAAAATGCTCTAAATCATTATTGATCAGAGAATAATCTGTGTTTGATCAGAGAAACACAAATTAATATATTACTACACACCTCTCAGATTTGCTAATTTGACAGAAAAAGATAAGTATGAATGTTGGAGAGGTGTGAAAAAACAGAAATAGTCATTTATTGTTGGTGGAGTTGTGAATTGATCCAACCTTTCTTAATAGCAAATTTTTAACTATGCCCAAAGGGCTGTCAAACTGTGCACACCTTTGATCCAGCAGTATCTCTACTGAGCCTGCATCCCAAAGAGATCATAGAAAAAGAAAAGGACCTATGTGTGAAAAAATGTTTGTAGCAGCTGTTTTTGTAGTAGCAAGGAACTGCAACCTGAGTGAATGCCCATCAGTTGCAGAATGGCTAAATAAGTTATAATATATAAATGTTATGGAATGTTATTGTTCTATAAGAAATGATCAGCAAGTTATTGGGATTATATCCCAAAGAAATACTAAAGAGCGGAAAGGGACCTGTATGTGCCATAATGTTTGTGGCAGCTCTTTTTGTTGTAGCTAGAAACTGGAAGTTGAATGGATGTCCATCAATTGGAGAATGGTTGGGTAAATTATGGTATATGAAGGTTATGGAATATTATTGCTCAGTAAGAAATGACCAGCAGGAGGAATACAGAGAGGCCTGGAGAGACTTACATCAACTGATGCTGAGTGAAATGAACAGAACCAGAAGATCGCTGTACACTTCAATGCTGTATGAAGATGGATTCTGATGGAAGTGGATATCTTCAACATAAAGAAGATCCAAATCACTTCCAGTTGATCAATGATGGACAGAAACAACTACACCCAGAGAAGGAGAACTGGGAAGCGAATGTAAATTGTTAGCACTACTGTCTATCTACCCAGGTTACTTATACCTTTGGAAGCTAATACTTAACGTGCAACAAGAAAATGGGATTTACACACATATATTGTATCTAGGTTATATTGTAACACATGGAAAATGTATGGAATTACCTGTCATCGGGGGGAGGGAGTGGTGGAAGGGAGGGGATAATTTGGAAAAATGAATACAAGGCATAATATTATAAAAAAAAAAGAAAAAGAAAAGAAAAGAAAAGAAATGATCAGAAAGATGATTTCAGAAAGGCCTGGAGAGACTTCCATGAACTGATGCTGAGTGAAATGAGCAGAATCAGGAGATTATATGATGATCAATTCTGATGGATGTGGCTCTTTCAACTGGGAGGTAATTCAAACCAGCTTCAATGGTCTTGTGATGAAGAGAGCCATCTGCACCCAGAGAGTAGTCTGGGGAGACTGAGTGTGAATCACAATTTAGTGTTTTCACTTTTAATATTGTTGTTTACTTGCATTTTCTTTTTTTCTCATTTTTTTCCTTTTGGATGTGATTTTTCTTGTGCAGCATGATAATTGTGAAAATATGTATAGAAGAATTGCACATGTTTAACATATATTGGATTACTTGCTGTCTAGGGAAGTAAGTGGAGGGAAGGGAGGGAAAATTTTTGGAACACAAGATTTTGCAAAGGTAAATGTTAAAAATTATGCATGCATATGTTTTGAAAATAGAAAGCTTTAATAATAAATAAAAAGATAGATATAATGAGCAGGTTGATTTCAGAAACCCTGAAAAAGACTTACTTGAATTGATGCTGAGTGATGTGAGCAAAACCAGGAAAATATTATACACAGAAACAGTAAGGCTGTGTGATGATCAACTATGATATAATCAGCTCTTCTCAGCAATAAAGTGATCCAAGATAATTCCAATAGACTTGGGAATGGAAAATACTATCTGCACCCAGAAAAGAACTATGGAGACTGAATGCAAATGGAACCATCGTGCTTTCACCCTTTTTCCCTTTCTCATAGATTTTCCCTTTTGTTTTGATTTTTCTTTTACGACATGACTAATATGGAAATATATTTAAAATTTTTGTATATGTACCACCCATTTCAGATTATTTGTTGTCTTCTGGAGGAGGAAGGTAAAAGAGGAAGAAAAAATGAAACTCAAAATCTTACAAAAGTGAATATTGAAAATTATCTTTATATGTAATTGGAAAAAAAATACTATTTAGTGGAAAAAAGCAATAAACTGGGGATTAGAGAAGATCTGTATTTTATTTTCATGTTTGCTCTTTACTAACTGTATGACCCAAATTTACTTAACTTTTGTTAAGGGCAAAGATTGAACAACTATTTGTTAAAATGTGTAAAGAGAATTTTTAGGAATAGCTTGGTTAAGCAAAAAGGTGGCTGCCCCTCCATCTTTCAGGTTCCATCATTCTCTGAGTTTTAGCCATGATGATTCATTAAATATCACTTCCCATTGTTGAGTCACATCTTTTTTTTTTTCTTTTTTTTTTTCAGCTCAAAATGATGGCTGGATGATTGTGCAAACTTTTTTAAGGAATGTCATGCAAAGCTCATTTCCTTTTCTTTCTTTCTAAGCTCACAACATTGAAACCTGATTATGTCAAGTTCCGAGACACTTCTCAATCAAATGAAGAGCAAAAAGAGTTTCAAAGTTAGTGCACTGCATAAGGGACACTCCTTCACCACAGCTAACATATTAACTCCTTTTAGATGATTAAATTAAAATATATTTTGGGTTATTCAGAAACTGTTGAAAATGAACACTGTAGCAATTAATTGGAATGGCAATAACTACAAGAAAAATAACACTTTTATTATATTTGAAAAGATCTCTTATCCATCTATGCAATATTTTGCAGACCCTTAATTATAAAAGAAAACTAGTATAATAGTGATTATGGCCTGCCACCAGTTCTGTATTAATTTCATTACAAATGTGAAAATAAAATGATAATAACAACACTTTTATTATATAAAGTAGTCCCATTATCTACAAACATAGATCCAACAAACATTGAATGCAAAAGTAAGTTACACTAGTTGCATCAAAATGATTACAATGATAAAATACCAGTGGTGAAAATAGTAATAATTATAAGAATTATTATGTAATGAATGCTTACTTATTGAATAAGTTACATACACATAGAACTTTATGGTTTGCAATGTTTGTTACATGTTATTTGTTTTCCAGAACAAAACTGTGAAGTGGTTATTGTTATTACTTTCATTTTATAAATAAGGAAACTAAGGCTGAAAGAGATTAACTAGAAAGAGCTTGGGGGAGGGGGGTGTCACACAATGGCTCAAGCCATTTGTCTCATCAGAATGACCTGAATGCAATTCTGACCTCAGATACTTATTAACTATGTGACATTGAACAAATTACTCAATCTCAGTTTGCCTCAGGTTCCTCATCAATAAAATGGGGACAATATGTACACCTACCTCACAAGTTTGTTGCAGAAATCAAACCCACTAATATATCTAGAATAAGTATTTTTTCAGCCTTAAAGTACAATACCAATGTTAGTTGTTTGCAACAAATAAAATGTATGATCCTTTGGTAAAGCTTCATCAAAGCTTTTCTAATGTAGATTTCAAAGAAAATCTATTACTTGGTTTATCACACACATTCATGAATGCATAGTTTTGACTAAATTTGAGTTGACATTGTTCTTTAAGCAAAATGAGTCAAATAAAAGCTATGATTACTTTATTGCCATTAACAGTTAGCAACCAGTTTTTATTATTGGTAATTGCAGTAGTAATGATCAACCATATATTTATACATTATTATACTATGTCCTACAAAAAATATTACAGCAGTATATTTTTATATAAATGTTGCATATATCTTTTGGAAATGTATTTTATTTTAATTTATGGAATAAAAATCATTGCTATAACAGTATAATTTTTTAAAAAAGATGATTGTACATGAAACTACAAATCTCTTATGTATAACTTGCTCTTCGTTTTTATAAATTTATATTTATATTTATAAATTTTAATACATATTTATTTTCCCCAATTAAAACAATTTAAATATTTTTTAAAAATTGTTTTGAGTTCCAAATTCTATCCCCCTTTCTTTTCTTCTCTTCTCCTCCTCTTTGAGATGGTAAGCAACATAATATAGGTTATCCATGTGCAATCATGCAAAACATTTCCATATTCATCATTTGGTACAGAAAGACTCAAGTAAAAGAAAAAGGATGAAAGAGTGAAAGTAAAAATAGCGTGCTTCAGTCAGTATTTAGGTAGCATCAGTTCTTTGTCTGGAGTTGAAGAGTATGTTTTATCCTTTGTCATTTTCATTATGCGTCTTTATTTCAGTTTAATTACCTCAGCTCATATATTCAGCAAATATTTATTAAGTAGTTAATATGTTCCACGCACTGTGCTAAACTCTGAAGATAAAAAAATTAAAAAGCCTCTGCCCTCAAGGAGCTTATATTCTCCAGATGTCTGTTATATAGATAGGTGGAATGTATACAGAATAGTTTAATTGAAGAGAGGACGTAATACTGTCCATTGTTCAGGTGATCAGGAAAGGCTCTGTATTGGAGACCTCACTTTGAGCTGTATCTTGAGAGAACTAGTGATTCCAAGAAGTAGAGAGATAAGATGGGCCTATCTACCCACCTCTCTATCAAGAGGCCCACCTTATCTCTCTATCTCTTGGAATCACCAAGCCAGGTATGAGGACAACCTGTCCCAAACCATGGAGGCAAGAGGAGGATGGAACTAATGGAACAATTAAGTAATTGAATAATTAATTAAGTAACAATTAAGTAACAATGAGTAATTAAGTGTGTGCAAAACACTCTAGCCTCTATTATCTTATGTGATTCTCAACACAGATCTGCCCACTGCACATCATGGGAATTATGATCATTCCTATTTTATAGTAAAGGTTAAAAATGCTTAAATCAACCACCCATGGTCAATCAGCTCGTAAATTCATGGCGTAGCATTTGAACCTAAATCTCTCAAGATTTCCTGTCGATACTATTCCTTTAGCCCTGACCGATTCTCTTCCAAAGCTTTGCCCCAACTCCGTGACTTAGATCAATAGTCATCATATTGGGCATATGTTAGTTCAGTTCCTTATTACGACACTTATAAAAGGGTCCGATTGTATAAATGGAATGCTTGGTTGCAAAATATTCTTTCCATTAGGCCTGAGAAGACAAATTGTAACCTGGGTTCATCCTGTCATCTGAAAATGGGAAGGAGTATGCCAAAGTTGGGATGTGAGAACAGCTAATATCCATCAGTGCTGAGAAAACTGGGAGATTTTATCTACACTGACAATTTTGTTCTGAAGCTAATGGTTTGTTTAACCAATGGCTACAGGTTTTAATTATGCTACTTAATAAATCAAGGTCATGTTTGTCAAGGAGATCTTTGTGATAAGTTGTGTTTGTGGCTGCCATTTCCAAGCCTAAGTGCTGGGATTTTTAAACTTTTTTTCTGTTTTTAATGTGTGAATTCCTTCTGCTAAAGTCCTTCTTGAATGGTATAGAGACTCTCATAATGTTTCAGCTGGCACCACAGAGGCCACTTGGTCCAATCTCTAGCTTATGAATCTCTATGACATCCCCAGTTTTGGTTTGAACATCTCTCAGGATGTCTCTATACCTCATTATATCATGGAAGAGAAACTGGGTTCACAAAGGTAATAATGCCAAAATAGGAAAAACTCTGACAGATTCTTAGCAGATCTGAGAGGCTTGGATATGAGCCCCTCTATCTGATGCCCAAGGACCCACCTGGCTCGTTTGGAAGAAACCAAAATTGGGACAAAAATTCATCATAGCCAAGTGCCTCTGTCCTTATTGTGAGAAAAGATGGCATGGACCTACTGATTAAGTCATGAATTCTTGAAGAACTGAATTATAAATGTGGGGAAAAGTCTCAGTGGACAGAATAACTCAGTTAAATAAACCATTGCATGGAAAACAGGCATCTCAGTCAAGCATTCCAAACTGCTAATTGGCTCCTTGTTACTGTAGAACATTGATGGAATAATTGTAGTTGTGTTTGTGCCTAACGATGTGCTTGCTTGGTTTTAGAGGGAACAACTAAAAGCAGAGGCTGGGGGTTTCTTTTTTAAAAGCATTTTTTTTTATTTTCAAAATATATACATAGATAGTTTTCAATATTCATCCTTGCAAAACCTTGTGTTCTGAATTTTTTTTCTCCCAGCCTTCCCCTCATCCCCTCCTCTATTCAGCAAGCAATCCAATATAGGTTAAACATGTGCAATTCTTTTTTTTATATAAAGCTTTTTTATTTTTAAAACACATGCATAAATAGTTTTCAACATTCACCCTTGCAAAACCCTGTTCCAAAATTTTTCTTCCTCCCTTCCCCCACTCCCTTCCCTTAGACAGCAAGCAATCCAATGTGTTAAACATGTGCAATTGCTCCACACATATCTCCACAATTCTCATGCTGCACAAGAACAATCAGATCAAAAAGGAAAAAAAAATGAGGGGAAAAAATGCAAGCAAACAACAAAAAAGTAAAAATACTATGTTGTGATCCACACATAGTCCTCTGGGTAAAGATGCTTTCACCATCATAAGATCATTAAAACTGGTGTGTGTAACATGACCTCCTGGCAGTAACAATTACTAGTCTGTCCTAGGCCCACCAGAGTACCTTTGACCACTGACCTTTGCAGTGTCAACTCTTCCCAGCTCGCCTCCTCTGAGGCCTTAAAAGGTCTCTGGCCACAATTTCTTGAATAGTAGTTTAATAACCGATAGAGCACTCAAGAACAGCCACATGTAATCTTAAAAGTCTTTATTATACCTACTCACATAATTCCCTGACTTGATACCCTGACTTGTTAGTTCCCTAGTGAACACCTGGTCTGAAGACCCACGTGTTCACTACCAAACTTCTTACCTCTCTCGGCTATCCATCAGGTTGGCTTGGCTTGGCTACCCCAGGCTAGGGAGCCAGGTTAAAGAGAGCAACTGCTGTCTGCAGTGGGCTTATAAAGGGCCTGTGAGGTCATGCACACAGCCAATCAGTGAGAGAGTCACCCATTACGAAGCTATCTCAATATGGCCAGGATCCCACCCACAGGGAAGTCCTATATCCACAGAGATTCCTTCTGGGCCACTCAAATCTCCTGTTGCACTGTAGCGCCGCCCATTTAAAGGAACCTTACAATTCCCTTCTCTTATTTTGCGGAACTGCATCCTTACAGGTTTGAATCAACTCACTGCTGATATAGTTTCAAAGTATTTTCCAGAATGACTGGATCTGTTCAACCAATGGTGTATTAGTGTTGCAATTTTTCCACACCCCTTCCAATAGTAAATGTTTTTATTTTTATTTTTTTAAATCATAGAAGATTATGTGATATTTGTGATTATGCAGATAGCTGTGTTAGAATGGCAGTTTTGTACTACTCATTATTTGTTGATTATGTGAAAGCAATTGATTTGGTAGAGTGAAATTCTACTCTATGGATTACTTTTATTTTTCCAAAAATGTTTTTTTTTCTTTCCTTGAAAGATTTAGCAGAATAAACAATCATGTTCAATGACATTCTGATCATAAATATAAGAGGAGATATAAACAAGGGAAATATGATTATTGAAAATGTTTGCCACTGAGATTTAGCTGGTAAAGTGAAAACTTCAAAATGAAAAATCCATTCTGGGCTTGATGAGATTGTTCATATTCAGTCATTTATGAATGAAATTGTGCCAATTGTGTCTCCCCTCAGAACACTGAGATCTGTATTCACTCAAGGGAGTCTGACCGTATTACCTGAATTTGTAGGAACAACCTGCAGTTTGTCTAATGAGATGTGTACCTAGCATAAACTGTGAATGTGAATAAGAAATTGGGCCCAGAGTTGAGCAAAATGATGAGAACAGAATGGATTCCCTTTAGAAATGGCAAAACTTTTAATGACCTCAAGCTTCTCATGAAAACAAAGGCCAAATTGTTAAAAATGTCAATATTTTTCCAGGGCTTCTCTATAGCAGCGAGAAAGAATTCAACAGTAACTGAAGAATTTAAAATGAGTATCATGCAGAAGGTGATGGAGATGATCACAGAAAGCATGAGCAGGCCAGAACATAAAGTCAATAAAGAAATGGGAAAGTGAACAGGAGTGACAGCTCTTAGCTGAGAATTGATGATATGTGAAAAGTTGGGCTGGTCACATGATCAAGATAGGGGATGATTGAGCAGACAGAGTGTCAACCAGGGCTTTAATGTTGTCAAAACAAAGCAAGGAAAGCCTTGAGCATACTGGGCAGATCCCCTGTGGGACACTTATACAAGAACATGGAACAGTCATCCCAGATGGATGGGTATGAATGAGTTTTGAAGGGCACTGCTGGAGATAGTTCCCAATAGGCAAAATTATGATCAAGAAATTAAAAGAGAAATATAATCAGTCTTCCTCATGTTTCTGAAGGCTGCCTAAAAAGAGAGCAGAAGGATTGAGACAATGGGAAAAGCCCCTCCCAGAGAATCTAATGAGAATGAATACACTAGAGGCCTACTGGATGCTCTAGCTAGGGAAATCTAAAAGTAGCTAATGCCTGAAACACTCAACACTCATAGAGCAGCAAGTTGTGGCTATTCTGACAGGGAGACTCCTAAAGGTCTAGTGTCACACTGAATGCTCTATGGAGTTTAAATATATTTGACCAGAGATTCTCCCACAGCATCCCAAAGAATACAATTTTCTAACCCTGGATGATTCCAGGGGGGCTAAAAAGCTGCCAGCTTTCTGAGTTTAGACACACTAAGAGCAGAAGTCAATGTCAAGAGCAGATAGAACCCGAACATCTCACCTTTGAGAGGGTTTAAAGTCTAGTCCTGAAGGGAAAAAAAGTATAAAATAAGAAAATGAGGTTAGATGTATGATTAAGCATAAGATGACACAAACTGCTGTGAAGAATATTATTCAGTTATGAGACATTTTTTATTGGTTGTTTTCAGTAGTGTCTGACTTTTCCTGATCCTATGGATGGGACAAGGGGTTACTGGAAGAGGCACTGCAGTGGTTAGACACTCATTTTTCTAGTTCATTTTATGGAGGAGGAAACTGAAGCAAAAATAGTAATTTCTAAAGCCAGATTTGAACTCAGGAAGATGAGGCTTGTTCATCCTGGGCCCAAAGCAATATCCACTAACATCAAGACTCAGAAGATACAGAGCTAAGATGGTGGAGACCAGACATGAATTTCTGTGAACTCTTATAACAAATGTTGGAGCGGAAGTGGGAAACTAGAACACTGATACATTGTTGGTGGAGTTGTGAATGGATCCAGCCATACTGTAGAGCAATTTGGAACTATGCCCAAAAAGTTATCAAACTGTGCATATCTTTTGACCCAGCAGTGTTTCTACTGGGATTATATGCCAAAGAGATCTTAAAGGAGGGAAAGGGACCCACATGTGCAAAAATGTTTATGACAGCCCTTTTTGTAGTGGCCAGAAACTGGAAACTGAGTGGATGCCATCAGGTAGAGAATAGCTGAATAAGTTATGGTATATGAATGTTATGGAATATGATTGTTCTATAAGAAATGATCAGCAGGATGATTTTAGAGACACTTGGGGAGACTTACAGGAACTGATGCTAAGTGAAATGAGCAAAACCAGGAGATCACTGTACATGGCAACAAGATTATAAGATGATCTTTTCTGATGAACGTGACTCTTTCTAATAATGAGATAATTCAGGCTAGTTCCAATGATCTTGTGATGAAGAGAGCCACCTACACTCAGAGAGAGGACCATGGGAACTGAGTGTGGACCACAATATAGCATTTTTACTCTTTTTGTTGTTGTTGCTTGCTTGCATTTTATTTTCTTTATCATTTTTTCCAGTTTGATCTGATTTTTCTTGTGCAGCAAGATAATTGCATAAATATGTATACATATATTGGTTAACACATATTTTAACATGTTTAACATATATCAGATTACATGCCATCTAGGGGAAGAGGTGGGGGGGAAAGAGGGAAAAAATTGGAACACAAGGCTTTGCAATGGTCAATGTTGAAAAGTTATCCATGCATACATTTTGAAAATAAAAGGCTTTAATAAAAAATGGGGGGGAAATGACACATATATAATAAATACAATAAATCTATAAAATGGAGAAACAGTATGGGCAGAAGAATTACTTGAAAGAAATTAAAGAGACCTTTAAAAATAAATAAGATTTGTTGCAGAGAAAAATGGATGGAAAACAAATAACAGAATCAGATGATGGAAAACCTTCCCCATGTAACAGAAGCCCTGAAATTTAGAACAAAAGAAATAGGAAATAATTTTTCCAGGCAACAAGACATAGTAGATTAAAATGAAAAAGATTCTAAAAATTAAAAGAAAATGCAAAATGTTTTTAGTAGACACAACATGGAAAAGAGGTAAAGGAGTAAGGATTTAGAAATCATTGCACTCTCCAATCAGAATACTCCTATATGCTCCCTAAAAATACCCGAATACAAATTTTTTTCTCAATAATATTGTATTTTTCCAAATGCATGTAAAGATAGTTTTCAACATTCATTTTTGTAAGGTTTTACAGTTCCACTGGGCTTATATCCCAAAGAAATACTAAAGAAGGGAAAGGGACCTGTCATGTGCCAAAATGTTTGTGACAGCTCTTTTTGTAGTGGCTAGAAACTGGAAAATGAATGGATGCCCATCAATTAGAGAATGGTTGGGTAAATTGGAGTATATGAATGTTATGGAATATTATTGTTCTGTAAGAAATGACCAACAGGAGGAATACAGAGAGGCTTGGAGAGATTTACATGAACTGATGCTGAGTGAAATGAGCAGAACCAGGAGATCATTATATACTTCAACAACAATACTATATGAGGATGCTGATGGAAGTGGAAATCTTCGACAAAGAGAAGATCTAATTCAGTTTCAATTGATCAATGATGGACAGAATCAGCCACACCCAGAGAAGGAACACTGGGAAATGAGCGTAAACTGTTTGCATTTTTGCTTTTTTTCCCAGGTTATTTTTACCTTCTGAATCCAATTTTCCCCATGCAACAAGAGAATTGTTTGGTTCTGCACACATATATTGTATCTAGGATATACTATAACATATCTAACATGTATAAGACTGCCTGCCATCTAGAGGAAGGAGTAGAGGGAAGGAAGGGGAAAATCAGAACAGAAGGGAGTGCAAGGGATAATGTTGTAAAAAATTACTCATGTATATGTACTGTCAAAAAAAGTTATAATCATAAAAAAAAGATTTTAAAGTTCCAAATTTTTTCACCTCACTCCCTGACCTCTCTTCCCCAAAAGGCAAGCAATCTGATATAGGTTACACATGTACAATATGTTTAAACATCTTTCTGTAGAGGGCCACAAATAGTGGGGGAACTTTGCATAAGAACACAGGTGGTCATGCCCTCTTTGACTTCTCAGGAAGGGTGAATACACCAAAGGGAGGTGGGAAGCCAAATCAGACATTGCCATCAGGTTCTCTGTGGGCTGAAGGATCTTATATTTTACCCAGAGTTCCCCCACTATCTATGACCCTCTACATATTTCCACATTTGAAAAATCAGACCAAAAGGGAAAAGCCACAAGGAAAAAAAAGCAAGGAATGAGAATACCATGATTTGATCCACGTAAACTCTTCATAGTTCTCTCTTTAGATGTAGATGGAGTTTTCCAACCCAAGTCTATTGCAATCATCTTGATCACAATATTGATGAAAAGAGCTAAAGTTATCATATGATGTCATATGATCTTCACATAATCTTGCTGTTACTATGTACTATGTTTGCTGGGTTCTGGTCACTTAGCATCAGTTCATGTCTTTTTCAAGCTTTTCTAACCTATTCAGACAAGGAGATCGTTGCATACTTCAACAACAATACTATATGATGATTAATTCTGATGGACGTGGCCCTCTTCAACAATGAGATGAACCAAATCAGTTCCAACAGAGCAGTCATGAACTGAACTAGTTACACCCAGGGAAAGAACTCTGGGAGATGACTATGAACCACTAAATAGACTTCCTTTTGTCCACCTGCATTTTTGATTTCCTTCACAGGTTAATTGTACACTGTTTCAAAATCCGATTCTTTTTATACAGCAAAATAACTGTTTGGACATGTATACATATATTGCATTTAATTTATACTTTAACATATGTAACATGTATTGGTCAACCTGCCATCTGGGGGAGGGAGGTGGGGGAAAGGAGGGGAAAAATTGGAACAAAAGGCTTGGCAATTGTCAATGCTGTAAAATTACCCATGCATATATCTTGTAAATAAAAAGCTATAATAAATAAAATAAACCTGCTCATCATTTTTTACAGAACAATAATATCCCACTACATTTATATACCATAACTTATTTAACCATTCCTCATTGAGGGACATCTATTCAATTTTCAATTCCTTGTCATTACAAAAAGAGCTGCCACAATCATCTTTTTGCAAACATGGCTCCTTTTCTCTCTTTTATGATCTTTTTGGGATACAGACGCAGTAGTGACGCTGCTGAATCAAAAGGTATGCACGGTTTCTGAATACCAAATTTTAAGAAATAATAAATGGAAATTTCTCATCTATATTAGAATCAGAAAGTAAAGTGAAATATAAAGAATTCATAGATCAGTTCCTAAAAGACCAAATTAAAACTCTCAAGAATGCCCTATCCAGAATTCAGAGCTTGTAACTCAAAGAAAAAATACTTCAGACATCCAGAGACAAAGTGGAACCAAAGAACCCAAACAAAATCACACTATCCCTGGCATGCATTAGTAAGCGCTTAATGCTTGTTTAGTGACTGATTGACAACAAGGCCTGATAGCAGTATATAAATGACAGAAAAACTTAGAACTTGAGATAGACATCCTTCATTTTCTCTTTTTTTTCTCTTTTTTTAAAAATTTTATTTATAATTTTTTTGACATTATATATGCATGAGTAATTTTTTATAACATTATCTATCCCTTGTGTTCATTTTTCCAAATTATCCCCTCCCTCCCTCCTTCATTTTATCTTATTTTACTTTATTGTGCTTTCAAGATGTTTCTTTTTTTCAAACTGAAGGCTTGTGGCAACCTTATATCAACCAAATCTATTGATGTTATTTTTCCAATAATATGGCTCATATGTCTCTACATGACACACTTTGGTAATCCTCACACAATTTCAAACTTTTTCATTATTGTATCTCTTTTTGGTGATCTGTGCTCAGGGATGTTTGGTGTTATCACTTGTTTTAGGGGTGCCACAAACTGTGCCTATATAAGAAGACAAACATAATTAATATTAACATTACATTGAAATGTAATTAAAAATCTCCCTTCCCTCATGTCTCTCTATTCTGAGACATGACATTTGATTTGCTTAAATTTGTATGTTTATTATCAGAATTTTGGTTTTCTATTCTTTTTTTTTCTGTTGTAGGGCATGTAGGAAGAGGAGATAGATGTTTGTCAATTGAAAAAAAAATAAATCACACAAAAGAAAACAAAAGGAGATCAGATAGAGACATTAACAAACATGGCAAGTAGTTTGAAACATGGAGAATATATACTATGCATGTTAAAAAGCTGAACGTAATTTAGATTCTAACTGTGATATACCACATTTTTTCTTTTATTGTTTGCATTTAGAAATGATATTGTTTATATTTTTGAGTTCAAAGTAACAATAAAAATATCATGAGAATATGTGACTGAAAAAGAAGCTCTATTCTTCATTGGAGAGAGAAAAGAAGTAGATGATTCAAGTGCAATATCGGTATTTTGGAAATACCTTGAAGATACTGATAATGCCTCTAGTCCATCAAATTGATATTCCACGGAAAACCCATGGACCCATTTTATAAGGCTCGAGTTTCTCAAATAAACTGTGCTGTAAGCTATGCAACAGAGGGAACTTCAGCTTACATGTGTTTGAATTCACCAGTTTCCAAGCATAACATCCCAAGTTCATATTTTCCTTCCTATTAGTTTGGATGAAGTTTCTAGCTTTCTTATTGTTTTGTTTGTTTGTTTGCTTGTTTTTGTTTTTGTTTTTGTTTTTGTTTTTGTTTTGTTTTAGAATTGCTAAAAGGTTGGGGAGTTAGTTAACTTGTATTATCTAATCTCAGTAATCAGTAATCAGTGATCTCATGTTTCTAGAAACACAAAGTTTGAGATTGAATGGTAAAAAACAAAAGTGGCCAACACTATGACTGAATAGATGGACAATGAGATTTGGAGACTTCTAAGGATAAAGAAAAATAATTAAGAGAGGGGAGGCACAAAAAAATAAGATTGGAAAAGATTTCTTATATAAGATGGTATTTCAGTTGGGACTTGAAGGAATCCAGGGAAGGCAATAGAGTAGAGAAGGGAGAGTATTCCTGGAATGGGGATAGCAGAAAGAATCCTCTGAGCCTAAAGATGATGAGTCTTATTCAAGGAATAGCCAATAGACCAGTGTCCGTGGACTACAGAATAGGCTCGGGAGAAAATTCTAAGAAGACTGGAAAGGTAAGAAGGGCTCAAATTATAAAGGTCTTTGAAAATCATAGAGATACTTTTCTAATTGATCCTGGAGACAATAGGCAGCCACTAGAATTTATTAAACTGGGGTAGGGAGGTGACTTGGTTAGACCTACACCTTACCACTTTTGACAGCTGGATAATTAACTGGAGAAGAGAGATAATTGTGACAAGAATAATCAACAGCCTATTGTACCACTTCAAACATGAGATTTAAAGAATTATTTTGAGTTTAAATAACACCAAATTGCCTAACACTGAAAATATGGGAAAGAAAGGAATTTCACATCAAACACTCAAGATCCCAAGGTGAAAAGGAAATGTCTACATAGCATGAGTCACAAGTAAAAGATACCCAATTGTTGTCATAAAGCTCCTTGGAAAGCCAGTTGTCTCTTCCATACTCGTACAATACTTGATTCAGTTAATACTTGCAAAACTCTGGCAACCCCAGGTGATGAGAACCTGAACCAGCATCGAGGCAATATCAGAAAGAAAGAGGTGTATTCTAGAGATGCTGAGTAGGTGAACCATAGAAGTTGGCAACCTTTTAAAAATGGGCTGAAAGTCAAAAGTTGAGGATGCCTCTGTAGGTGTGAGCCTACAGGTGAGTGACTGGGAAGATGGTAGTGACCTCTACAAGAACAGGAGAGTGATGGGCACAATTTAGGGGAGAAGACAAAGAATTCATGCATTTCCAATGTCTATTGGAAATGCCATCTCTCTGGAATTTTGCTCATTTTCCCTCATGTCTAGAAGAGTTACCTCCTTATGTTTAGTTCCTTGCTCCCAACGTTCCCTGTAAGACTCAGTTCAAACACCATATTATTTAGAAAGCCTTGCTGAGTCCTCCTGCTACTAGGACCAATTGTCTCTATTTACTCTTTTTATGATTTGTCTGAGTCTGATTATTTGCATATTGTCTCCCCTATTCAAAAATGAGCTTCTTGAGCTCTCTGCTATTTTTGCTTTTCTTTGCATCCTCACTTCGTGGCATAGTGTCGGGCACATAGTGGTTAATATTTCCTTCATGTCTGACTAATTATGTAACATTACGGGAACTATCTAAAACATTCACAACAGGTTCAGGCACTGGTATTTCAATAAAACAAAAACAAATAACAATGAAGATGAGAACATCTACTGAAATATCTTGAGGAAGTTTGTTCTCTACTTACGTGTTTGATATAACCACCATGAACTTCTACCAAGAGGTAAAGTTTTTGTTGTTTTTACTTCCCTAAGCTGAGGGGTTTGGGCAATTCCCTCGGCATCCTTATATCTGGTTATCCTAGTAGTCAATCAGTGAGTTAGTGGGATGGGTTATCTGTATAAACAGCAGCAGGATGGGATGCACCAATTGGGAACGGCCAAACTGATTTCCACTTTGGCTTCCATAATGTAGTTTTTCGTTATTAAAGAGATCTCTGGCAAGAATCTTGCAGCAATGACTAAGCTTTTCACCAGCTGAATTAACTAGCCACAGGAGACTGACACTGAGTCTTTTAGCAGTTCTGAGCCAGAAATGCTCTTTAACCAAATCAGAGTGAATTATTTAGGGTTACAGAAGGCACGGGGCTCAGTGAGCTCTACTCGATGGTTAGGATGCTCCATATTGGCTTGAGGGAGTCCTTTTGCTCACCTTAGAAAATATTGCTTGTATGTTATATGTGTATGTGTATACATTTGAGACTCTATTCAGACAGTTGTCTCTTATAGACCTTTAAATGTTTTTGTTCAGAGCTCCAGTGCAGTGGATCAGAGCATTTAGACTCCAGAATACCCTTGTGCCTTGCCAGAAATAAGCTCTGCGTCAACACTGGCTATGATTTTAGTGGGTTCCTGAGTTTCCAACAGCAGATCTGCATGATGTGCTGTAAAACTCTTGGATTTGGAGTTAACAGGATCCCAGGTTTGACACACTTCTGCTGCTCATTCGCTAGGAAATCGAAAAAGTAACTTATCTAGGAGCCTCAGTTTCACAGGACATACCTGTGGAACACAAATCCTCTCAGTCTATATGACATTAGTGCCACTTTGAGTATTGAAGAGGGAACATATAAACTTGGATGTTGCTTAAGGAGCAGCCCAAATTAGTTCACAGAAGGGGCTAGCTAGACCAGCTCAAAGAGTCATTGTGGCAGAGAACAGTCATATTTTATGAATCAGCATAAAAAGGCCCAATGTTCCATTTACTATTTTTATAACAATATATCCACATTTTGATTTTGCTTTTGTG
The DNA here is from genome assembly GCF_048593235.1 of Sminthopsis crassicaudata. Taxonomy (NCBI): domain Eukaryota; kingdom Metazoa; phylum Chordata; class Mammalia; order Dasyuromorphia; family Dasyuridae; genus Sminthopsis; species Sminthopsis crassicaudata. The sequence continues at coordinate 7,195,158 of NC_133620.1, read as the reverse complement.
ATAGTCTCTATTTCCTAGGAATTAGCTTCTCTTGGCTCTCAATTTTGCTACCAGACATAAAGCAGGTAGGTATGATTCCCTTTACTTTTTGACTCCTCATTTTTCTCTTTTTATAAACTGAAGCCACTTCTTTTCTCTATAATTAGTTTTGTCTTTATATCAAAATAGGAACTACGTGATTCATAGATACGTGTCAGGTCTGAAGTCAGGAATACTCTTGTTATGAGTTCAATCATCAGGTAGTTAATAGCTGTCTGAATCTGGGCAACTCAGTTAACTCAGCCTCAGCTTCCTTAATCATACAATAAATCAGAGGGAAAAAATGGCAAATTGTTCTAGGATCTTTGCCGAGAAAATCCCAAATAGAATCATAAAGAGTCAGATGTGACTGAAAAATGACTAAACAATAATATATCAAAATATCAAATAAATGTTAGTTACAATTTAACACATGCATTAACAAAGTAACATATTAACACAAAGTTTACGGTATTTAAGTTATAATGGAAGTCATCTTTGACTTTCGCTCCAACTTGACTTCTTTTCCCTGATGGAACCCATTCCTACTATTCAGCTATTGCAAGATACCAAGAAAAACCTCTTTCTAAGGACTATCTTGATCCTCTTCCTGAATAAGATATTTTGTTTTATTTTTAATCAAATTATATTTTTCCTGTCAACCAATTTTTATTTTCTCTCTGCTTCCTCCCCACTGGGGAAAAAAACAAATTTTATAACAAATATGCAGTCTTGACTTACAATATTAAGGTTAAAGTAATTCTGTAAAGAAAGAAATCCTTTCTCTCGTCTTCCTCTGAACCTCAGTCATTTTCTCTCCGGCAAGGAGAGGTAAATAGACTCTGCAAATGATATCTCGTAGAATGGTAAATTAAACTTCCACTTAAAGATTCTATAGTCTATTTTATGGATATAGTAATAGGATATAGTCTCTGTGGAAGAAAAATTTAAAGCTGATGTTTTACACACACATAAATGCATACACACATTCATAAACATACATGTATATACATATAAGCACACGTGTATATATATGTATATATGTACATATATACATATATATATATATATATATATATATATATATATATATATATACAGACACACACATCAATCACTTGTAGATAGCCTTTTACTAATTTGATTCTGCCATATAACAAAGAAAAAGAATGAAGGAAAAAACCAATGCTTCAGTGACTAAGTCTGACAGTCTATTTGCTACTTCACATTTGTAGTCCCTCATCTGGGTGTATCAGCCCCAGCATCACGAGACTGTGTTGAAATCCCATTTTAGATGTAAAATGAATGTGAGTTCCTGGGGAAATCATTTAGCATATATGTGCCTAGGTCTCCCCATTTTTAAAAGAAGTGGTTTGGGATGAGTGGTCTCTAAGGTCCGTTAGTGTTCTCAGTTTTAGGCTCCGATGACATTCAGACATAAAGGAAGAATGCTCTTCTCCATCTCTCCTCCGGGGCCATTCGGTCATTAGGACTGGCCAGCCTCTGGCTCCCTTTCAGAGCCAGGTTGTTTGGCAGTGTAGTAGTCCTGCTCATTTCCCCCCAATTCCCTTTGTAAAGCCAGTGAGGGAAGATTTCATCTTGACATTGTGATAAGGCCTCTGGCAGGATCACAGATTTCGCTGCCTTCCTCCACTGGGGAAGCCAGGTTCAGTGCAGAAAGCCAACTATGTCAGTACTTTTCCACCCAGCCCTGTCTTATGATACCCTTTGACTCAATGATTCCATTGTTCAGAATATATTTTGAGAGAATTATAAAGTACAAAGAGCTGTCTCTTCAAAGATTTTCATAATAGTATTATGTGCAGTTGGAAAATACTGGAAGCAAGTAATGTGAAATAATAGGAGACTGGCTAGAGGAATTGTGGGGCATCCATAGAATGGAATAATATAAAGCAATTAAGAGAAACAATTAGAAGATATGAAGGGGCCTGCAAAGAACCTTATGAAATAATGCAAATTTAAAATAAAAAAGCTGAGCTAGAGAATTGGAAGAAAAGTGACTGAAAATGAAGAAACATAGAGCTTAATGAGGTCTTAAGAGGTACTAAAGAAGTTTTTGATACTTCATGAATCAAAATGAATTATTTTTAATTAGGTAGCAATCCAGTATAGCTATGTACTTGAGGTAGGTAGGTGGCTTAGTGGATAGAGCACTAGGCTTGAAGTCATGACAATGAGTCTATATCCTTCTTCAGTTCCCAATCAGGAACCCAGGCAAGTTGCTTAATCTCTTTCTGCCTCAGTTTCCTGATCTATAAAATGGAGATAATGGTAACATTTAAGTTTCAAGATAATTTTAAGGATCAACTGAGGAAATACATGATAATCTCTTTGAAAACCTTAAAGTGCTATGGATAAAGGTTAATGAAGCACATAACAATCCATGATTCAGGTACCCCTGAAAGATACAATAACAATATCCATTATCATTCTGGAAGGAGCCACTGCTGAGGTTACATTAACTTTCTATTGAAACGTTTAATTAAACAATAAACCTAATTCCTACTTGTGTTTTGAAGGGGTCCAGGATTTTTTCAGTAATCAAGAACTAGAGAACGAGGGCTAGACACAGATGTTCAGGCTGCTGTTCAAGGATGGCATTTTCTGCTGATGAAGCAGCCTGCTGTTTGACACAATTCTAGGTGTCAACTTCACTCAACTCCAGAATGATCAGCCTCCCTCACTTCCTGAAAACTATGATTTATAGCCCTCAACTGACTTGCCTTACAAATGAGGCAGGTTCTAGAAGTATAGATTATCCCCATTTTACAGATGTGGAAATTCAAAGAGGTTAAGTACTTTGTCCAGAGTCCCATAGTCTTCTCTGTGTCAGGAGCAAGGTTCAAACTCAAGAGTTCCCAACTCTAGGTCCCTGACTATCTCCAATGCTGTTCCTATTCTAAGAATCAAGAGTCCCAGAGACTTGTGAGGATTTCTGGAACAGAAAGAGCAGGTTGGTTCCTGTGACTAGAACATTATGTCTTGGTTTTGTTTGGTGGTTGTTTTGGTTTGTGGTTGTTTTGGTTGGTGGTTGTTTTGGTTGGTGGTGGTGGTGGTGGTGGTGGTGGTTTTGGTTGGTGGTGGTGGTGGTGGTGGTTTTGGTTGGTGGTGGTGGTGGTGGTGGTGGTGGTGGTGGTGGTGGTGGTGGTGGTGGTGGTTTTGTTTTAGAATCCCTAGCTCCCATCCATCAACTAGTGTTTCCTGGGCACTATTATATATGTCAACTCTGTGAGGTCAATACTTTTGTTTTTGCCATTTGACAGATGAGGAAAAAGATGTAGAGATGGGAAATGACTTACCAAGTCTATGTCCTGCTTAACTTACCAACCATGTTTAGGCAAATTATTTAATAACCTTCTGCCTCAGTGTCCTCATCTGTAAAATGAATATGCCAAGGGTTAAGCCACTAAGAAACTAGTATAAGTCTAAGGCAAGATTCAAACTCATCCCCTATCTATGTCCCTGAGGGTTGTGGCTCATTTTTGTTTCTTTGGTTGATTTGGTTCGGTCTCCCCAGTGCCAACACAGTGCCTGATATATAGTGGGTGCTCTCCTGGCATATTACTCCTCATTACACCAAGACCATGGGGCCTGAGGGGCCCTGTGGTGTCAGTAGGTTAAAACTTGTGTAGCCTATTGTCATGGAGACCCAGACTGAGACAAGGTTAAGTGGTCCAAGGCCCACTTTATGCAGAGTTCTCCAAAATCCAGTGACATTCTCAGACCTGGTGGATTATTTCGTCTCATTAAAGCTTGGGGTCTCTCTCCCAGCAGAAGGCCTGGAGAACAGCACCTGTGAGTGTTAATAGTCTTACAAGGGTTTGTATTTAGGAAAACAGTTACTTGCCGTTGTTTTGTTGTCATTGCTTTTATATCTGCCTCATTGATTCAGTCTTCCCAAACTACACCCTATACTCTGAAACAGCATGCACTAGAACAAAAACACTGTTTGTGGGTTGATTGAATAAACAAGTAGAAGAGGCCCTGGACCAGGAAGAATTTCTAGATACAGAGAAGTCCTGACTGAAGGGGAGGCATTTCTAGACCAGGCCATGCTTCCTGGAAGTAAATCAAGAGCTGTGAAGGACCTTGGAGACCTTCTTTCCTCCAACCACTCCATTCTTTTAAATGGGGACATTGGTCTTAGGAGGTGAAGCTGAGCCAACTGGGTGGTTCAGTGTGCAGAGACCTCGAATTAGAATTAAGAAGATCTGAATTTCAATCTGAGATGCTTCCTAGCCAGATGATACCTGGCAAATCAAGTCATTTCCCTGCACTCATTTTCTTATCTGTAAAGATGATCCTATTCTCTGGATTTGGTTTCCTCAGTTGTTATTTGTCCATTTTGAAAGTTGCAGATCATGTCTTGAGTTGAGCATAAATTGGATTGAAGTGAGTTAGAGTTGTAAGAAATTACCAATCTCACTATCTTTCACAGTCATGGAAGCCTAGTGGTGTGAACAAAGTCAGGATGGCTGACGATGGCCGGGGATGCAGTGGATAACTTTAGCATCTTTGATGGCTGACCAGGCTCTAAGAAAGCCACCGCATCTGCTTCACCTGCTTTGTGGTCATTAGAACAGACTGTTGTCAATCAACCATTCCAATGGGAGAAGTTTTCACATGCTCAGGGCATTCACTTCCCTAACTCAATGATGGGTTTGAGGCCTGTCAGTTACCCTCAAATACCCCTTATTTCACAAATAAGGAAACTGAGGTTGGCAAAGATTAATTCAGTTTCCCAGAAGATTGGACTGCACAGCCTTCAATGTACTTCTGAATCTCTGCTCCTGTAAGTGAATTGTTCAAGGTCACAATGAAGTTGTATCTCATCTGTAAAATTTAAACCCAAGTCAGTGGGCCAGTGAGATCTCCACTGGGTCACATGCTAGGACCATGTTTCTATATAGACAATTTACAGGGAAATGAACTTAAATCCAGTAAGGAACTGCAACCATCAGTTTTGAAAGCCCTTTAAATAGCCAAGAGCTGCCCTTCACCATGACCACAAATCTCCCGCTCTTTCTGCACCCTCTAAACCTTCCTTGCCTCAAGCATGAACATGCCTGATAAAAACCTCCCATTTCTATCTAATTCTATTCCTTTTCTGTTCTGTTGAATTGCTGGTTTGGGGGGCAGGATTGTTTCCCACCATCTTTCCCCAGAAATGTGTCATAAGTCAGCTATGCTAATGTCCAAATAGCCTTTTGAGGGCTGCCCTGGGAACCTGACCGCAAAGTAGAGTTTGTTTCTATAGGACAATGCGTTTGGAATCACAAAGAAGCGACTTGAAAATACCTTTTGTAACATGAACTCTTTGGAAGTTAGTCACTGCTTGTTCTTTCTGTTTTCCTGCCAACCCTTTTTTCTTCATCCAATCCAATTAGAATCAAATATTTGTAGATCCGGATTGAGAGATTGTTAGTTAGGGTTGAAAGAACTTAAGAGACTTTGCAATCCAATGCCTTTATGTCACAGACAAGGGAGGAAACCAAGGCCTAGAGGGGTGCAGTGACTTATCTGAAGTTCGCAGCTATTAGGGAGCCCAGTCCAGTTTTGAATCTAGATCTCCTTCCATATCTAATAATCATAATTAAAAGAATCAAAGCATTTTAGACTTAATAAGACTATTAGTGGTCATTGAGTGCAACCTCTCTCTGAAGACTGTATTTCTTCTGCAACATCTCTGGAAAGAAAGAAGTTAGTCAACAAGCATTTATTAAGCACCTACTATGTGCAAGGTACTACACTAAGTATTGCAGACACACACCCAAAAAAAAGGCCAAAACTTGATCCTTTCCTTAAATAAACTTCAGAATCTTTTAAGAAACATAAAACTCTTTTGAATCTCTAGTAATAGGAAGCCCATTACTTCCCAAAGTGGTACTTTCCATTGCTAGCCAACTCTGATTGTGAGGAAGTTCACAGTTACGACATCCTAGACATTGCAACTCATTGCCTTTGGAGCAAAACAGCAAAAATCTCATCCATATTTTCATCTGTTAAATCATTCTTTAGATTAATCCCTCCCACTTCCTCCAGCCCACCTCATATGATATGATCATGAGGTCCTTCCTTGCCATTCTGGATGGCCTTCTCTAGATAAACTCGAACTTTTCCTGTCCTGCAGTACAAGTATCTGATTTCCTTAGTTCATTTATATCTTTACAGAATGACAATCTCAGTGCTAGAAGAAGACCTGAGAGTCTCAAGTAATCTTTGAAGAGGACTCTTCTCTTCTCTACCCATTTAAAGTAGTTAGCACAATTTACATATGAGGAAAGCAAGACTGAGCAATTATGTTTTTTTTTGCCAAAGGTCTCAGAAAAAAAGAGCTGATATGGGCTTCAATCTAAGTCCCTGAATTCATGGTCTAACATTTGACTACATCAAGATGTCTTAATCATCAAATGGCATCAATAGACTTAATTTTATATGATGAAACTTTGAGAATAAATATAAAGTTCTATAATCTTTTTTTTGGAAATTTGAGCTGGTTCGATCAATGGTATCAAATATAGGGTAAGAAAATTAATTCCATTTGCAACAATAGTAAAACAAGAGGAGGAAGGTGTTTGGTCTTTATTTTTTAATATTTTTATATTTAGTTCAGAATATCACATTTTAGGAATATTAATAATAATGATGCCCAGTATTTATAAGATGTTTTAATATTTTCAAGGTACTTTACACTCATTTGATCCCCAAAACAATATTGTAAGTTAGATATTATTGTTCTCCATTTTTTCTGATGAGGAAACTGAGGTTGAGAGAGTTTAATGAATTTTCTTAGGGTCACACAGATACTAAATGTCTGAGACAGGATTTGAACTCTTGTCTAACTCCAAGTCCTATTTTCAATTCACTGCATCCCCTAGATGTTTCTTGGAAAGATATTGATACTTTAGAGACAAGGAAAACCAGACTAGTGAAGAGACATGAGATCAGGCCATAAAAGGCATTGGAAGATCTTCCTTTTGTCATGATAGCCAGAATTTCCTACCAGTAAGGAACTCACAGTGTGGAAATGCTCTCCACCAAACTGGACCTGCAACTTGCCCATAACGTATGAGGTTTGGAAAACAGACGTGAAGACTTGCCTATTTCACAGGCAGCAGCTAGCAAAGACAGGACTGGACTCCAGTTTTCCTAATTCCAAGCCCTCTGAAGACCATCATGCTCCTATTTCAGGTTCCTTAATATAATACAATATGAGATGCTGCATTTTACTCTATTAAAGTTCTTCTTGGGGCAGCTAGGTGGTATCTTAGGGCATAGAGTAAACCAGCCTGGAGTCGGGATCATCTCCCCGAGTTCAAATCTAGCTTCAGACATTCACTAACAGTGTGACACTTGGAAAGTCACCTAATATGTGTTTTCCTTAGTTTCCTCATCTATAAAATGGGTTGGAGAAGGAAATGGCAAAGTACTCTAATGTCTTTGCCAAGAAAACCTCCAGTAGGGTCACAATGAATTGGATGCAACTGGAATGGCTGAACAATAATCTTTCTCCAATCACTTTTTTAGCCTTATTTTTCATTATGTGTCTTTACAAACTCTATATTCTAATGGTTCCCTATACAGAATATTTTATCTCCATATTTGTGCGTCAGCCTTTTCCCAGATCATCAGATCACATCTGACCAGTGCTGGGTCCACAGTTAAAGATGCACAGTGATGAACTAAAGAGTAGCCAGCGGACATTGCAACAGGATGATCCATTGAGGGCACTCAGGGTACTTAGTTTGGATAACATGCTGACTCTCTTCAAACACTTGAAAGTTTGGCTTGTGGGACAAGGATTAATATCTTAGCTCGGCCCAGAGGGCAGAATTAAAAGTAGGGGGTAGAAACTGCAAAGAAGCAAATTTAGGCTGAAGTCAAGAAACACGTGCTAATAATAGAAGTATCTGAACCAGATTGTGCAGCCTGGGAGCCTGACCCGTCCCAGCTGAAGGCCTTTAAGCGAGGCCCGAGGAATACCCAATGGATGCCTTGGCTATGGATGTATTCTTGGCTACAGCTTAGACCACAGGTTCTTCCTGAATCTGGAATTCTGTGGGTCTGCAAACATACTTTTTCCCCGTTTTGATTTCTCACGATTTTCTTCATTGTTCAGCTCAAGTTCCTCCTCTTGCAGGGAGCCTTCACTGATTGCTTTCCTCTGCCATAACTCCATTATTCCAGTTACCATTTTCCAACTCCACCTCCCAATTACCTTGTATTTATTTCTCGGTTTGGATAAATAGTGAGTTATTTAGTATCCAAGACAGGGACAACTAGGTGGCTCCAGGGATAAAGATGCAGAAGGCAGAAGACCCGAGTTAAAATTGACTTCTCTTAGTCTTTAGCTATAAGATCCTTTAACATTTGTTTAATCCTGAAGGAAATGGCAAAGCAGTCCAGTATCTTTGTCCAGAAAACCCCTAGAGAAGGTCATTAAGAGCAGGATATGGTTGAACAACAAAAAGACAGAGACAGAAAGGGACAATGGGAAAGAAGTTAGGAAAACCTGATCCATTCCATGGGAATTCATCATGGATTCATAGGATCATAAACTTTGGAATTGGAAGGAACTTTAAGCCATCTAATCCAAGCACACATAATTAAGACTATTTTTAGAAAATCTATTATCTTATGCAGGAGGAAGCCGGGGATGACATACATTTTTGGAGCTAAAGACCTTAGTTGAATCCTAGGTCTAATCTCAGGAATAAAGGCTAGTGAATTCATCTCTCTGCATCTCAATGCCAAGATTGAGCAAGATCACCAGGTTTAAACCAATGGTAAATCTATAATCTCATCATCCTTTTAAAGTGAGCTAACAAGTAACCAGGCTGACTTTTTTTTTTTTTTTTTAACCCAAGGCTCCTAATTAAGGGTTCTTTTCCCTCCCCCCAAGTTGACTCCTGAGCAGGCGTTGTCCAGATAAGTGGTCAAGGCCCCTAACAATCTATGAATGATGTATCTAAATAAGACAGAAGGCAAGTCTTCTCCTTGGTAATACCGGTTAAACTCAAATGATGCATTTTATCTTCTTATGGTTTAAATATTTAAAGCCTTCATTTTAGCGCTCTGTTTTGTAGGCCTTTCCATCCTTGTACAATTCATTCCAAACCCTCTAAGGCTAGATAAAGAAGGCTGTATTCAGCTTTCATCTACAAAAACATTTTTCATGTTTCATATTTAAAAATCAGCAGAACTGCCATGGTCATTATTGATTCCAGGGCAAAGATTTTCATGACTATCTTTTCAGCAGAAATGTGGCAGTGGCCAGTGTGGGAGTAGCTTGGAAAAATGAACAGGCAAATAAAGCAGAAGCCCCCTTAAGTTTAGAGTCAAAGCCTGGGTTCGAGTCTTGTATCTTATCACTAAGCTAATTTATGACTGTGGGCAAAACCCCTAATCTCTAGAATTCTCAGGTTCCTGTTCTGTATGTTCTGTATGTTCATGTATGATGAAATCGCTGGACTAGACAATGTTGAGGGTCCCAACAGGTATAAATCTATGATGTTTGAATCTGATCTGGTGGGTTCTGGGTAAAGGTTCCATGTCTCTAACTTGTCAGCAGTGTGACCATAGCAAATCTCTGAGTCTCAGCTGCCTCATCTATAAATTGATGATGGTAATAACTGTAATACCAATTTCACCAGGCTATGGAAGGGATCTAATGAAATAATGTACCTGAAATGCTTTACAAACCTTATCTAACAGCACTATCTTAATGCCAGCTGCCATTACCATTAGGTTTGAGTGGGCAGATCATTGAGCCAGGACAAGAACTTGGCTTTTAATGATGACTTTGATCCTAAATGGTTCCATGACTCTAGGCAAGTGATTTATTTTTTTTTTTTTCTGAGCTTAAATTTCCTTATATGTAAAATGATATTTGAACCAGACAGCTTCTTGTAAAGTCATATGGTGAAAGGAACATTGGGTTTAGAGTTGGAGTCGGTTAGTACCTGCGTGACATTTCTAGGTCTCAGTTTCCTCAATTATAAAATGCAGAAGTTGAAATAGATCATCTAACTTTTTCCCCATCTTGATCCCAGAGAAACTCTCAAACATTTTCTTTTCTTTTACCTCCCACACTTCAATTCTCAGCGAAAAATCTCACTCTAGTGAGAAAATTGGGGACACTAGCTGTTTGCTCCCCCTTTCATCCCAGAAACTCTCAACATCAACTCCCACATAGCTTTTTAAATAAGGAAGGACAGGAAAATGCTGAGGAAATAGTTTTCTTTTAAGGAGCTCCTTCCAGATATGGACTCCTCCTCTGGAATCCTGAAGGCTAGCCTCCTAGAACTCTGCCATCAAATTCAATGAAAGGAAGGCTTGGTTTTTATTCTGAAATATTCTGAAAATATTCTGAAATTCTGGGTAAGACCTTGCTTGATTATTTCCATGGTTAGCATGGAAAAAAATCACTCATTTTCAATATAATATAATATCTCATTTGATATATAATATAATATAATAATATAATAATAATATATATAATTTAATATCTCATTTGATATAATAATATGTATATATATATAATATCTCATTTGATATATAATATAATATATCTCATTTGATATATAATATAATATAATAATATATATATAATATATATATGATATATAATATATCTCATTTGATATATAATATATATATATAATAATATGTATAATTTAATATCTCATTTGATATATAATATAATATAATAATATATATAATTTAATATCTCATTTGATATATAATATATCTCATTTGATATATAATATAATATAATAATAATATATATAATTTAATATCTCATTTGATATATAATATATCTCATTTGATATATAATATAATATAATAATAATATATATAATTTAATATCTCATTTGATATATAATATAATATCTCATTTGATTATTTCTCTTGAATTGGGGGGATGGAATAAATGCTAGACTGATGCTTGCCTCATTTCATTGAATAAAATGAGGTCATCCACAAAGTTCCCACTTCTCTTCCCCTCTGTTTTATATCACCTAAATACCTTCTCTCCTATCTCCCCTTTAATTCTGGCCTCATAAGGATATAAGGTGTTCGAACCCCTCTCTGTATGCACATGGTCCTCTCCTTCCCACCATCCGTCTTACTCTTTCACTAATCTTTGATCTCTCCTATCTACTGGATGCTTTCTGCTTTCTTGATACCTTCAAGCATGTCCATGCTGCCTCATCCTCAAGAAGAGGAATGATCTATTCCAGCTAGTTATCCTCTCATGTTTATTATCTTCTCCTTACTAGTGAGCAAAATCAAGGAGGAAATAACTCCAAGCTAACAATCTTCCTCATCCAGAAAGCTAGAGTAAATGAGGATAAAAATAGAAAAGAAAGATGAGGGAAGTGAAGGGGAGGGAAGGAAAAGGGAGGGACAGAATTAGAATCTATGTATATGCTTTAGATTGCTTCTTAGAAGATTGGAAAATAGCTGAACAAATTATAGTTTATGAATATAATAGAATTATACCATAAAAATTATAAAAGATGATTTGAGAGAAATTGAGTATTATGAACCGATAAAAAGTGAAGGGAGCGGAACCAAGAGAATAGCTTATACAGGGACAAAAATATTGTCAGGAAAAACAATTGTGAAAGTCTAAGAACTCAGATCATTGTAATAACCAGCCATGTCTCTGAGGCCCCAGGATGAAGCTCATTAGCTACTTCCTGACAGAGATGATAGACACCAGATCCAGAAAGAGGTTTATGCTTTTGGACAAGGCCTCTGGATGAATGAATTCTGCTTGATTATGTTTATTTATTACAACTTTCTTTGCCCCCCCTTTCTCAATTAATTGTAGAGAGAAATGAATGCTGGTGGAGAGGGATTAGCAATTGTCCAAAATAAAAAGGTCACTTAAAAAAATTGTAGAGTCATAGAAGAAAACAAGGATCTGATGTGGAATAGACCATCAGCTTCTGTATTTTGGTTCATCTCTGAAAATTCTCCTTTATTGGTGTTTTGAGTTCAAAAATAAAAATTAAGAATGAATTAGATTTAGAGCACAAGGTTTTACAAGGATGAATGTTAAACTTTTTGCATGTATTTCGAAAATAAAGCTATTAAAAAAAAAAAAAAGAATGGATTAGAAATCAGGACATGCTAATGCCATTATATTATTCTCTGATTAGACGCCACTGAAATATTGTGTTTGGTTCTGGGGACTACAAAGGCCTTTGTTAAGCTGAAAAATCATCCAAGAAGAGTAATGAGAATGTCAAAAGGCCTTCTGCTCTTTCCAAAGAGGAGAGATTGAAATAACTGAAGATTTTGAGGTTGGAAGAAGAAAAGTTTAAGAGAAAATGATTGTGCTCTTCTAACATTTGAAGAGGTTTCATATTCAAGGAAAATAATGCACCCATTTTCTGGTGCTTATTCCCCTGTCCCATCCCAGCTTCTATCAGCTATGTTGTTTTCATCAAATGGGATATATCTCCTGGCCTTTGCAGCAGTTCTGCATGCCTGGACTATGCAACTCCTTCACCTCGGCCTCAATTTCCCCTAATTCCTTTAAGATCCAAATCATGCCATCTTTAAAGTTCTTTCCCTGTTCTCCCAATTCCTTTATTTTTTTCCCTCTGAGGCTGGAGTTAAGTGACTTGCCCAGGGTCACACAGCTAGGAAGTGTTAAGTGTCCGAGACCAGATTTGAACTCAGGTCCTCTTGAATTCAAGGCTGGTGCACTGAGCCACCTAGCTGCCCCCTCTCCCAATTCCTAATGGCTCCCTCTTTCAGATAATTTTCATCTACAATACATCTATCTTCAATTTACCTAATTATTTACATATTGTCCCTCCATTAGGGAGTGAAACCCTTGAGATCAGGGGCTATTGTTGGTTTGATTTTCCTTTCTTTGATTCCCTAGTTGTTCTCTGGTCTTCATTCTTGAAGAGTAACATCATAACAAGGAACTGATGCCATGGCATGCAAGTGAATTGGATTTGAGTGAGGGAGGCTGGGCAAAGTCACCAGCTTTACTCTCCCCTTCAGACCTGGGTCTGGTGGCCAGATCTAGCTCAGGATGATCAGAGATGGCACACACTCCCACTCTAGTACTTAGAGGAACATCTAACACGTAGGCACTCCCCAAATACCTGATCATGACAGACTGACAAACAAATGGCATCCCCAGTCAGCTCTGCGAGTGTGGAAGTGGCAAAGAAGAAACTTAAGTTTGATGTAAGCAATAATTCTCCACTAATGAAATTGCCTCATGACATAGAGCAGGCTTTTCCTTCCTGTAGCTCTTCAAACAAAGGCTGGACATTGCCTCAGCATTTCTGCTGCAGTGCCAGAAGCCTTGTTCAATATCCTCCCGGGAGTATCCAGGCAACATGGTAGCCATCCATCATTCTCACTCCAAGAGGAGCTACTTCCTCTTAAGATCAATGTCATGGAAAACAGGTGGCACATATATATTATAGAGTACCCATATGTGCCAGGCACTGTGCCAAGTGCTTTACAAATATATTATTGGAGCCTCAATTCAACTGAGGTAGATGCCATTATAATCTCCATTGTGCACAGTTGAGGAAACTGAGTTAGATAGCAGATAGATCCTTGCCCAGGACGAATTTGTCTTTTTAAACTTGTTCTTAATTTTTTTTAAACTTGTGTGTGTATACACACACACACACACACACACACACACACACACACACACACCACTGCCATACAAAAGGATTTGAACTCCAATATCCCTGACTCCTGATCTAGCCCTCTAACCACTGTATCTCCCAGCTTTCTCAAAGCTCTTCAGAATCACAAAAAATGTTGTCAAATATATAAATTTGTTATGAGATTTTTCTTGAAATAAAAAAATAAACGAGCAACTTTATTTTTCTTTATCATAACTGCCAATAATATTCACTTATACAACTATTTACCTCTAGTGGCCTTTCCCACTCAGAAGCCAATTATCAGTCCCACTTAGGTTTATACAAACCAAGAAGAAAAAAATCTGGCCCATGATAAGAGCAACATGAGATCTTTCTGCCTTTAGGATTTATTTTAAACAATGACCTCAAGAATTTTTTTCTATGAGTATTCTGGGCCACACTTCTGACTGACTCTTATGTTTACTTCTGAGTTGCTTTTCCAGGAATTCGATAAGCAGAGGTCAATACTCCACCAAGGAGGAGAACAGAAACAGCTGAGGAACTAGGGTGAGAGCCAACCAAAGATGGTGAGCCAAAGTGATCCAATATTGTGAATAATTTAAGGTGAATTTTCAACTGGCCCATGTTAGATAATAGTGAAACTGGATTTAGCAACTTGGCTTTTGGGGATAAAGGGTCAAGTTACTGAAAGCACAGAGTATTAGTTTAGGTTGATCTTCTGCCCGACTCTGAATGCCCTCCCTTCCCATTCTCTTTGGCTCACTGTACAATATATTTCCCGTCCTAAATTCTCTTTTGACCAATCTGGCCAACTGGCTATTCACTGTAAGGGACACTCCACTCCCATCTCTATGTTTTTTGCAGAGTTCATTGTAGATACTTGAAATGCATCCTTTCCTAGTCTCTCTTGTGTAAAAATATTCTTTACTTTCTAATAAACTCAGCCTTGTGCATCCCTGCTACAATTTATTAGGTAAATGGCATTGGAAATGGAACATTAGAGCTAGGGTTAGAGAGCATGAATTAAATTGCTGCTTTAAACGCTAGCTCCTGGAACCCTGAGCAACTTTTTTAACCTGGGTGGCTTAGTTATTCACCTGTAAAATGGCAATACTAGCATCTATTTCATTGTATTGTTCCAAGGAACAAAAGATTATATTTTTAAATCATTCCCCAAACCTCATAGAATTAGATTAATGCTAACTATTACTATTATCATTACTATATTAGTTTTCTTCTTCATCCCAGTTGCTTATGTCCTTCCACTCCAAAATCACTTTCTGTATTTAATTTGTATATTACTTATATATACTTCATCGTATACATATCATTCCTGCTCACCCCTAGCCCCTCATTAGACTAAAGGCTCCTTTGTGGATGAAAAACTTTTGTTTCTTGGGTTATTTTATCATTGCCTCATTGCTAAGCACATAATAGGTGCTTAATAAATGCTTGATGATTAAAGGAATGAAGAGATCTAGAAAAAGGAAGGCAAGTCCAACAAACAGCTGATCATCTACTCAGAAAGCAGGGAAAACATTACTTTGACAAGAACTGAAAAAACTACTCTGGAAAGTAGATAGAAAATAAAGTTTGCCAAGGCACACCCAGAATCCAAAAAGCTTTCTATGCTTTTAACTAAATTGTTATTTAATATATGTTATTCTATGTATCTATATATTTTATATATCATATATATGTATTAGAATATATATATATGTATATATTTTATGACTTGATAACCATTAGCAAAAACCAACAAGCAAAAAGGCTTTTAGACATCATCAAATCAAGTATTTCATAAACCCTTAGCATTTAACAAATTTGCCAAGACTTCTCTGAATTTGCCTTGGGACATCTCATTTGGTCATCTCTTTACTTACTTTCTATGAATTTTTTTTTGCAGACTAACAATATTCCTTTAAATTAATCATTTAGATGATCTCAATTAAATTTATATATTTTAATAATGCAAATAAGTAACAGAGTATTTTGACATAAAAAAGCCCTGTCCCCGACTCTTCCCACTTCACAGTATTTTTGCAATAGCTGCCTAGTCAATGGAGTTTGCAGTTTTCCATGTCAAAATATATGCACCAGAAGCTCCATTTTAATAAGTAACCATCTTTCTGCTGAGCTCAGAAAGGAAGAAAACAGGAACCCTAGTATTGCCGTTTGCTGAATGTCCTTTGTTCTTGGAGAGAACCACAGAGATATCACCAAGTTGGAGTCAAGGTGGTTCATCACACATAAGCTTGGAAAACTACAACAGGTTAGGCACAGAGAATACATATGAACATTTGGAGTCAAGTCTCTAACTTTGTGCGTGTCATTTGTTTGAAGCCTCTGAAGCGCTACTTTGCTCATGGAGGACTGTGCCTTCTTTAAAGAGGGTGTGCTATGCTAGGCTGGCCAGCCCTGGGTCAGCTTCTCCCATACTTAAATTTGAGTCCAAAGTCTCTTCAGACGTTGTCCTTGGACAATTTCTCCGTGCGAGTACTTGGATCATTTGAGTTCTCCGCAAAATAGTCTTTTTGTAATGTGTCATATGTTCCTCCTTTGAACAACACGGCCAGTTGCATTCTTTGTAGCCTAGTTTGAATGCTTGGAAGTTTAGCTTAAGAAAGAAGCTCAGTTTCTGGTACCTTATCCTGTCAGGTGATCCTCCTAAGACAATTCAGATGGAAACGATTTAGTTGTGTTGGTAATACAGCTCAAGAGCATAATCTCTAGGGCACACATTGTTGGTTTTTCCTGTATGTATTGTCAAGCTATACTTTTATGAGTGACCATAAATGACACATTTCTGAGGTTATTGCATAGTCTTGAGCAATTCCCTCACTTTGCCTGAGCTTCAGTTTCCCAATGTGCAAGAAGAGATTGGATCCCTTCTAGCTCTAGATATCTGGGTAATGAAGGATCAGCAGGCTCTGGAAAAGCTCCTGATCTTCAACATCATCCACAAACAGGACTTTCTTGGGGTATTCATCACCATCTTTAGGGAAATCATCCATTTGGGCTCTGCACTGTACATCCTACAATAACAAACAAGGTCGTGAATATCTCTCTTCCCTTTTAATCCTCATTTGATATTAATAACAGGTACACCAAAGAAAAAGCCCAACGTTGTTAGAAGTACTTCAGATTTCTCAATACATAGCATGTGTGTGATGTGTACACTCAGTGAACACTTTTTGTTGCTTGGGATGATCATCAATTGTGCTTCCATCTGGCTGACTGAGTAATATGCTGGCTAAGAAGTATCTCTAAAAAGGTAGCCAAGGTATAGATTAATAACCAAGACATACAGAACTACACTTTCTCCTTGGTTTGACATCCAATTAGCTCACAGGGAATATGGCTCTTGGATTAGTGGGTGGGACCCCTTTCCCAAAGTGGCATTTAGCACAAAAGAGAAGCCATGTTATCAAGAGCTTTCCATGTAATAGTAAAAAGAGTAAACCGCAGCCCCTGCTCCAACCTCTAACAATCACTCCAAACCTCCGTGACAAGGATTTGGCTAATGACTTAAGGAAACCTGCATTTTCTCCTGGAAGGAGAGCAGTATATTTCTGTTAGCCCGATACCAATTAATAGGGTTTGTTAGAGACAACTTCCTCTGCAATTGAAGAGAAAAATAGCAAACACTTACCATGGTAACAAAACCAACAAATTGCAAATTATCACAGAAAAACCCAGCATGTGCATGGCAAGAGTTCCTTCATCAAGGCTGGGCTGGGCTTCAGGACTTATATAAGGAAGAAAGCCTCACAGGTTCCTCCAATAATGACAAGCAATATGTTACCCAATTAAATGCTAGCAACTCAGCATCAGCCGGGGCAATTTGGACCTCACCATGTTGATTGATGTTTTGCTTAATTATGTAAACCATGACATCTCAAATCTGTTTTCTAGAAAGGCAGGGACCCATTCAACTCTGCCCTAAGCATCTTCTTCAGACATCAAAACATCTGCCAATTCACAGATGACAATGATTTGTTTGTGATTCATATCTATCTTTAACCAAAAAAAAAAAAGTACAAATTGGCTATATGTCTAAAAACTGCAGGCTAGAGCTATTGGAGCACAAAATATTTACATTAGGAAACAGGATGTGAGCTGATTTTTTTTTTTTATCCTTCCCTCTCAGAATATAAGCAAAAGAAAAAGTACTGTTTGCACCCATATAGGGAATTCTCCCACCTGGAAGTTTCCTACACTAATAAAATCACCAACCCAGTCCTTATTCCCATCTCCAAGTTTTTGCATAATATTCTGAGGTACAAAAGTCATGGATGTGTATATTTTTTAACAGAGAGAGAAAATGAGACACAGAGATGCAAAGTGATTTTATAAAATCATAGAGTCATCTCAGAACAAATCCTGGCTAGATATCAGGTCTCCTAATATCCCTATCTCCATTTTCCAGCACAGCACTTTTCTGAATATTTGCTAACCAATTTCCCTCTGCACCAGTAAACTCTTACAGAGTTGACATTTCTCCACTTGCATTCTGCTCATATAAATGACTCTAGTTGAAATTTCTTATTCCTTCTCTGTTTTGTAGGTGTATCCAGAGATGATTAACATTTCCTTTTGCATGTTCCCTCTCGTGACATATTTGAACATTTATCTGCTATTCTTACAAGTTCCTATTAATTAATTAATTAATTGGTCAATTAATTAATTAATTAATTAATTCTGCAAGCTATGGACAGAGCCCATTGTAAATAAACCCTCAGAGAGATACGACGGCAATCGCAGCCTTGCATTTGCCCTCATGAAGTTTATAATCTGTGACTGCACTCGAAGTCCATTCAATCCATCAGTGAACAACTGAGTACACAGTCAAAGCTCCTTGACATTTTCTAATCTGTGCTATTTCACCTTAAAAGGAAGCTGTGGTGCAGATAAGAAAAACGTTCCGAGTTAGAGGCTAAACCAGGAAATGGTGCCATCAGAACTGATAGGATTCTGGAAATTGAAATGGAAAGGAATAGAGAAGACATTAAATCCTACCCCTTAACTTTAAAAATGAGAAAATGGAAATCTGAGGAGGTTAAATTACTCAATCAAGGCCCCACAGGGTATTAGACCAGAGGCAAGTTTCAATCCAAGTCTTTTGATTTTAGATATTCATTTCTTATTTCTATGGATAATTTTGCAAGCTTCTTATTGCCAATGTAACCTAAATAATGCAACGTACTGCATGGCTTCCTGGAAATGAGGGTCTCTCTGAAGACTTGGTTATAGATCGAGTTAAATAATGTGTTCCTATATAGAAGTATTATATTAAAATATAAATTAAAACATGCTTATTAGAAAAGGAATAAGCTGCTTGCTGGTATTGATGATAATTGTGATATAAGAAAAATAACAGACTGGGAGTTAGGATCAGTGAACTGGGACTATAAACCTCATTTCGACATTTACTGGCTGTGTGACTCTGGCCAGGACACTGGATAGGCCTGAGCTTCAGCTTTCTCATCAGTAAAGTAATAGCCTGGTACCTCCTGGGTCACACAGTCGTGAGGAAAGAGCAGTTTCTTCATCCATAGGGCATCGAGATAGCACAGTAGGTAGTTAGATTCATCTTTCTGAGTTGAAATCTGGCTTTGGATATTTGTGACTCTGAGCAACTCATTTTATTATTTTTGCCTCAGTGTCTTCATCTGTAAGATAGGGAAGAAAATGGCAAACCACTCTAGTATCTTTGCCAAGAAAATACCAAAGGGGGAAACAATTAAATCTATAATAATCCCGACTCGGTGCTTGCCATGTACAGGACATTAGGCAGGTCACTTAATCTTTAACAACTTAGTTTTTGTTTCCTTATCTGGAGAATGAGGGACTTAGACTCAATAGTATCTAAGGTCCTGAATCCCTCCAAATTGGTCATCTTTCTCTTCATCATCATTAAGCATTTATTAAGCTCCTACAACAGTGGTCCTCAAACTTTTTAAATAGGGGGCCAGGTCACTGTCCCTCAGACTTTGGAGGGCTGGACTATAGTAAAAACAAAAGCTCCCACTCTGTCTCCGCCCCTCAGCCCATTTGCCATAACCCTGCGGGCCGCATAAACGTCCTCAGCCTGCTGCATATGGCCCATGGGCCGTAGTTTGAGAACCCCTGCCCTATACCATGTCAAGTACTAGAAATAGAAAAAGAGGCTAAAGGCCCAAACTGCTTCTTCTAAAAAGCAACAACAATAAATCTCTCTTTTTTAATGTCAGCAGCCTCTGATGAGTGCTATGTAACAATGAATCACGGGGTAATTGAAAAGGAGACAGACCACCCTGAAGGATCATATTCTGGGCATAAGTATGTGGTAGCTCATTGCCAATAATGAATCATTACCATAGAATGGCAGAAAAGGCATCTCGAAGGGCAGATGGAGTTGAGAAGTTCACGTAATAAGAGTTGAGGGACAGATGGGTAGCCCAAAGGTTATTCTGCTCTTTAAGAATGCCAAAGGTCAACCTCTACCAGTCTTCTGGTGGATGGACTCTTCTTGGGAGAGGTGGATGAGAATCCAGGAGAATCCAGGGAGAATCCAGGGAGAATCCAGGGAGAATCCAGGGAGAATGCAGGCCAATGATGCACGACTCTCTGTCAGCATCAAAGCACATCCCTCAATGCCAGTGTTATTCTTTCTGGTGACTGAAGTGTGCAAAGAGCTGTGGTTCAATGACCAAGGAAAGAATTTACTCTGGAACCCTGGGCAAATCATTGAGCCCCATG
Source organism: Sminthopsis crassicaudata (assembly GCF_048593235.1). NCBI lineage: Eukaryota > Metazoa > Chordata > Mammalia > Dasyuromorphia > Dasyuridae > Sminthopsis > Sminthopsis crassicaudata. The sequence continues at coordinate 7,174,720 of NC_133620.1, read as the reverse complement.
ACGGTCATCGGTTCATCTGTGAAATAGGAATAACCATTTGGCTCACCTTCTAGGATGGCTGCTTCCTCTGTCATATTGCTCATATATACAACCCTCCCCATTCCTGCCTTTATTATGTCACCTACACATGAGTCCAATAGTTTAGAAACTGCCCAAGTACTCTTCCTCACCTCAACCCCATCTATTCTCCCCAAAGCAACAAGGACATTTTCACAAAGCCCTGGGCTGACCGTTCCAACCTCCCTGCTCAACCAACTTAAGAGATTCCTGTTGCTTCAAGGATTGGCTATAAACTCCTCTCTGCCACTTAAATCTGTTCTCATGCTTCCTGTCTCTCCATTCTTCTTCCTCAAGACTCCCTCCCCATGTATTCTCTGGAAGGCAGCCCTGCTGTTCTACATGATCCTTCTGCACCCACACCATGCCTTCTCTCTCTATGCTTTTGCATGTCTGGGACACAAGCAAATCTCTTCAACTCTGCTTGCTGAAATTCCTGATTTTCATTTACGTCACCAGGCAGCTATTAAGCAACTGCTGTATGTTGAGCACTGGAGGTACACAAATTAAAAAGACAATTCCTCCTCTTGAAGGACTCACAGTCCAATAGGAAAAATTTATATACAAATGATGTACTTAGATAAAATAAAGTGAAGAGAATCGCAGCAGGAAGGCCCTGAATTGAGCAAGAACAGGAATAGCTTCTTGTAGAAGATGGGAGTAGACCTGGAGTTTAAAGGGAGATAAGGAAGCCAAAAAGTGGAGGTGAAGAGGGAGAGAGTACAAATAATGGGAACAGCCATAGAAAGGACAAGCAGGTCAGGAGACTTAGGGTCTTGTCTGGGGAACAGAAAGATAGCCAGGTCCCTGGAGCATTACATGAGCCTTTTACCCAAAGGATGACCTGATCTCCCAAGTGCAAGTGAACTCCCCAAATTATTATGCATTCCATATTCACACACACACACACATGTAAATCTAGTCTAAACATATATGTATATATACATTCATAAACATATGTACATATATATGCAACATAGATAGTTAGGATTACTAGGTGAGAACTCAGGTTGTCTGGACAGTTACAAGGTGAGAATTCAGGTTGTCTGGACAATTACAAGGTGAGAACTCAGGTTGACTTGATAGAAGGAGCAAGCTCATTGGCTGAAGTGGTTCTTCCCAGAAGCCCTTGCATTATCCCACGCCCATTCTCTGGGAGGATAAAAGAGGCAACATTGGGCCTGGAGAGCAGATTGGACTGGAGAAGGACAAGAGTTAAAGAGGAAAAGACTCTGCATTACATCAGGCCTGACGGGGCTCTCTGCAGGAAGGGAAGTCACTTCTCTGGACAAGAGTTAAGGGCAACTGCCTGGAGACAACGGTTCACTACAGGAAGAAGAATCTGTCTGAGACATTTGAGTTGACACAGCAGATCTCCTCCCAGAGAGCGATCGGCAGCTTCTGGAGACAACAGCACGTTACAATAGATATGTACTATATGGCTATGAATATGTCTAGGTTCACATATCTCTCTACATACATATGTGGCCTCCCATCATTCGATGTAAGACCTTTGAGGAGAAAGTTGTTTCATTTCTGGCTTTGTTCTGCCAGAACGCCTGGCATACAATTAGTGCTTAATAAAGGCTGATTGCTTGATATAAAAATATTTGCGATATAAATTGTAAGTATTATTACTACTGATAGACATATATGATCTATCTTTATATGTATGTTTATATATATACACACATACACACACATATATATATATACACACACATATATACACACACACGCACACATATATATACACACGCACACATATATGTATATACACACACGCATGCACACACACATATATACACACACACACGCACATATATATACACACACACGTACACATATACATATGTGTGTGTTTTACTGTCACTCCACAAATTTATTTCATCTGGGAGTTTGGCTACATATTTATGCATTCCTCACTAAGCCCTTGAATTTGATATGAAATCAGTTTAAAATACTCTGCACAACGATTGGGATGACAGGCTGAGTGGTGAATGGGATTATCACTGTTAGGAAACATACTGGGCAGGTTTGGCCTTAGGTAAAATGACTTTCTCCTAGGCCTCTTCTCCTATCATACATCTCAACTTGTTATCAGAATGTCAGGTTTGGAAGACCGCCACTTCCAAATTACTCTTTTCCTGCATTTCGTCAAATAGATTTATTTGCAAGCCAGGAGATATTGCAGCCATTTATATTCCCAACATTCGAGCCTGGCCTATCACTCAGCAAACTTTGAACGTAATAATAAAGCTTTATAGTTTGGGGCTCTTTCCAGTTTTCAAAATACTGGCCCACACATTATTTCATTTGACTTGAGCCCCAGAACAACCCTATGGGATGGCAATGGCAGGCATATTTTATCCCTAGCTGACTGAGGAGTAAGAGAAAGTGAGGAAAACTCCCAAGGCAGATTGGAGGATACTGACAAGATTTGCATAAGATTGACAGGAAGGGATGGTTTGCCTCTGCATCATTGGGAGGCAAACACCTAAGCTGGTGACATCACATTTCCCCTGGAGTAGGTATAATTGATGAAATTGTTGGGAGAAAGATCCATAGGGAAGAGCTAATACACCAAAAGATTAGAGTCAGGATTCTAAAGGATCTTTCCAGACTTAACTTTATAATATGAAATATTATAGAGAGGAATATAAAATTTTATACTTTTGATTAAAAAAAATCAGTTTGCCAGAGCAAATACATATGGGAAATTAGCCTTTCATCGGAGAAAGATTAGCATGGGGGTGAGAGGAGGTTAAGGTAGAAAAGTTAATGTGATCTTGGGTCACAAAAAGAAACTCAGTGTAACTTGGGCAGAGGAAATGAAGAATGCCCCTGTTCTCTGCCCTGCTATGACAAATCAAGGAATATTTTATCTGGTTCTGAGACTCATTTTGGAAAAGGCAGTGGAAAACTGGAGAATATTGATAGGAGGACTGGGGAAGCACGCAGCCTGAGAAGCCATAAAAGGAGCAAGAATAGTAGCTATGATTAATTTTTTTAAATTAATTTTATAATTATACATTTTTTGACAGTATATATGTGTGAGTAATTTTTTTATAACATTATCCCTTGTATTCATTTTTCCAGATTTTCCCCTCCCTCCCTCTACTCCCTCCCCTAGATGACAGGCAATCCCATACATTTTACATGTGTTACAGTATAACCTAGATACAATGTATGTGTGTAAATCCAATTTTCTTGTTGCACGTTAAGTATCGGATTCCGAAGGTATAAGTAACCTGGGTAGAAAGAAAGTAGTGCTAACAATTTACATTCACTTCCCAGTGTTCCTTCTCTGGGTGTAGTTGTTTCTGTCCATCATCGATCAGCTGGAAGTGAGTTGGCTCTTCTTTCTGTTGAAGATTTCCACTTCCATCAGACTACATCTCCATACATTATTGTTGTTGAAGTGTATAGTGATCTTCTGGTTCTGCTCATTTCACTCAGCATATGATTAATTTTTAATAATTGCTTTTTATTTTCAAAATATATACAAAGATAGTTTTCCACATTTACCCTTGTAAAATCTTATATTCCAAAATTTTCTCCCTTCCTTCATTTCACCCCTTCCCCTATACAGCAAGTCGTCCGATAAAATTTAAACATGTCCAATTCTTCTGAACATATTTCCATATTTACAGTGCTCAAAAAAAAAATCAGATCAAAAAGGGGAAAAATAAGAAAGGAAAAAAGCAAGCAAATAACAACAAAAAAGTTAAAAATACTATTCTGTGATCCATATTCAGTCTCCCTAGTCGTCTCTCTGATTCAAATGGCTCTCTCCATCACAAGACCATTGGAAGTGGCCTGAATCACCCCATTGTTGAAAGGAACCAAGTCCATCACAGTTGATTGTCACATAATCTTGTTGTTGCTATGTACAATCCAGGCTTTTCTGAAATCATCCTGCTGATCATTTCCTATAGAATAAATATATTCCATTACATTCATATATCATTACTCATCTAGCCATTCTCAAATTGATGAGCATCCCCTCAATTTCCGGTTCCTTGCCACTACAAAAAGGGCTGCCACAAACATTTTTGTACATGTGGGTTCTTTTTTTTTTTCCTTTTTAATGATCTCTCTGGGATACAGACACAGCTAGTGATTATGATAGCATTTATGGAGCCATTTAAAGGTTAAAAACTGCTTTCCAAATATTTTATTTCATCCTCACAGCCTCTCTAGGGGCTGGATGCTGTGATGATGCTCATTGGACATCTTTCTCCTCTGTAGCATCAGGATAAAGCCGTCTACCAGCATGATTGTTTGAAGGATTAAATGGGATATAGGTTTGTAATGTGTGTAATGTAGCATCTGACACAGAGGAGATGCCATGTGAATGCTTATTCTCCTACAGATGAGCTGAGGCAGATGGAGGTTCATTGACTAGTCCAAGAGCATACTTAAAGTAAAGAAGTGAGGCTGAATTTCAATCAGATCTTTCTGACTTCAAGTCCAATGTTCTATCCACTGTGAAATCAGGCTGCCTAGAGAAATGTTTACTGAGTGAATGAATAGCTGAAGGTTGCTGTCCTTAGTACGTAAAAAGGGACCAAAAAGGGACCAAAAAGGCACTATATTATCAGAGTTAATAGACAGTGTGTGTTGGATGATGACCAATCAGACAAATCAGAAGGCTCTGCAACCGATTGAGCACAAAGAACTCATTGTCTCTCCATTTGGGCATCTCACATTTCTTTCGAGCTACTGGGATTTTGCTTTGCTCCCAGAGCACAGTGCCTTCTTGGGTACGCACGGCACGCTGCATGATCCCGTGTCTCACAATTGATTCCCAAGTTCTTGAGAGAACCCATGAGACTGTCCTTGTGTCACTTCTTTGGATCTCAGCGTGAGTGCCTGGCTGCGTGAGTACTCCATCAAATAGTCTTTTAGGCAAACATCCATTTGGCATTTGAACAATGTGGCTGCTCCATCAGAGCTGTGCTCTCTGTAGTAGGGTTTGAATGGCTCAGCTTGAGAAAGGGCCTCAGTATCTGTCCCCAACCTGACAGAGGGAAGAGCTCTCTTCAACCATGACAAGAGCTTGCTACTTTGGGCAAGTCACGTAGCCTTTCTGAGACTCAGTTTATTCAAGTATAAAATGAGGTGGATTGAAGATTTGAAACCGAATGAGGCTTTCTCAATTCTTGTGACCTGAAATGTTATAATATATTAACAAAAAGAAGAAGAACCTAAAGCATAATAAGTATGAATGAATAAAGCAGGACAGTTAGCTTTCCCAGACTACCAAACAAGAGGCAAAGAACATACCAAAAATGACAAGTGATATTGAAATATTGTTTAAAATCTTGTTTAAAATGTGTATCACCATGAAAGAGTGTTCCAAATCACTACTGATCAGAGAAATGCAAATTAAGACCACTCTGAGATACCACTACACACCTGTCAGATTGGCTAAGATGACAGGAACAAATAATGACAAATGTTGGAGGGGATGTGGGAAAACTGGGACACTAATACATTGCTGGTGGAGTTGTGAAAGAATCCAGCCATTCTGGAGAGCAATCTGGAATTATGCACAAAAAGTTATCAAACTGTGCATACCCTTTGACCCAGCAGCGCTACTACTGGGATTATATCCCAAAGAAATACTAAAGAGCGGAAAGAGACATATATGTGCCAAAATGTTTGTGGCAGCTCTTTTTGTTGTAGCTAGAAACTGGAGGATGAATGGATGTCCATCAGTTGGAGAATGGTTGGGTAAATTGTGGTATATGAAGGTTATGGAATATTATTGCTCGGTAAGAAATGACCAGCAGGAGGAATACAGAGAGGCCTGGAGAGACTTAAATCAACTGATGCTGAGTGAAATGAGCAGAACCAGAAGATCACTGTACACTTCAACAACAGTACTGTATGAGGATGTATTCTGATGGAAGTGGAAATCTTCAACATAAAGAAGATCCAACTCACTTCCAGTTGATCAATGATGGACAGAGGTAGCTGCACCCAGAGAAGAAACACTGGGAGGGGAATGAAAATTGTTAGCACTAATATCTGTCTGCCCAGGTTGCATGTACCTTCGGATTCTAATGTTTATTGTGCAACAAGAAAGTGATATTCGCACACATGTATTGTACCTAGACTATATTGTAACACATGTAAAATGTATGGGATTGCCTGTCGTCGGGGGGAGGGAATAGAGGGAGGGGGGGTAAATTGGAAAAATGAATACAAGGGATAATATTATAAAATATATATATATATATATATAAAATAAAAAAAAAATAAAAAAAAATAAAATGTGTATCACTCCCCAGTCCTTGCAGGGGTGAATCCTAGTGGTAGTAGCAGCCTGAGCTGGATTCTGATTCCTTTCTGAGACAATGTCCCTCCTTAGCATCTCCCTTCTTTGCTAGGGCTCAGTCCTGTGACCTCTTTCTCCTTTCTCTATTTGTTTCTGGACTACCAGGGACTTATAGCTAAGCCCTTGTTATCCTCTCTACTTCCTCTCTACTCCAAGATATTGCAAATCACTCTTTTGTCTTCACTTTTATGTAAAGTCTGCAGAGAATGACCAAATCTCTCACCCACCAGAGATTTCTTTTCACACCCAATTCTGTCTAACTGATTCAATCTAGAAGAATCCCATGCTTTACTAAGAACTGCCTTCAATTAGAGTGAAAAGGATCAGCAGTTAATTCGCCCTCACCTTTATGTGGCTTTGACTAATTTGAGTCTCACAACAGCCCAGGGAAGTCAGTGCCACAAGTATCATGTCCCACTTTATGGTGAAGGGAACCAAAGCTCAGGGAAGGACATTGACTTGGCCACATGGCTTAAAATTGTCAGAGGCAAGATACAGTCCCAGATCTTGTTCTCCCATATATGTGTATATATATATGTGTGTGTGTGTGTGTGTGTGTGTGTGTGTGTGTGTGTGTGTGTGTATATATATATGTATATATATATGTGTGTGTGTGTGTGTATGTGTATATATATATGTATATATATATATGTGTGTGTGTGTGTGTGTATATATAGTGTGTGTGTATGTGTGTGTATATATATATATATATATATATATAGTGTGTGTGTGTATATGTATATGTAGTTGGATAAATAAATGAAATTGGGAGTTTGAATCATGCTCAGATTGTTTAGAGGGACCATCTTCTGGGAATTCTGCTTTTTTCCTACCACGTGAGTAGGACTGGCTATAAGGCCAGGATTTGGGTTGTCTTTGAAAGTGCCAAATTGCAAGAGTCTTCCCTCTTCCCTACTTGGAACTCAAGGAGGACAAAAATTAACTCTCTGCCTAGACACAGTGAATTATATTGGGGGAGAAAGTCTTCTTGCCCCATATCCCTGGAATCTCTCCTCTGCTTCATTTTTCCTTCTCAATTACAGATACAAGAGATAATCCCTCCCAACCAAAGTCAAGCCATAGTCACGTCAGAGGCAGGACTCCAGAGGGATATGGCAGCCTGCCAACCCATCATGAAAGCATTGAGAAGCTAGGATGCTGGCCCTCATCCTCAAGGGGAGCTTTGGCCTTGGAGGGACTGTGCAATAGAGACCCAAACAAATCTTTGAAGCTGTTCCTTTCACTTCCTCATTAACTGTGGTGGTAAGGAAAGGCATGGATTATAGCCCACATGTCAGGGAGTATGTTGGTGCAGTCATTATTATCCCTTTGAATTAAAGAGTTTCTTGGAAAAAAATAATATTTTAGGGACTAAATGGAACTGGAATACAGGGGATGCCCTTTTAATTGTGGCAGAAGGATTAAATGGCAGTACCTAGATACCCCAACTGCCTTGAAAAGCATGGGAGACTCTCCCTGGAGCAAGGTGAAATATAAGTGTCATATGGTATGACATCCCATATACCTTTAGGCAGTGGGGGGCAGGGTAGTCAATGTGACTCAACTAAAGGCTTTCCTTGAGTTTTGCCATTCTATAAGTTGACTCCTGAAATCTTATTGAGAAATAACCTTTCCTTAAAGGTCAATAAAGGGCTCAAAGTATAATACAGAAATCTATGTATGAAATTAAATTTTAAACACTCTCAAAGCACTCCAAGGATCTAACCTGCAGAAGAACTGAGAGGAAGAAGAGTCTGCATTTCCTACCTAAATATTTGCTTGGATTTAGTTTTTCAAAAATTGGAGAAAAATCAAGTGTTTATATTGTTATAGGATATATTCATATCTACATGTATGTATGCACATATTTATTCATATAATGTTTATATACACCTAGGTAATATATAGGTTATATGTTACATAAATATGTCTTTTTCACAAGAGTGAACATTTTAAAGCAAATTTGATACAAGAATTTTGGAGCTTATGAGAAAGGTCACCTAGAGTTAATTAGTATTAACTGTAATTTATGCAGCACCTCAAAGTTGACAAAGCATTCTGCAAAGGACCATTTGACTTTTTCATCTGATTTGCAGCTGAAACCTTCCATATGTATTCTTTCCCCCATGGGAATATAGCTCCTTGAGAACAAGAACTGTCTTACTTTTCAATTCCTATCCTCAGCCCTTAGTCCAGTGCTTTGCATTTAGTAAACACTTAGTAAGTAAATGCTTTGTTTTTTCATTCATTCACGATCTTATCTGAGTACCAAAAGAAAGCATTATGGGTGTTAGACTTCTTCCCACTTTCCAGAAAGAGAAACTGAGGCTCTGAGAGGCCAAATGCTTAGGATAATAAAAATATATGGCTAGAAATGAAAGATATCTTAACGGCCAAGGACATTTAGCATAACTCTCGGACTTTACAAATGAAGTAATCGAAACTCATGGAAATTAAGTGACTTGACCAAATCTTACAAGTGGTTAAGTTACAGAACTGGAATTCAAGAGCAGACTCACTTGCTCTATATCCAGAGCAATGCAATTAATTAGCATTTGAAACAGGAAGTAAACTCAGTTTTCTCCTGACTATAGGTTCAGTACTTTTTGGCACAGCAGTAGCTGCTACTTTGAAGCATCCTTCCACAAAAACATTCGGCAGATTTCCAAAAATGTTCCTCTCCAGAATCACTCCAGCTGAAACTCATGCTCCTTAAAATCCCGAGCTGGATCTTTTTTTCATCCTAGTAGCTGTCTGAGCAACAAGAAAAACTTAACGACGTATGGAATAGTTCAGGTATTTTCCTAGATCTGCCATTTGTAAGAGAAAAAGATCATAGAAGTAGGAGCCTAGACTTCTCATTTTACAGGTGAGGAAATGGACTCACAGAGTCCAAAATCTGTCCAGGGTCACACAGCTTGTAAATATCTGAGGCGGTGATTGAACCTAGATCATCTTGACTTCAGGTTGGATACGCTGTCAATTATTCCATTATGCCTCCTCTCATGTGGTCTAGATGACATTCAATGCTGGAAAAAATAAAATGAAAAATTCTATGGAAAACCTAGTGATGTGGTTTTGTGTCCTTAATTAAGCTGGCCTTCAGGTGAAACTCTTGTCAGTAAATTGACCAATTCTGGAAGCTGCTCCAACTTGGAGTTGGGGTTCTATTTCCAACACAAGCTTCTTAAGGGCTCCTTTTCTCCATTGCTTAGCACAGCGTTTGAGCACGTAGTTTAAAAATTAGCAAATGCTAACCCCCAACCAAAATTTAAACTCGAAATACAAAAATTAAAAGGAGAAATCAATAAAATTGAAAGTAAAAAAACTATTGAATTAATAAATAAAACCAAGAGTTGGTTTTATGAAAAAGCCAATAAAATAGATAAACCTTTGGTAAATTTGATCAAAAAAAAGAAAGAGGAAAATCAAATTGATAGTCTTACAAATGAAAAGGGGGATCTTTCCACCAATGAAGAGGAAATTAGAGAAATAATAAGGAGTTACTTTGCCCAACTTTATGCCAATAAATTTGATAACTTAAGTGAAATGGATGACTTTCTCCAAAAATATAGGCTCCCTAGATTAACAGAGGAGGAGATAAATTGCTTAAATAGTCCCATTTCAGAAAAAGAAATAGAACAAGCTATTAATCAACTTCCCAGGAAAAAATCCCCAGGGCCAGATGGATTCACATGTGAATTCTACCAAACATTTAAAGAACAATTAGCCCCAATGTTATATAAATTATTTGAAAAAATAGGGGATGAAGGAGTCCTACCAAACTCCTTTTATGACACAGACATGGTACTGATACCTAAACCTGGTAGATCGAAAACTGAGAAAGAAAATTATAGACCAATCTCCTTAATGAATATTGATGCTAAAATCTTAAATAAGATATTAGCAAAAAGACTTCAGAAAATCATCTCCAAGATAATACACTATGATCAAGTAGGATTTATTCCAGGAATGCAGGGCTGGTTTAATATTAGGAAAACTATTAATATAATTGACCATATTAATAATCAAATTAATAAGAACCATATGATCATCTCAATAGATGCAGAAAAAGCATTTGACAAAATCCAACATCCATTCCTACTAAAAACTCTTGAGAGTATAGGAATAAATGGATTATTCCTTAGAATAATCAGGAGTATATATTTAAGACCGTCAGTAAGCATAATATGCAATAGAAATAAACTGCAACCTTTCCCAGTAAGATCAGGAGTGAAACAAGGTTGCCCACTATCACCATTACTATTCAATATAGTACTAGAAACGCTAGCCTCGGCAATAAGAGCTGAGAAAGAGATTCAAGGAATTAGAGTAGGAAATGAGGAAATCAAACTATCACTTTTTGCAGATGACATGATGGTATACTTAGAGAACCCCAAAGACTCTGCTAAAAAGCTACTAGAAATAATTCAAAATTTCAGCAAAGTGGCAGGATACAAAATAAATCCACATAAATCCTCGGCATTTTTATATATCACTAACAAAATGCAACAGCAAGAGATACAAAGAGAAATTCCATTCCAAACAAATGTTGAGAGTATAAAATATTTGGGAATCCATCTACCAAAGAAAAGTCAGGAATTATATGAGAAAAATTACAAAACACTTGCCACAAAAATAAAATCAGATTTAAATAATTGGAAAGACATTCAGTGCTCTTGGATAGGCCGAGCGAATATAATAAAGATGACAATACTCCCCAAACTAATCTATTTATTTAGTGCTATACCAATCAGACTCCCAAGAAACTATTTTAATGACCTAGAAAAAATAACAACAAAATTCATATGGAAGAATAAAAGGTCAAGAATTGCAAGGGAACTAATGAAAAAAAACTCAGAGGAAGGTGGTCTAAGTGTACCTGATCTAAAGCTATATTATATAGCAGCAGTCACCAAAACCATTTGGTATTGGCTACGAAATAGACCGGTAGATCAGTGGAACAGATTAGATACAAAGGACAAAAAAGGGTACATCTATAGCAATCTAATCTTTGACAAACCCAAAGATCCCAACATTAGGGATAAAAATTCATTATTCGGAAAAAACTGTTGGGAAAACTGGAAATTAGTATGGCAGAAATTAGATATGGATCCACACTTAACACCATATACCAAGATAAGATCAAAATGGGTCCATGATTTAGGCATAAAGAGGGAGATAATAAATAGATTAGAGGAACAGAGGATAATCTACCTCTCAGACTTGTGGAGGAGGAAGGAATTTATGACCAGAGGAGAACTAGAGATCATTATTGATCATAAAATAGAAGATTTTGATTACATCAAACTAAAAAGTTTCTGTACAAATAATACTAATGCAAACAAGATTAGAAGGGAAGTAACAAATTGGGAAAATATTTTTAAAAACAAAGGTTCTGACAAAGGTCTCATTTCCAAAATATATAGAGAACTGACCATAATTTATAAGAAACCGAACCATTCTCCAATTGATAAATGGTCAAAGGATATGAACAGACAATTCTCAGAGGAAGAAATTGAAACTATATCCACTCACATGAAAGAGTGTTCCAAATCACTACTGATCAGAGAAATGCAAATTAAGACCACTCTGAGATACCACTACACACCTGTCAGATTGGCTAAGATGACAGGAACAAATAATGACAAATGTTGGAGGGGATGTGGGGAAACTGGGACACTAATACATTGCTGGTGGAGTTGTGAAAGAATCCAGCCATTCTGGAGAGCAATCTGGAATTATGCCCAAAAAGTTATCAAACTGTGCATACCCTTTGACCCAGCAGCGCTACTACTGGGATTATATCCCAAAGAAATACTAAAGAGCGGAAAGAGACATATATGTGCCAAAATGTTTGTGGCAGCTCTTTTTGTTGTAGCTAGAAACTGGAGGATGAATGGATGTCCATCAGTTGGAGAATGGTTGGGTAAATTGTGGTATATGAAGGTTATGGAATATTATTGCTCGGTAAGAAATGACCAGCAGGAGGAATACAGAGAGGCCTGGAGAGACTTACATCAACTGATGCTGAGTGAAATGAGCAGAACCAGAAGATCACTGTACACTTCAACAACAATACTGTATGAGGATGTATTCTGATGGAAGTGGAAATCTTCAACATAAAGAAGATCCAACTCACTTCCAGTTGATCAATGATGGACAGAGGTAGCTGCACCCAGAGAAGAAACACTGGGAGGGGAATGAAAATTGTTAGCACTAATATCTGTCTGCCCAGGTTGCATGTACCTTCGGATTCTAATGTTTATTGTGCAAAAAGAAAGTGATATTCGCACACATGTATTGTACCTAGACTATATTGTAACACATGTAAAATGTATGGTATTGCCTGTCGTCGGGGGGAGGGAATAGAGGGAGGGGAGGTAAACTGGAAAAATGAATACAAGGGATAATATTATAAAATATATATATATATATATATATATATAATAAAAAAAAAATTAGCAAATGCTTATGGATTGATTGATTAATTGATACTGGCACAGCTTTGGTAATCTCTCAGCCAATGAAGATTTATTAAGCACCTACTGTGTTCCCAGAATTACAGAAACAAGCACAACACCAAAAATAGGTCTTGCCCTTGAGGTATTTACATTGGGAAGGTATATGGAATTCCACAGAGGAATATATAAATATATTATGATCATTTGGAAGGGAAGAGAGAGCGTTTAACCATTAATAACCAGTATTAAATGATCAGGGAAGGCTTCTGAATAAAGGTAGAGCCTGAAATGTCCATTAAAGAAATCTGGTTTATCTAAGAGGTAGAGGTGGAGAAAAAAAAATCTTTCTAAAGACTAAGACATGTCCTGCAAGGGTTTACAAAGCCTTTGCGGTTAGGAAATGCAATTGCTGGTTAGGAAACAGGTTAGCCAGAAGTTAGAATATGTGAAGGGAGTGATATGCAATAAAAAACAAAACAAAACAAAACAAAAACAAAAACAAAAAAAAAAAAAAAAAAAAAGAGCTTTGAGACACACTGTGAAGGACTTCAAGTGCCATGCTGAGAAAGAGCTTGCCTTTTACTTGGAGGGAATAGAGAACCATTGAAGTTTTTTGGGCAAAAGAATAACATGGCCTAATAATATTTTGACAGTTTGGAAGAGAATGATTTGAAGAGAGGAGAAAATGCAAGGGGAACCTCGTTGCAAGAATGAATTAATGAACAAGCAAATGAATAAATAAAATATTTGAATTCATTTTAAGAGATTTTCTCCATGGAAATAATTCTTTAGCTTCATAGGAATATCAATAGAAAATTTTTTGGACAAATTGAACATATAATTTCTGTTCTTCATGGGCTACCTGTCTTCCTTGGATTTAATGTGTATGCTAACAGGTACAATGCACTCCCTGAGACCGTCCTTGACAAAGACAAAGGGAGTGATACAAAATGCCCTGCACAATCCAAACATATTGTGAGATTCATGGTCTCTGGAACGCTGTAATGATTACCTCTGAGCCAGGTTTTGTTTTTGCTCTGGGTGGTGTTTTTCTGGCCCTGGAGCTGAGTCACTGTAAAAACTCTTCCGTTGGGCACTTTAACCAACAGATTATGAGTTTCTAGGCTACAGAGGTGTATAGTTTCACTGCTAGTTGGACGAGAAGCAGGGGACTTACCAGGGAATCAGAGGGAGAACGTTCTCATTTTATAAAAATGCAACAGATTGAGCCACCCTATGTTTCTATGGCTACCCAAGTTCCCCATCAAAACTGGTAGCATATAAACAGATTGCTGAATAATACAATTCATGACCAGAATGCAATTCTTTTATTCATCTGTTAACAGGTAGATGACAAAGTGGGTGATAAAAAAATCACCCAGAAGATGAAGGGAGAGAGAAAAGCAACCAGATGCTGAAGAGTCTTAATAGATGGATATGAAAGATTGGGAAAACTTTCTCTGCTCCAGACAATGACTCCCAGATAATAATTAACATTTATATAAAATAGTTCATTTTGATAAAGAATTTTATTAGATTTACAAAGCATTTTGCAAATATTATTTAATTTTATTTTCATGGAAACCCTGGGAAGCAGGATTATAATTATTTTTATTTCACATAATGAAGAAACTGAGGCAGACAAAGGTCAAGAGACACAACTGGTAAATGTTTGAGGCTGGATTCAAATTCACTTCAACACTCAACCCACTCAGTTACTTTATGAAGGGCACGTTCTGGATCATTATTCCAATCAGCCACCAAAATTGGGTAATTCGATATCACTGTGGTATTGTTTCTACTCTCTACCCTCCCACCTCTAGCAAGGGAAAAAAAATCACCAGAGAAATCATGAAAATTCCGCTTGCATGTGTTTCTTTTTATTGTTTTTTTTTTCAACTTCAGCATAATAATGAAGAAATGGTGACTGGATGCTGGAAAAAAGGAAGCATCATTTCTTTCTCTCCCCATTCTTCTGTGCCTTCTCTACACAAACCTTAATACTCCACCCCCCTTTTAGAAAAGAAAATACTCTGGCCTAGTTGCAATGGCTTTTTGAGAATATATATGTGAGTGGAACCAAATGAGGCTGGCTAGAGATCTTGCGAGCTGTTCAGTCGAATGTGTTTATTTATTCATTTGTTTGTTTATTTAATGGAGTATAGGCTTCTGTTGAATTCTGTCAGAGCTCCCCACTGTAGGATACCAAACATGTCATTGAATGATGATCAAGACAACTGCATGAGGAGAATACATAAATCTCTCTCTCTCTCTCTCTCTCTCTCTCTCTCTCTCTCTCTCTCTCTCTCTCTCTCTCTCTCTGTGTGTGTGTGTGTCTCTCTCTCTCTGTCTCTTTCTGTCTCTCTCTCTCTCTCTCTCTCTGTCTCTCTCTGTCTCAATTTTTCTCTGTGTGTATATGTATTTTAGATATTCACAATATACTTATATATGTAATATACAATATGTAGACATAGTTATATAAATAAATGGATTTCGATATACACAGGCATATTATATATATTTATGAAAACAAATGTACATGTATATAAATGAAGTAAACACAAACCTATAAAAATATAAAGAAATGGATATAACTCTGGGAGTCTATGGGCTGTGATTTCATTGGCAAAGCAAATTTCTGGTGGGAAAGCTTCCTGTGGCCAATGCAAATCAATATCCTTTCTGCCTCTTATTGTTATTGAGTTATCAGGGGATATTTTCAGGTTCAGTCAGTCCATCAGTCAGTCAGTCAATAAGCATTGATTAAGGGTCTGCTGTGTGCCAGGAACTTTGCTAAGCACTGGAGAGGTCAAAACATCATTGTTTGTCAGAGATCAGGCTTGAAGCCAAGTCTTCTGGGCCTTGAGGGAGACTGGCTCTCTATGGATTATGCCATGATGCTAATAATAGGATGACAACAAGATTCATAGTAATATCCCACATTTACACTGCAATTTGGTGTTTGCAAAGTGTTTTTCATGAATCATCTCAGTGAATCTTGCAACAGCCCCATAAGAGAGCAGGGGCCATCACTTCATTTTTTCCCACACATATCTCATAGTTCCTTCTCCGTGAACACATTGCTTCTCTCTACATGATGTAAACTCTTCATTTTATCCTAAAGCTCAGCACAGTGCCTGATACATAATCTTACTTAATCAGTGCTTGTTGAATAAATAAGTGAATTCTCAGTTTACAGATGAGGAAACTAAGTCTCAGTGACGGTCATGTAACCTTGCCCAATGTTACACAACTAGCAAGGATTTGAACCCTAGGTCCTCCAGGCAAATCTAGTATCTTCTTCAAGAAAATTTCTCTTAACATGTATTATAATGTTTTACTTATTCAGGAATAGAAAAGGATCAATTAAAAAAAGTCTCAAAGAGAACCAAAGTTTTCCTTGGGAAAGGGTTGTATGTGGACTATTTGATTCCCTTCAGACTAAGGATGGAGGCCAAGATTTTACTGTTCTAGATGTCATTCATTTGTTCAATGGCTTGAAGACTGATCACTCAATCAATAAGAATTCCCATTGTTCTAAAGAATACAGAAGCAAAAAAAAATCTCTATCTTGAAGGGACTTACCATTACTTGTTCGTGCATTCCATTCAACAATTTTTTTTTCTCCTCATCCAAGGTTACACAACTAGCAAGTACCTAATCCCATTGTTCTAAGGAATACAGAAGAAGGAAAACACACACACACACACACACACACACACACACACACACACACACACACACACAATCTCTATCTTGAAGGGATTTACCATTACTTGTTAGTGCATCCCATTCAACAATTTTTTTTCTCCTCATCCAAGGTTACACAACTAGCAAGTACCTAATCCCATTGTTCTAAGGAATACAGAAGAAGGGGAAAAAACACATACACACACACACACACACACACACACACACACACACACAATCTCTATCTTGAAGGGATTTACCATTACTTGTTGGTGCATCCCATTCAACAATTTTTTTTCTCCTTGTCCAAGGTTACACAACTAACAAGTATCGAAGATAGGATTTGAACTCAGGTCTTACCTCCTCCACAGCCTCCAGTTCACTCATCACTATCCTAGTAATAGAGACCAGACCCAAGGGGCCTCATCTCCAGATTGGTGACTGACTCTCTCATCCATCTCAGGATGTCCCTATCAGCCTTCATTTCAGTCTCTACCTCTAGCCAAATCTTTAATGTCTTCCTTCCCATTAATGTACTCTTCCTTCAGTCTCTTTAGTTGTGGAAACATGGACTTTATGAAATGAACTCTGGATGGAGTATGTTAAAACTCCCCTACAGGTTCACTATCCCTATCATTTCCTGACTCATGTCCCTAGCTACTACTTCCTTACTTTTGCTATCTCCTTCACTTAAATGGAAGTTCGCTCATAGATACTACTGATGGTCTGCTTTTGCATTTTCATGCTTAGCTCTTAGAACAACATAAGTGTTTAATGATGCACTGTTATTTATTTGTTCATTTATGAATTCAGCCTCTTAGAGGCCAGCGTATCATCAAAGAAAGAAGTGCGATACAATAGAAAGGGAGCTGGGTTTGAAATTAGAGGACTTGAGTATGAATATAGGCATTGACACTTAGACTTACTACCAACCTGTACAATCTTAGGCGGCTCATACAATCCTCAGAGCCCTCTAATATCTTCTGCCTCTAAATTCACAATCTTGTGTTGGTATTGCTTTTTCATCACTACATTTTCCACCCATCAGATCAGCTGACCAGCTCATGGTTCAAGGAGGAGAATCTGAGTTCCAGAGGAGGAGGAGGATGGTTAGGGTGTTTGGAAATGGCTAGGAAGTTTTCTGTATATTTTAGATATCATACTTTTAGCTATAGGATACAAATACTGTTTCCCCCATCAATCACTTCTCTTCTTTGTTGCATTAATTTTGTTCATGCAAAAAGTTTTTCAATTTCATTTAAGTGGAACCATACACACACACACACACACACACACACACACATATATATATATATATATATATATATAATATGTTTTGTAATCACCTTTATCAATTATTTAATCAAGTATTCAACCCCAAAATAAGTCAAAACTATAGAAGGAACTCAATCTGTTTGTTTTGTAATCTTTCTAGATTTATTTCATGAGCACAAACCTACTTGTGAAAAGTAGATGGAAGTAACTATTATGAAATATTGATGCTCTGGGGCAGAATGAGGACTGAGCAGCTAGGGGTCCAGAATGAGATACAAAAACAAGACCTGAAGGACAAGAAAGGCCTCAGGGCATGGCAGGATGGTGAGTCAAAGTACACTCACGAAACCCAAAATCAGAGAAGGCAAGAGGTCAGAGACCAGGTAGGGTGTCACATAATATCCAGAAAGACATCATGCCAGAGGGCAGGTAAAAATTGCAGCAGGAAGAGCTGAAGTCAAGCACAGATATTCAAGGAGTGAGAGGCTTACAAAATATGAAAAGGCAGAGAAAAGCCACCATATAAACAGAAAAAAAAAAAATGTAGGCACGTGAAGACCTGACTTCAAATCCAGCCTCAGACACCTAATAGGTCCTAGCTGTGTGACCTTGGGCAAGTCACTTAACCCCAATTGCCTCAGGAAAAAAAATGCAAGCTTGTGAAGGACTGATTTTGGGGTATACAAAGAAGAGATTTATACACTCTCTAATAAGATAACAGCAAATGGTAAGACATGATCCAAGTGGGGGCCTATATCTGAAAGCCTTTTGTGAAAGGGGCTGGGAGAGATCAGAAGACAACATGAACAGAGGGATTTGGGATAATAGGCTCTGGGTTCGAATCCCATTTCTGACACTTATTACCAATATGATTGTGAGCAAGTAACATAAAGAAAAGACAAAGTCAATCTCTGGTCAGAAGAGCCAAGTCTAATGCTGACTTGAGCTCATATCCTGACTCTGGACAAATTACGAGCTATTTGTTTTCCCTATAGCAACTGCGGCCTTGGAAAGTGATATGGGGAATAGAGAGGTTGGCTTGGTCTGAGTCACAAAGGCCAGACATGACCCCAGGCTTTCCTGGACAGCTCCCTATTGCCTTGGCCACATGCCTCTCATGGAGAGCTATACAATTAAAATGAAAACTATCAAGTGGGGAAGCTCTGCCTTTGCACTAAGAATTCCCAAACCTTGGGAACTCAGGGTAGCAAGAGAGGTCAGAAATTGTCTAATTATATTTAACAACAATAATAACAACTCGCACTTATATAGTGCTTTAAAGTTTGCGTATATTATCTCCTCTGAGTCTTACAATAACTTTGGGAAGCAGGTGTTATTATTAGTACCATTTTACAGATGAGTAAACTGAGTCAGGCAGCAGTTAAGTGATTTGTTCATGGTTAAATGACTATTAATTATCTGAGTCAGGATTTGATTTCCAAAGCTTCCAAGTTCTAGGTCCAGCACACTATTGAGCATGACCCCTAGTTTTAGAATAAAAGAAACTTAGGATTGGGTTCTGCTTCTAGCCAATAATGATGATGGGACTCCGGGTCTCATTTATTCTCTGGGACTATAAATGGCAGACAAATTTCTGAGCTGCACTTGTAGAGAGTGTTTTCTTGTTTGGGAGATCTCTAGCCCAAAGCCTGGCCTAGAACTGGCTGCTCTAGTATATTCTGGCGTTTTGTTTGGAAGATTTTACCAATAATTCTTCTATTTTTCCCATTGGCTTGGTCATATCCTTCTTATGGCTGAGAAGCAAACCAATGGAACTCCAGTAAAATTGTCAAATATGCTTTTTATGGGGTTTTATATTTGGATTTTGTAGAGGGGAAAAGTGCTTTAGAGAGAGAAACGTGTTCAGAAAAAGCTCACAAATAAAGAATATATGATTTCTTTCTCTCTTCCTTCATAAACAAATAATTAACTCTTACGGGAAAACCAGGGAACAAGAGGATACAGTGGATAGAGCGTGGAGCTTGAATTCAGAAAGATCTGAGTTCAAATCTACCTTCACTTGACATTTGTGTGACTGGGGAGGGGGGGTGGGAAGTAATATATCTTGAGAATGAAATGTCAGATCACTCTAGTATATCTCCAAGAAAACACCATGGACAGAGATTCTCGGGGTCACTTAAGAATCACCATTCAACCAATGAACAACAACAAAAGGAAAATGAATCAAGGAAATCTTGCACAAATTTCCCTTACTCAGCCCCACACGCTATAAAGAAGCGAGTCAGCATTGTAGGACAGGGAACCTGGCCTGGAGAATAGGAGGCCAGCCTGGACTTCAAGAGAGCCTTGGAGACTTCCCAGATCTATGATGCCGGGATGGGCAATTTGCCTGTTTCCTCGTTGCACAATGTGGATAATGACAGCTGTAGCACCTTCCCAAAGGGTGGAGACAAGGGACAAATGTCCATTAAAGTTTGTACATAGTAAAGTTGCCAGGCTAATTGGAGAGCCGAGACCTAGAGTTAGAGCTGTTAGGGTAGAACAAAGCCCAGTGGATCCATGAAGGCCAAGTTAATGTTTGCGCAAAGTGGCAATGGTCGGAAGCTCATTGGCTGAACTCTAGTGGTGAACTCTGAGAGAGGTACGGGGGGACGTCACACTGGATGGGCAGACCCGAGTCAGGTATGAAAAACATCAGAGACAACTGGAGCGTAGATTCCTGGGGTATTATTCTGAAGAATTAAAGAAGGAAACAGTCCTGAATTAGAAAGCCATAAAATAATCATTTCTGAACCTCAGTTTCTATATCCACAAAATATGATGTCATCTCATATATTATCATCTTATATATAATATCATCTCATATATTATATATTATGTATATTATGTTATATTATATATACATTATCTAATTATGTTATATATATATGTATATATAGTATATGATGTTATATATTATGTATATTACATATGTACATATATTATATGTATTCTATATTATATACATTCTATTATATGCATTCTATATGATGTTAGGCAGCAGGGTGGCATAGTGGATAGAGAACTGGCCCTAAAGTTAGAAAGACTTGAGTTCAAATCTGGTCTCAGACACTCGCTAGTTGTGTGACCCTGACCAACTCACTTAACCCTGTTTGCCTCAGTCTCCTCATTTATAAAATGAGCTGGTAAAGGAAATGCCAAACCACTCGATTATCTTTGCCAAGAAAATCTCAAATGGGATTGCAAGGAGCCAGAGGCAACTGTATCAACTTACCAATAACATCGTTATGTTACATTATATCATATTATAAGAGATAACATGATATGATGTTATGTTATGTTACATTATATTACATTGTATAGTATTATTATATTGCATTGTAGTTCATTATATTACATTACATTGCATTACATATGATTTATATGACATGATTTTATGTTGTGTTACATTATACTATATTGTATTGTATTATATTGCTTTGCTATATTGTATTTCATTATATTACATTGCATTGCATTATATATGATTTATATGACATGATTTTATGTTGTGTTACATTATACTATATTGTATGGTATTACATTGTTTTGCTATAGTGTATTTTATTATATTACATTGTATTACAAAATATGATATGACAAGACATTGTGTTATGTTATTCTATATTATATTATATTTATTATATTATTGTATTATGTTATTATTTCATATTGCATTGTATGATATGATATGATATGGCATAATGTCATATTACAATACATTATATTATATTGCATTGTATTATGTTGTTTTTATTATATCATATAATCATATTGTACCACATTGTATTATATTATACTTTATATTTATTATATTAATTACGATATTATATTAATTATATAACATTATATTATATTAATTATACTATACTATTTATAATACTATATATTAATATAGTAATATACTAATATAGTAATATATATTAATATATACTATATATAATGTATATATGGTATAATAGTATATATTAATATATACTGTATACTAATGCAATACAATGTGGTACAATTATTATGTCACGTTATGTTTCATTATGTTATGTTATACATTCTACTCACCTATTGGACCTGTTACTGAGGGTGCTTAAAGTTGAAGGCCAGGACTGGGTAACAATGGAGAAAATGTCCCCAATATCCTCTGTCGTTTTCATTAAAACACATCCCAAATCAGCCATGTTTCATGGGTGTTTAGGATCCTCTTGCTATAGAATAGAAGATAAATGGATAAGTCTCTAGAACACTTATTATGTTCTTGGTGCATGTCAGGCCAGATGCTTTCCTCTAGAGATCCAAGATGTTCCCCATCCTGCAGAAGCTTACATTCTAGGGGAAAACCACTGCAGCACAGAGAGCTAAACAGTCGAGCTTAAGAGGAAGGGAGGAGAAAGATGAAGATTTTGTTTGGCTGGGGTGACTCTCCAGCAGTGCTGGGCAGGCAGTCGCTAAGCAGGAGAACTGAGTCTAGGGATGGAGGGTTCTCCTGGATAGGAAGATGGCCTAGAAGAGGGCCTAGAGCCTGATATAATATAATATAATATAATATAATATAATATAATATAATATAATATAATATAATATAATATAATATAATATAATATAATATAATATAATATAATATAATATAATATAATATAATATAATATAATATAACATAACATAATATAATATAATATATGTATGTATGTATGTATGTGTGTATATTATAATATAAATGCCCAATCTCACTAAGAAAAAAGATTGAATGAGAATGTTCAACTCCACAGATCATTGGGAAAATAATATATTATCATAGCAAAAATGAATAGAAAACTTGTGTAAATTGAAAACTCCCAGCCACATAGGCCAAGAGGCCCAGCCCAGCACAAATACACAAAGTTATCTAAAAGGCCTCCTGAATACTGAATTCAGAATGAACAATAATCCCCAAATGCTACACGCTTCCAGTTATTCACAGATCAGGACTTAGCATGAATTAGTATCTATCAGAAGCACAACAGTACATGGTTGAACAGGAAGTTATGTGGACTTCCCAACTCCTAGGAAACATAAGGAAGAAAAAGGAGGAGAGGCTGAGAACAACAGCAAGAACACCCCCTTTAACTTGTGGCAGGGGGGAGAGAATTTCAGAGAGAAAGATAAAGGTCACTTTCTTGTGGATGACTGGAAAGGAAAGGAAAGTGAGAGAGAGATGAAAGAGAGAGAGACAGAGACAGAGATACAGAGACACAGAGAGAAGCAAAGAGACAGAGAGACAGAGAAAGACACAGACACAGAGAGTCAGAGAGACAGAGATGCAGAGTGAGACAGAGACAGAAAGCGAAAGACAGAGACAGATAGAGAGACAGAGACACAGAGACACAGAGAAACACAGAGATAGAGTAGAACTCCAGAAGATGCCTCGGAAGGTATCTGATTCTGTTTCTAACAAGAGTGTTTCTGATTCTGTTTATCTGATTCTGTTTCTAACAAAAGTGTTCCCTTTATGGACAGGAAGTCCACAGAACTCAATGGGTGCCACATGTGTGAATCAAAAGGCTCCTACTCTTTTTCAAATAGAAAACATTTCCCTCATTTTTATGACCTATTTGGAGATACTACTTGTATTAATTGACTAGAGCTAAGAGAGGGTCTTGATTCTCTACCCAACCCATTCAGAGTCAGATGATACATAGTACATATAACCAAACTTGGAGTCAAGTAAATCTGAGTGAAAATCCAGATACCTAACAGTCATGTGAGTCGAAACAAGTATTTCAACTGTTTTCAGACTCAGTTTCCTCTTCTGTAAAATGGGCATAATAATAATTGACCCTACCTTGCATGGTTATTAGGAAAATCAAATGTCATGCTACATATGCAGTGCTCAGCAAAAATAGTAATTATATTAGCAAAACTGTTACAAAGTATTGCAAACTCATAGGATTATAGATCTAGAGCTGGGAGAGACCTCAGAGACTCTGTAACCTAACTTAACCCCTATTCTTTTCTAGGCTTCCCCCCAACCCCCTGATTTCACAGAAGTCTTTGGCACAGAGACTTGTCACAGAGAGTGACACACCAAAATTCGCCCTACGGGGTGTGCAAGGCACTTGACTGAGCTCTGATCTCAGAACCAGGGCTCTTTTCTCTGAGTCGCTTGTTAACCCTGAGATTGCCGAGGATGTCATAAGTACAGAAATGGCACATCACAAGGCTCCTGGGATGCACAAAGCACTTGGTAATTGCGAATTGCTACAGTGGTTATTATGACCAGACAAAGCACAATTCTTGATGGAATCCTCAAAAGAGGCAGAAAAGTCATGCTATGGCTAACCAGTGATGTGAGACACAAGAAAGGAGAGCAGAAAGTGATAGACTTAAAGCCAGCTGGCTTGAATTCAAATCCTAGCTCTGGAAATTTTGGTGATCCCTCTCAGAGGTTCTTCATCTCTCCAGTTAGGAGGGTTTAGCATTAAAAAAATTGTAAGATTTGTTCCCTGGAGCAAATCCATGATTCTATGATTTGGAGAATTCCCTTTAAGCGCTAAAGCTTTGCTGCGATACTCAGGGGGACATCTGTCGTTACCCTGTATTGGGTGGAGAGGAGAGGGAAGGGAAGGTTTTCAGCTCAGATCAGTTTTCACAGGTGCCCAAAGAAAGGCTGAAACTAGCGATTCAAAATGGCGACAGTTGCCCTTCTCCTGCCTTCCTTGGCAGCAACTCCTCTGTTCTTCATAACTCAAATTGTGAGTGGCAAGTGTAGGCGTTTGATGTACCTTTCCCTCTCTCACATGGATCCCTTGCATGGCACATTTGTTCCAAGCCTCCAAAACCTGACCAAAATAAAGCACTTGAAAGGTGAGAGCACAGTGTGGGCTGAGGGCTCTGATTAAGGTACCTCTCATTGAGATCAGGAAGCAGCCCTTAGTGTCCTTCAGGAAGTGGGGATTGGAAGCTCAGCCAGCTGATGAGGGATGGGGGTGATTCCCTCTTCTGTCCGCTCTTAGCTGCTCCGTTTGGTGCTCAAAGGCCTTCATAGTCCAGCCCTCTCCTACCATTTTATCCTTTAACACCTTAGTTACTGTCATATCCTCTCTAGCGGGGCCATTGGCCTTCTGATTATTCCACAAACAAGACTTTCCATCTCTGTGTTGCTCCTTTTCTGCTCTGATTACTAATCTAACCAGCTCTCTATAAGTTCCAACTAAACCCCATTTTCTTCCTCAGCCTTTCCCAACTCCTCTTAATTCTAGTACCTTCTTTCTGAGATTATCTCCGACTCGTCTTGTTCACCTTTAGTTGTACATAATTGTCTATATGGTCTCTCCCTCCTTAGACAGCAAGCTTCTTAAGGGATAGGGTCTACCTTATGTTTTTATTTTCCCCAATGTTTAACATAGTATCTGGCACATAGTTAACTGCTTAATAAATGCTTGTTGCTTGACTAATTATTCTAAAGCACTTATTAAGTAACTAGGAAGAAATGACCAAGCACTCCAATAACTGTGCCAAGAAAACCCAAATGGGTCAGGGAGGGTCAGAAAGGACGGAAATGATTAAGAAACAATTGTTCTAAAACGTAAGCAGAGTTCTAAGTAGGGTGGAGCAATTGGGATTTTAACCAAGCAACAAAAATTTATAAGAGGCTGATAAAACTTTCAGTTCTTCAGTAATATGTAAATTTATTTATATTTATATTTTATTTTTAAATATTTATAAATATATATATATATATTAAAATTCATACATTATTTATATATAAATAAATATATATATAATTTATAACTATATTAAAATATATAAATAATATAAAATATATTAACTTTGCACCTACTTAGCAAAAAGGAATTTTGAGGTTCTCTTGGACTATATGTGTATGATTTTCTGAGAGTAAGGATTTCCCCCTTTGATCCTAAGTCCATTTCTTAAGAGCTTTGGGACTCTCCCTTGGTCAGGTCACATCCGTAATATTGGATTAAGTTTTAAGCACCAGTTCTTAGGAAAGTTATAAGCTAGTTATAATGTGGCCAGACAGTGTAAGGGCCCTTTAAATGGGCGGACACAGTGCAACGGTAGATTGAGGCCCATAAGTAATTTCTGTGGATATTAGGACTGCCTTGTAGGTGGGATCTTGGCTACATTGAGATAGCTTAGTAATGGGTGACTCTCTCACTGGTTGGCTGTGTGTGTGACCTCACAGGCCCTATATAAGCCCACTGCAGGCAGCAGTTGCTCTCTTTAACCTGGTGCTCTTTACCCTGGCTCCCTCACCTTGGTGGACAAGCCGAGATGGGTAGCCAAAAGAGATAAGGATTTTGGTAGTGAACATGTGGGTCTTCTGACCAGGTGTTCACTCGGGAACCAACAAGTCAGGGCATCAGTCGGCATTATGTAAGTAGGTATAATAAAGGCTTTTAAGATTACACATGGCTGTTCTTGAGCGCGCTACCGGTTATTAAACTATAGATTCAAGAGATCGTGGCCAGAGACCTTTGAAGGCCCCAGAGGAGGTGAGCCAGGTAGAGTTCACACTGCAAAGGTCAGTGGTCAAAGGTACTCTGTTGGGCCCTTGGACAGACTGGTAATAGTAACTGCCAGTTACTATGTGAAAGACGAGACCTCTGGGGAAGTGCCTAGGGAAGAATAATGTAATAGAGATGAACCTAGTGGATGGTAAGAAAATAGCCAGAAAGCAATGTGAAGGGCAAATGAAATGTGGGCCTATGTAATTCAAAATGGACACAACCCAAGTCAAGCCAGGAGGCCCCAGGATAGAAGTTTTCAATGTAGAAGCGTGTGCCCTACAAGGATTCTTGAAAATAACTATATTTAGGAGCAGCTAGGTGGCACAGTAGAGTACCAGCCCTGAACTCAGGAGGACCTGAGTTTAAATGTGACCCCCAGACACTTCATATTTCTAGTTGTATGACCCTGGGCAAGTCACTGAGCTAAAATTGCCTCAGCAAAACAAACAAAACAAAAAACAAACCAAAAAAGAACTACATTTGGCCAACTGAGAAGAACAATTGCAGGGAACATGATAGCCATGGTTAAATATTAAAGGAAAAATGAATTTGTTCTTCTTGGCCCCAGAAGCCAGGACTACAAGAAATGGTGGAAAGCTGTAGAATTAGGTATAATGTAAGCAACAGAATGCCAAAGAAAGGACCCATTGTTGACCACTTCAAAAGAGAAATGATGATGATAACATACTAATCTCCTATTTCCTTCCCTATTTTATATCTACCTCTCCCATGACACTCATGACCCTGAGCCCCTCCAGGGAGCTCTATTTTATAATGCCCTAATGTGTGTAACATGAGTTATTGTGTTACTTCTCTGGGCCAATATGTTATACTGTTCTAGACTAGAAGCTACTTGAAGGAAGGGACCAGGACTCATCTAAATTTTATCCCTTATACAGTCGTCATACAAAAGGAACTTGGAAAATGTTGGTATATTTTGTTCTCTGTTAGTATTAATATTTTTAGATTATCTATAATTAAAAATGTATTAAGCTCCTACTTGTGTCAGGCATTGTGCCAAAGAAATAGACAAAGAAAAGCAAAAAGGACCCCTGCCCTCAAGAATGTATAAATGCATCATCTAGCTATTCTCAAGGTCTTTCTTAAGAACTTTAGAATCAATTGTATGACATGGGAGACACTGGCAATGAGCACCCAGCATGCTGTGTTCTTAACAAAGAAGGTGCTGTGCTCTATGAGCAAAGCAGAATTGAATTATCCCAATAAAACATAAAATATGCAAAATTAAAGAAGCTATCCCAAACATTCATAAGGACTATGAACCACTGGCAGAGCATTCCAGCTCATCTTGATCTGATCAACCACAGTCAGACACTCTATAACTCAACTCAAACATAGTCATGTCATGTTGGCCCTCTTCAAGTACAAAGGACAACCACTGACCAAGTAGTTTTTCCTCACTTAATTCAAATAGGAGTTCATTTAATGTAGTAATTCTTCTCTTCTTTGTATTTATATTCCTTGAAACTCACACAGTACCTGGCACATGATAGACACTCAAGAAATACTCCTCATGTGATTGTTTGATAATGATGATCATTCCTTTTTTTTTTTTTTTATTCTCCTTTGCTACATGGCCTGAAGATAGTTTCAAAGAACTAAAAGGGATATCAGTAACCATGTGGCTCAACCTGTTCACTTTATAGATAAAGAAACTGAGGTCTACATTGGCTAAATGAGTTGCCCAAAGTCACGCAAGTAGCATCAGAGGAGATTAAGAGAGTTTGCTGTTATTTATAAGAATACAAGTCATTCCTCAATTGATAAATGGTCAAAAGAGATGAATAAGCAGGCTTTCAGACAAAGAAAGCAAAACTATCTAAAGTCATATAAAAATGAATGTTGAAAACTATCTTTGTGTGTATTTGGGGAAAATACTATTAAGTAGGAGGAAAGGGAAAAGGTTTTGTTTCTGTCGTTGTTCAGTTGCCCAGTCATGTCCAACTCTTTGTGGACCATAGTATGCCAGTCCTTTTGGTTTTCTATGATGTCTTAAAGCCTGTTCAAGTTCATGTTCATTGTTTCCATGACACCATTTATTCATCTCATCCTTTTTTTCCCCTTTTGCTTTCAACCTTTCTCAAACATAAGGATTTTTTCTATGAATCCTGTCTTGTACTTATGTACCCTAAGGATTTAAACTTGAGCTTCAGTATTTGAATTTCCAGGGAATAGCTTGAATTAATTTAAGTATTGACTTTACAAATAAAGAAACAGAAGCAAATGGGGTAAAATAACCCGCCCAGGGTCACACAGCTAGGAAGCATCTGAAGCTAGATTTGAATTCAGGTCCTCCTGACTCCAAAGTTAGTGCTCCATCCATTGTGCCACCTAGCTGCCCAGTATATCCTACTTCTGTACTACTTCACTTAGTGATCTCGTCAACTTAAAGTCAACATGTCCAAAATGGAACTCATCTTTTCCATAAACGCTCTGTCCTACATACACTTTCCCTGTTATAGTAGAGGATACAAGTAGCATCAGAGGAGATGAAGAAAGTTTCCTATTATTTATAAGAATACAAGTCATTCCTCAATTGATAAATGGTCAAAAGAGATGAAAAAGCAGGCTTTCAGACAAGAAAGCAAAACTATCTAAAGTCATATTTTTTAAAAAAAATGAATGTTGAGAACTATCTTTGTGTGTATTTTGGGAAAATACTTATCATCGCAGTACTTCAGGCTACAACTTCAGAGTCTTTCTGGACTCTTCAATATTTCTCTCATATAGACCCAGATCTAATTTGTTGCCAGTGCTAGAGCTTTCACCTCTACAGCATTTCTTCAATATGCCCCTTTTCTCCTCTGACATTTTTCAGAGGATATCTCTGGCATACATCCTCATTTACCTTATACATAAACAACTGCAGGAGTTTCTAGGGGGGGGGGGTTGCCTGCCTCAGTTTCTTCTTATTCTAGGCCATCCATGAGTCACTGAAGTGATTTTTCTAAATCACTGATCAGATCATGTTCCTTCCACCACTACCCCTACTTGATAAACTCCAGTGATTCCCTATTGCCTCCAGAAGCAAATACAAAAACGTTGGCATTCAATGCCCTTCATAACCTCCTCCCTTTCCCCTTTCCATTTTTTACACCTACTCCCTGATGCAAAGTTTTTGATCCAGTGACAATGGTTTCCTGGAATTCTACAAGAAGACACCCCATTTCTTGGTTCCAGGTATTTTCTCTGGCTGTCTCTCATCCCTAAAATGCTCTTCCTCCTAAACTGTCTACTGACTTCCCAGGGAAAAGGTCAAGTCCAGCTAAATCCCACCTTCTACAGAAAGCTTTCTCCAAGTCCTCTTACTTCCTGTGCCTTCCCTCTATTAATTATTTCCTATTTAACTAGGAAATAGTTTGTACCTATTTGCATGTTGTCTCCTTATTAGATTGTGAGTTTCTTGAGAGCAAGTATCTATGTTTTGCCTTTTTTTTTTATTCCCCAATATTTAGTATAGTTCGGGGGGGGTTACCTGCCTCAATCTCTCCCTCATTCTAGTCCAACACTTGCGCATAGTAGGTCCTTAATAAATGTTTATGAATTGATGGATATAATATGGATCCCTCTCCAGCTTGCAATCCACTATGACCTCAGGCACTTTCAGCTATACTACCATATAGCCACAGAAAGACATTATTTTCCACTTCTAACAACTGGACATAGACGAAATCCTGAGATGGTGCTAAAAAGGAAAATGGTGTTTTTCTCTGCACAGTGATTTGTGTGAGTCTATTTTCTCATAAAATGTAGTTTCCTTTTGATTACAACTCTAGTATTCCATTTGTTTATAATACATATGCTTCAACATGGATTATTATAGAGAGGTTAGGTTGATGTTCTGTTTCTATTCTCAGTACAGGTTTCCTTGGTGCTAATAAAGTGTTTTTAAAATAGCAAAGCTCTGAACATAATCCTCTTGGGAACCTTGGGACTACTATTATCGTGATCTCCAATTTATATTGAGAAAGGTAGAAAAATTGATCCATGATGGAAGAAGCACTTAGAAAAAGCCTTGGATTCCAAGACAGAAACAAAGAACTGTTTCCACGACTCAAATCAATCTGTTCTTTCTATAATCTATTTTGTTGCT
This sequence comes from Sminthopsis crassicaudata, assembly GCF_048593235.1. NCBI lineage: Eukaryota > Metazoa > Chordata > Mammalia > Dasyuromorphia > Dasyuridae > Sminthopsis > Sminthopsis crassicaudata. The sequence continues at coordinate 7,144,270 of NC_133620.1, read as the reverse complement.
AGCTTTATTCATTATCATTTGGGGATTTTTAAAAGGTATTGATCAAATGCTCTCCCAGTGCTCAGAATTCCATTAGAAGTGCCAGGGCACAATGGATAGAAATGTGGTTTTTTTTTCCTTCTAAAAAAAATTATTGATTTTTTTACTTTAAAATCACCTTCATTTCCTAATGTAACCCTCCCCTGCTCCCTTTCAATAAGCCATCCTTTGTAACAAAAAAAAAATCAGAAAGACAGAAAAGTCCATTAAAATGACCCAGCACCTGAACCAAGTCCAATATGATATGTACTGCCCCTCCCATATAGCAGCATCTCTGCAAAGAAGGGAGGGAAGTTCAATGTCATGTTTCTTGGAGGTCTGAGTCATAGATTCAAAAGTAATCTGTAGCATTAAGTGTGTGATCACTAAATCAACTTTACCTTGCTGTGCCTCAGTTTTCCCATCTCTAAAATGAAGATAATAAATCCTGAATTGCACTCCTCACAAAGTGATGTCAATATAGAAACAAGACAAAGTGTCGAAAGTAGTTTGCAAACTCTAAGGTGCTCTGTAAATGCCAGCTATTTGTAAAATGTGTGTTATTATAGTTTGTTTTTATATCATAATCATTACCAGATGCCCACACTTTCTCCAAGGATTGGATGTTACTGTTTTCTGACAGTATATACAAGATTCTGATCCAGTAATCCCCTGCTTTTCTTCCAAGGAACTAATCAAAAGGCATTGTTTCTTCTAGAGAGAGGAGTCCATTTGGAATGAGAGGAATCTGGCCTCTTCACTAACCAAAAAGTGCCTCCCTCAATCTAGTTCCAATGACTTGTGAGGAATCAGCGTGTTGAACCAGAAGGTTCCTAAACAGTCATTTCTCCCATACCTCAACTCACCGTCCCACTCTGACTTCCATTCTCCTACATATACCACCTATGGGGATTCTTCTATGAAGGGAACCTTTTCATAATAGGGAAGCCAAGAAGATTTTAGGACCTTGAAATGACGCTTATGGAGAAGAAGGGGGTGTTTAAGATCCTCCAGCTCTTAGCCTTTGCTGTGTTCTGCATCCTTTGGGAATTGCTGAGGTTTATGCATAAACTACTTTGCAGAATTAGGGTGTTTAAGTGCATAAAATAAAATACATAGCAATATAAAGGATATCAACTTTCTTGAGATAAATTCATCAAAAGAACATATTTTTAAGAAAACAAACTCCTGGATTCCATATTAAGAATTCCTGCTACCATTTGGAACTATGCTTAAAAAGTTATCAAACTGTGCATACCCTTTGACCCAGCAGTGCTACTACTGGGCTTATATCCCAAAGAGATCTTCAAGAAGGGAAAGGGACCTGTATGTGCAAGAATGTTTGGGGCAGCCCTCTTTGTGGTGGCCAGAAACTACGTGGATGCCCATCAATTGGAGATTGGTTGAATAAATTGTGGTATATGAATGTTATGGAATATTATTGTTCTGTAAGAAATAACCAGCAGGATGATTTCAGAAAGGCCTGGAGAGACTTACAGGAACTGATGCTGAGTGAAATGAGCAAGACCAGGAGATCATTATATACTTCAACAACAATATTGTATGATGATCAATTCTGACGGACGTGGCCCTCTCCAACAATGAGATGAACCATATCAGTTCCAACAGAGCAGTAATGAACTGAACCAGCTACATCCAGTGAAAGAATCCTGGAAGATGACTATGAACACTACATAGAATTCCCAATCCCTCTAATTTTGTCCGCCTGCATTTTGGAATTCCTTCACAGGCTAAATGTACACTATTTCAAAGTCCGATTCTTTTTGTTCAGCAAAACAATTGTTTGGTCATGTATACATATATTGTATTTAATTTATACTGTAATATATTTAACATGTATTGGTCAACCTGCCATCTGGGGGGGGGAAGAAGGGAAAAATTAGAAAAAAAAAGTTTTGGCAATTGTCAATGTTGTAAAATTACCCATGCAAATATCTGGTAAATAAAACTATTATTATTATAAAAAAAAGAAGAAGAAATTCCTGCTACCATACTAGTTCAATTATTTTACAGATAAAGAAACTAAAATCCAGACACATTAAACAACTTATCCAAGATTACTCAGGTTATTTGACCTCCAAAGTTGACCCCTCTTCCACCAAAACAAAAAGCAAAACAAAACAAAACAACAACCCTTAAAGAGCAATTCAAATTGGAAATGAACATATTAGTTCATAAGAAGATTAATAGTAATTATAAATTTTCAATAGTATCTTAGCAGCTGTTATATTTACAGTTTCAGAGACCCTATTCTCCTTTTGGATTGTGATACCAATGGTAAATAGAGGAGATGTGATTAAATAATAATTACAATAGATCTCATTTGTATAATACATACGATAAACCAGGCTAAGTGCCTTAAAAATATGAGACCTTTTACAACAATCTGTGAGTCAGATGCTATTATTAATTTCATTTTACAGGTAAAAAAAAAAAAAAAAGGCTGAGAGGGGTGAAAGGCCAAATTTGAACTCAGGTCTTTTGACCTCCAAATCAAATGCTCTCCATGTGCTCATTATGTTATCTTCATGATTACTGAATTCTATTTTAAATCAGATATCTCTGTTAAAAGTCTCCTGTCTCATATTTATAAGAAATTAATGCTAACAATTATAATAATGCCTAACCTTTGTCCAGGATCCTACAGTTTAGCAAATGCCTGAGGCTAAATCTGAACTCAGTTCTTCCTGAATCCAGGTCCAGTAAACTCTCCATTGCACCATCCAGCTGTCTACATGAAACCAGACATTGATTGTATGTCTTTCATTTGGGGATGTGGTACAAGATGGTCAGACGGGAATCACCAGCCTGTACAAACTCTCTAAAAAAAAAAAAAAAAAAAAAAAAAAAAAAGATGTGGAAAGAATCATTCTTAAACCACCTGGTAACTCAGTTATTATAATTGGCCACATTCTCTTAACTGAATTGGGAAGAATTGTAAAGTTTCATCATCGTGGGAAATCCCTCCAGTGACACAGATTGAAACTCTTTAAGTAGAGAATAGAGCAGAAGGGGGTCATGAAAAGAGCATTGTTTGTAGGGTCAGGAAGCCTGAGCTAATTATGTCTTTGTTAAATCCTACCCATGAGATCTTTAACAGTCATGAGCTGTGAGCCTCAGTAGGCTCATGTATAAAAATAGAGTGTTTGAATTGCATCTCTTAGGTCCTTTCCCTGTGTGGCTCTATGGCAGCTAGTTGTCTTCCTAAATCTGTCTGTTGAAAACAAGGAATCGCTCTCTTGACATTTATGCTTGTGATGACACGTCTCCATATTTAGGATATATAGAGAGACATAGATTATATATAGATATATATTTCTTTCTTTTTCTCTCTCTACACACACACACACACACACATACACATATATGTATATATAGAGTATGTATATATAATGTATATATGTGTGTGTATATAGGTATGTATGTATGTAAGTATGAGTATATGGATATATAATATATGTATATGTATATAAGTATGTATGTATGTATGCATGTGTATTTGTGTGTGTGTATACATCTAAGATATCTCAAAAGTCTTAGTGCAGTTTTAAGTCTTTCAGTTATTAAAGTTTAAAACTATAAGATTTGGGATATATCCTGTATATATATATATATATATATATATATATATATATATATATATATATATATATATCTGTGTGTGGGTATATATTATGTATACACAGATATACATAAATGAATATATGTATATAAATGTTTATACTTATTATTAAAATGAACATATCTCAGTGTTTCTGTGACTTGCCACAACTGAAACTCAGAGACTGAAAAATATTTCCATTGGGCAGGCATTCACTGATATCTGACTAATTAATTATTATATTTAATAAGAAAAGGAGACAGTCTTCTCAAAATATTAGAATACTATAACAATTTAACTTGAATTTTCCCCCTTTCTTTCATTATGTACTTATTTTTCTCTTTGAAAATTTGAGGATAAAATTTTGGGGGGGGTTTTAGCCATAGATCTGGTGCTGTTTAAAAAAAAAAAAAACTCATCAAATGAAAGTCCTTAGCTGTACCTGACCCAAAACTATATTATAAAGCAGCAGTCACCAAAATTATTTGGTATTGGCTAAGAATTAATTAGTTGATCAATGAATAGATTAGTTACACAGGTCAAATAGTCAATAACTATAGCAATCTAGTGTTTGACAAACCAAAGATCTTAACTTTTGGGATAAGAATTCACTATTTGGCAAAAACTGCTGGGAAAACTGGAAATTAGTATGGTAGAAACTAGGCCTGGACCCACACTTAACACTGATCTCCCTAATTATCCTACTATCAGGCGGCCTAGCATATGAATGATTCCAAAAAGATCTTAAATGAACTGAATAGGTTTTTAATCTAAGTAAGATAATTGATTTCAACTCACTAAATCATGGTTCTACCCCATGAATACCTTAAGCTTCCTATTAACTTAAACCTGATCATGGCTTACACTAAGACAAGATCAAAATGGGTCCATGATTTAGGCATAAAGAACGTGATTAAAAATAAATTAGAGGCGCATAAGATAGTTTACCTCTCAGACTTGTGAAGGAGGAAGAAATTTATGACCAAAGAAGAACTAGAGATCATTATTGATCACAAAATAGAAAATTTTGATTATATCAAATTTAAAAGCTTTTGTACAAACAAAAGTAATGCAAACAAATAGAAGGGAAGAAATAAACTGGGAAAACATTTTTACAGTTAAAGGTTCTGCTAAAGGCCTCATTTCCAAATATATATAGAGAATTGACTCTAATTTATAAGAAATCAAGCCATTCTCAAGAGATACAAAGAGAAATTCCATTCCAAACAAATGTTGAGAGTATAAAGTATTTGGGAATCCATCTACCAAAGAAAAGTCAGGAATTATATGAGAAAAATTACAAAACACTTGTCACAAAAATAAAGTCAGATTTAAATAATTGGAAAGACATTCAGAGCTCTTGGATAGGCCGAGCAAATATAATAAAGATGACAATACTCCCCAAACTAATCTATTTATTTAGTGCTATACCAATCAGACTCCCAAGAAACTATTTTAATGACCTAGAAAAAATAACAACAAAATTCATATGGAAGAATAAAAGGTCGAGAATTGCAAGGGAACTAATGAAAAAAAAGTCAGAGGAAGGTGGTCTAAGTGTACCTGATCTAAAGCTATATTATATAGCAGCAGTCATCAAAACCATTTGGTATTGGCTAAGAAATAGACCAGTCGTTCAGTGGAACAGATTAGATACAAAGGACAAAAAAGGGTACATCTATAGCAATCTAGTCTTTGACAAACCCAAAGATACCAACATTAGGGATAAAAATTCATTATTTGGAAAAAAAAAACTGTTGGGAAAACTGGAAATTAGTATGGCAGAAATTAGATATGGATCCACACTTAACACCAAGATAAGATCAAAATGGGTCCATGATTTAGGCATAAAGAGGGAGATAATAAATAGATTAGAGGAACAGAGGATAGTCTACCTCTCAGACCTGTGGAGGAGGAAGGAATTTATGACCAGAGGAGAACTAGAGATCATTATTGATCACAAAATAGGAAATTTTGATTACATCAAACTAAAAAGTTTCTGTACAAACAATACTAATGCAAACAAGATTAGAAGGGAAGTAACAAATTGGGAAAATATTTTTAAAGTTAAAGGTTCTGACAAAGGTCTCATTTCCAAAATATATAAAGAACTGACCCTAATTTATAAGAAATCAAACCATTCTCCAATTGATAAATGGTCAAAGGATATGAACACACAATTCTCAGATGATGAAATTGAAACTATTTCCACTCATATGAAAGTGTTCAAAATCACTACTGATTAGAGAAATGCAAATTAAGACAACTCTGAGATACCACTATACACCTGTCAGATTGGCTAAGATGACAGGAACAAATAATGATGAATGTTGGAGGGGATGTGGGAAAACTGGGACACTGATACATTGTTGGTGGAGTTGTGAAAGAATCCAGCCATTCTGGAGAGCAATTTGGAACTATGCCCAAAATGTTATCAAACTGTGCATACCCTTTGACCCAGCATTGCTGCTATTGGGCTTATATCCCAAAGAAATACTAAAGAACGGAAAGGGACCTGTATGTGCCAAAATGTTTGTGGCAGCTCTTTTTGTTGTAGCTAGAAACTGGAAGTTGAATGGATGTCCATCAATTGGAGAATGGTTGGGTAAATTATGGTATATGAAGGTTATGGAATATTATTGCTCTGTAAGAAATGACCAGCAGGAGGAATACAGAGAGGCTTGGAGAGACTTACATCAACTGATGCTGAGTGAAATGAGCAGAACCAGAAGATCGCTGTACACTTCAACAACAATACTGTATGAGGATGTATTCTGATGGAAGTGGAAATCTTCAACATATAGAAGATCCAACTCACTTCCAGTTGATCAATGATGGACAGAAATAACTACACCCAGAGAAGGAACACTGGGAAGTGAATGTAAATTGTTAGCACTACTGTCTATCTACCCAGGTTACTTATACCTTCGGAATCTAATACTTAATGTGCAACAAGAAAATGGTATTTACACACATATATTGTATCTAGGTTTTATTGTAACACATGTAAAATGGATGGGATTGCCTGTCATCGGGGAGAGGGAGTGGAGGGAGGGGGGGATAATTTGGAAAAATGAATACAAGGGATAATATTATAAAAAAAATTACTCCTGCATATATACTGTGGGGAAAAAATTCTAAATAAATAAAAATAAATAAATAAAATCAAGCCATTCTCCAATTAATAAATGGTCAAAGGATATGAACAGACAATTTTCAGATGATTAAATTGAAACTATTTTTACTCATATGAAAGGGTGTTCCAAATGACTGTTGATCAGAGAAATGCAAATTAAGTCATCTCTGAGATATCATTACACACCTGTCAGATTGGCTAAGATGACAGGAAAAGATAATGATGAATGTTGGAGGGACTGTGGGAAAACTGGGACACTGATGCATTATTGGTGGAGTTGTGAACAAATCCGACCATTTTGGAGAGCAATCTGGAATTATGCCCCAAAAGTTATCAAACTGTGCATACCCTTTGATCCAGCAATGTTACTACTGGGCTTATATCCCCAAGAAATTTTAAAGAAGGGAATGGGACCTGTATGTGCCAAAATGTTTGTGGCAGCCCTTTTTGTAGTGGCTAGAAAATGGAAAATGAATGGATGCCCATCAATTGAAGAATAATTGGGTAAATTGTGGTATATGAATGTTATGGAATATTATTGTTTTGTAAGAAATGACCAACAGGATGAATACAGAGAGGAGAGACTTACATCAATTGATAAGTGAAATGAGCAGAACCAGGAGATCATTATACACTTCAACAACAACACTGTATGAGGATGTATTCTGATGGAAGTGTCTATCTTCAACAAAGAGAAGATCTAATTCAGTTCCAATTGAGCAATGATGGACAGAATCAGCTACACCCAGAGAAGGAAAACTGGGAAATGAATGTGGACTACTTCCATTTTTGTTTTTCTTTCCAGGCTATTTTTATCTTCTGAATCCAATTCTTCTTGTCCAACAAGAGAACTGTATGGAGCTGCACACATATATTGTATCCAGGATATACTTTAATATGTATAAGACTGCCTGACATCTAAGGGAGGGGGTGGAGAGAAGCAAGGGAAAAGTTGGAACAGAAGTGAGTACAAGGGATAATGTTGTAAAAAATTACCCATGCATATGTTCTACCAATAAAAAAGCTATACTTTTAAAAAATACTCGAAAATAGGAAACTTTTCTTTTCATTTAAAAACAATTATTGATATTTTCTTTTTGTTTTTTAAATAACCAAAGTTATCCAATTATCCTTCCCTCTCTCCCTCCCAGAGAAAAATGCCATTTGATAAATATTATTTTAGAGAGAAGTCAGCAAAATTGATAAATATATTGAGAAAGTTCATAAACTTGTGCACTGTGTAACCCATCTGGATCTTCTACCTCTCTGATCTTGTCCTTCAAGTCTTATTTGAACTTTATAATTTTCTTATATTGACTCTGGATTTTTTGGTTTGTAATTTATTCTGCATAGATTGTTAGGGTTACTGTGTCTTTTGTTTCCTTGCTCTTCATATACTCAAGATGCAGAGACTGAAAGACTGAGATATCACCTCATACATTGCAAAACCAAATTCCTTATTTAAAAACAAGCAAACAGCCAAATAGGGGAAAACTTCAAGAAAGATTAGTCTCACTGGGGTGAAAAGGGACATTCAGCTCCGTTCCGACAGAATTTCAGAAAGCCAGTAGTAGGGTCTTAATGTCAGCAAATCAATAACTGAGACTTTTTCAGCTCTGGCTTAGTAATAGAGCAAACCAGTGGGGCAGCCTCCATGCCCAGCTCAGAAGGCAAATTCTTGGAAATAGAACAAAAATTAATTGGAAACTAAATAATCTAATCCTAAAGAATAATGGATGAAACAACAAATCATAGACACAACCCCTAATTTCGTCTAAGAGAATGACAATGAGACAACATGCCAAAATTTATGGAATACAGCTAAAGAGTTTTACAGGAAGTTATCACCAGGATCATATACCATGACCAAGTGCTAGTCATACCAGGAATGCAGAGCTGGTTCAATATTAGGAAAACTATTAGCATAATTGGCCATTCCAATAGCCAAACTAACAAAAACCATATGACTATCTCAATAGATCCAGAAAGTTCTTCCTTAGGAGTCAAAATTTTCCTCTTTGAAACTCTGGAGAGCAATTTGGAATCAGCAGGATGATTTCAGAGAGGCCTGGAGAGACTTACATGAATTGATGTTAAATAAAGTAAGGAGAACCAGGAGATTATTATATAGGACAATAAGATTATAGAATGACCAATTCTGATGGATGTGGCTCTTTTCAACAGAAAGGTAATTTAGACCACTTCTAATGATCTTGTGAAGAAGAGAGCCATCTACACCCAGAGAGAGGACTGTGTGGATCACAACATAGTATTTTCACCTTTTTTATTGTTGTTTGCTTGCATTTTGTTTTCTTTCTCATTTTTTTCCTTTTGATCTGATTTTTCTTGTGCACCATGATAATTGTGGAAATAGATATAGAATAATTGCACATGTTTAACATATTGAATTGCTTATTGTCTGGAGGGGGGGATGGAAGGAAAGGAGGAGGAAAAAAATTGGAACATAAGGCTTTGCAAGGATGGATTTTGGAAACTATGCATATGCTTTGAAAATAAACAACTTTATTTAAAAAAAGAAGAAGAAGAACCTGAGAATGACAAGGGACTTTAGCAGCCACTTTGATCCAGGTAAGAAAGAAATATTTACTTTAATAAGCAAATCAAGCATGGGAATGTCTTCTTGAAAACTTCCAAGGAGAGGGATCCCCACCAGGTCTCCAGGCAATCTACCCTGAGATGATTTGAATTGGTAGAACATTTTTTTTTCTGACATTGAGCCTGAACTGGCATCTTTACAAATACATCCTATTACTCCTGGTTCTGCTTCTGGGACCAAAAAGTATAAGTGCCATCTTCCACAAAAAGGCTCTTCAAAATAATTGAAGAGACCTATCATGCTATCTGGAGATTTCTTTTTTCTGAGCTAAATATGGTTGAGTTCCTTTAAGCAATCCACTCTGAACTCCATTTCCTCATCTGTAAAAATGGGATAATAATGGAACCTAATTCACTGGGTTATTACAAGGACTGAACAAGATGAAAAATGTAAACCACTTTTCAAATTTTGACATAGTAGGTGATTCCCAGCTGTTATTTTTATTATTAACCTCTCCAAAATGGATATTTGGACAATTTTCGGGAAAAAATTTTAAACCCTTAAATATTTTATTTTTAGTGAAAATGCATTTTGTGGAAAAATAGCACAAGCATAGGAGTGGGGTTGAAGGAAGTGGGGAGCAGCTGTTTCTCAGCAGAGCTCTGAACCCATTCAAATGTTTATGCAAGTATAATGAAGATACATTTAACACTGCATAGGCAGACTCCTTTGGCTTGATCCTTCATTCTGGAAAGGTGTTGCCCTCTCTCTTGTCAGGCTCAGGCTGTGGGTTTCTATAGAAGAGATAAATGGAAAAAAAAACAAAAAGTCAATTTTCCCCACTTCATCAGATCAGGTGTGCTAAGCCTGCCTGATCTGATTGAGTCTCAGTGGTGTCTAAAGGACATCTGTGGAAAATCCTATTTGAAGTTCCAAGTAAAGGGGGACTCAGGATCTTAGATTTAGAACTGGGAAGGACTCTAGAAAAAATCAAGTCCAATGCTCTCCTTTTACAAATGAGGAAATCAAGGCTTGGAGGAACGTTAAGTAACTTGGCCAGGGTGACTCCTCCAATTAATGTCAAAGATGTGTTCCAGATACCAAGCCCAGTACCTAATCCACTTCACCATGCTGATTCAGTCCCTGAAGGAAGGCAGAAATCTTGGCTATTCCAAGATCTACCCTGAAGAATCATGGCTCTAGAGGCCATCTTTTATAATGATTCTCTTCTTTCATTTTACAGATGAAGAAACTGAGGCACAGGAAGGTTATGATTCATCAAACATCACAAAGGTAATAAATGTCCAAGGCTAGATTTGACTTTAGTCCTTTTGTTCCTGTAACTGCCCCACACCACTTTCCATTTCTTTAGCTCAATATTCATAGAAACTAATTTGCTTTCTTCTTTTTAAGCCTCCCTGCAGGAGGTCTAGGGTAAGCTCTGAAAACTCACCTTTGAGATGTGAGGAGAAAGAAATTTAGACCCACAAGGTATTAACAATGCAGGAGCCTTAAATAGCTCATTATTTTTCTGATTGAGCTGGAGGACACATTGAATGGGGTTGGCGAGAGCACACAACTGGGCTGCACCCAATTAGTGAAAGCCTCCTTGGAGAATTGCTATCTGCCCCAAAGCAGTTTTTCACATCCTTCCAAAACAGCTCCTATTTGCATGGCACTGCCCAGTAGACAAAACCTTTTCACAATTATCTTGTTTCATTTGGCTCATCTCTTAAAGGTGGAATGTGAAAAATGGCATCTCAAGTCGAGCCACTGGTCCCTTGAATCCGACATATTTTTATGCTAACTAGTATTCTAAAATCATCTCATGTTAAGAACATACCTGGGAATATTTGCATACAAGTATAAAATAATTGTTTGACATTAAAAAAAAAAAAAAAGCTTCCCATTTGCACACCACTGTCCCTTATTACAAAATGCTTTCTCATAATTTGGTTTCATTTGCTTGTAATAATATTCCCAGGTTCTGGACCAACATGTAGGAATTATTTTCACTTTCACTTTCCAGATGAGGAAACTGAGGCTCAAAGAAGGTCCTGAAAAATCCAATCAATAATAATAGTATATTTATCTGGGGATTCACAATCCAAGGACTGCGTTATCTCAAATAAGATAATAATCAAAAAATAGTGTCTGGCACATGGTAGGAGTTTATATAAATTCTTGTTTCCTTCCTTCCATCCATTTTTGTGAGGACAGCAGCTGGGTACCTCAGTGGATAGAGTAAGAAACCTGGAGTCAGGCATTTATTAACTATGTTATCTGGTTATTGGACCTTTCTCACACTCAATTCCTCATTTGAAAAATGGAGATAATAGTAAGACTTTATTATCTTTAGGACTTATTCAAATGGTTATGGCAAGGATCAAATGAGATAGTATATGTAAAGAATTTTTCAAACTGTAATGTAAATGGTTTGAATGGCAAACGGTAGTTATTGTCTTCAAATCACCTACTATGTGCAGTGTTCTCTTCTGAGTTCTTAGGAGACCCCAGGTTTTGATAAGACCTGGTCTTCACCTTTCTTTGCAGGAGTCCAAATCGCAAACACAGACTCCATTTTCCCATACACCTTGTGAGTATCTTTGACCACATGCCCCAGAATTCACATGCTCTTAGACAATTTTGGAAAATAAACAGCATCTGGTGTCATTAACACTGGGTTGGATATTGTTTAGAAATACCAGATACCATTTTTTTTTTCTTTTTATATATATAATTTTATTTATTTAAAATTTTTTCACAGTATATATGCATGAGTAATTTTTTTTATAATATTATCCCTTGTATTCATTTTTCCAAATTATCCCCTCCCTCCCTCTACTCCCTCCCCCCGATGGCAGGTAATCCCATACATTTTACATATGTTACAATATAACCTAGATACAATATATGTGTGTAAATCCCATTTTCTTGTTGCACATTAAGTATTAGATTCCGAAGGTCAGATACCATTTTTTCAAAAAAGATTATTTTTTCAAATGGTTTTTTAACTCTTTGTTGATATAAGTATTTGATTAAGGCATCATCTTTTTTTAATAATAACATTTTTATTTTTAAAATATATGCAGAGATCGTTTTCAACACATCTTTGCAAAATTTTGTATTCCATTTTTTTCTCCCTCCCTTTTCTCCACCCTCTCCCCTAGACAGCAAGTGATTCAATATATATTAAACATGTGCATTTCTTCTATATATATATATATTTCCACAATTAGCCTGCTGCTCAAGAAAAATCAGAGCAAAAAGGAGAGACAAAAATGAGAAAGCAAAAACTGAAAAATGCTCTATTGTGTTATCCCTATTCACTCCCTACAGTCTTCTCTCTGGATCCAGATGGCTCTCTTCATCACAAGACCATTGGAACTGACCTGAATCACCTCACTGTTGAAAAGAGCCAAGTCAGAGTTGATCATCACATAATTATGTTGTTACAGTATACAATGTTCTCTTCATTCTACTCACTTCACTCAGCACCAGTTCATGTAAGTTCCTCCAGGCCTTTCTGAAATCATCCTGCTGATTGTTCCTTATAGAACAATAATATTCTATAACATTCATATACCATAATTTATTCAGCCATTCTCCATCTGATGGGCATCCGAAAGGTTTCCAGTTCCTTGCCACTACAAAAACGACTACTACAAACATTTTTGTACATATGGGTCTTTTCCCCTTTTTTATGACTTCTTTGGGATACAGATCCAGTAAAGACACTGCTGGATCAAAGGGTATGTAATTTAATAGCCCTTTGAGCATAGTTCCAAATTGCCCTCCAAAGTGGCTGGATTAGTTCACTGTTCTACCAATAGTGTATTAGTGTCCCAGTTTTCCCTCATTCCCTTTAACATTCATTATTATCTATTCCTGTCATTTTTAGCCAATCGGAGAGGAATATAGTGGGAGCACATAGTTGTCTTAACTCGCACTACTCTGATCAATAGTGATCTAGATCACTTTTTCATATGACTAGAAATGATTTTAATTGCTTCATCTAAAAATTCAGACCCTTTGACCATTTATCAATTAGAAAATGGCTTGTATTCTTATAAATTTGAGTCAATTTCCTCTGTATTTCAGAAATGAGGCTTTTATCAGAGCCCTTGAATAATGCATCATCTTTTAACTAAGTGCTTTGATCAAATAGAAATTATCAATGGAAAAGATACTTTTCCCAGGTTACAAGAGATAGGCTAAAGAGTCACATTTCCAGATTTTCTATGGATTGGACTTAACCCATAAGATATTGTCTCCAGTTCTCCAAATAACACAAGCAGCAAAAGCCAGGGCTTCTAAGAAATAATTCTTTTAGAGGGAGGAAAATCTCCCTTTATTGCAGCTAATAGTTTCAACTAGTCTAAAAAGTACACAGTAAGACAGACCCTTTAAAAAATTTTAAAAAACACCAATCTTTCAAAAAAAAAAATGTGTTTTTCCTTTTAAAAAATCTGGACATGAGAGTGTCTTGAGAGGATGCACAAAATTGGATGGAAATCAGTCAATACAGACTTAGTTTGCCACTCTCTTCCTGGCTCCAAATCAAATTGTCAGATTCAGAACAACAAGAAAACAAGTCTTATTTGGCTTTCCTGGCTCGAGCCAGCATCTTTCTTCCCCCGGGTGATCAGGCACCTGCTGTGACTGGGAGCTTTTTTTTTTTTTAATTTATCTTTGCTGAGATATTTTTCCCACTTTGTCACTAAAAGGAAATTTTAAAAGAAATGCAGCCCAGCTCAACCTACCTTCTAATTTCCTATATTTTTGACTTTTCACTTCTACCATTACTAAAACACACATATTTCATTTTCTAAGTGGGAAAGTGCATTAAGCAAACATTGATTTTTTTTTCACCCTTTCTCTCCCACTCACTGGACACACAAGGCACTGATGGGAATTCATTAAGTTTCCATGTGAGAAATTGAGCTGAAGACATTTCTTGCCTATAGTAGGAAGTGATATATAACAATGCCAATTTAAAAAGGTTCAAGAAATATAGTTTATTGTTAAGTTAATCATTGTATGAATATGGCTAGCACATTATTAATAAAAGGAGGCTCAATTGGCCATCTCTCTTAGACCAAAGACAATTATGGACATAGACACACAGTTTTTAATACTCTTCAAATGCTAGGTATTCCTAGGAGTTGGCAATCAATTCAGATTGGATAATACAATGGAAGTTATACTATATTAAAATGAAGAATTGAGGGTGACATCCGGTTAAGCTTGGACAAAAAAACTCAACAAACCCTATCTCTTCACTTAGCCCACCCTCAGCTTTAGGCTATCTAGACAAAAGGATCTGTCTCCACCCAAACTTGAGTGAATGTAATTCACCTGAGATTAGAAAGGGTTTGTAGGGTTAGGTCTGATAGAAAAGTTCAACTCAACTTTCAAAGTTTGAGATCTTGGAAATAAAAATGAAAGCGGGAACTCACCCTAAATCATTAGTTATTAATCATGCTTGCCCTCATAACAATATCCCAGATATTATATGGACCTAAGCAGAGATGTAACTAGGGGAGGGTGATTAGTACTCTGCCTTGTGGTGCCAAAATTTAGAAAGTAAGAACACTGCAAAGGATATGAACAGAATTTTTAGATGAAGAAATTAAAACTATTTCTAGTTATATTATTATAGACCAGAGAAATGCAAATTAAAAAACTCTGATTTACAACTCCACACAGGCTTGAAGAGACTTACATGAACTGATGCTGAGTGAAATGAGCAGAAC
This sequence comes from Sminthopsis crassicaudata, assembly GCF_048593235.1. Taxonomy (NCBI): domain Eukaryota; kingdom Metazoa; phylum Chordata; class Mammalia; order Dasyuromorphia; family Dasyuridae; genus Sminthopsis; species Sminthopsis crassicaudata. The sequence continues at coordinate 7,129,181 of NC_133620.1, read as the reverse complement.
CAGGAGATCAATTATACATGGCAACAACAAGACTATACTATGATCAATTCTGAAGGATGTGGTTCTGTTCAACAATGAGATGATTCAATCCAGTTCTACTTGTTCAATGATGAAGAAAGCCATATACACCCAGAGAGAGGACCATGGGAACTGAGTGTGGACCACAACATAATATTCTTTCTCTCTCTATTATTTGCTTGCATTTTGTTTTCTTTCTCAGGTTTTTATTTTCCTTCTTGATCTGATTTTTCTTGTGCAGCAAGATAACTTATAAATGCACTTATAAATGCATATACATATATTGGATTTCACCTATATTTTTTAACATATTAAACATGTATTGGACTACCTCCAATCTAGGGGAGAAGGTAGGGGGAAGGAACAGAAGGTTTTGCAGGGGTCAGTATTGAAAAATTACCCATGCATATGTTTTGTAAATAAAAAGCTTTAATTAAAAAAAAGAAAGAAAGAAAGAAAGTAAGAACACTGAGTATCCCATCACTAGGTAGAGCAGGTGAGCATAATGTTGAATCAGAAAAAATAATTAATTCAATTAGGAAACTGCCAAATGTAATACTTGCTTCTCCTTTGTAGGTATGATATTCAAAATTGGTATTTTTGTCTCTGGACGGGGCCCTGGAAGTTCCACTCCTGAGCAGAGTTCAATTGAGAAGTTTTAGAGGAAATTAGAGGCAGTCTTATTTTGTCAATCTGTCAAGATATTATGTCATTGGATCAGAGAAAAAAGAAAGAAGAACATAAAGGAGATGAACAAAGAAAGAAAAAATATAATTATCATCAAATCTAAAGTTTCTAAAGCAAAAAAAAGATATATGAAGCCTAAGAAAAGTCTTTCAGGTACTTGTAGAACCAAGTAATAACCCTAGGATACAGGAAAAAAAAATAATTTCATGGGATGAACTATTGCTGATCAAAATCATGTACACTGACTCAATGGCAAGAATGTTATCTCAATTGAGAAATATTGAATGGGAAAATGCATAATGGAGAAAACATTGAGTTTGACATGATAAGATTTGGGTTCCAAATTCAGCTCTGTTACAGGCTGGCTTTGATCACTTCTCTGTGCAAGAGAAAAGCATAAAATGTGTCTCTTTGCATGCAAAATAAGAGAGTAAACCTCTAAGGGATCCTTCAATTCTAAATGTGTGATCTTATGGCCCTCTGAGGCTAATTCCTCTGTCCAAAATAAAACAGAAGGACTGGGGATCACTTGATATTTAGGGAAAAGATACTGATTTGGTTTACAACTTTCTGGAGTAGAATTAGCTTGGTTTCTTTTTGAAATGTTGATATATTTTATTTTTATGTCACATTAATATATTCCTCCCATTCCCCCTTCCCAGGGACTCATCTTTTGTCATGAGCATAAAAAAGCAATTCATCAAAACTAATCAACACATCAGTCTATTCCTACAATTTATTCATTGATCCAAACTCCCCTTAAAGGAGGGAAAGTACATTTCTTCATTTTTGTTCAGGGTTAGAAAGTGATCATTATAATTACAGAATTTTGATTGTTTTTTTGTTTTTTTTCCTACTTTCCATTTACATTGTTGTAAGCACCAGGTATATGGTGTCATGGCTTGGTTCATTCCACAGTGGATTGTTAAAGCCTTCCCTATGTCTCTGAATTCTGCATGTCCAATCTCACTTAATTTAGAAGCAGTAATGTTTCATTACAAACGTACTATAATTTGATCAATCTTTCTCTAGTTAAAGGGAATCATCCATATATATATATATATATATATATATATATATATATATATATATATATATATATATATATATGTTAGGTTCTTACTAAGTGCTAATGAGATAATGAGATATTAGGTTCTTACTAAGTGCTAAGTTGGTACAAGACAATTCTCTAGTTCTGGCCTTTACTGGGAGTTTAACCCCTTTGAACTCCTGGTGAGGAGCTTACATGCTTAGGAGGAGCAAGTTCATTGGTTGAAGTAATTTTTCCCAGAAGCCCTTGCATTATCCCACGCCCATTCTCTGGGAGGATAAAAGAGGGCAGCACTTGAGAGACTGAGAGTCTCTTGTCTGGGCCAGACTTGAGGTGGCTCTCCAGAGGAAGAAGTCACTACTCTGGACCAGAGTTGGCGGCAACTGTCTGGAGACAAGGGCTCTCTACAGGAAAAAGAATCTGTCTGAGAGATTTGAGTTGACACAGCAGATCTCCTCCCAGAGACCAATCAGCAGTTTCTGGAGACAACAGAACTTTACATATAAATATATGTTTTTTTTGTTTGTTTGTTTGTTTTTGTTTTTTTTTTTTTTTACCAGAACAAATACTTCTCTATTTGGTTGTATATGAGATTTCTATCTTCTCCATTGGTGAGAGTCTAAAGATTTCAGAATTATAGAGGTGCCAAAGATAACTAGCCCAAAGGCGACAAATCTTAGGTCAAATTTTACTTGAAATTCATAGCAGGGATTCATCTTCTAAATCAAGTCCTTCCTTGAAATTGACTTATGTATTCAATAAACATGTTGATGTTCCTGATATATGAATAGCTCTGGGTTCAGCTCTGTACATTAATATAGAGGACAGAGGCACTACTTTCAGGGAGTGTACAACTTAATGAGGAGGAAATGATATTTGCAGACTCTGCTAGGATAAAAAAGAAAGTGAGCTATAAGCAAAGAAGAAATCTAGGGGAAATAGCAAGAAAGTGGAAAGAGGAAAGAACATAATTACATGGAGTGTTCTTTATTACATGGAAGAGTTGGGGTTACTTTTATGGAGGCTATGAGCCTAAAATTTGACCTTTGAAAGAAGGGAGGAAATGCAAAAGGTAGATGGATAGACCGGATGTCCATTGCAGGTAGGGAGAATGACTTGGGCAAAGGTTGGACAATAAGGGAGGACAGAATGACAAGAGAGAAAATATTACCATATTATTACCCTACTCAGTTAACTGCATAGGGAAAACAGTGTTTCCTTATGACCTGCAGATCAAATAGAACCTCTTCTACTTTTCAGTGAAAGTCCTTTATGGCATGATCCTACCCTATTTTCTCTATTAACTGTGACTCTCCTCCATACCAATGGGGATCTAAAATGGCCTAACTTTTGTTCCTTATTCATCACTCTTCATATCTTACCTCAGTGCCTTTCTATCAGCTGCCTCCAATGCCTAGAATCACTTCCCTTTTCAAGGATGAAGGAAGGTTATAGAAACACTTTGAGGCTAACCAATCTATGTAGTGCATAGTGCCAGAGGCTAGGCTGAGTGACAAAGGTAATTATGACATGCCCTATAATAGTGTTCATAATAGAGTAGGAGATATAAGCTATGTAAACATCTACAACATAAATTCTTCATTTACACATTGCACACTTATGGATGCCTTCCTGTACAAGGCACTGGGGAAAAAAGGTGAAGTGGAAGTTGATTCAGCTTTTTTGGGAACTTATAATCAACGTATAATACATGTGTGAGAAAGACAAGGGAAAAAGAAAATATCTAGGTAAAAGGTTATGGGGAGATTCAGGCAGGAGAATCCATAGAAAAAGTGGTTTGGAGGTGGGGAGAAAGATGGCAAGCAGGACGACTAGAATTTCAATAGATAGAAGTGGAAGAGTCGAAAGAGTGAATGTGGTCCAAGGGTATGAAAAGATATGGACAAATGCACAGTCAAAAAAAGCACTAAGAATTCTTTTTTTAAAATAATGGTAAGAGTTCATTTTTTGTTAAAGTGTGAACTATATTAAAAGAAAGGAAAATGTGAGATAAGGCTTAAAAGGTATACTAAGATTATATCTTTGAATTAGGACTTTGAATTGCAAGCAAAGAAGTGTGACCTTGATTTAGCGGGTAATAGAAAGCCACTGATGCTTGGAGACTCAAGAAATAAACATTTAGTTTCTTCCTTTTCTTCTGCACAGTACTTTGAGAGGGTCTTAATTCATTGTCATGTTTCTTTCCCCTTTGTTTAGGCTTAAATTCAATTTAATATTTAGGTTCAGCTATTAATAGGATATTTGATTTGGAAGGGCCCTTAACAAATAGTTACTCCAACCCCTTAGTCAGGAATACTGAGCCCCAGGGAAGTTAATTCATTTCCAATATTCCATACATATAATATAGAGGAGTCATGTGCTCTGATCCCAAATTATGAGCTCTTTCTCCTAAGAAAGCCCAGCAGACTTCCTCAAGGTCCAACATTCACTGTATTGTCCTCTTCTCACAAGCTCATTTATTATTTCTTCCCAACTTGGAGTCTCCTCTCTAATCAGACAAATCTGAATGCTGACCTGTTCCTATTCTCTTCACTCAGTCTATTCCAAACATCTAGTCCAGTGGTACTTAATCTCATATTTATCAATCCTCAACATGGCTACATTTCAATGGGCCCTTGAAATTGGATTGTGTAAACATTTCTTGTTCTCACTAGACCCAATTTCTTCAGTTAACTAAAGTATTATTCTATAAAGGATCCATAGTTTTTTATCAATCTGCCAAAAGGGTCCATGATGGAAAGGTTAAGAACAGCTATGCTAGAGGATTTCCACTGTTCCATACCTGAGTCAAGAATTCAGAAATCTCTTTAGCCCTGTCGATGCAATTCAAAATGGAGCTTATAATATTAGAAAAACCTGCTGAGGAAATTAGAGCAATAATTGAGTTATTTTGCCCATTCGTATGTCAATAAATTTGATAATGTAAGTTAAATAGAGGAATACCTACAAAAATATAGATTGCCCAGGTTATAAATTATTTAAACAGTCCCATTTTAGAAAAATAGAACAAGCTGTTAATCAACTCCCTAAGAAAAAATCTCCAAGGCCAGATGGATTTTCTTGTGAACTCTACCAAAAATTTAAAGAACAATTAATTCCAATACTATGCAAACTATTTGAAAAAATAGAGAATGGAGTCTTTCAGAATTCCTTTTATGACACAGATATGGTGCTGATACCTAAACCAGGTAGGATGAAAACAGAAAAAGAAAATTGCAGACAAATTTCCCTAATCAATATTGAAGCAAAAATCTTAAAGAAAATATTAGCAAAGAAAATACAGAAAGTCCTCCCCTGGATAATACAACATGACCAAATAGGATTTTTACCAGGAATGCAGGGTTGGCTCAATATTAGGAAAACTATTAGCATAAATGACTATATCAATTACCAAACTAAGTAAAATCATATGATCATCTCAATAGATGCAAAAAAAGCATTTGATAAAATCTAACATCAATTCCTATTAAAAAGACTAAAGAATTTAGGAATAACTTTTACATTTAAGGGTTTTTATAAAGGTCTCATTTATAAAATATAAGGAGAATTGACTCAGATTTATAGGAATTCAAGCAATTCTCCAACTGACAAATGGTCAAAGGATATGTACAGACAATTTTCAGATAAAGAAATTGAAACTATTTCTAGTCATATGAAAAGGTGCTCCAAATCGCTATTTATCAGAGAAATGCAAATTAAGACCATTCTGAGGTACCACTACAAACCTTTCAGATTGGCTAAGATGACAGTAAAAGATAAAGATGGATGTTGGAGGGGATATGGGAAAACTGGGACACTAATACATTGTTGGTGGAATTGTGAGTAGATCCAGCAATTTTAGAGAGCAATTTGGAACTATGCTCAAAAATTATACCCTTTGATCCAGCAGTGTTTTCTTCAGGGCTTATATCCCAAAGAGATCTTAAGTGATGGGTAAAAAAGTTTGTACTTGCCACTTAGAAGAAGGGATGGAGAAAGGGAGAGAATTGAAATGCAAGGTTTTGCAAATTCAATGATGAAAAGTTATCCTTGCATATGTTTTGAAAATAAAAAAGTTTCAATAAAAAAAGAAAAATGAGAAAAACCCTATCAGACTACTGCCTTGTCATAATTGGGAGGGGTGAATAGTTCAATGAAGCTGAACTATATTGTTCAGGATTATTCAAGTTAAATAGGTTATAGTAGAATCTTCTGACAACGGGTGATCCCTCTGGAAGGAAATAGCAAACCATTCCAGTATCTTTGCAAAAAACAAAACAATACAAAACAAACAAAAAAAAACCCCACAACTATGGGAAGTATTAAAATGATAAAATATATGACACTGAAAAATCTCCTCAGGTGAAAAGATGTCCAATACATTATTGAGGAAAAGCACAGGACAACTATAAGTAGTTTCAGGAAAACAAAATGAAGTGACTGGGCAAAAGCAAAAGATAGCTCAGTTGTGGATATACCTAGTTACTAGAGGAAAGTTAAATGCTTTAAAGATCAATATTGATAATAATCTGGAATTTTAGATCTATGAACCAAGGTAAGTTGGGTATAGTAAAATGGGAGATGGAAAGATTAAACATCAAATCTTGAGTGTCAGTGACAGCAATTTAATCCAGTTAATCATTAAATATACTACTGTGGGCAAGAATTAGAAGAAATGAGAGCTTTCATAAGTCAATAAAACAGCACTGGGGTACAATATAAGAAACAACACAATGATATCTGCTCTATTTTAAGGCAAATCATTCAATGTCAGAGTACTATAAACCAATTCCCAATCACTGAAACTGAAGAAGCCAAAGTTAACCAGTTCTATGAAAACCTACAACACCTTCTAGAAATAATACCAACAATTATGCCACATTCAACACAGGGCATTGGAATGCTAAAGTCAGGAACCTAAAGATAATTAGAATAAGAATTATTACATTGAAGGAACTGTAGGCTTTTGTCTTTGGAGTGGAAAATAAAACAGAGTACACTCTAATAGAATTTTGTCAAGATAACACAGCAAACATAAATATGAAATGAGATTGATTATATATTTTGCAGGCATAGGTGTAGAAATAATGTACAGTCAGTTTAAAAAGACCTGTATCTGACTGTGATTCAAATAATGAATTTCTTATTGAAAAATTCAAACTCAAATTGAAAAAGTAGGGGAAACTCACAATATCTAATGCATGTGACCTGAATAATATTCTTCATGAATATAAAGTGCAAGTGATGAATGGAAATAAAGAGCTATAACTGGTAGATAAAATGCCCAAAGGACTATGGATGGGATTTTGCAAAATTGTATAGGAAGCAGCAACAAAAACAACAAAGAAATCTCAAAGAGAAAGAAAAGCAAGAAAGCAAAATTGCTCTTTGATGAGGCTTTATCAATAGCTAAGGAAAGCAAAAAGGAAATGAGAAAGGAAAGATATTCTCAAGTGAATGCAGAATTCTAGAGAATAGCAAGATGTAAGATTTTTTTTGGAAATGAGAAATGCAAAGAAATAGAAGAATATAATATGAGCAAAAAGACAAGAGATCTCTTCAAGAAAATTATAAATATAAAGGGAATGTTTTATGCAAAAATGAGTAGGATGAAAATAAAAAATAGTAGGGGCTGAACAGAAGTAGACAATATTAAGAAGAAATGGCAAGAATATACAGAAGAATTATACTAAGAAAAATCTTAATGTTATCAATAATCATTATGGTGTGGTTACTAATCTAGAGTTAGACATCCTGGAAAATTAAGTCAAGTGGGCCTTAAGAAGCAAATTATAAGGGTAGAAAAGATGATGGAATTCCAACTAAGCTATTTGAAATCCTAAAAGATGATGCTGTTGAAATGTTGCAATCAAAATATCAAAAAAATTGGAAAATACTGTATTGGAAAAGATCAGCTTACATCCCAATCCTAAAGAAAGGCCAAAGAAGGTTCGCATTAGCAAACACAATTGCACTCATCTCCCATGATAGAAAGTTTATGCTGAAAATTCTGCAAAATAAGCTTCAGTGATTGTTAACAGGTCAGTTCGCTGAGAGCCTCCACAGCTGTGGATCATAACATCTGAAGGAGTTGCAGGGCAGCCTTTGCTGACACAGGTGTTGCAGATGGGGAATGAAATAAATTGGAGGCAGAGGGAAGAGGAGAGAGGTCAGACAATGCACCGGCCTCTCAGTCTCTTTGTATCATCCTCTCACAAGAGAAGATCCATTCTGTGTTGGATCTCTCAGGTGGCGCCTGTGTATTCCAACTGTTCTCCTATGTGTTCCAACAAGTGATATGTGAACCTAGAATGATCAGAACAGCAAATTGTTTTGGAAGAGGCAGAGGAACTAGAAACCAAATTGCCAACATTCACTGAATTATGTGTCTAGTTCCTGCCTTGTTTTTGCTTGAATACATCCTTTAACATGGCCCCTTTAAGGATTCCTCCAATTGATAGACTCCTCCCTCCATGAAATGCTATTTGTAATCATTTTCTATATATTTTGCATATATTTATTCAAGTAAACTTTTTTTCCCTTAGTAGAATGTGAGCCTTTTAAGGGCAAAGACTATTTTTATATACCAAACTTCCTGAGAAGCATTTCATGTAATGAAACATGGTTCATGCTATTTTTTTCTTCCTCATCAAATTTTCATTAATATACATAGCAATTTACATGTGGTATCCCCTGTCTTTGTAATCCCTTGATAAACTCTTTGTGGTCAGAAATTTCTTTTAATGTTGTCTTTGTATTTTCAAATCCTGACGCATGAGTGCTGTATCACAGAATGTAAAAAGAGCTTTATAATTGCTTACTGAATTGAACTAAATCTAGTTCAAACCCCCTCATTTATAAAAGGAATCATAATAACCCTTAGATAACACTTTAAGGTTTGCAAAAGATTTCACAGAAGTTATGTCATTCAATCTTCACAAAACCCCTTTAAAGTAAAGACTACTATTACCCTGATTTTAAAGATGAAGAAACGGAGGTCAAAGAAGGGCAGCAACTTCGAATTATGCAGCTAGTAATTTTCTGAAGCAGTATTTGATTTCAAATCTTCCCAGCTCCAAGTTCAGCACCTTGTATTACATGGCTGCTTCATGAAGGAAATTAAGTAACCAAGGTTCATAAAGGGTAATGACTTGCCCAAAGTCTTTCAGCTAATAAATAACATGTGGAGTTTGGGTGATGTCTTCTGCCTTTTTAAAGGGCATTTTCAAAGTCTCTTTGAAGAACTATGGAATCAATTATGAAACGTGAACCTGCCTGGCATAGCATGCCCACACCAAAGAAGGCAGCGTGTTCTGTGAGCAAAGCAGAATTGGAAAAACTTAAAAGTAACACAAGATGTACAAATCTAGAAACTTCTCCAGCCCAGATGTTCATGTGGATTATTTATGCATAGACTTCTAAGCTTATATCAGTCTAATCAGCTACTGTTGAACACATTGTGCCTTCACCCCAATACAGTAATGCCATTTTGATTCTCTTCTAGGACAATGACAAGGATCAACAACATGGATAGTTGAAATTTAAACTCAAGTCTTCAGCCCCACTCTCGTAACCTAAATGCAGTGTTCCTTTCACACTATCTCATTGCCTTTTGCCTCAGCTGGTCACTTTAAGAAAGCTATTGAAGAATAGTGATCTCACCCTCCTATTGGCAGCAATAGTGAGGCTTGAAGATGGTAGCACAGGGACAACGTGCTAGTTTAGGTGTCCCGTCGAAGGCTGACATGGTTCTAATTTTGACAGCACTGCAGCTATCAATTAGGTTTGTTCTGATCAGAACTCAGATAATGATTGAGCATCCCTCTGTCTGGCAGTCTTCCAAAGAAATTTCTGGCTCGGAAGCTGGCCTGTTCTCATCCTTGTTTATCAGGGCATTGTTTGGAACTGATATACAGTGTCAACACCGTACGACTACCCATAATCTAATGATTCATAGAGTCTGAGTCTTTGGGAGCATAAAAGAGGTCACCATAACGTGAGGGAAAGAGCTCTGGAGAAAACTGTTGTTGTTTAGTCATTTCAGGCATGTCCGAGTCTTCATGACACCATTTGGGATTTTCTTGGCAGAGATACCGGAGGGGTTTGACATTTCCTTCTTTAGCTCACTTTGCAGATTAGTATGGGACATCCAGTGCTTTTTCCATGGATGTTAAACTTAGAAGCCACTCACTTGGCAGAGCACCTTGTTAGGAAGAGGTTGAGAAGAACTAAGGGAATGAGCATTTATAGAATGCCTTCCAATGCCAGACATTCTGCTAAGAGCTTTTTCCCTTATTAGGTAGGTACTGTTGTTATCCCTTTGGAATTTGAGGAAACTGGGGCAATAAGATGTTATGTGATTTGCCTAGGATCGTACGGCTAGTAAGTGGCTAAGATTTGAATGTATGTCTTCCTGATTCCAGGCCCTTTGATCCATCCACTGTATCACCAGCTACTTCCAATAAATGAATACAAGGGAATTTTGAAGGGGAAATAGCAGTAGCTTGGCTATCAAAAAATAAAAAATTAAAAAAAAAACTTCATTTAGAAGAAAGTACTTGGGCTCCCTTTTGAAAGAAGGTAGGGATTATTCTCTGTATTACCCTCAAGTTATCTTTGCCCACATCTAAATACTGGTGCTGGATGAGGTTATCTCCACTGCTCTCTAACAGCTCTAAGCCGATAACCCCCTAGAATTCTAATAACTTTTACTTACTTAGTAGTTTACTGCTGTGGTTCATCTCTTGGACCATTTCCAGTCATACTGCTGCCTCTCCAAAACCCAGCTGTGCTTCCCTTAAGAAGCCCAATGGAATATTGATGAAGATGATGCTTTATCAGGGCTCTATCTATGCAACTGTCACACTTTTAAAAATTAAACATGGCAGCATTAGCCACAGAAAAAGTCTGAACAAATGATTACGCCACATCAAAAGCCCAGCCCAAGGTTCTCCACTTTTGAAGTTAAAGGGCAAGTATAGATATCCTTAGAGTTCAAGCATCCCCCTATTCAAAGGAATATATTTCACTATCTTCCTTCTCTAGGTTCATTTTCTCAGGCTCTTCTTCAAGACATGAATGCTTATTGTATCATCTTCCCTTCCTCTGTCTCTCTTCAGAAATATATGACTTCCTTAGGATCCTAATTTAAAACTCAACTACCAGAGTACCTGCCATATCTTCCTTTTTTTCAATCCACAAAATTCAAACTTGATGAGCTTGCAACAAGATGCTGTTTTTTTTTTCTTCTCAAAAAGCTGAAAATTTATTTGAATTGAAGAAAAATTCTCTCTCCATAGAACAGCAAAATTTAAGAGCGTAGAAGGACCTCAGATGGCATCTAGTCCAAAGCAGATTTGAATCATATAGTTGGCAGAAAATTGTCTGTGGAAGAGGGTTTACATTCCACTTCTGCCTCTGATACTAACATTTCATATTTTTGGATATTAGTTTTTTTTTTCCTTACATAAACTTAAAAGATGGGGGCTAGATAATCCCAGACTTCCCATCCAATGTTTTTTTGTTTTGTTTTGTTTTGTTTTTTCTGTGTCTATAATCCTGTGATTCTTTTTATTTGACAATTAGTTATCTTACTTTAGTTTAAAGAGCTCCAGTGAAGAATAACCCCAATTTCTTGAGGCACAGTAACTTGAGAGACATAGAATTGTTGCATAGTTTTTACTTGCATTCAATCAACAGAAGAAACAATCAAACATTTATTCACCATCTTCTATGTCCAGACATTATGCGAGGTACTTGGGATATAAAGATAAGCAGACCCTGATCTCATTCAGTTTACATTTGAGAAGAGGAGATGATTCATGCACAGTGCTGGTAGATGGTTAACAACTCCATGTCTGAAAAAGAGTCAACACATTTAAATGTGGACTGCATTATTACCACTTGTTTAATCACTTCCTTAAGTCTGGAGAATCAACAACAAGAAAAGAAATCTCTCTCAATGTCTATATTTATCAATTTCTGAGGGGTAAATATGCACACAGAAAATTTAATAATAATACGGTAGAATAGCATAAGCAGGTTTTTCTGAGTTCTCCCATCACACTTGTCTAAATAACTTTAAAAATTATGTTTCACTCTATATTCAGATGTAATCACTTTCTTTTCTGGGTATGGAAAGGATTTTTTTAATCATAAGAACTTCACAGTAGTCATAGATCACTGTACTACTAAGAATAGCAAAGTCATGTAGAGCTGATCAGACCAGAACATTTCTATTACTTTGTAAACAGTACTTTTTCACTTTGCTTGAGTTTATAAAGAGCTTTCCAGGTTTTTCTGAGAACATCCTACTCATCATTTCCCACAGAGTAATAATATTCTATCCCAAACACATACCACAGTTTATTCAGCCATTCACCAATTGATGAGTATCCCCTTATTTTCCAATATTCTTGTCCTGAAAAAAAAAAGCTGCTATGAATATCATATATATATGCAGGTCATTTTCTGTGTTGTTGCTATGAATATTTTGTACATATAGATCTTTTTCCTTTAAAAAAATCCCTTTAAGGATTCATACCTAATAATGGTATTATTAGGCTAAAGAATATGCTGAATTTATATCCCTTTGGGCATATATCATATCTTTTGATCATTTATCAACCAGGACATGGCTCTTTTTATATATTTGACACAGTTCCCTCTGTTTGAGAAATTAGGTCTTATCAGAGAAACTTGCTTCAAATTAATTTTTAGAATTACTATTGCTAACTACATTTCCCCCCATTTATTCTATTCTCTCTCTCCTTTCATCCTCCCCATTCTGAAAAGGCTGTTGCTACTCCCTATCTCCTTCCTGTATCCACTTCCCTTCCTATTTTCCTGCTTCCTGAAAAGTAAGATAGATAGAGTTCTATACCCATGATGAGTGTGTATGTTATTTCCTTTTTGAGTCAATTTCCTCCTCTCCATTGTAAAAGATTTTTCTTGCCTCTTTTATGGCAGAAAATTTACACCATTTCACTTCTCCCTTTCCCTTTCTCTCAGTACATTCCTCTCGCCCCTTAATTTCATTATTTGAGATATTATTCCTACATATTCAACTTATATCTGTGCTTTCTATCTAAAGATATTGCTCCTAATTGTGAGAAAGTTCTAATAAATTACAAGTATCCATCCTCCCCTGCAGGAATTTAAACAGATAAATATATTAAGTTGTTTTTTTTTTTTTTTTTTTTTTTTTTTTTTTGTGATATCACTTTCCTGATTACTTCTTTATGTTTCTCCTGAGTTCTGTATTGGAAAATCAAATTTTCTATTCAGCTTTGGTCCTTTCATCAAGAATGCGTGAAAATTATCTATTTTATTAAATATTCACCTTCCCCCTCCCAAAGGATTATGCTAAGTTTTTCTGGGTAGGTGATTCTTTGTTATAATCCTACCTCCATTGCTCTCCAGAATATCATGTTCCAAGTCCTTTGGTCCTTTAAGGTAGAAGCTGCTAAATTTAGTGTTAGCCTGACTGTAACTCCACTGTACTTTTTTTTTCTGGATGCTTGCAATATTTTCTCCTTGACCTGGGAATTCCATAATTTTGTTATAGTATTCTTGGGAGTTTTCATTTCAAAATTTTTTCAATAGATAATTAGTGAATTCTTTCAAATTATATTTTATCATCCCTGGTCTCTCTTTATGATCATGACTTTCAGGTAGGCCAACAATTTTTAAGTTATTTTTTCTGGATCTATTTTTCCAGGTCAGTTGTCTTTTCAATGAGATATTTCACATTTTACCCTATTTTTTCACTTTTGCTTTATTGTATCTTGAATGTTCATTAGCTTCCATTTGCTCAATTCTAATTTTTAAGGAATTATTTTCTTCAGTGAGCTTTTTTGCCCTTCCCTTCATTTGGCCAATTTTTCTTTTTAAGGCATTCTCCTCATGAACTTTTTGTATTTTCCAGTTGTGCCATTTTCAGTTCTTTTCCTTATTCTTCTCTGTCTCTGTTACTTGTTTTTCAAAATCCTTTTTGAGTTCTTCCATGGTCTGAGACTAATTCTTATTTTTCTTTAAGACTTTATATGTAGAAGCTTTAATTTGTTATAGTCTTCTAAATGTGTGTGAAAAGAAAAAAATGTGAAATATCTAAGAAAAACACAGTTGATCTGGAAAATAGGGAGAGAAAAAGTAACTTAAGAATTTTTTAGATTACCTGAAATCCAGAATCATAAAAGCATTCTGGCCACCATATTTCAAGAAATTTTAAAGCAAAACTGTCTCAAGAATTTAAACCATAGTAGAGATTCAAAGACTCTACAAATCAGCCCCTAAAAAAAGATCCCAAAATGAAAATTCCCAGAAATATTATAATCAAATTCCAGAACTCCTAGATCAATGGGAAAATATTGCAATCAGTCAAAAATAATTCATAGAATAAAGAGCTTTAGTTAGATTTAGCATGCTATCACTATAAAAAAGTGGAGGACTTGGAATATCACATTCCAAAAGCAAAAAGAATTCAGAGTACAAGCAAGAAGAATCCATCTTAAAATAAATAAATAAATAAATAAATAAAATAAACTATCTAGCAAAACTGAATACAGACCAAGAAGGAAAAAAGGATATTTTCAAAAGTTATTTTTATTGATATTTTCTATTGCTCATATCACAATAGTATCCCATGTGTCCCACTTTCTCTCTCTCTCTCTGAGAAACATCCACTATGACAAATATCATATCTTTTCAAGAAGGAAAAAAAGTCAGCACTACTGATAAACACATTGAAAAATATATGAATTAATTTTCAGTATGCAACAATAGACCTCCTACCAATATAGATTGATAGTGTCTTCTCACATCTCATCACTCAAGTCCCATTCAACATTTTAATTTTATGATATTTGCTTTTGATTTTTTATGTTTGTCTTTAAATCTTTTTGGTTACAGTATATTTTTTCTTCACTCTACTTACTTCTCTCTGCCCTGATTCCTAAAAAATCTTTTAACACTCTTTTTGTATTCCTAATTTATATTCATTCATCACTGTAATTTCTTATGAGCAATAATATTCTAGTACATTCATATTCATTCCCCAGTTGATGGTCCTTTTCTTAGTTCTTAGCTATCACAAAAAATACTACTATAAATGTGAACTTTTTTTTTCTTAAAAATGCCTTCCTTGTGGTACATACCTAGTTATGGAAGCTGTGGTACAAAGGGTACAGCTATTTCAGTCACTTTATTTTCATAGTCCCATATTGTTTTCCAAACTTGTTGCACTGTTGTATAGCTCCATCAATAATGTGTATCTTCCCACAACCTCTCCAATAAGGAATGTCTTAATATTTTGTCACGTTTGTCAATTTGCACAGTGTAAACTGAAAACTCAAAATTATTTTGATTTGCCTTTTTATTAGCAGTAGTTCTTTGGAATGTGTGCATGTAAATATTATAAACACATACTATAAACACATATACACTATATATATATATGCACACATTTATCCATATATATGTATACATGTATATTTATAAATATGATATATGTGTGTATATATATATATATATATCCATGCACATACACATACATATATATATATATATTGTTTATGTCTTGCAAATTAGATTTTTATTGTAGAAAACTGATACAAAGTTTTTTGTCATTCAATGACTTCTTTTATCCTAGATGTATTAATATTGTCTAAGCTGAAGCTTTTTACTTTCAATAAAGTTTTCTATTTTATCTTTTTAAATTGTCTCTATCTCTGCTTTGCTTAAGAATAAATCTCTCATGCAAATTTCTTAGATGTGTATGATCTCTTTTTCTTCAATTTTCTTCTTTTTTTATACTGTCAGCTTCAATATTAAGTTCACATATCCCTTTCAAATGAATTATGAAGGATAGTGCAAGGTGTTAGTCTAAGTTTAATTTCTGCCAGACTGATTTTCAGTTTTCCTAATTTTTTTTCTTTGTTTCATTTTGTTTTTAATAAAATAGGTTTTTCTCTAGGCAATTTATACACCATGGGGTTATTTAATACCTTGTTTTTTATGGTCTTTGTCTAATCTGTTGCCTTGATCAATTTCTTATTTTTAAGCAATAACAGAATATTTATATTTATTTATACAGTATTTTGAATCATATTTGCAGATTTATTCTGTAGCCTGGAACTTTGTTGAAGCTATTAGTTGTCTCAGTATCATTGCCGATTCCCTGGAGTTTTCTAAGTAAACAATTATATTAACCAGCAAAGAGGGATCATTTCATTGCATCTTTACCTAATTTTATTCTTTTATTTTTCATTTATCTTATTAATACAGTGAATCTTAAAACTATATCCAATAATTGTTGAGAAATTTGGGAAAGTGGATATGCTAGTGTGTTTTTGACAATCATTACACAACATATCAAAATCTATGGAATACAGCAAAAGCAGGGATTGGAAGAAAATTTGTGTCTGCATACTTTTCAATAAAATAGAGAGAAAACAGACTAATGAATTTGGGTGTTCAATTAACAAAACTAGAAAAAGAACAAATCAAAAATTGCCAATTAAATACTAAATTGGAAATTATAGAATTTAGTGGTGATATTAATAAAGCTGAAAGTAAAATAACCCATTAAATTAATAAAATAAAACTAGGAATTGGATTTATGGAGGAAACAAACAAAATATTGTTTGATATATTTGATATTGATAAATTTGATTTGAGAAATCTAAATCACCAGTTCAAAACTGAAAAAGGAAAATAAAGGACTAATAAAGATGGAATTAAGATAATGGTCAAGTGTTATTTTGCACAATTGTTATGATAATAAAATAACGATTTAAGTGAAATGGAAGAATATTTACAAAAATTAACATAAATTGCTTAAATTATCAGAAGAGGAATATAATATCTAAATAGACCTTTTTTAGTAAAAGAAATTGAACACACCATAAAGTAACCTTCCATCATAAATGAACTTTCTAAGAAAAAGCACCAGGATCAGACGGATTTACAAGTGAATTCTATCAAACATTTAATGATTACCTAATTCCAATATTAAATAAATTATTTGGAACAATAAATAAAAAAGGATCCTACCAAATTCATTTTATTAAAATAATACTGATGCTTAAACCTGGAAGAGTAAAATCAATAAAAGTATAAAATAATTTCCTTAATTAATATGGTTGCAAAAATTTTAAAATACTAGTTAAAATATTACAGCAATATATTTTGAAAATTATAGATTGTAATCAAGTAGGATTTATAGTCATCTTAAAATACTAGCTTAAATATTACAATAATATATTTTTTAAATTACAGATTATAATCAAGTAGGATTTATGGTAACACATCAATAATAAAAGGTATTTTTAAGATTATCTATGCAAAAAAGATTTTGATGAAGTTCAACACTCATTTTTATTAAAACACATTTAGAAGTATTTTTATAAATGGAATTTTCTATTATATATGATACTTTTGTTTTAGATAGATGCTTTTAAAAATAATGTTTTGAAAGGTTTCTCTATGCTTATACTGTATAGAATTTTAGCATATAAGTGTTGGATTTTGTTAGACTATTTCTGCATTTGCTAGATGGCCAAGTGGTTTTTGATGTTTTAATTTTTAATAAAATCATGCTAATTATTTTCTTAAAGGTGTGCCAACCTTTTGTCCCTCTTATAAATTGTGCTTGATCATAATGAATGATTTCTTGGATAAATCTTTATAATATGTTTGATGGGATTTTGTTTAAAATTATTGGCTCAACATTCACTAACAATATTGGTTTGTAGTTCTCTCTCTTTCTATATCTTCTTCTCTTTCTGTATGTCTATCTCTGACTCTCTCTGTATCTCTCTGTCCCTCTTTTTCTGTCCATTTCTCTGTCTCTGTCTCTGTCTGTCTTTGTCTCCATCTCCATCTCTGTCTCTATCTCCATTTCCATTTCCATCTCCTTTTCTCTCCCTCCCTCCCTTCCTCTCTTCCTCATTCCTTCCCTCCTTCTCCCTACCTCCTCCATCCTTTCCCTCTCTCTCTCTTTGAAAATAGACTTTTGAGGCACGAAAATCTCCAAGCATCATCTAGTGTAAAGTTCTCATTTCCCTTCATGCATAGGAGGACTTATCAATGGAAGCACTATCACCTCCCATATAAGGTATCTTCCTTTTCTCCTTTCGATCTCTCCTTCTTCATTGACTCCACTGTAGGTCTTAGAATTCTGATATCCCAGAGATCACATGATTTTCTTCCAATGACTAGCCCTTGATTTGATCCTGAGGTATCACTTACTTATCTCTCTTCCCTGGCTACCCTCCTACCTTCCATGTCCTCTTCCATGTGGTGACATAGTCCCACAAAAGAAGCCTTCAACTATAGGCAGGTTATTTTATCTAACACTGCCCATCTGCCTCTTCAGGGCTGTCTGATATAATAAAAATAACAATTCTAACTAATCTACTTATTCAGTGCCAGGCCATTGAAACTGCCAAAAAATTACTTTGTAAAGCTACAAAAAGTAATAACAAAATAGTCAAGAATATCAAGGAAATTGACAGGGAATAAGCTAGAAGCATTCCAAATAATATCTGGAGTGAAACAAGGTTGCCCATTTTCACCTCTACTATTTAACTTTGTACTAGAAATGTTGGCTTTACCATCATTAGAATAGAAAAAGAAATTAAAGGAATTAAAATAGGTAATGAGGAAACAAAATTATCACTCTTTACAGGTGGTATCATGGTAGGTTTAGAGAATTAATTAAAAACTACTAGAAACAATTAATAGCTTTAGCAAATTTGCTGGATATAAAATAAACCCACATAAATCATCAGTATTTCTATGTCATCAGCAAAGCCCAGCAACAAGAGATAGAGAAATCCCATTTAAAATAACTATAGCCTATATAAAATATTTAGGAGTCTAGCGCCAAGACAAAATCAAGAACTATATGACCACAATTACAAAACAATTTTCATACAAATAAAGTTACATCTAAATAATTAGAAAATATTAATTGTGCATGGGTAGACCAAGCTAATATATTAAAAAAAAAAAAACAAGAAAAGCATTTTCTATGATCAGAGCTATTTAAAGATTATTTTTAAAGGTTAAGATCTGTTCCTAGGGCACAGGGGAGATTGTTTTAAGTTTCTTGGAGAGAACAACAGGGGCTTGTCACTGCCCTGGGGCTGGAATGCTGCAGGCTTTCCCACTATGCTGGGTGGACTTTACCAAGTTCCACATCACAGTGGGACTTCTGAACCATGACAGAATAGCCAATGCTATGTATTTTGGCTAAGAGTCTTCCACCAAAGAGTAAATTTTAAGCATTACCTTTCTTTGCATTTTATTTTTCCTGAAATTATTTTGAAATGCTTGTTTTAAGGGATGATTCCCTGGATGAGGAGGATAGAGGGATACACACACACACACACACACACACACACACACACACACACACATATACACACACACATATATATGTATATATTATGTAAAAACAGAAAATAACAACAAAAATGTTTTAGATATTAAATACAAGGAGAATGGAAATGTTTTAATGATGTATGCTCCTGGAATTGAGAAGTGATGGTATCCATGACAAAATTTAAGAACTTAGGGTTTTTTTTTTCAAGGAAACAAGATACTATTTCTCTGAGACTACAGCAATGGAGGAAAGAATTAGGTTGAAGTATTATAGAGTAATGAAAAAAAAAGTGCTGATCCTGGAGTCAGAAGGTCTGTATTCGAATATTAATTTTAAGTGTTTCTAGCTATGTGACTTTGTACAAATCCCTTCATGTCCCTGAGCTTCAGTTTCTATATCTGTAACATGAGGAGCTTGGACTAAAGGAAGTCTGAGATCCTATTCAGCTCTAGATCTATGATGCTATGGCCATTTCATGAGAAAATGTAATGCTATACCTCATTAAGCTTAAAGAAATGATAATCAGATTCTTCTCTGCCCTGCTCAGACTGCACCTTGGATACAGGTCTGTATTTTTTATTTGTTTGGGTTTTTTTATTATTTTAGAAAAGATGATGTTAAGTCAGAAAACATGTAGTAGTGAGCAGTATCCAAAACAATGGGGATCCTGCAGATCATCAACTACAAATATCAGATTAAAAAAAAACAGAAAACAGAGAAGTTTGACCTTGTAAAAAGGGGATTTAAGAATCTGAGATGGTAGAATGTGCTAGTTCCTGCCTATAAAGTAACTGAAAGGCTATTATAAAGAAAAGGGATTTGCTTTTGAATTTTTCCCACTAAGCCCCAGAGGCTAAAATCATGAATGGATGAAAATTATACAGAACTAGATTTCATCTTGATACAAAGAAAATTCTCCTGACAGTTCCACTATCCAAACAACTCCTCAAAGCAAAATAGGCTCCAGTGGTTGGTGATTGTCCTTTGTTCTTTTTTATTGTTGTAATTTTAGTCATATTGTGAAAGAAAAATCAGCTCAAAAGGGAAAAACTACGAGAAAAAAAGCAAGAAAAAATGGAAAATAGTATTTTTCAATCTGCATATAGTCTCTATAGTTATTTCTCTGGATGTGGATAGCATTTTAAATCATGAGTATTTTAGATCTTATACTGCTCAGAAAATCTAAGCTAGTCATTTCAAAATGTTGCGGTTACTTCACAATGTTGCTATGTACAATGTTCTCCTGGTTCCCATCACTTAACTCAGCATCAGTTCATGTAAGCCTTCCAGAGTTTTCTGAAATTTGAGTGCTCATCCTTTCTAAAAAAACAATATTATTCCATTATATTTGTATATCATAATTTGTCCAGCCTTTCCCCAATTGATATGTATCCCCTCAATTTCTAGTGCTTTGCCATACAAAAAGAGCTGTTATATTTTTGTACATATGTGTCATAAATGGTGTAAGTATGGATGGGCTGGAGTCTGTGAGATAATAGGTGCATAAATATTGGATACTTTAAAAATAAAGAGCAAGAACTCAGGATTGGTATCAAAGAGCATGCATAGTTTTAAAACACTTTGAATATAGTTCCAGAATGGCTGGATAAGTTCAAAACTACACCAACAAGATATTAGTGCCTTAGTTTTAAAACATGGACCCATTTTGACCTTGTCTTAATATAAGACATAAGATGTTGGTCTATGACTAGTTTCTGCCATATTATTTTCCAGTTTTCCCAGCAGGTTTTGCCAAATGGGGAATTCTTACCCCAGAAACTGGACTCTGGTTTTATTAAATAACTTGATGTAGTCATTTCTACTGGGTTTTGTGTACCTAACCTATTCTACTGATCCACCATTCTGTTTCATAAACAGTACCAAATAGTTTTGATGATAATACATTTTTAGACCTGGTATAGCTAGACCACCTGATGTTTTGTGTTTTCTTCCCATTACTTCCTTGATATTTTTGATCTTTTGTTCTTCCAGAAGACTTTTGATATTATTTTACTAGCTCCATAAAATTTTTGATAGTTTCATTGGTATGTCACTTAATAAGTAAACTAATTTGGTTATAATTGCCATTTGATTATATTAACACAACCTACATATGAGCAATTGATATTTTTGTTTAGATCTTATTTTGTGGAAAGTATTTTTAAATCGTGTTTTTTATACTTGGCTTTGCTTTGATAGGTAGACTCCCAAATATTGTATATTGTCTACAGTTATTTTAATTGGATTTTTTCTTTCTATCGCTTGTTACTTGGCTTTGTTACTGATTATATATGTACATACACACAAAAATGTTGATGACTTACCAGAGCATATTTATTTTATATGCTGCAACTTTGTTAAAATTGTTAATTTTTTCTAGTCATTTTTTAGTTGATTCTCTAAGTATATCATCATATCATCTGCAAGGAAGGATAGTTTTATTTCTTCATTATTTTAATTTTTTCAATTTATTTTTCTTATTGCCAAAGCTAATATTTCTAGTACTATTTTGAATAACAGTAGTAGTAACAGGCAACTTTGCTTCACACCTGATGTTATTGGGATTGCTTCTTCCTTATCCTAATTACAAATAATACTTGCTGGAGCTTTTTTAGAAAGATACTGTTCATGATTTTAAGAAAAACACCAAATTGGAGGTCCATTCAAGACACAGATATCTGTGAGCTCCTCTGACCTCTCAAAACAACAGCAGATTAAGCTTCTGGACTTGTTTTGGAGGAACAGAATCCACAAATATTTGGAATATAACATATTTCCAGAAGAGTATTTCTTGGAAGAACTTCAGAGCAGGTCTGTTTCAGTTGAACAGGGGGCCAGTCTGCAGAGCCCAGATGGCAGTATATGGAGCCCTGGGCACAGAGCCAGAGTGTTGTGGTGTCAGGGGAATCTTTTAGGAGGCTCTTAGGTTACTCTGCCCTGGTTGCAAGCAGGTGGTTAACAGATTTGTTGTAAAACCCCCAAAAGAAAATACAAAAAGCAATTAAATCAGTAAGCCCAGAAGAACAGGCCTGGTCATGATTATCCAGCACCAAAACTCAGTCAGAAACACCAGCCCCAGGACAAACTAAAGTGGTTGTCACCCCTTTGTCTTAAGAACAGATCTTAACCCTTAAAAAATAAGCAAAAAAAGCAAAAAGAACTATGACCATAGACAAATTTTATGGAGGGAGTGAACAAATCTCAAATCCTGAGGTTCCTAAAAACAAATCAACACCAGATGGAGTCCCAAAGAGAGATATGAGCTGGTCCCCATTTGAAGAAGATTTTCCTGCATCTCTTTAAGCTTTATTTGCACTCTTAATGGAGTTAAATGCTGTCTTTTTAGAGATACACACACTATTCTGCTGGTAAACCCTAAGGAGTTCTTGCTTTTCATTTAGAAATTTCTGAATTTCTGCATCATTTTTGTCAAACAAATCTTGATGTTTATAAGTATTCTGACCAGAGGAGTAAATAAAATTCTGCACATTAAAACTCTGAAAGCTGAACTCCTTTTCTGCTCCATTTTTGCCAACCATATTGGCTCAACTTTCCCTCCAAATTAGCAACAAACTGCTCTCCCTAGGAGAAGCCTCTAATCTATTGACATTAAATCTTCTGATAATCCTTTTCACTTGGCACTGCTGCTTTTGTTGAATGCAAATGTTTAACCTAGAGAGGAGAGGAATATTATTAGTCCAGCACTCTGTACCACATACTAATTTTCATCACTTCTACATCCTATGTGTCTCTTCTCCTTACGTTGACAATCTATCAAATGCCTATGTTTGTTGCAATGTACACCCACAAATTTTGTTGCATTTAGGTAAATGGAAGACTGTGCTGGTGATGAGAAGGTCATGAGATACCCAAGTCTTCAGTTGTATAATTGTTGCTATTGCCATTTTGACTCTATTATCTCAAGGCCTTCCTCCATGTCTGAATCATTCTTGCATTAAACTCACTGATAATTATAAATTTATCATCTTTCAGTGAAGTGATGATTAGGATCTCTTCTGATCTTTATAAAAAATTTTCTATAACTTCTATAGTTCATCATATTGAGATTATTCATATTGCTGGTGTCAGCAGGGAGCTTTCCTGCAAGGTGCAATTGCATTGTCATAAGTCTATCATTCATTCTTTGTGAAGAGTTAAAGGTTGACTTGATTTTTGATTGCAAATCCTATGCTAAATTCAAGGTATTTTTCTTTGTTGCCACTCCAAAAATCATATATCCACCTCAGTCTATGGTAAGCTGGCCTTCCTTTGCCAGCTTTGTTTCATTTAGGGCTGTTATTTGGATGCAATGCCTGCTGAGTTTTCTTACAACAAGAGCTGTTTATCTTTCAGGTCTACTGAATTTTGTATTTTTCACAAGCTTGTGGACAATCCATGTACGGATGGTGAATGGAATAAAAAAGTTTTTGTACATTTATTTTCTGCTTTGACTGCACAATTGGATCCCTGCCTGCTGTAGTAAGCAGATCCTGATTGGGTAAAGCAATCAATTTTTAGGGCACCTTTCTATCCCCATCCTCATGCCAAGAGGTGAATGGTAAGGTCTTTCAAAAAGTCTAATCAGACACATAAGGGGCTGCTGAAAGCCATTGCTTCTTTAGTCCATTGAGAAGATCACTCTATGGTCTGGGCCACCTGTGTTCAGGATTGTGGCTGTAACTCCCGGGATATCTATATCTGCTGCTTTATCACTTGAATGTCTTCACAGGTCTTCAAGCTGAGTAAAAATAATAGAATGTCATGAGAAATATTTTTTCATTCATTCATATATTGGATTTAAGTGAGACAGATTTGCCTGAAGTCTTTGGACTCAACTACTCTTGCACAATCATCTGCGTCCAGTGGCAAGGCAAAAGTCAAAACAAATGGTGATGGTCTGTGATACAGTGCATGACTTTGATGTTTTTAATGGCTAACCAAACTCTAAGTACTCCACATACCTGCTTCAGCTGCCTTAATGGCTATTAGAATACTTTTTTCTCACCTGCCCATTACACTGGGGGACATTTTCACATGTTTGGGAAAGATCCCCCTTCTAATCTACCAATAATTTTGACATTGCTCAGTTATCCTTTTAAAAAAAGGTTTAAGAAATTGCAGTGGTGGGAACATGCTAGCTGACTACAAAGTAACTGATTGACTATGATAGGGAAGAGGTATTAGCTTTTTATATTTTCCCACCAGGCCCTAGAGGCTAAAACCTTGAATGGATGGAAATTCTAAAAATTTCAATTCTGTGCAAAAGAAAAATCTCCTCAAAGTTCCACTATCCAAACAACTCTTCAAGGTGAAATAAGCCTGTACCTGATCACCTTGTTTGTTATGATAGAGACTGAATGATTACTTTTCGGGGTAACACCATTAAGGGGATTCCTGTTGCATCATAGAATAAAGTAGATAGTCTATGACATCCCTTTTAATTTCATGATCTGTAATTCTTTGAAGTTTACATTACTGTTGGTTGATAAAAATATGTTCCCCAGTACCCAGCGCAGTGTTCAGCATATAGAAGGAACCCAGAGGAGTATGTTTGTTGAATTGAATAGCAATATAAGCAGCTAGGAGGTTAAGGCAGAAATGACAGAATTCACTGGACTAAGGGTCCCTCAGCTTCTTGAAACAGTCCTTTTAAATGAAAAAGACACAGTTAACCATGTTTATCACCCATGCTCCATTCACCTTGAAAAGTATTGATGGGAAAATGGCATTTCTATAATTCTTTAAGGTTTATAGCATGTTATAAATATTCTTTTCAGTTAATAATCAAATTTTTATTAAGCACTTTCTATGTGCTAGGATCTTCATAACAATGTAATGACACAGGAGATAGGTATTAGGCTTAAAATCTAGAAGACCTGACTTCAAATCCTGCCTCAGACACTTATTAGCTGTGTCATTCTTAGCAAGTCACCTAATCCCTTCCCACCTCAGTTTCCTCATCTGTAAATTGGGGATGGTAGTAACCCCTTATCTTCCAGGATCATTGTGAGGATCAAATGATATAATGTAGGTAATATGCTCTGCAAAATTTGAAGTGATATAGATGATGATCTAAGTACTGTGATGGGTATTGGTTACAAAAGTCCTCGGAGACGTGACTTTTGTTCAGGGTAGGGAAACCGTGTGCCAGAATCACTTGAAATCAGGACCATCATCATTTTCTTCATGAGAGCTGCCATTGACATGCTGTTCAAAGAATATAAAAGTGACTTAAATAGACAAGTTGTCCCAAAAGTCTTAGAGCAGTTTTAGCCTGAAGCTTATCTCCTGTGGTCTTTACAACAACCTTAGGAAGTCAGGAAGTTAGGAAGTTTTTTCTTCTGTTATAGATGAAGCAACAAAAATGTACCAAATAAATAAAGGTTTTTTGAGGAAAGTGGGAGATTAACAGGAGCTGTGGTAAGAATGGTTATCAAAAAAAGACTCATGCAAAAGGTGTGCTTTAAATTGTGTTTTGACTCTTGGGCATTGTAGACAATCTTAAAGAACATGCCAAAGAATTGAAATAAGAATAGTCAATAGGATGATAAAAATCACGATTGCCAAATTAAGCAGTACAGCCAAAATTTTCCCAGTTCTCCCCTTGCTTCCTCTTGCCCCTTTCCCTCTTTTCTATCTCTAGAGATTGGGAATGTTGACTAACACAAACTCCCTCGGGCTTCTCACTTCTCACCACTGTCTCCAACAAGTTCTCTGAAACCCCCTGCTTAGCCTGATTGCTATAATTTATGCAGATGTGAAAGAGAGATAGAACTGCTGGTGGGGAAAATTAGTTTTCAGCAATGGAATAAGGAGATGAGAGTCTCCAGTGAAAACATGAAAGCAGAACAGAGGCACTTCAAGGGGACGAAGAAGCCAAGAAATTCGCTAATCTCAAATGTCAGATGTCAAAGAGTCCACATTAATGTGTCAGATTCCCACAAATTCCAGCTGTCTGTTTGAAGACTGATTCTTGATGAGAAGGCAAGATGACAAATGTTATGAATCCAAAAAAGGGAAAAAAACATATTTGGGGTTTTATGCTGAATAGAAGAAATTGAAAGCTTTCTGGCTTAAAAAATGGGATTGATTTGACACTCTGCTGTGCACATTAAAGTCCCTTCATATTAATTCCCATCCCAATGACTCTTATTTCCTTCTTCCCCCCTGCTGAGTAGAAGAAAGGCTAAAATATATTATCACAGCCTTTCTGTGAATTTTTATTCGCTTTTTATAGTTGAGAAAGAGGCTCAGGAATGTTAAATAACCTACATCATGACACGGAGCCTAATGAAGAAGGTAAGGCTAGAATTGGACACCCCACCCCATCTTGGGAAAATTTCCATTTTAATAAGCTATTGCTCATCTGGTCATCAAGCTAAGGCTGCTCAACTGGACTTTTAATATTCAAAAGGCAGAACTCAGTAGGGATATGTCCTGGGACAGGAGAGAGAGCTAGAAGCTTTTCAGTCCAGCATCATTTGTGCCAGCAATGCCATGTATTCATGTATCTCAGAGGAGCAATCCTCAAATCTGGATTAAATGGTCCTAGACCTGCTGAGTCCGTTTCTATTAATATGACCATTCTTGTGTCCATCTTACTTTCTTTGTTGTTATTGCTGTTCTTATGCCTTCTGTGGGCATCTAAACAGCAGTATCAATGCATCCCTCTGGCAAACCTACTTGTGCACACTCTGGATGGCTTTGTCAAAAACTTAGGGGGATTATCTTTTATGTACCTCTATTGGAGGAAGCCAATGAAAGAGGGAATAGTTGGTCAGGGATGTGTAGCAGTCAATCAAGATTGAACAGCTGATCAGAGCACCAGCATTGTCTGCTTAGTACTATAACTGAACATTTGGAGTAGGAGAAAACAAAGGGTGCCAAAGGGAATCAACCAGAGGACATTAGTATTCCATTCTTCTCCAATCTCTAAAAATTCAACCCCTCCTCCCAAGGCTGGGGTTAAGTGACTTGCCCAGGGTCACACAACTAGGCAGTGTTAAGTGTCTTGAGACCAGATTTGACCTCGGGTCCTCCTGACTTCAGGGCTGGTGCTCTATCCACTGCGCCACCTAGCGGCCCCTCCAATCTCTAATTTTAATGAAAGTTTTACTCCCCTCACAGAATCTTGGAGAGCCAAAGTTGAAAGATATCAAAAAACCCCATATAGCCCCACATGTACATGAATGTGAATGTCTATACATCATCCACAAATCACCGTCTAACACTTGGTTGGATACTTCTAGTGAGAGGAGCCCCACAACATATATGCATATATATATATATATATATATATACACACACACATATATAAGTATTATACATACATACATACATGCCTGGGACTAAGCACTGGAGGTACAAAGAAAAGCAAATTGCAAAAAAACAATTTGCTAAATTAAAAAAAAAAATTCCTGCCCCTAATGAGCAAGATTCTAATGAGAGAGACAACATGTAAATAATCAGTTATATACAAAATATATTAAAAAGAAGAGATCAAGCTGCAATGGAGAAGAAACACAACTATCTAGAAGGACCAGGAAAGGTCTTTTTCCATATGGTTGAATTTGAGCTGAAATTGGAAGGAATACTGGGAAACTATGAAGTGGAAGCCAGGAAAAAGAGCCTTCCCAGGCAGGTCTGTCAATAAATACACAGAGATAGGACATGGACTGTTTCCTGGGAGGCGGAGCAGATAGTCCATTGTAGCTGGATTGGGGAATGCATAAAGGGAAATAATGTAAAAATTTAGAAAGGAAGTAAGGGGATAGATTGGAAAAGCAATGTTTTTAATATTAAACAGAAAGGTTCATATTTGATCCTAGATTTGTTGAGAGTCATTGGAGTTTATTGAATAGAAGCAAGGAAAGACAAAGCCAAATCTCCACTTCAAAAAAATCACTTTGTCTTATAAATTGAGAATGGATTAAAGACTTGAGCCAATATCTTTAGTGTCCTTGTATAATTCTCTAGATCAGTGGTCCTCAAACTTTTTAAAATAGGGGGCCAGTTCACTGTCCCTCAGACTGTGGGAGGGCCGGACTATAGTAAAAACAAAAGCTCACACTCTGTCTCTGCCCCTCAGCCCATTTGCCATAACCCGGAGGGCCACATAAACATCCTCAGCGAGCTGTAGTTTGAGAACCCTTGCTCTAGATGGACCAACTGGTGGGCACTCTGGGTGCAGATGCTATGACAAGAAACAGAAATCACGATTCTCTCTAGAAGGCTATTTTCCCACAATTCCAGTTTTGAAGTTTTTTGCAGAGATTTCCAGTTAGAATGCACTGAGTTTCACATTTATTGAGTCTCAATAATCATTTATTTTTTCTGGTTTTCTGGATTAGACTGACAAAAATCTGCCGTGTCATTAAAATTGCATGCATCCCTACAAGGTTACCTCCTGTGAGCCTCATCCCATGTCAAAGCCTTTGGCTGCTTTTCCCAAGAAGAGATTGTCTAGTCTTACTTGCCTGAGAAGCACTATTTTGTTGCAGAGATTCATAAATCTATTTTGCATGCTCTGCTAAAGATCAACACCAAGGTGGTATTTATTAATAATTGAGCTAAGGCACTCTGACCAGTATTCAGGCACACAGTTTGGCCTATAGATCATGTATAGACTGAGTTAAAAAGAAGGAAAAAATCATTGCATAGGGCAGAGATTTCATCACTGTGGACGAGCCATTCAGTAACATAGATTTTGACTTGAAGTTAGGGCAATTATGTTTAACACTAGAATGAAAGAATTCACATCTTTTTTATTACTTTTACTTTGGAATCATGAGCCCAAGTGACATGATCTATAAAATTATGGAAAGAATATTTTCATTTCAACTAATATTTCACTAAATCAATATAAATTGAGTAGCTACTATAAAACAGCTTCCTAATTTTTTTCTATTCATGACCCTGTTTGCTTGAGAAATTTTTATGTGACCCCAGATATATAGGCGTATAAAATAACCAAATCAAACATTTATTAACAATAAATCATAATTTCATGAATCCCACATTCAGAAATTATGATTTATTGTTAGTAAATGTTTGATTTGGTTATTTTATATGCCTATGAAACCCCATATGGAGTCACAACATATAGCTTAAGAAGCTTTGTTACAATACATGCCCCTGTGATAGGTTACAGTGACAGATACAAATAAGCGTAAGGGAGGGTTCTCTTTCCTTCACAAAATTGTGATGAGTTGAAAAGACAAGATGCAAGTTGTCAAGTCTCATAGCTTCAAGGAATTGAAATTTATTTCCTTGGACAACTGCACTGTGCAATCCCCACTCTGACACTTCATTGAAGGTAGGGGACAGTTGAGCCAGGGGTCTCAAAGATCAAGCCAGTTGCATATCAAATCTAGTGAATTATCTCAAAGACCACCTTCCCTAATTGCAGAGATGTTTGTAATAAGAAAGTTGGCCATAAAATGATGATTGTATTTTGTTATTCTATTTTAATGTGCTTTATTGATTCATTGATCTTTGTGTTGAGGTTATTTCTTATACCCTCTTACAATTTTAACTGTCCCTATTTACAAGATAAAAATAATATTTTATAAACATGTAATACAGAAACCTTCTCTGACAATGTATACAATATTCTGCCCTAATCTCTCATCTCTCTGTCCTGAAAGAGAAAGGATATTTCATCATTTCTCCTCCAAGATGGACAAAAATGTCTCCATTATTCAGAATTCAACTTATGTTTTGGATTCTACTTGACTGGAAACCAACCTGTGGAACATCGGAGTCTTCAGGCTTTACAAATTGTGTACTTGATTACGCTCCCTTTCTAGGACGATTACAGAAATCATTATTTTTGGCTTACAGAGTCTAAACTCATTCAGAAGATTTATAGATGTGATTAAAAACCCTTTGATATTCTCTGCCACACAATGACTTCTTGGAAGTGATGTTTACTGTTGGTAATGCACATGCTACATCATCCTTTATCTAAGCTTTCATAGAAGTGGACAGAAAAGTAGCTCCCCCCTCAAAAAGAAAAGCAGACTGAAATGGGAAGTCAAAGTGGATAAATAAGAACTGAAAATTGAATTTTGAAATTCTCCGGCTGCGGCCAAGGGGAAGATGAGAACTAGTAGCATTATTACTGAAGAGGGAGGACAAAGGTAATAAGAAGGGATTGTAACATTTCACTAGAACAAAAATAAGAAGAACATGATCAAAACATTATCATTGGGATTTAGAACCACTAATTTGTGCTTTTAACAAGACCTTATTAACATTTGGCAATCACAGACTAATTCTCTATCTTCTCCCAGCTGTGAATATTGGAATCAGTGTCATTTCAATATGGTTTGTCAAATTTGTCACAGCCTCTCTATATAGATCTCTTCCTCCCCTCACATAGGTCCCTAGTCTAGTTTAGGTCTTACTTGAATGATTGTAATATCCTTTTCGTCTCTCTGCTTCTAATTCCTCTCTTTTCTAATCCATTCTCACAGGGCTGCCAAGGGAAAATTCCTAAAGCACCTAACACTCCTGTTCTAAAATCTTCAATGCCTCCCTATTACCTCTAAGATAAAATACAAACTTGTCACCTTAGTATTTAAAATCGACATACTCTTATTTAATTGCCCTTACAGATTAACAACCCCCTCTAAAACTGGCACACTAGCTGATTAGGAAACTCAAGGTTCAATATTCATGCTTTGGTCCAGATTGTGCCCCATGCTTAAAACATAAATACTCTCTTCTCTCTCTTACTTGACTGTGTTCACAGCCACCTCCGCTGAAAAGCTTTTACTGATTCTTCTAGTTCTGAAAGCTCCTCTTCCCTTAAAAAGACTTGATGTTTATTCATCTCCATATATGTGATGCACTCCTTCCCATTACCTCTTTAAGAGAAGAGAGTGCTGGTATTTTGTTCTATATTATTTTATAGTCCAAGTACCTTGTCCATCCTCAGCATGTGGTAGAAATTTGGAGAATTAAAGATAATTTGTCTTAAGATTTAGAGGGGTAAGAGATGATCTTGTAATCCCTCTTTTTAAGAGGGTAAATTGAAGACCAGGGGAAGCAAGTGACTTGCCTAAATTCAACCAGACTCTACTTGAGTTAGAATTCCATTCAGAATTTGAACCCAAATGCTGTGATCCAAAAGTCCCTTCCTTTTTCCAATTTAGATGTCCCCTAAATGTAGTCTCTGAGATCATTTAGTCCAGTGATCTTCTAAGGGAAGGCAAAGGCTTCTGGGGATTCTGGTTTATCCCAACAGGTGTATGATCAATGAGAGGGTAAAAACCTGGGCATAAGCTGGCCTCCTCACCATAGCCAATCTTGACTATTTTCTTATCCTCTCCTAACACTTCCCCTCCATAACATCAATTTTTTTCTACCTCCTATTAAGCCAGCTGTTGACTTCTCAGGATAACTGCAACAAATAAAGCTTAATTATTAACCGGGAAACCCCAGAAAGTTGTGCAGGTAACAGTGGGAAAATCTTTATTCCACCCAACATTCAGTTTCCCATCACCTAGTAACTGGTTGTTTTGTCTTTCATTTTAGAAGATGACCATGAGGTCTGGGAGATGATACCAGGACATGCAAGTGGATTGGATTGGAGTGAGGGACAACTGTGCCCTAAGGTCACTTGCCTCACTGTCTCCTCAGAATGCATATGGTCCAGTGGCAAGATACAGATCAGGAAGAGTGAAGATGGTCCCAGATGCAATGGGAGACCATGGCCTTTTTAAGCTAAGATCTTTAACAGGTCTCGTTTGATGAGGTCACACCCATTCAGGGTTCAAGACCAAGTAAGTAAGAAATGAGGTGGAGAATCTGTTGGCTGGTCAGGATCCCCTACTAGATGGCTCTCTGCTTCAGGGGGAGGACCAACAGCTGACCTTCATCCTGCCTTTTCATTTTTGGTGACATCATCTGACTTATAGAGGCCAGGCAGGCCTGAGCAGGTTACAATTGACACCTCAGTTCTCAGAACATCCTTTCCTGACCCTGTCCTTATTCCCAAGTCCATGTCTTTAGTCTGCCATCTTTAGGCTAAGACTATTAGCACCCTTCCAGGCCTCCATGTTCACAACCTCAGGCATCTTGGGCATCCCCCTCTATCAGCCCAGAAAGGCAATCACTTATCAAATCCTGGTTTTTCCCCCACTGCAATCAATCCCCCTGTTCATTTTCTTCTCTCCAGTCATACAACTGGCCCTCTGCATTCCCCCCTTATCCCTCATCTGCTGATGGCAGTGACATCTTGTGGGATGACCCTGCCTCAAAGCTTTACCCATTTCTGTCATCCTCCCCACCGCTGCCTCACTGTGGGTCTGACCACATCACTCCTCTACCGTTATACTTCATTGCTTCCCTACAAAAATCCGTATGCAAATAGCATTCTGTCCTTATTTCATACTTTAAAATTTTCAAATTTGGATGAGTTTTATAAAGGAAGAAGGACAAAGTATAGATTAGGTTCTGGCCTACAAGACAGGAACACGTGGCTACAAATCCCTACCAGAAAGTAACTGTGTGAACAGAGGCAAGAATCTGAATGCAATTTAAAAATAAGTAAATGTGTAGATGGAACACTCCATGTTTAAAAAAAATAGCATTGTGCAAAAACTTAATGATGGCTAGCCTTGGAGTGATCCAAAGAGTTTGGTGACATTGATTTAGGTTGAGAAACTAAATGACAGGGTCACAGTCCCATGTTAATTAAGGTTAGAACCTGAGATAGAACCCTATGTTATAACTAATCCCTTTTTCAGATGATGTTATAACAAACTCCCTTTTCTAATCTGAGAAGAGAGAGGCTGAATGACTTGTCCAGGGCAACAACCAAGTAAGCATATGAAGCAAGATTTTAAAGAAGAAAGAGGAAGGAGGGGGAGGAGGGGAAAAGGGGAGGAGGAAGAGGAGGAAAAGAAGGAAGGAAGGAAGGAAGGAAGGAAGGAAGGAAGGAAGGAAGGAAGGAAGGAAGGAAGGAAGGAAGGAAGGAAGGAAGGAAGGAAGGAAGGAAGGAAGGAAGGAAGGAAGGAAGGAAGGAAGGAAGGAAGGAAGGAAGGGAAGGAAGGAAGGAAGGAAGGAAGGAAGGAAGGAAGGAAGGAAGGAAGGAAGGAAGGAAGGAAGGGAGGAAAGAAGGAAGGGAGGGAGGGAGGGAGGAAGGGAGGGAGGGAGGAAGCAAGGAATCGAGGAAGAAAGGAAGGAAGGAAGGGAGGAAAGGAGGGGGGAAGGAGGGGGGAAGGGAGGAAGGGAGGAAGGGAGGGAGGGAGGGAGGGAGGAAAGGAGGAAAGGAGGGAGGGAGGGAGGGAGGAAGGAAGGAAAGAAGGAAGGAAGGAAGGAAGGAAGGAAGGAAGGAAGGAAGGAAGGAAGGAAGGAAGGAAGGAAGGAAGGAAGGAAGGAAGGAAGGAAGGAAGGAAGGAAGGAAGGAAGGAAGGAAGGAAGGAAGGAAGGAAGGAAGGAAGGAAGGAAGGAAGGAAGGAAGGAAGGAAGGAAGGAAAAAAGGAAGAGGAAGCAGAAGGGGAAGAGGGAAGAGGGAAGAGGAAAAGATAAAGAAGGAGAAGGGGGAGAACTAATGTCCATAGAGTGCTTTATCTTTTGCAAATTGCTCACATATGTTACCTTATTCAACCCTGAAAATAACCATGTAAGATGGGTGTCATTATCCTTCCTGCCTCCAAGTCCTAGACTTTCTCCATCATACCAAGCTGCCTTCCTTTCAGAAGACAGTATCTGAAGGAAGAATTTTGAGACTCCCTTCCATTCTTAGTCTTAATTCCAAGGAACTTGTTCTTTAATGACTAACAAATTGTGTTAAAAATGGAAAAATGATTGAGTCATGATCTTAGTGGCTGTACCAGACTAAGGAAATTATAGATCTTATAAAGTATTGGCGTATTTTTAGTAGGTTTCAAACACCAAAATTTAAAAGTATTTAATTCCAATCATTTAAGAACAATGTCAGGAACTTTAAAGTTGAGAACAATTCTATGCTTGAAAGAAATATTTGAGCAGGATTGGGTATTATTTGTTTCTTCCTTTAGCAGAATTGTTGACAAAAGAAAGATCCAATAAAGGCTCAAACCACCAACTGGGGGAGAGTACAGAACTACTGAATTTTTATGTTGATTTCTCTGCCATGAAGATGATCTTTTGATCCAAAGAATGGTTAACAGTACAATAAGTAAAATCTATAAGACACTGTGTAGATGCCCTCAATAAATGCAAATCCCTAGTCCCAGATGAACAATCTCCATGGGTAATAAAGAGACAATAGAGTCACTATTAGTGATTGCTGCAAACTCAAGGAGAATGGGACAGGATGCGTAGGGCTAGAGGTGGTAAAATATTGCATCAAAAGTCTTCCTTTTCTTACACAAAACTTTACAATCTTTGGCATCGCTTATGATGTTTTTTTTTTTTCTAGAAGTAACATGCATGTTCCTATGAATCAACATAAGAAAAGAGGAACCAATTTGCTTCAAAAGTTCTTATAATGTAATGTTCAGACTAGCTTTCTGGAGGACCTTAGGATCAGCCCCAAGTCCTTGATCTTAGTGGAGAAGTGATGAAGGCAGGGCAGCCACCATGAGGCTGGTCAAAGATGAAATGTCTCATTTTCAGTCCTTCCCTCTTAAATACCTTGGTATAATACATCATTATAGCACACTATGTAGGTGTGGACTAGAGAACCATTACATCACCATACTAAGTACTATGTATACTTAAAAAAAATTATCTCATCAATTTCACTGAGTTAACACCTTGTTGTAAGTATCCTTGTTTCAAGTATACTTCTCCAGAATTCTGGCCCTCTACATTAGAAGGTTCTTGTCATGCCCTCAATATATGTACTAGAAGTCTGATTTTCTTATGAGGTTAACAGATAACTGCCTCTTCACTCTATAGCAAGGAGTCACCAAGCATCGAAAATAGTTACAGGAACACACTTCTGTCAGTAGTAGGAAGTAAGAATCCAGCATGAACGGTCAAGTTATATTGCTTCAGGGAGACTGAATGACTATGAGCTAGGAAATTCCCTTCTCTGAAGATTTCAAGTTGGAAGTGACCAAAAGGTCAATGGAAAGGTGCATGGTCACTCAATTAATTTTAAAAGCATCAACTTGCTATTTTCCAGGCACGGTGATAAGTGCTGAGAATGCAAAAAGGGCAAAAATTGCTCTCAAAGAGTTCACATTAAATAGGTTTCATTCTAAAGGACATCATCAGAAAAGTATATGACCTAAAAAGGTGGACTAGTCATGCAGTGTGCATAGAGATAGATAATAGAAAATCTGTGATCTCCACTCTTATGTATACAATGTGAGGACACACAAAAGAGATACTTCCAGAATGTTGGATGGGGCTTGATGAAGGAATTATTTTTTTAAATTTTATTTATTTATAATTTTTCACAGTATATATGCATGAGTAATTTTTTATAATATTATCCCTTGTATTCATTTTTCCAAATTATCCCCCCTCCCTCTACTCCCTCACCCCGATGACAGGTAATCCCATACATTTTACATGTGTTACAATATAACCCAGATATAATATATGTGTGTAAATCCCATTTTCTTGTTGCACATTAATTATTAGATTCCGAAGGTATAAGTAACCTAGGTAGATAGACAGTAGTGCTAACAATTTACATTCACTTCCCAGTGTTCCTTCTCTGGTGTAGTTGTTTCTGTCCATCATTGATCAACTAGAAGTGAGTTGGCTCTTCTTTATGTTGAAGATATCCACTTCTTGATGAAGGAATTAAAAAGAGGGCATGAAAGAGTTACAGATGATGGAAAAGTATGATTGGGCTGGAAGATTGGAAGAAGTACCTATAATCATAAAGTGACAGATCCATTGAGATGTGCAAAAACTGCTTATTTTACATTTGAAGCTACATTGGTCAAAATGAACTTATCTTTTAGTTGTTTATCATAAAGATGAAATCACAAAGCCCAATCCCCATCCCTAAAGTATATTTTAATATACAAATAATTGTGTATCATATGTATATATGTATATGTGTGTGGTTTAAAATTGGAACCAGTAGCAGTATCTCAGACACAGATTTGGTCTTGAGGCATACAGACAGAGAGACAGATTAGAGATTAGAGACAGAGAGAGAAACACACACACACACACACACACACAGAGAGAGAGAGAGAGAGAGAGAGAGAGAGAGAGAGAGAGAGAGAGAGAACAGAGACAGAGAAACAGAGACAGAGACAGAGACAGAGAGACAGAGAGAGACAGAGACAGAGACAGAGACAGAGAGAAAGAGAAAGAATTGCCATCACTCCTAATCCTGGAAAACTTCAAGCAAAAGCTGAATGATCCCTTGTCCCATGTTTTAGAGGCAAGATTTGTTCAGACCTGGGTTGGGGCAGATGGCCTCTGAGGTTTATTCTAACTCTGAAGGCTTGTGATTCTGAGAACCTTTAGAATGGTCTTCACTTAAGAGAAATGTACTGAGAGAAAGAGAAAGGAAGAAATAGAATGGTCTAAATCAGGGGTTCTCAAATGTGGCCTGCTGGGTTTTGGCAAATGGGCTGAGGGGGGGAGATAGAGTGTGAGCTTTTGTTTTTACTATAGTCCGGCCCTCCCACAGTCTGAGGGACAGTGAACTGGCCCCCTATTTAAAAAGTTTGAGGACCTCTGATCTATATTATCTGCCATAAAAGATAAGGAAAAGCTTTCATCATAGAAGGCAAGGTGGAAGAATGAGGGAGAGTGAGTGAACCTTACTCTCATCAGAATTGACATCATACACACTCATTTGGGTATGTATTACTTTACAGGAAAATAGGAGGGGAAGGGGAAGAGGGTGATAGAAGAGAAGGCAGATTTCATGAGAGGGTAGTTAGAAGCAAAACAATTTTGAGGAAAGACAGGGTCAAAGGAGAAAGAATAGAACAAATAGGAACAAATACAGTTAGCAATAGTAATTGTGTAAAGAATTATCAATCAAGTTACTCTGATAAGGCCTCATTTCTCAGACATATAGAGAACTGAGTCAATCTATACAGAATAAGAACCATTAACCAATTAATAAATGGCCAAAGGATATACACAGTTTTCAAGTAATCAAAGTTATTTACAGACGTATGAAAAAATATTCTAATTCACTATTGATTTGGAGAAATGCAAATTAAAACAAATGACTTAGGCAAAAAAAAATGACAAACATAGGAGAGAATGTGGGAAAAGTGAGATATCAATGTACTATGGTAGAATTATGAACTGATTCAACAATTCTGTAGAACAATTTGGAATTATGCCCAAAGGGTTATAAATTTATGCAAAGCTTTTGATTTGGTAATACCATTACTAGGTTTGCATCAAAAAAAGAAAAAAAAAACAAAAAGGAAAATACTTATATGCATAAAAATAGTTATAGCAGCTTTTTTCAAGTGGTAAAAAAAATTGGAAATCAAGGGAAAATCAATTGAGGCTGGCTGAACAAATTGTGGTATGTAATATGATGGATTATCATTGTGCAATAAGAAAAGATGAGCAGGATACTCTCAGAAAAACCTAGAAAGACTTACATGAGCTGATGCAAAGTAAGATGTACAATGTAAAAAGTAATAGCAATATTGTAAGATGATCAGCTGTGAATAACTAGTCTATTCGCAGCAATATAATGATCCAAGACAACTCTCACAGACTTATGATTAAAAAAGGCTTTCCATAAAAAGAGGGAAAAAATGATTGTGTAAGAATTCAGATTCAGATTAAAGCATACTTTTAAAAACTTTACTTTTCTTGTTTTTTTTGGGGGGGAAGAATGTATATTTTCTTTCACAACATGGATTTTTTTTATTAATTTTATAATTATAACATTTTTACAACATTATCCCTTGTACTCCCTTCTGTTCCGAATTTTCCCCTCCTTCCCTCCACCCCCTCCCCTAGATGGCGGGCATTCCCATACATATTAAATATCTTATAGTATATCCTAGGTACAATATATATGTACAGAACTTAATTTTGTTGTTATTGCAAAGGAAGAATTGGATTCGGAAGGTAAAAATAACCTGGGGAGAAAAAAACAAAAAATGCTCACAGTTTACACTCATTTCCCAGTGTTCCTTTTCTGGGTATAGCTGATTCTGTCCATCATTGATCAATTGGAATTGGATTAGCTCTTCTCTCTTCATAACATGATTTTTATGGAATTGTTTTACATGACTTCACATGTGTATTCTCAATGATGGGGAGATGGGGAAGGGAAAGACTCTGAAACTCAAAGTTTTAAAAATAAATGTTACTTTTTACCTGCAACTGGGGAAAAAATAAAACACTAAGTATTAGATCACTCTAATTCTGGTAGCTAACATGTATTTAATGCTCATTCTGTGCCAGGTACGGTACTAAGAGTCTACAGTTACCATTTCATTTGAGACTCAAAACAGTGCTGGAAGTAGAGGCTATTGTTCTCCTCATTTTACAGATGAAGAAACTGAGGCAAACAAGTATTAGTTATACAACTAATGTCTGTGGCTGGATTTAAACTAAAGTCACAGCCACCAGGCCTGGCATTCTGTCCACTGTACCACTCTAGGAAACACCATGGGCTTTGAAAAGTGAGTTTTCAATTGATTTTTGCCAGAACCAAGACTTCAATTCATTTTCCATCCATTTGCTCCAAACTATCCCTCTGTGTTCATACTTCTCTGTTTTGATGCCCCCTTTATCTGTCGTATCTTCCCCATTAGAAACGGGATCTCTTTGAGAGCAGAACTACCTTGGCTGCTTGTACAGTGTTCTCAGAACTCAATATAAGTACCTACAACATAATGAGTACTTAATAAAGACTTTCTCTGTTACATCTCTCTATTATCTATCTGTCTATATGTATCTAATAATTCATCATATGTGTCTATCATTTATCCCTGTCTTTGTCTATCTGCTCATAGCCATCTATCTGTCCACCCATCCTTCTGTCTATCTATCCATCCATCCATCTGTCTGTTTCTATCTCCTTGTATGTATCCTTTTCTCTCTCAGTCAATGGGAATTATAGTTAGCAGAAGAATGTAAGTTCCTTGAGGGTAGGGACTACTTCGATTTGGTCTTTGTATTTCCAGTACCTAGACAGAACTTGACACATAAAAGAAAGGGCGGGACCTGTTGAATGAAACTGAATTATCACTACTGCATAAATGGGCAAAAGGAAATGAAATGACTTTGCCAAATCCCAGCGCTAATATGTGCAAAATCCAGAATCCACATCTAATTATTCTGACTCCAAATTTGTTCATTATTAAGCTGGGGCATCTCAAACTTATTCTTAGGAAAAACAAATAACAATATTAAGGAGATAGAATATGCTGGTGGCAAGGCTGTAGAACTGGCAAGAGGCAGCATTAAAGTAAAGAAGTTGGGCAGATGGCCCAGTTAAGGGCTTCCCTGAGGCAAACATCCTACACTCTCAGTGGAGGTCTTTTGTCCATCAAATCAATTCTCCCAGGGAAGAGTCAGCTAGAGAACATTTCTCTCTTCTATCTCCCTGTTCTAATCTGCTGAGAGTCTTCTTTCTTCATCACCAAGGCTGTTCAATGTGTGAGGGTTCTGGAATAATAACTAAGAATTTCCCAGGGGCAGGAAAGATGTCCCCCATTTGTGGAGAGGCTGGGAATTAGGGATGTAAAATATTGCCTACATGTGGGGGATCCTGGTTGGGTTGAATGATTTCATTTAGTTCTTTTGCCATATTCCAGGGGAGAGATGTTTGTGTCAATATCATTTTACCCTTAGTTCTTTCCATCACTAACTTATTCTTTAATCTGAGGCAGTAACTTCAAATTTTTAAGTTTCATATTTCTCACTCACACTGTGCTTTGGTGGATGTGTTGCTGATGTTCTTGTTATTGTTGATGATATTTTGTTTTTTGCTTTTCACTCTGCAATCAGTCTAGGGCAGAGCTCATCTGAAATGAGTCAGGCTGGTGTTCAGACAGCATCATCACCTATCCTCAAGAAATCAATGAGTAGGCATTTATTAAGCACTACTATGAGCCGGATTATGAGACATGGAGGATGCAAATACAAGGAATTAAACAATCTCTGCTTGTCAAGAGCCCATGGCTAGGTACAAATCTATTGGAAAGCGTGGTCGTCTTTGTACCACAATGAGGCATCAAGGAAATAATTTACTGGGAATTTTCAGTCATAAAAATGAATAAAATATCCTCCCTGCCTGCTCAAAAGGGAATGCAGAAAATAAATGAGGTTGATATATGCAGCACTTTGAGTCCTTTGCTATTTTTACATCATTTTATTGGTAAGTATGTCATAAATTATCAGAGCTAGGAGGGAATGGTTTGGCCCAATTGATTTTCTCTCATCAAAGATCTTCAAGCAATGGCTGGATGACCATGAACTGAATTTGTTATTTAGAGAATTTTCAATGAGTTGGATGAAATTGATTCTGTGATTATGAGATTCTATGATTTGGGAATTAAGTAATTTCAGGATCTTAGAAGTTATCTTATCTCCTGATTTTACAGATAAGGGAATTGTGACCACAGTGTTCACATGATTTGCCCAATGTCACAGAGGTAATTAGTGGCTGATCTGGGATAAAAGTACAGATTTGTAGTCTTATAGATTTTGACTTTCTACCCTGAACCACTAAAGAGTTTGCCTTGATAAAGAATATTTGCAGCAACATTGTTGTATATTATTAGTTTTTTCATGTGTCATTATAACACACCTCTCTTTATTTGTGATCTGCCTTGTCACGATTTTTATCGAATTGTCTTTGATCAACCAAGAAAGGTAGGATCAAATTTGGAAAGGCACAAGGCAGCATACATCATTCTCGAGAAAAAAAAATGCCCTTGTTATTAAGTGAATAGGAATGGCTTGAGATAGCTTTGCTTATTCCCCCTCTCCCTCCCTGGCCATTGGGAGCTAAATATAGACCATGGATCTATTTTAAAATCAAGCCATTAGATTGAAAAGGAAGCCACAGCTGCCAGCCCTTCGAAGGGGTTACACATTCTGGAGACCCTGTTAAGTCAGCAATACTTAAGTTGATGCTTGGCACTTAGAGTGTGGGTACATGTCATTGTCACGACTGTTTCTCAGACACAGAGTTAAACCTTGGAATCTGATTTTGGATTCATTTTTTTAATACTATGTGAACCCTTCTGGGTAGCTAGATGACTATAGGCAAAAGAGCAAAATGGAGAACAGAAAGTGATAGATAATGAAAGGGGCATTTGCCAATGGAGCTCTAGAAGCTGTGGTTGGGAGAGTAACTTAGATTCATGTCAGTCACGGCTAAATATAACAGAAGTCAGTGTTCTGAAGGAGGGGTTTTAAAATAGAAAGGCAGCAGAGCCAGGCTTCCATTCAGGGCTGGGAAAGTTGGATTTGCTTGCTGCATTTCAGTTCATCAGGCTTTTTATCGCTCTGGCATTTTGTTTTCTTTGAGAATATATTTTAAAGTGTCGCTGGGTTGTTAGTGTCCCTCTCTCACACACATCTTAGGTTTATATGTTTCCTTTGCATCAATTATGAATCTATGTAAATGTTGCCTTCCCAGCTCCCTAACTCCTAAGCATATACATTGAATGCAAGGGGGCAACAGCTGTCAGATTTGTCTTTTTATATCTAAGTTCTATCAAAATGTCTGGCACATAATAATACCACTTCAGACTTGAGTATCCTCCTATTTTTTGCCAGCCTTTTATTTTGCTGCTTATCTTACCCTAGGGATATACTCATGACAGTCATCCTCATGACTTGCCATGGCCCCAGATTCTATCCTTTAGTTAATAACAATAGTAGGAGGAAGAGAAGAAATAATAATGATAATAACTACTCTTTATGTAATACTTACACTATGCCAGGCACTATGCTAAGCACTTTATAAATATACCTCACTTGATCCTCACCACAATCAGGAGAGATAGGTACCCTCAGCGGCCCAATGGTTATCAGCATTCTAGGGATAAGCTTCTTTGCAGAGTAATAACTGGAAAATTTTTGTACCCATGACAATCACAACAAACTGTGCCTGAGGCGAGCAACTTGAAGTAGCACATCCCTCAAGAGGAACTCATTCAAGAGGACCTTCTTATAGCTTTCTATTAAAACTAATTATTTTTAATAAGTAGTTGCTAATCACTGTCAGTTGTACACTGCCTAAGTACTTTCAGTTCTGTCAAGATCCTTTCATTTTGGCACCCTATAAATTAATCATTCTGGGGCAAAGGCCTGCTCTCCCCTCTCTAGTTGCAGCACTGCTTCTGGATGTCCAGAGGCACTGTGGAAGTAAATCCTCAGATGAAATTCATTCAATTCAGTCATTCATTACTGAATTCACCACACCTTTAATAGGCATCTGCTATGTTCAGAACAATCTCTTTACAAAATCTGTAGCCCCCATCTTCTCTATTAGGTAGAATCTTTCAGAATTTGCTTTTCACAGGCATTATCTTAGCAAATTCTCCTCTGTGATTTCCAATAAGGAACTAAGTATCCTATGATCAGGTAGAATGCTTTATGTGGATTTTTCTTTTTAAATGCATCCAAGACAGTGCACAACCTAGATTTCATTTATCTTTCCAGTCAAGGAGCACAGGAAAAAAAAACTGAATGTGGAATCAGAAAGACCTGAGCTCCAAGGATAATGAACAACCGTAAGCTGTATTACTACTTGTGAGTCACAGAATCTCTCTGAGTCCCAATTACCTTATTTTATTTATAAAATAAAGATTTATACTACCTGTAGTAATATAATAAAAAGGATAAATGTAGAAACCTTGTACTTGAAAAGAATTCAATGAAAAAATAATATCTGAACTGGCTACCTCAGGGTTTGTGTACTTCAAGGTAAATTTCAAAACTGTATCCCATGAATTCAAAGAATGACCACCCAAATGGTTGCATCTAGAAATGGAGACAGTTATTGCCTTTTGGAGGCCCAACCTACAAGAAGAAGTAAGTATATGTCAGGGGAAAAGATCCTAAGGAAATGTGCCACACATAACCACATAACTTTCATTTTTTACATAACTAATCAGATTTTAATCAGAAGAGAGACTAAATATTCCAGATTTTAAGGATGCTGTAGATGTCTAAAGCAGAGAATGACAAATTGTGAAAATGGAAGATAAAATCAGAGATCTTGATGAGAAATTTCCCCCAACATTAGGAAAACCCAGAACTGTTTCTTAGTGGATCTTTTGAAGATCTTTTCTGATCTCAATGTACATATAGTAGCAAGGCATATAGATTCAACTTCATATATGTCAAAGTTTCTCTGAGGGATCTTTTGAAAATCTTGATTAAAACTAGAAGCATGATTTCTTGAATCAAAATATCTCTGCAAAACATTTTCAACTTCTTTTTTTTCTGTTCACTTTTTTTCAGTAAATAACAATAATGAAAATTACTACTACTTCTACTACTACTACTACAAGTAAGTGTTTTGAAAAATAGTTTCTTCTCAATTTTCCATTAGAAAATGATCAATCACTTCTTGTGATATTATCCCCATTTTACATATGAAGAAAATGAGGCTCAAAAGGTATATTTTTTCTAGCAATACTTGGCATTTACACAAAAATTGGCCATGGATTACACACAAAAACCTTATGATCAAATGTAAGGAAGCAGAAAAATTAAATTATTTTTGCTGATCATAATGCAATAAAAAGTACATTCAATAAAGGTAAGGAGAAAGGTAGAATTAAAATTTATTGGAACCTAGATAATCTAATCCTAAAGAATAAATGGATCAAAGAACAAATTATATGAAGAATAAATAATTCATTAAAGAGAATGACAACAATGAGGTAGCATATCAAATTTTATGGGATGCAGCCAATTTTATGAGATTTGGTGGTAGGAGGGAATAAAATAAACAATTGGTTAATTTTACTTTGTAAAAAAAATTCCTGTATCAAAAAAGGAAGGAGAGAATTCATCACCAATGAAGAGAAAATTAAAACAATTATCAGAAGTTATTTTGCCTTATTGCATGCCTATAAATCTGACAATTTAACTTAAATGAATAAATATTTGTAAAAATATCAATTGCCCAGAATAGCAGAAGAGGAAATATGATATGTAAATAAGCCAATATTAGAGAAAAGAATTAAACAAGCCATCACTGACTTCCCTAAAAAAAAACTTCCCAAGGTCAGATGGATTCACAAGTGAATTCAACTAAATATTTTTTAAAAACCATTTAATCCCAATATATATAAGTTATTTGGAAAAGTAAGTAAAGACAGAGTTCAATCAAATTCATTTTACAACACAACTGATAACTAAACTAGGAAGAAGAAAAGCAGAAAAAGAAAACTGTAGACTGATTTCTTTAATGAATATTGATGCAAAAAACTTAAATATAATTCTAGATTAAAGCAATATAAAACAAGGATCAAATCTGTGAAAAGGTGGAATTTCTATCAGGAATGTAAGGCTAATTCAAAAATGGGAAAATTATAAGCATAATTGACCATGTTAATAACAAGGCCAATGAAAAATCACATGCTTATTTAAATAGATGCTGGAAAAGCTTTTAACAAAATAGAACATCTATTTCTATTGAAAAAATATGAGAGTTAGAAATAAATGGAGCTTACCTTAAAATAATAAGTAACATTTATCTAAAATCATCAGCAAGTATTATCTGTAATTAAGATAAATTGGAAGCAGTTTT
Organism: Sminthopsis crassicaudata; assembly: GCF_048593235.1. Taxonomy (NCBI): domain Eukaryota; kingdom Metazoa; phylum Chordata; class Mammalia; order Dasyuromorphia; family Dasyuridae; genus Sminthopsis; species Sminthopsis crassicaudata. Next base: position 7,084,364 of record NC_133620.1, on the reverse strand, counting down.
TAAGGGGCATTTTATATCTCTAGATGCTTATGTGTATAAAATAAAGAAAGAGAAGATCAATGAATTGGGCATTCAACTAAAAAAGATAGAAAAAGAACAAATCAACAACCCCTAATTAAATACCAAATTTGAAATTCTGAAAATAAAAGGGGAACTTAATAAAACTGAATGTTAAAAATCTATTGATCTAATAAGCAAAATTAAGAGATGGTTTTATGAAAAAAACCAACAAAATGAATAAACCTTTAATTAATGTGATTAGAAAAAGGAAAGAAAAATCAAATTCTTAATATCAAATATTAAAAGGGTGAACTTTCCAAATATGAAGAGGAAATCACAAAAATATTAATTGCCTAGATTAACAGAGGAAGAAATAAATTACTTAAGTAGTACCATTTTAGAGAACAATAATAGAAAACAAAAATAGAACAAACTATTAATCAACTCGATAAGAAAAAAAAACCCAGGGCCACATGGACTTACATGTGAATTCTACCAAACAGTTAAACAATTAACTCCAATACTATTCAAACTATTGGAAAAAATAGTGAAAGAAGTCCTACCAAATTCTTTTTATGACATAGATAATGTGCTGATACCTAAATCAGGTAGGGTCAAAACAGAGAAAAGAAATAGACCAATTTCACTAATGAATATTGATGCAAAAAATTTTTAAATAAAAGAAAGATTACAGCAAATTATCCCCATGATCATACACCATGAACAAATAAGATTTATACCAGGCAGTCAGGGCTAGTTCAATATTAGGAAATTATTAATATGATTCACTATATTAATAACCAAACTAATAGAAATCATATGATTATCTCAATAGATGTAGAAAAAATGTTTGCCTAAATCCAACACCCATTCCTATTAAAAACACTAGAAAGTATAGGAATAAATGGTGTCTTCTTTAAAATGATCAGTAGCATCTATTTAAAACCATCAGTAAGCATCATGTGTAATGGGGATAAACTACAACCATTCCCAATAAGAACAGGAATGAAACAAAGTTGCCCACTATCACATTATTATTCAATATTGCATTAGACATATTAGCTTTGGCAATAAGAGAAGAAAAAGAAATTAAAATAATTAGAGTAGTAATGAAGAAACAAAATTATTACTTTGTGCAGATGAAATGATGGTATTCTTAGAGAAGCCTAGAGAATCATCTAAAAAAAACTACTAGGAACAATTCACAACTTTAGCAAAGTTGCAGGATGCAAAATACATCCACATAAATCATCAGCACTTTTATATGTTACCAACAAAATCCAGCATCAAGAAATACCAAAAGAAAATCCATTTAAAATAACTTTAGACAATATAAAATATTTGGGAGTCTACCTGCCAAGGCAAAGTTAGGAACTATATATATAACACAATTACAAAATACTTTCCACACAAATAAAGTCAGCTATAATCAATTGGTAAAATATCAAGTGCTCATGGGTAGGCCAAGCTACTATAATAAAAATGGCAATACTATCTAAATTAATCTACTTATTCAGTGCCATCCCAATCAAACTCCTAAGAAATTATTTTACAGAGCTAGAATAAATAATAACAGTTCATCTGGAAAAATAAAAAGTGGAGAATTTCAAGGGAATTATTTTAAAAAATGCAAATTAAGGTGGCTAAGTTGCACCAGACCTAAAATTGTATTATAAAGCAGCAGTCATCAAAACCATTTGACACTAGTTAAGAAATAGAATAGGTGATCAATGGAATAGGTTAGACTCACAAGACTATAGTAATCTAGTATTGAATAAATCCAAAGACCCCAATTTCTGGGATAAGAATTCATTGTTTGACAAAAATTGCTGAGAAATTTAGAAATTAATATGTAGAAATTAGGCACTGACCCACATTCAAAGCTTCTGATAAAGGCTTCATTTCTAAAATATATAGAGAATTGACTCGAATTTATAAGAATTCAAACCATTCTCCAAATGAAAAGTGGTCAAACAATATGAACAGAAAATTTTCAGATGAAGAAAATGAAGCCATTTCTAGTCATATGAAAAAGTGCTCTAAATCACTTTTGAGGGGAAATGCAAATCAAGACAACTCTGAGATAACACTACACACACACACACACACACACACACACACACACACACACACACCCCTCTTAGATTGGTTAAGATGACAGGAAAAGATAATGATGAATATTGGAAGGGGTGTGGGAAAACTGGTACACTAATACTTTCTTGGTAGAACTGTGAATAGATCCAACCATTCTGGAGAAGAGCAATTTGGAACTATGCCCAAAGGGCTATCAAACTTTGCATACCCTTTGATCCAGCAATGTTTCTACTGGGTCTAAATCCCAAAAAGATCTTAAAAGAGGGAAAGGGATCTACATATGAAAAATTGTTCGTGGCAGCCCTTTTTGTAGTGACAAGAAACTGGAAACTAAGTTGATGCCCATCAATTGGAGAATGATTGAAAAAATTATAGTATGCGAATGTTATGGAATATTATTTTTCTATAAGAAACAATCAGCAGGATGATTTCAGAGAGTCCTGAAGAGACCTACATGAACTGATGCTCATTGAAGTGAGTAGAACCAGGAGATGATTGTACACGATAACCACAAATTTTTACAATAATCAATTCTGACAGGCATGACTCTTCAATTACGAGATGATTCAGGCCAATTTCAATGAATTTTTGATGGAGAGAGCCATCTGCACTCAATGAATGGATTGTGATTTCTGAGTATGGATCACAACACAATATTTTCACTCTTTTTGTTGTTTGCTTGCATTTTGTTTTTTTTTTTCTCCTTTTCCTTTTTTGATCTGATTTTTCTTGAGTAACATGATAATTGTGGAAATATGTATAGAAGGATTGCACATGTTTAACATACATTGGATTGCTTGCCATATAGAGGAGGAAGTAGGGAAAAGGGATTAAAAAATTGGAATATAAGATTCTGCAAGAGTGAATGTTGAAAATTATCTATGAATATATTTTGAAAATAAAAAAAAACTTAATAATAAAAAAGAAACAAAGAGAATCAAGGTCTCTGCTAGGAAAAAAAGAAAATAAACCTATTTAAATTATCAGCATTTCTAAAACCATTGGCATAAAAATGTTAATTGTCCATATCTAGGCAGATCTGTCTCTCTTTATCTCTTTCTGTCTCTTTCTCTGTTATCTCTGTGTTTCTCTCTATGTCTCCCAGTCTCTCTGTCTCTATATAAGTATGTCCATTTCTTTGCTTTCTTCTACAAAATGACTAATATAGAAATATCATATAGGATTACAGGTATACAACATATATCACATTGCTTACTGCCTCAAAGAAGGGCAAGGGGAGGGAGGGAGGGATGAAATTTGAAACTCAAAACAGAAAAAGTTTAAAAAACATGTTTTTTATGTAGTTGATGAAAATATCATTTAAAAATTAACAAACCAATTATAATACAGATAACATTTTGACTTGGTTTAAAAAATTAAAAGAAAATGTGTTATAGGATTATAGAATCAAACTATAATTTGAACCCAGAGTCTCACACAAGTGTGATCAAAATGACAATAATAATTTTTTAAAACTATTTTAATGGGGAAAATGATAATTTTATGATTAGAAGACTTAATTGTTCAATTTTTACACTTAAACTGGTCAGCTTATGTTTATATGTTAAAATAACTAGATTTATTATAATTTGATCCATTGCTTTATGATCCATAAATTATTTACCCCTTTTCCCATTCCTAGGCTCAGGTCAAAACAGTGCAGTAAATAGAACTGGAATAAATCTGGTTGCCTTAACAATAATAATAAAAAAGAAGCAGACTTGTTCCAATTACTTGAACTGTTAAAATAAACAGGATAAATAGTTTGGGATATGATAGGATTATGGGTACCAAAATCCTTACCAACTCATTTCTGGTCAAAAAAAATCTAATATATCAAATTGAATAGATATACAGGATAATTTTCTTCTGTATAATACATAAAATCACTATGATAGCATCTTTTGTTCAGTCATTTTTGTAGTCAACAAGAAACACAAATTCAAAATTATTCTTGACTTGTCTCCCTCCACTTCCATATAGAATCAGCTGCCAAGTCTTGATTATTGTACTCTCCCCCAAGTCTCCAGCAGTCATCTTCTTCCATTTATTGTGATGCTTATTGCAGATGAGGTCATCAATTACTTTTCATCTGCAAATTTGGAATAGACTCCTAACAGGTCTCCCTACTTTGAGTCTCTTCTTTCTCTAACTCATCCTTTGCAAAACTGCCAAAACAATCTTTTTAAATCACAGGTCTAACCATGATAATGCTAAAAAAAAAAAAATACTTCAGTGATTCTAATTGTTTGTAAAGTAGAATTCCATATCTCCTCAAAGTTAAAGTTCTTCATGATCAGATCCCAGTGTACCTTTCCTGACATTTCACCCACTATGCTGAGCCTAATTGTTTGATCAGTCATTTCCTGAACTTAGTAACTTATCTTATGTTTCATGCTTTTTGCAAGGAACTATCCCCTGCTTATAGAAGGTGGATTTTTTTCATTTCTATATCTCAGAATCTCTAGTTTTCTTAAAGACTCCAATTCCATGCCCTACCACAAAATTTTCCTTATCCCTTAGCTGTTAGTGCTTTTCCCTCCTCATATAATTGTATATAGTTATGCAAATGTTGTTCATTCTCTCAAATATAGTGTACAATTCTGCAGAAAAGGGACCTTTTAGTATTTATGGTTGTCTAGTTCTAATATTGAGCACAACTTTTTTTGCACATAGGATGTGATTAATAAATATGTTAACTGGAGTTCTGAAAATCTAATCAAAAGTGTTTAAATGGTAAGAAAACTGCCAGTGATTACCAAGCCAACTAACTACTATAAAGAATATCTACATTTTAAGAAAATTGAGGCAATGAGGTGATTTACTAGATATTGTGCCAGATTCAGAGCCCAGAAAATCAGAGTTTAAATCCTAGTCTCAGATATGTATTAGCTCTGTGATGCTGGACAAGTCACTTCAACTATCTCTGTCTCAATGACCTCATCTGTAAAATGATGAGCTAGAACTTTCAGGTGCTTCTCAGGTTTCAACTATCATCTTTTAAATTTTTATAATTTTTCCTTTTTTAATTTTCTTTCCTTTCCTTTTTTTTTCCTGAGGCAATTGGGGTTAAGTGACTTGCCTTGTCATACAGCTAGGAAGTGTTGTGTCTGAGGCCAAATTTGAACTCAGGTACTCCTGACTTCTGGGCTGGATACTTTTTATTTTTCAAAATCCATGCAATGCAAAAATAGCTTTCAATATCTACATTTGCAAAACCTTGTGTTCCAAATTTTTCTCCCTCTCTTATAACCTCCCTTTTGTTCTAAAGAGTAAATAAATCAATATATGTTAAATATGTTTTAAACATATTTCCACATTTATCATGCTCCACAAGAAAAATCAGATCAAAAGAGAAAAAAATGAGAAGCAAAAAAGCAATAAAACATGTGGCAACCACGTTAGCATCCTGGATACCTTGGAATCATCTGGAGTGAGGATAAGCAAAAGTCTTTATTCTAGGTCTTTAGTGGTAGAAGTGAAGAGAGTGGACTTGTAGGATCTCTGAGACCTCACCACCTTGTCTCTCTCACAGAAGTGACCCTGGCTAATCTCACTATACCTCCTAGCCCCTCCCACAATTCTCTGTATACTATATATGATTGGGCCAGCACAGGATAGTGGGAAGGAGCCATTTTCCAAGCATATTCTCATAGAGTAATTAGCCTCAAGTGTTCTATTGTCTCACCTTAGTGCATTGACTCAAGAGTTTCAGCCCCTTACAAAAACAAGCAAATAACAACAGAAGGTGAAAATACTATGTTATGATCCACATTCAGTGTCCATAATTCTCTCTGTGTGTGGAGATGGCTCTTTCCATCATAAGTCAATTGGAACTGTTTTGAATCATCTCATTTCAATCTATGAACTTATGAGTCAACTGATGTGTTAAGTATACCAATAAAATTTAAGAAGGGAGCAATGAAAAAAAAAACATGACCTTAGATGTTGATACACAGATCCAAGAAAGCTAACAAAAACTCAGGTTACATTTAGAGAAGCATTGACAGTACATGGAAACAAGTGTCAGAAAATGAATGGATTGTAATATTATTACACTATAAAAAATTATAGAGATAATGGATGCATAGAAGCATGGAAAGATTTCTATGAACTGATGCAAACTGAAATAAGCACAATAAGGAAACCATCTTTCATAAGGCCTACCATAATGTAAAAAGGAAAGAAAAACAACAAAGCAATCGAAACCAAAGGTTAGGATATTATATTGGCCAAGTCTGACCAAAAGAAAATATTAGAGAAAGTACGTCTCCTTAATTCTTTGCAGAGGTAAAGAATTGGTTGTGAAATAATTTAAATAATGCCCATTTTTTCTACATTTTGATTAATTATACTAAACTTCCATGAGATTTTTCTCCTTTCATATTCTTTATCATGAGATATTTTCTCCCCTTTTGAAAGGAGAAAAGAAAAGCATATAAGGAATACTGGGTAAAATAAAAGCAAAGTCTATTTGTGTTTAAAAGTGAGTCCAAGAACCCAACATGATAGGGATGATGGTGATATTTGTTCTTCCATGGTCAGGTGGCATCTATAGTACATTACAGGAAGACTTCAGACAACAAGAATTTATTAAGTACTTTGTGCCAGGTACTGTGTTAAATGCTGGTGATAGAAAGAAAGGTGAAAATTAGTTCTTTTCCTCATGGTATGTGTGTATGTGTGTGTGTGTTTGTTTCTTTGTGTGTCTATGTGTCTTTTTTGTGTCTTTGTGTGTGTGTGTGTGTTGGCAAAAACAGTCTTACTCTTAAGAAGCCTACAATGTCCAAATTCTAGTGTAGGAGATATGTGAATGACTCCATATATATATATATATATATATATATATATATATATATATATATATATATGTTGGATAATCTGAAAGGAGAATCACTAGTAATGGAAGATGGGTTGAAAATTCCTACCAGCTCCTGCAGGAAGTGAGATCTGAGCTAGATCTTGAAGGAAGACAAGTAATAGAGATGAAAAAGAATGACCAGGGAAGAGACACCAAAAAGGCAGAATGATTTTAAACTCATTCCATACAAGATTTTTAAGGAAACATAGCATATTTACCTTGGAGAAGAAAAAAAAAACTTAAAAGGGAACAGACTGCCACTGTCACATGGAAGAGGGAAAGAATTTGTTCTATTTTACCCCAGGAAAGAACTAAGAATGATATATGGAAGTTGCCAAAATGCAAATTCAATTGAATAAAAAGAAGTTTTCTAACAACTTGAGTTTTCCCAAAGAGGGATCACATGAGTTGCAAAATAGTAGGTTTAAAGCAAAGGCTAAATGTGAATTTGTCAGATATATCAGTTATGATCCATTCTGGGGTATGACTAAAAGTGGACGAGAGGTTTCTTCCAGTGTTGAAATTCTATTCGCAGTCCAACTGGGATTTAAAGATTAGGTAAAGGTAAATCATTTTTGTCTTTGGGTGGCTACACATTGGTCATTCCACATTGTTGAGCTAAATTGCAGAAATACGTTTCTTGGTTTTATAATTTTTCAGCAATTCCCATCGTTTCTCAAATGCAGATTGGCCTGCTTCAGCATTCTCTTATATTGTACTTTTTAAAAAATTGCATCCTCCTATAAATCCTTCACAGATTACTTGTTCATGGATCATAGACTTAGAACTGAAAGGGACATAAGCGGCTAGTTGCATAGTACAAGAGTTATTATGCTGCACCTGGAGTTAGGAAGAGCTGAAGTCAAATATGGTTTCAGTTGCTTATTAACTGTGTGAATCTGGGTAAACTCGTGTTAAGTCTGCCACTGTGTCCTCATCTGTAAAAATGGAAAAAATAATTGTGCTTACCTCTCAAAGTTGTTGCTAAGATCAAAATGAAATAATAGTTTCAATGTGCTTTGCCACCTTAAACATGCATATATCCTTGTGTTTGGAGATGCAGGTTTTTATGTATATTTATACATATATACATGTGTATATGTATGTAAACATTGATACATATGTGTATTTACCTACATAAATATATTTGTGGTATACATTATCATTATGATATTAATATTAAAGGGCATAAAATCTAACCCCTAATTTTACAGATGAAGAAACTGAGAGAGAGGTTAAGTGATTTACCCAGGTATATTTCTGAGGTAGAATTTCCACCTAGATCTTTCTGACTCCAAAAAGGCACCAATTCACTTGTTGCCCTGGCTATTGCTGCTGCTGTTGTTTTTTTGGACACCCATGATTACTGATACCCTTTTTCATTCTCCCTATTTCTTCTCTCCTCCTTCACTTGCCCAACAGCTCCATCTCTTTTGCTATCTCTGCTGACATTTTAGATAATTCTTTCAATCAAATCATCATTGCTCAGATACTGCAGCCACCTTTGCACTAACTGAGCGTCTGCCTGTGTTATCCTCCCTCAGTGGCCCCTCAGAGAATTCTCTTTTTCTTCAAAATACAATTCAAGCATCACCTTCTGGTTGAGACCTTTGCTGATTCCTCTCTCAATGGGCAGTGCCTTTCCTGCCTAACTGCCTTGAGGTTATACAGTACATGGATGATATCCATCACATACATGCACATATGTGCATGTACCCATTGTCTTGCCTATTAAAATGTAAATCTGATGAAAGGAGGGATTATTTTTTTCTCTTTGTATGTGCATTCGCTATACCTGGCACATCTAATAAATAGTAAACATTTAAGGATTGGCTGTATTTTCAAACATTTAAAAATCATCTTCTACAGGCTGGGTACCATTCATCTCTCTCATTGGCCTTGGCCCAGCTATAAGCTTTGATTCTACAAACATCATGGTGTCCTTTGGTTCACACCTATACACAATTAAGAGAAAACTTTTTTTTTGGGGGGGGGGATGGAGAATTCTGGCTTTATGATTTCATCAAGGTAATCAAGAAACTCCCTTTCCCTATATCTGTTGGTAGCTCTTCTGTGATTTATTGTCTTACAGCAAGAGTCCTTGGCCTGGGATCCATAAACTGGCTTTTAAAACTATATAGTTAACTGCTATTCAATATAATTGTTTCCTCTGTAATCTTACATATTTTGTTTTTAATACATCTCTTATGTAATTATTTATTATGTATGTAGAATGCCACAAAGATAAAAAAGATCTTCCAAAGGGCTGTCTGGAATATTGGAGATTGAGTAACTTTTCCATCTTCCTGCAGCCAATATGTATCACATTCATAAGTTCCCAAGTCCAGGACTTTCACGTCTCCACTTCCTGGGAGTACCTTGCCATTTAAAAGATGAGTCTTTGTATCTGGAGGCAGCTGAGGGTGATCTAAGGCACGATGCCACTTGTAAACTCCAATATAGTTCACTCCTTTCTTTGCAGATCTGGGGCCAACTCATTGATGAGCTGCAGGGCTCCTAGAAATAAGGTTCAATCTCTAGGCTACTTATGTAAGTACATTTCAGTGCGTTGTAATTCTTCATTAAAATCTGCAAAGGTAATTCTATTGCTTCCTATTGGCATAGAAAATAATCATGAAGTCACATTCGGTCATCTGTTGAGGAAGGGGTGAAAAAGAGTAGCAGGCCTTTTATAAGTTAGTCCATTGTCAGCTCCCTAGGAGGAGACTACAAAAGAAATTGGTCTTGAAATACATACAGCATCTGAATTGATATTAACATGCAAAAAGGAGATGGAACAATATAAAGGACACAGATAATGCTCCTGGACTAAGGGCTGAAATGAGAATATAACAATGCATAGCAGGCCCCAATGGAAATGTGTTCTTCCTTCTTATTTTCCCTACACAAAAGCTGATTGCAGTTTAACTCATCATATTTAGAACAAGGTGTTAAGGGAGGATTATTTTAGGGTGGCATGAATAGGACAAGCAGTTTGGAAATAGATGTACATTAAATATAAACTCCTTTTATAGATACCAGTGTGTACCTCCAAAATGATTGGCTTAAACACTGTTGCAAGTATGTGAACATTGAGGAAAATCAGCAGTGATTTCTCATTATTTCTACTTTCCTTAGATAGTCTGACCAAAAGTACATTAAAAAGCAAACCAATGATGTCAAGATGCAGCCCTCCAATGTCAATAGCATAAGGTGACATGTATTGTTTCCTTTAAGTACCTGGAAGTCTACGAAACATTGCATGTGGTTTATGAGCTTTCCTGCTCAGATCAGAGAAGAAAGATATTTTGAATTGTAAGAGATATCAAAAGTGTTACAACAATAGGATGATAAATTTGGGCCTACCAGAGATCTTAGAGGTCATTGGTTTAGCCTACTCATTTTACTTTTTAAAGAGGTCTTAATTAACTTATCCAAGATCATCCAGATAGTAAGTGTCACATCTGGGCTGGAAACCCAATTCCTCTGAAATTAAAGACAAATTAAATCAATTAAACAATTAAGTTTATTTCCACTCCACTGATTAATTAATCAACAAGCATTTATTAAGATCTATAATATTTTTGACATGGTGCTATCCCTGCAGATACAAACAAAAAAGAAAGAGAGAAAAAGAAATAAACGAGATCTCCTCTCAAAGGGCTTACATTCTAATGGGATAACACTTTCTTCTACCAGGGATTCCCCTTCTCGTTGATTTTAAAGATACCAGAGGGAAATGGGGGCAGAAACCAGGTGACAGGACCTAAATCAAGATGGAAAATCTCTTCTAAGAGCAATTGAGAAGTCATCCTGTTTATTTATTCTGCTCCTGGTGGGCTGTGGTACAAGCCTCAGGCAATCTTCCTGCAGTATGACATTGAAAGAAAGCAATATATTCCCTCACACTGGAGGCTTCCCAGCTCTTGAAGAAATGAAAATCCATAGAGAGGCTCATGAATCTGAAACTGGAAAGGACCTTAGAGGTCATTTAATCCAGAGCTTCTGAAAATGTAGTTTAGGAATCTCTGGGTATTCCCTTTTTAGCAGTCTGTGATGTCAAAATTATTTTCATAATAACATTAAGAATGTTTTTCATTTTTTTGATACAGTAAACATTAATAACTATAGTCCACAGAAATAAGAGCACTCTGAAAGATCATCAAAAATGTGTAGAGTGTAAAGGGATCTGGAGGTTTAAGGGATAAAAAACGTTGAGAGTTGTTAACTAATGCAATCGCCTGATTTTACAGATAATAAGGCAGATAGAGTTCATGGAAATTATTGTAAAGTGGGTCATAAACCCAGGTCCTCTGCGTCTTAATATTACACTCTTGCCAGTGCAGCTCATAAACACTTCTTCACCTTTCCCACCATGGAGAGCTCCTAACTCTCTCTTAGAGATCTCCAAAAAAAGGGTAGCAACTAATAGGGATACTAGTGGTGTTTGACTTTACACAGAAAGTCTATTGGACAAGAAAAGAAAATAGTCACCAAGCCTTTATTAAGTACCTTCTACATCCAGTTACTGTGTTAAAAACAAAAAGATATGAGGGTAGAGAGTCCCCATTTGTTAGGTTCTTACTAAGTGCTAATGAGATAATGAGATGATAAATTCTTACTAAGTGCTAAGTCAGTACTTGACAATTGGCCTTTACTGGGAGTTTTACTTCTGTGAACTCCTGGGGAGGAGTTTACATGCTTAGGAGGAGCAAGTTCATTGGTTAAAGTAATTTTTCCCAGAAGCCCTTGTGTTATCCCACGCCCATTTTCTGGGAGGATAAAAGAGGGCTGCACTGGAGAGATAGAGAAGAGTCTCTGCTCTAGGTCAGAGTTGAGGCGGCTCTCTGGAGGAAGAAGACTCTCCTCTAGACCAGAGAGCAATCGGCAGTCTCTGGAGACAACAGCACATTACACCCATTCTCCAAGAACTCACAACCAAATGAGGCAGAGTGAATTCTCCTTCCAATGCATTAACTCAATAGACAGTTGAGTATGACTCTCACTGGCCTGGATGCTGAGGATACAGAGGACAGAAATGCAAGAGGACTTATGTTCTAAGGAAGATAGAGGACAATCTGATAATGGTTTTGATTCCTTAAAAGACTAGGTAGTCCTTATATACGTGCACACAGAAATATACACATATCTATTTGGAACTGGTTTAATCTTAATACTGAACAGTCATTTATATTTGTGAAATGTAATTAATAATAAAAATAATAATAGTAATAATAATGAGCATTTGTAAAATGCATATTATGTGCCAGCACTGTCATGAGAATTTTACAAATATTCTATCATTATATCTTCACAACAACCTGGGGAAACAAGTGCTATTATAATCCCTTTTTTACAGTTGGGGAAACTGAGGCAAATGGAATTGGTTAAATTACTACTCATTCATAAATGTTTGAGACCAGACTTAAGCTCATGACTTCTGGACAAGCCAAGACTATATCCACTTCACTTCTCATCTACACATACGAGATATTTTAAGTGGAAAGGGAAGGGATTGGCAATGGGGGAGGCCATCTCACTTCCTAAAAGTTCTGCTTCTCTTCATGAAGCCCCAAATCATATGCACTTTTCTGGCTGCTACATACCCACAGCTGACTCACATTGAGCTGCTTGGCATGAAAATCTCCAGATGACAGATGCAATCATTCACTCTCCATCTTTGCATAGACCCTGTTGAATTTTGAGATAATGTGCAAGATTTTCATTGGATTGGGAAACTCTTTATTTAACTGATTTTTTAAAGGCAATAGTAATTAAAATAAGCATAGGGTATAGGAAGGTCCAGCGGAGGGCTGCAATACTGGTGGATGATTTGACCTAATTATTATTATTTTTTGTAATTTCCCAGTGAATTTTGAGATGGACATGAAGCATATTACCTAGATTTTCTGTAGTATAGGGCATGAAAAAATCACATTTCTACATAAATTACCTCTGCCTATATCCCCTTCTTTTTCCTCCTTGGAGCACTTCATGACAAGGTACTTACCTATTATGAGGAGTGACACAACCATAATTCAAGTTGGCCATCTAAATAGATTGACAATTCATTCCAACCTGGAAGAAATCATTAAAGGACCTACAAGTTATTACTAGATAGGAACAAATACCTGATAATCAAAGTCCTGGAAACATGAATTCTAAGCTAAATGGCAAAGCTTTGGAAGACATATAGCTGAGCTTAGTACTCATCAGAATCTACTACTTTTTTTATATGAAGATAATGTTGCCAACATGTCATTGAGAGAGCATATGTAGTTTAAAGTTTTCATTTTTATTTTTGGTTTGGAAAGGGAGGGTTATCATATTTGTATAGTGCAGGATTTTTTTTTATTATAGCTTTTTATTTTTTTATAGTTCTTATTTATCAGATATATGCATGGATAATTTTACTGCATTGACAATTGCCAAACCTTTTGTTCTAATTTTTCCCCTCCTTCCCCCCATCCTTTCCCCCAGATGGCAGGTTGACCAATACATGTTAAATATGTTAAAGTATAAGTTAAATACAATATATGTATACATGTCCAAGCAGTTATTTTGTTGTACAAAAAGAATCAGACTTTGAAACAGTGTACAATTAGCCTGTGAAGGAAATCAGAAATCCAGGTGGACAAAAATAGGGGGATTGGAAATTCTATGAAGTGGTTCATAGTCATCTCCCAGAGTTCTTTGGCTGGGTGTAGCTGGTTCAGTTCATTACTGCTCTATTGAAACTGATTTGGTTCATCTCATTGTTGAAGAGGGCCTCATCCATCAGAATTCATCATCATATAGTACTGTTGTTGAAGTATACAACGATCTCCTGGTCCTGCTCATTTCACTCAGCATCAGTTCATGTAAGTCTCTCCAGTGAAGGAGTTCTTAACATGGAATCCATGAATTGGGGTTTTATATACCTTTTTGAAAACCATGTTTCCATACATGTGTTGTTGTTTTTTTTTTTTAATCTTAGGGATTTTATTTAAATTTTGTACATTTAAGTGCATCATTCTGAGAGGTCCTCTGTTGTCACCATTTTGTAAAAAGGATCTATGAAAGGGAAGGGAATAAGTATTTATAACATGCCTACTATGTGCCAAGTATAGTGCTAAGTAGATTTACAAAATATTATTTCAGTTGATCCTCACAATAAATCCAAGAGATCAGTGATTATTATCTTCATTTTATAGATGAGAAAACTGAGGCAGGTGGGTTAAGTGACTTCCCTGAAGTCCAAAAGTGAGAGGCAGAAATCAAACTCAAGTTTGATGACTTCAAATTTAGCATTCTCCCCTCTATACCATGCTGCCAACTGTGCGATGGCTATGCCTCTGTTAGTATAAAACCTCTTTTAAGGCAGTGACTATTTGGTTTTGGTTTTTGTGATCAGGTGCTTAGGATTAGATTATTTCATTTCTAATTGGTTTTTAGTCCACCTTTCTCTGACTTTTTATTGAATGTAATTTTTATTGTATTGTGTTTTGAAAAGGATGCACTTTACAATTTCTACTTTTGATTTGATTGTAAGGTTTTTATGCCCTAATACATGGTCAATTTTTGTGTAGATGTGATGTACCTCAAAGAAGAAGATATATTCTTTTCTATCTCCATTCTGGTTTCTCCTGAGATTTAAGTTTTCTCACATTCTCCCTAATTTCTTTCTTATTTTGTAGTAGATTTGTCTAATTCTAAAAAAAGCTTGAGATACCCTACCAGTAGAGTTTTACCATCTATTTCTTCCTGTCATTTAATTTCTCTAAGAAATTCGGTGCTGTAATACTTGGTGCACATATGTTTAGAATTGATATTACTTCATTGTCTACAATACTTTTTAATAAGATGTACTTCCCTCCTTATCTCTTTTAATTAGATCTCTTTTTGCTTTTGCTTTATCTGAGATTAGAATTGCTACCCCTGCTTTTCTTGCTTCAGCTGAAGCAGAATAAACAACATATTATATTCTGCTATCTACTTCTGTTTTATGAGAGAGTTAATCCCATTAACATTCAGTTATGATTACCAGATGTGTGTTTCCCTCCATCCTATTTTCTCCCCTGTATACACTTTTTTTTCTCCTTTTCACTCTGTCCTTTGTCACTAGTGTTTTGTTTCTGAACAACCTCTCCCTCTATGTGCCCTTCCCTTTATCACCTTCCTGTCTTCTCTTAACTCTTTCTCCTAATGTTTCTGCCCTCCCTTCTATTCGATATCTTCTTTTTCTTTCCCCTTTCTCCTCCCACTTCCCTACAGGGGAAGATAAATTTCTATGCCTAACTGAAAATGTGTGTGTTATTCCCTCTTTAAGACAAAACTAATGAAATTAAGCTTCAAACAATGCTCATTCTTCTCCCTTCTTTCCCTCTACTGTAAAAGTTCTTTTGTGTTTCTTCATGTGATGGTAATTTATCACACTCCCCCCCCTTTCTTCTTATCCCAGTACAATCTTTTTTTCCCATTTCTTGACATCTTTTTCTTAAATATCATCACATCAGAGTCAATTCATACCCACACCCTCTCTGTGTATCAAATGTTCTTTTCTGTAATAGGTCTTTCCCTCCCTTTTCCATCATTTCCATCTGGTTGACACTGCTCTTTAAAACTTACCTTCCATCTTGTATGTACCTATTTTTATAAACAATGACTCCCCTACTTGATGTAAGGACAGGCAATGGGAGCACAACTGTGTTACCTTTCTTTGTAGCTTTCTTTTTATCTTTAGCACTGTATCTGACACACAGTAAGCACTTAGTATGTTGTTCTTGATAAACTGATCCCTTAGATTTCCCAATTTATGAAGAATGAGCAACGAAAAACAATTACTAGCTTAAGGTTATTCAAGAACTCAACATAGCTATAATAAAATTAAGAAATTTATCATGAATCCTTGGTTTATGTTATGCTAGGCAGATACAGAAACATATATTTTTAAAAAGAGAAATTAGAAATTGTCAAATATGTATAGAAGAATTGCATATGTTTAACATACATTGGATTACTCGCCATCTAGGGGAGGGGGATGGAAAGGAGAAGGAGGAAAAAATTTGGAACACAAGATTTTGCAGGGATGAATGTTGAAAACTATCTATGCATATGTTTTGAAAATAAAAACTTTTATCAAAATGAGAGCGATGTGGGGCAGTTAGGTGGTGCAATGGATAGAGCACCAACCCTGAAGTCAAGAGGACCTGAGTTCAAATCTGTTCTCATACATTTAACACTTCCTAGTTATGTGCCCCTGGCCCAGTCACAATCTCAATTGCCTCAGCAGAGCGAGAGAGAGCAATAGAGAGCGAGAGAGAGATCAGAAAGTCAAGGGGAAAAAACAAAATTCATTAAGCCTAATATTTTTACAGGAGACTTCTGATAATCAGATCATTTTCTCATTTGTACCAAAGAGCAGTTCATTCTGTTATTTCTTTTTTTTTTCTTATCACCCCTTCATTCAAGAAGCATGTATGATGCACCTACTATCTGATGAGTACTTGTGTGGCCATCTCAAAACTAATGCTAGGCAAGGAAATGGGATACATGGGAGTAAGGGAAGATGTTCTGGTCTTGAAGTTAAGACACTGGTATGATCTATATATCCTTGAATAAGTTGTTTCACTTGTCTGTCTCAGTTTTCTACATTGTACAAAATGTGTAATCAAAAAGACCTCCGTTCAAATCTCATCTCTGACACTTACTAGCTTTGTGCCTATGAAAAAGTCACTTAAACTCTCTGGACATCAGTTTTCTTCTCTGTAAAAATATTGGACTTGATTCTCTCTTAAGTTGCCTCCAAATCAAAAAATATAATCCAGTGGCCAGATGATCTGCAAGATTTTACTAATTTATTCTCTATCAATTTTTTACCAAGGGTTATTCCAAACTTTCATTTCTTTACTTGAGCCTTCAACTCTATCTCCTTTTCACTAACTGAGTAGATCTTTATTTAGAATCACAGCTTTAGCACTTGAAAGGCTTTTGGATCCCATCATTTTAAAAAATGGAATATAAGGCCCAGCTTGAATGAATGCATTGTCACAGAATTAATGAGCAGCAGAGCTGGGATTTAAACCCAGATCTTCAGACTGGAAATTACTCATTCTTTCCACTGTTCCTTTCCCTAGTTTCCTTGGAAGACTGAGGCTGACAGTTAAACTCTTTCAATTCCTCTTCACTGGCCCTAAATATCTCATTCTTTCACTCACTATTGACTCTTTCCTCTGCAGGGAGGTAGGCTTCCTATTTGGTAAAACTAATCCCTCTATCTGTGCCTTACATCCTGTTTACTAGAACAGCTATCTCCATTTCTCCAGTGAATCCCTTTTTGTAATGTCACCCATTTTCAGTTAGGCATAGAAATTTATCTTCCCCTGTAGGGAAGTGGGAGGAGAAAGGGGAAAGGTCTTCCAGATGGGCCTTGATCTCAGCTGGATAGTCACCACAAGGATTGTCAAGAATCGAGTCTAAAGTCTTCATTGTCTCCTCCACAGTTTGTCTCCTTCACAGTCTGTTCATTCTGACTGATGACTCTGTCCCCAGTTCTCTCACCCCTTAAATACTCTATTACAATTACATCATTACAGCATACCGAGGATATGCCAATTATAGTGATTTTTATTATTATATCATACTAAATATATGTGAACTAGAGAATCATCATTTCATCAATTCCACTGAGTTGACATCCTGTTTCAAATATACTTCTTTCAAGTATACTTCTCCAGAGTTCTGGCCTTCTACACCTTTTCATGAAATACTAGGATCTTTCTCCCATCCTTGGTTTTTGCAGAATCTGGTACCATTAAGTGATTCCTTCTTAATATTTGTTCCTCTCTTTTCTTCCTCCTTAACACTGAGCTCTTATACCTCTCCTCCCTTTTGTCTGTCCCTTCTCTGTCTTCTTTGCTGATTCTTTATTCACCTCATACCCTGTAGACCTCGTTATCTCCCAAAGCTCTCTCCTTAGAACCCTTTTCTTCTTTATTTCAATTCTCTATTTTAGTGGCCAGAGCCATTCCCATTCATTCAGATTCATTTTAAAAATAACTCAAAACCCTTGTTTCTATCTTTCAAATGATTTCAGTCACACAGGCCCCAAACCTCATAATCCTTGTTGGCTCTCTTTCTTAACCAAAAACCTAGCTTAATTTATCCTATCATGGCAATCTCCCACATATTCTTATGTTCTCTTTCCTTCTCTCATTTTGGAATTCTAATTTAGGCCTTCCTTAGTTTTAACTCACACCAATGTAATACCTATGAATTCTGTCCTGCCTCTTCTCTACACTTTTTCCAATCTACATCATTGCCATGGTAAATCCTAATTCTTCACATCACAACAATCCTCTAATCAAAAGCTTTCTATTTCTCATATAGAGAGAGAGAGATAGATATAGATCCAAACATACACACATGCTTGCATACATAGGCTGGGAAAATGAGCAAAAAACAGAAAAAAGATTTCAACCATAGAAAGTTACTATGATGATGAGGAAAATCAAAGCATACACTCATAAGAAAATAACAAAGTTAAGCCTCCAAGAAAAATAAGAATTGCTCTCATATGATGGAAGAGTTCAAATGGGATTTTGAAAATCAAATAGGACAGGTAGAGAAAAAATTGGGAAGAGAAATAATAGTGATACAAAAGAAAATACAAAAAGCAAATGAGAAGAATGCCTTAAAAAAGCAAAGTTGGCCAAATCCAAATGGAAATACAAAAGCTCCCTTAGGAAAATAATTCATTAAAAACTAACAAATTTATGAGAAATCAAGAAACACTAAAACAAAGCCAAAAGAATGAAAAATAGGAAATGATATGAAATATTTCATTGGAAAAACAAATCATATAGAAAATAGGTCTAAAAGAGATCATTTAAAATTATTCTTCCTGAAAGCCATAATGAAAAAAGAGCTTAGATATTATCTTGCAAGAAATTATCAAGGAAAACTGTCCTAATATTCTAGAACCAGAGGGTAAAATAGAAATTGAAAGAATCCACTGATCATTTCCTGAAAGAGATCCAAAAATGAAAACTCCCAGGAAGATTATAGTCAAATTTCAGCAGTCCAAGGTGAAAGAGAAAATATTGCAAACTTCCAGAAAGAAACCATTCAAGTATAGTGGAGTCACATTCAGAAAAACATAAAATTTAGCAGTCTACCTTAAAGGATCAGAGGCTTTAGAATAAGATATTTTGGAGAACAAAGGTTTTAACAAGTATCACCTACCTAGCAAAACTGAGTATAATTCTTCAAGAAAAAAGGTGGTCATTCAGTGAAATAAGAGTCTTTCAAGCATTCATAATGAAAAGTCTAGCGCTGAATAGAAAATTTGGCTCTCAAATACAAGACTGAAGAGAAGCATAATTAGCTAACAGCAAAGGAACATCATAAAATACTTAATAAGGCTTATTTGTTTCCATTCCTACATGGGAAGATGATACTTATAACTAATAAGAACTTTCCCATTATTAGAGAAGTTAAAAGAAGTATGTATAGACAGAGGGCACAGTTGTGAGTTGTATATGAAGGGATTATCTAAAAAATAAAATTAAGAAGTGAGAGAGAAATGTACTGGGAGAAAGAGAAAGGGACAGGTAGAACAGCATAAATTTTCTTCCCCAAAAGGGTGAGAATAAACCTTTATATTGGAAAGGATGAAAAGGCATGGGAGAAAAAATGAGAACCTTACTCTCATGAGAATTGGCTTAAATAAAGAGTACATACACATTCAATTGCATATAGAAATCTATATTATCCAGCAGGAAAGTAGAGGGGGAAGGTATATGAGAAGGTGGAACAATAATAAAAGAGAGAGCATATTGCAGTCAAAGGAAAAACACTTTTGAGGAGGGACAGGGTGAAAGGAAAGAGATAAAAGGGAGGATACAGTTAACAATAGTTATTTTTTAGCTCCCTGTGAAAAGAATTTTGAAGCAAGTTTGTCTGATGAAAACCTCATTTCTCAAATGTATAAGGCACTGAGTCAGATTTATTTTTTTTAAAAAGCCTCATTCCCCACCTGATAAATGATCAAAAGATATGAACAGTTTTCAGGTGATGTAATTAAACCTATTTATAGACATATTACAAATATTCTAACTCATTAATGATTGGAGAGATACAAATTAGGATAATTCTGGCTACTACATCATATCTATTAGATTGGCTAATAGTCTAGAAAAGGAAAATGACAAATGTTGAAGAAAAAAAATTTGAGGGGGGAAATCAGATTAATGCATTGTTGGTAGAGTTTTAAACTGATTCAGTCATTCTGTAGGGCAATTTGGAATTATGCCCAAAGAGTTATAAAACCGTGTATGACCTTTGACTTAACAATATCACTACTAATCATCTACCCCAAAAGATTTTTTCAAAGAAAAAAGACACATATATACAAAAATATCTATAGCAGCTTTTTTCTCAAGGCAGAGAATTAGAAATTGAGGGGATGCTCATCAACTGGAATTACTATGGGATTATGATGAGATATTATTGTGCTATAAGAAATGATAAGCAGGATGCTCTCAGAAAAATCTGGAAAGACATCCAGGAGCTCATACAAAATGTACCGTATACAAAGTACCAGCCATATTGTAAGATGATCAACTGTGAATGACTTTGCTATTTATTTATATATTTACTTTATCTATTTATTTGTTTTTTTTTTGTTTATGATGAAAAAAATGATGTCCACACCCCAGAGAGGAAACCAATTGTGTCTGAATGAAGATTGAAGCATTTTTTTAATTTAATTTTTTTTTAGCATGACTTTCAAGGAATTGTTTTGCATAACCTCATATGTGCCTTCTCAGTGAAGGGGAGTACAGTGTGAGGGAGGAAGGGAGAGTGTTAAAAATTTAGTGCTAAAAATGTTTTTTTTAATCTTTTACATTAATTTGGGAAGAAATAAAATATTAAATAAAAAAAAACAAAAAAGAAATGTCTAACTTTTCCTTACATCATCACAAAATAGGTAGATGTCATTTCTTTCCATTTGATCATAGGTAACCTTAAGGTAAGAAACCTTAAGTAAGGTCTGAGTTATATACATTTGTATCCCCCAGAACATACATTAGTGTTCATATACTTCCTCACTCTCATTAATCCATAAATCATCCTTAAGAATGTATCTTCCTCCAGCGCTTCAGGTTACAATATAACCATGTTTGTCATATATTCACCAGGGGTGAATATAATGGATGATGGTAAATATATATTTGGCAAATTGAGTCTAGTGCCATAAACTGAGTGCTGGAGATAGATCTAAGAAGACTTCAAATCCCACCTCTAGCATTTACTTTTCTGCAAGAGGCTAGACAAAGCCCTGAACGCTTCTAAATCTTAGCTTCCTCAACCATAGAATTGAGATAATTACACCTGATTAGTACATATCTGAGAGCTGTGAAGCTCAAGTGAGATGATATAAATACTATATACAAAAAGTTGTGTAAACTTTAAAACACTCTGTAAATGATCAAGTGTCTGCCTTTATTATGATTTGTCATTAGAGTATTTCCAAACAGTGGCCTGTTCTTTTCTCATTTTGTTAAAGACAGATAACAAAATCATGAGAAATCTTGGGCTAGGCCATGGAAAGCCCTCACCAGAGTATTACTAGACACAGTCAAGTCTCTTTCCATACAAAAACTTTCCTGATCTTCCCAATATATGTGCATATATGTGTGTTCATGGTATATAGATACATGAATATCTGTTTACATATGTATATACATACAAATAAACAAATATACATATGTGTGTAGGAAAATGTCATGTACATACATTTGTATAAATATTGCCTTCCAAGTAGAGTAGAAGCTCCTAAAGATCAGGAATTATTTGATTTTTTGATCCACAGAGTTTGACAGTGCTCAGTGCATACTAAATGATTATAAATGCTTGTTGAATAATAGATTGGTTGGTTGGTATTTTAGTAAATTCACTTTTAATAAATATTTCCTAAATTGAAATTTAAAATTAGTTTTAATATTTAAGCCAATATTTGTTGCTTAACTTCCTTAACTTATTTCATGAAAAAACAATATCACCAGATAATAGATATCATAGGAACAGTGTTATGAAAAAAGTGATCATTTGATTGATATCATAATGAAATTTTCATAAGGTTCTAATTTTTTTAGATTTTCATTTTCTTTTTTTTTAAATTAAAGCTTTTTTAGTTACAAAACATGTGTATGGGTAATTTTTCAACATAGGCCCTTGCAAAACCTTCTGTTCCAAATTTTTCCCTCCTTCCCCCTATTCCCTCCCCTAGATGGTAGGTAGTCCAATATGTGTTAAATATGTTAAAATATATGTTAAATCCAATACATGTATACATATTTATAGTTATCTTGCTGCACAAGAAAAATTAGATCAAGGATGAAGAAAAAAAACTGAGAAAGAAAATAAAATGCAAACAACAACAGAGTGAGAATGCTATGTTGTGTTCCACACTCAGCTCCCACAGTCCTCTCTTTGGGTGTAGATGGCTCTCTTCATCACTGAACAAGTGGAACTGGTTTGAATCATCCCATGGTTAAAGAGAGCCATGTCCATCAGAATTGATCATTGTATAGTCTTGTTGTTGCTGTTACATTGATCTCCTGGTTCTGCTCATTTCACTTAGCATCAGTTCATGTTAAGTCTCTCCATGCCTCTCTGAAATCCTCCTGTTGATTGTTTCTTACAAAGCAATAATATTCCATAACATTTATATGCCACAATTTATTCAGCCACTCTCTAGTTGATGGGCATCCAATCAGTTTCCAGTTTCTTGCCACTACAAAAAGGTCTGCCACAAACATTTTTGCACATACAGGTCCCTTTCCCTCCTTTAAGATCTCTTTGGAATCTAAGCCCAGTAGAAACACTGAGGGATCAAAGGGTATGTCCAAACATAAATTACAACCAATTCAGAGACTTGAAGATGTTAGATGGGATAGCATATATCAAAAATATGTCTGAAATATCATAGAATACATGAAGGGAAATAATATATAAGATGACTGGAAAAACAGGAAGGAGTCAGATTGTGAAGGGTTTGAAATGCCAGATAAAAGAGTACATAATGGATATTTTCAATTGCCTATAGGTAGAAAATAAAATCAATTGAGTTTGTTCCCTTACATATAATTTTTTTAAAAAATTGCATGCCAGGGGGATAGCTAGGTGGCACAATGGATAGAGCATCAGCCTTGAAGTCAGGATGACCTGAGTTCAAATCTGAATTCAGATACTTAACACTTCCTAACTGTGTGACCCTGGGCAAGTCATTTAACCCCAATTGCCTCAGCATAAATAAATAAATAAATACATAAATAAATAAATAAATGACTAAATAAGTAAATAAATAAAAATAAAAGCACATCTGTGGACCTACTTGTGTAAAAGAGTGGGCTGAAGCTATCTTCTCAGAAATCCTCCTTGGAACCATACTTGTTCTTTGGAATTGTGAAATAATTCACATTTGGTATTCGTATGGCTGTTCCATATAATTTCATTGTTGTACTCATTGTGTATATTGTTTTCATGGTTCTATTTTCTTCACTCTGAATTTGATCATGTAAATCGTTCAATGCCTCTCTGTATTCATTCTGTGCATCATTTGTTTTACATCAGAGTACTATTTTATGACATTGATATCACAATGGCATTTCACAGATTATCTTTTAATGTGGTGAATATTTGTTTTTGCTTAATTTAATAACATACAAATCTAATTTTTATTGGAATTTACTGAGAACATAATTTCTATTTTGTTCATGTCTTTGCTTTTCATTATTTTTTGTAAACACTAGAGTCCAATTTTGTCTTCTTTTTACTTTTCTAATATGTAACATTTTATTGAATTATTCAATCTTTTCACATTTAAAATTGTAAAAAATGAATTTACATTTTCTTCCTTTTTCTCCAATATTGTTTTTCTTTTCTGAATTAGGATTTTTTGTTGTTGCTTCTCTTCCTCTGAAAAAATAGCCCTTTGTCTTATTTGTATGATTGTTTTCCTTAATTGTACAGCAATTCTATTCCCACAGGCTTTCTTTCTAAATTTTAATATCTACTTCATCCTCATTTGTTGTTCCTGTCCCTAGTTTTAGACTTTTATTTATTTTTCTCTTCCTTCCTTTTATCTAATTATTTGATGTTCTTTTTTCCCAGTTAAGCAGGTAAATAGCATCTTCTCTTCCCCTGCAAGAGTTTACTTTATTAGGTTTTTAATTTTTCTGAACTATTTTTATAGTAATCTGAGTTTTCCATCATTTTCTGTGTATCTATCCTCATCTTTTGATTTATACTCTTATGCTTATTTCTTTTTGCATCTTTACTTCTTATGCAATTAAAGATTGTTACCCATTTTGAATTCCCTTTTTAAATAGTTTCTACTTAATTTCCTTGCAAATCTTTCTCTCATCTTTTTTTTCTTGTTTTGCTTCGTTTTTAGAAGTATTAGTATTCCAGAAGGAGACAGAGGGTATAGAAGTATTGCCGCATGGTATAATTTTTCCTGTGTTCCTGATTGTGCAGTTCATTACTACCACCTGTCCTCCCCATGATTATTTTCCCCAATTTACCATGCAATTGCCTCTCCAGATTCATTCCCTCTCATTAATATTCTGAATATCAGTTGTCCCCAAGAGCTCTTATTTTCTTTTTCATAATGTTAGTTGCTCTTCACAGAGGCAGTCTTAAAAGGGAAGCTAGGTTGCAGAGTGCTGATCCTGGCATCAGGAAGACTCATCTTTGTGAGTTCAAATCTGCCCTCAGATGCTTACTAGCCATGTAACCCTAGCCAAGTCATTTAATCATGTTTGTCTCATTTTCTTCATTTGTAAAATGAGCTGGAGAAGGAAATAGCAAATTATTATAGTATCTTGACCAAGATATCCCCAATAGGGTCAATAATAGTCTGAAATAACTGAATAACAATCTCTGAAAGGTAGTTTTCCTTCTAAACAATAAAGCTCACCACACTGTATTCATTTCTGATCATCATATTTTTGTCCACCCTGGAAGTGTTCCTCAGTGGGATCTTGTCCCACCACTCAATAAAGATTTCCTCTTTTCTTTCCCTCTCTTTCAGTTTAATCCTTTCCTACCTTGCCCCTCACATCTTCTTCTTGAGAGACTGCATATTATCTTCCCTCATTGTTTACCATTTATTTGATTAAGATTATCACTAAACTCTCCATTCTTCCTCCCTTTCCACTTTTATAACTTCCTTTCCTGCAATGTAATCCTATAAAGTATAATACTGACCCACCTGTAGGCAGGATAGAGGCAGATTTGCAATGATATTTCAAGTTTATTCTTCCACCATTATTTCTTTTATTTAAGGTAGTCTGTGACCTGTGTCTCTGTGTACTTTTAGAAATAAATATCTTAATGATTATTATAATATTATTATATTATATTAATTATATTATATATTATATTATAATAATAGTATTAACATTATTGTTTCAACCCCATAAGTGGTTTTCTATTTTCTTTTTTTTTCCTTCTTTAGTAATTAAGTACACTGCCTGTGTCTTAAATTTGCTTTATTTCCTTACTTTTTTCTGCAGTTCTATTGCCTGATGTATTTACAAATCAAATTCATGAATTTTGTGAGATATTAAAGATGCTTCAAATTTCTTGGGCATCATTTTTGTTGTTAATGATGATGATTAGCTTCAGCTTTTCAGGCTATGGTATATGGGGATGCACCCCAAGCACCTATGCTTTTCAATTCTGTTTGGCACTTTCTGAGAGTATGGAAAAGTTAAATTCCCTTTCCTTAATATTTGAAAGTCTTTTTTTTGGTAGCTTACTGAATTTGTTTTTGTTTTGTTTGGCATTGCAACTGTTAAATTTAACCACTATGTGCGTAGGAGTCAGTAGCAAAGGATCCCTGCTCCCTTTTGGGGGAAGTAATCTGAATTCTTTTGATTAATACTTAGTTTTCTGACTTCAGAAGTCCAGGCAATTTTCTTGTACTATTTCTTGCATTAGAGTCTTTAGGTTTTCTGACATATTTTGTTCTTCTGGAAAACTTGTTATCCTTTAATTATACTACACAGTCTTATTTCAAGATCACTAATTTTTGCTCACATAGCCTGTGTTCTCTAAACATCATTTGCTTCCTTTTTTGTGCTCCTTCTAGTCTTCTTCCTTCATTTCTACATATCGGCATTTCAAATCTCTTCTCTCCTCTATTTCTTTGAGGACGTTCATCAGCATGAATTCAAGTATTTCTGTTCTGTCAATTATTTCTTCTGAGCAAGCCGTAAATGCTACTTTCCCAATTTTTCTTTTGATGCCTTTGGGAATATCTTGTTTTGGTTCCATGGTCTTTTAGAATCCACAGGGCCTCCAGCCTCACCATCATTTGCCTTTGTTTTCTAATGTTTATTCACAGATGTCTGGATGTTAATTCAGATGACCTACCTGTAGGTCATCCTCCTTTCTACTATTCATACATCACATCCGATATGCAATTATTTTAACTGTGATCATTTCCTCTCCTAGACTTTTGGTTTCCTCCTTGATATTCATCTATTGTTTTTTTTTTCTTACTTCTCCCCCTTTGATTGTTGATGTCTCAAGGGCTAAACCTCATCCCTATTCAGAGGGAAGCTCAGTTTTACCAACCTTAATACTTCTCTAAAATTATTTCTAGGGAAATTACTGGCCCCAGTTAGATGTCAATTCTCTTTTTGCTTTTCTTCAGATCTATTGGAGTTCCATCCATGTGTCCTCTCTTTATGTTTTTATGTGTGTGTGTGTATGTATACAATTAGATGTATGTATACATATATATATATATATATATATATATATATATATATATACACACACACACACATATATATATATACACCCACATATGTGTATGTATACATATTATGTCTATGTATACACTTAAGAATATGGAAATCCATACCTATATATTCATGCATAGATGTGTGATAGAAGCATATCCAAGATGTGTGTGGGCAAAAGAAATGGATATAAAAATAACATATATATCCTATAGATCTGTTGATTTCATTTTCACCAGTTCATCTAAGTTTTGCACATTTCTCTGTATTCATCCTTTTCACACCACGCACTCTTCTAGGCACTACTGATATAAAAACAAAGATTGAAACAACTTTTATTTTCAAGAAGACTTTTTTATTTGGGGGATGACAAATATATAAATAGGTAAATAAATAATAAATGTATAAAGAGTAAGTATGAATACAAGTAAGGCAATTCATAAGGAGATAGCTTATTAGCAGGGAAAAATTATTTGATCAATATCTTCACTTTGGAATTCTTCAAGGAAAAAATGACCCGTTAACTATCAGATATGATGCATATGATCCTTTTTTAGATGTATTGACTTAGAGGGTTCTTGAGGTGACTTCCAAATGTCAAATTCTGTGATTACATGATTCTTATCCATTTTCATGACACCAAGGTATTGTTTGAAATGAGAAAAAAATCATGACATGGTCATGATTCCAACAGTATTATTGGTATCAGTTAACTCCTAGGCAGTGTCATAGATTATCCAAATAATAGAATATGTTCCCATGTAGTTGTTAGTTGTTGCTATTATTAGTTCAGATATGGAATAGACTAGCTTTTAGCATCTAAATTATGGAAAGCACTTCCTGTTATGCAAATATGTATAGGAATATTTAGAATAAAAATACTTTTGATGTTGATTTTTTAAAACAATAGCACTGGATACTACATAACAATTAAATGAAAACCAAAAATTTGAAACACCCTGTTTCATACCATTTCACATTCAGATTTCCAATTTGTATTCACTAAAGAATACAATACAAAATGCAATACAATATTTTTTAAATTGAGATGCCCCTTGGAACATTCACAGAATGGAAAAGGGAAAAAATCCAACCCATAATTGGAAAAAATATAAAAGGCAATATGACTTAGTGGATGGAGTGTTGCATTTGAAATTAGGAAGTTCTCAGTATGAATCCTACCTCAGATACTGACTAGCTGTGGGACAATGGATAAGTCTTTCAATCTCTCTGTGCTTCAGTTTTCTCATCTTTAAAATTAGGAAGTTGAACTTGATTGTTTATATCGTCCCTTGAAGGCCTAAAACTACAATGCTATCAAGTGAACACAATTGAAAAGCTTTCTCTGTTATAGATTCATGGAGAAAACTCTAGAGTTGTGAGATTATGCCTGTGGCTTCTGGGTCTAGGGCAAATATTGCCAGGCTAAAAGGGCTTTGACTTCTGGCCTGCTGATGTTGTTTCTCCTTCAATTCAAAGAGGGGATGAATGATATCATGATGTAGTTTCAACTTGCAGGTGACTCAGATTTATGTGAGGCAGAGCTGTCCAATGTCATTAATCTCACTGTCTTCTAGAGCCATTGAAGTCTAGGGTGAAAACAAAAATCTAGATGACTGACCATGGATGCTGTGGGGAGCTTGAATGTCTGATCAAGCTCTATGTCTTCCACAGCAATCTGCTTCGGTCGCCTTCATAGACATTGGGACAAATTGCTCTCATCTACACAATCCACCAGAGGAAGTCTTCACCTATTGAGAGTAAACATCCCTCTAACTCTTGGATGGGTTTGAGACCTGTTTTTTAGCCTCAACCTCGTTTGCTTCATTGACCAAAATGGTTTACCACAGTGTAGCCACAGCATGTGTTATAACTTATCAGAGTCATGGATAAGAATGGAACGAATCAGATGGACACCAAAGATGGATGAAGAGTCCTGAAAAGGGCTCAACAAGCTCTCTATCCCTGAAGTACTGATCTTCCCTGAACACCCTACATATCTCACAGCAATAGACTTCAGGGTCACCACACCTTATGAAGCCATCTCAAGTGATATGGCAGGGATGAACTCTATTTTGGTGGAAGGAATGGCTATGTCAATAGAATCACAGGTCTTTCTAAGGTGACACTAAATTGGAAGAGATAGAAGGGTGATCCAAAGGAGACGGCCAAAACAGGTGAAGCTAAAGCATTTTATTTCTCTGGCAGAAAAGAGCCATGGGGAGATGAACAGAAATTACTGACTACCTTTCACATTTTTGACAAGAAAGGCTAGAATGAGAACCATGCAGGCTGAGTTGAAAGAATTAGATAAACCATGAAGGCAAAGCAACATCAATCAGTCTTTCTGATTTCCCTTTCTGGCCATAGTTTTGCACATATCTTGCCAAGATTGCCTCCTTGGTGAGAAAATATAACATAAAAGTGTTCTAGCATTTTTCCCCCTAAGAAGGGCATAAGTCATCATTCTTTATCCTGTAAGCCTTTGTGTGATACCGAATAGAAAAAAGTGTTTTGGGAAATGGTGTCAGCAGAAAAACTTTTAGACAAATTGTAAAAAAACTAATAATGTCAAGAAATGAAACCATTTTAGTGAATGTTTTGAGTTTTAGATGTCTCCACTTTCCTGCCATAGTTCTGTCATTCAATGAGTCTAAACCTCTAAAGGAAAATATAATTGGAGCTTCACCCAGGCATTTGACATGATAAGACTTTGCCACTCACTCAAATAGATAAATAAATAAATAATGGATTCTCCAAAGTCAAAGGACTTGAGCTCAAATTCTGATGATACTTGTACTTATATGACTTTTAACAAGTCAGTTTCCTTATTTATAAATGGTGGCAATTTAGAGAGTAGCATTTAAAATCCCTTCCAACCTAGATCGTGAGTTTATAGATTGAGAAATTATACTGGTTCTGGTTAAGAAGCTTTGAAGTTCTCTAAGAGCTCACTACCTCTAAAGGGATGAGCATTTCAAAATAAGAACATTTCACCACTTATGGAAGCCTAGACCTACTTTCTTATTGGCAGCCATAGAATCCAGAATTTGAGTTCTGTTCATGCAGATTCAAGAGTAGTTTCAAAAATTTGCTGACCTGCGGGGGGAGGGAATAGAGGGAGGGGGGGTAATTTGGAAAAATGAATACAAGGGATATTATAAAATATATATATATATAAAATAAAAAAAATATATAAAAAAAAAAATTTGCTGACCTGGATTCAAATCCCAGCTCTGTTACCTGTGTGACCAGGAGAAAATCATTTTACTTTTCTGGAGCTCAATATTTTCCTCTGTTCTTCTGAGTAGGAATTGATTCATTTGTCCCTATTGGTATTCCCAAGCCCTAGTCGAGTAACTAGCACATAGTAGGAGCTTTCTAAGGATCGTTGATGGATTAATTGCCTAGAATGGCTTCTAAAGTCTCTGATCCTCTTCTCACTGACTCAAGTTTTTTTTTTTCTTTTATTCCCTGGACCATCTTCTTTGAAGACTTTAATACATGGTGCCCTAATCTTCTGCCAGATGAAATGACTAGTGGAATAAGGTTTAGAAAGAAAGGTTGTTGAGACAATTATTTTCTGTCAATGACCCAGTTTACTTGGCCCTAATGAGTTATATTAATACCCAGCTGTTATATTATACTCATTCCTCTTTGGGACCTCTCCCCCTTGGATCCAATATCTGAATACAAGTAAGGGATTCTCATTCGTTTTGTCTATGTGTATATAATATCCCCTTTTGGACTTCCCAGAATCACATTTTAAAATATAAAACCAAACTACAAGGGATTACAAAAAAAAACCCACAATTTTTTTAAATCAATACACACAGTCACATGGGCAGTTAGGTGCCACAATGGATAGAGCACACAGCCTGGAATCAGAAAGACTCCTTTTCTTGAGTTCAAATCTGGCCTTAGTCGCCTTGTGTGATCCTGAACAAGTTACTCAATTTCTTCAGCTGTCAAATAATCTGCTGAATAAAAATGTTAAGCCATTCTTATGTCTTAGCCAAGGAAACCACAAATGGGCTCACAAAGAGTCAGAAACAATGAAACAAATGAAAAAAGAAGAACTCATTCACACACACATACACACCCACAGACACAAAAACTTCTTTGTTCCGATTTAAAGAGTTGGTATATAGTAAATGTTCAATCAACATTTATTGAATAGAAATGAATTATGCCCCAGATTTCTAACATCCAGCCACTGTGTTGTTCCTTACGATCCTTTATTATTTATCCCTCAGAGACTCTCTTTAGTCATTTATAGAGATGGAGGAGTCTTAACTGTAATACAAACAGGTGAAGCTTTCTGGCAAGTGTATTCACCTCTGATTGGGAGAAGCTGTCCCAAAGTGGAAAGTCTTACCTAAAGAGGTAAAGGACACTCTCTCATTCTTAGTCTGTAAGTAAAGGTTGGAGGAACATTTTTCAGACATGCATAGTAGGGATTCCTGTGCATATGGATTGCATCTGATGGTTATGGAATTTCCTTTTAAGCCCCTGTGATTCCACATTTCTCTGTACAATGCAATCATTGGATCTGGGTTCAAATCCCAGCTCTGTCCTCTGGCAAATCACTTACTCTCCCTGGGTCTCAGTTTCCATAACTCCTAAATAAAGGCTCTAAATCCATTGGTTTCCAAAATCCCTTCCCATTTTAAATTTTAAAAGTTGCCTGATCTGTATAGCAGCCACTTTTTTGTCTCCATTAAAAAGCTCCTTGAAAAGAGAGTTATTATTTTCTTTTCCCTAAGATAACAAAGACCATAAAAAGATTAAAATCTTTCCTTCTGCTCAGCAGAACCTAAACAAAAGTCTGAAGCATAAATGCTATTTTTAAAAAATATATATCTGCTTATGAAAAGATGTAACATATCTCAGAATCAGGAAGAATAAATAGGCTTTGAGTCCCAACTCTGACCCAGTCTTTTGTGTGATTCTGGGCAAATTACTTAATCCTCCAGTAACCCAAGGCATCTTTCTAAGACTCTTAAAATGGATGAGAGGTGCCTTTCAGCATTGATAAATGGAGTTCATCATCTGGGAGTTCCCTATGCCATTAAAATCGTTAGTCCAGTCAAAAATAAACATCATCATAATTGTTGACATTATCTAGAGCTTTAGGATTTATCTATCCCTTTCCTCACAATGAATAACCAGATATCAGCAAAACCTGCCTAAAGATTAAAATTTTCAAAAATTGGAACAGGCTGCCTTAGTAGGAAATAGGTCCCCTCCCTTATGGAGGTCTTCAGGCTGAGGCTGGAGGATCTTGCATTAGCTATATTGTATCAGAAATCATTGCTCAGATACCCACTGGACTAGATGGCTATCATTTTTGTTCAGTTATTTCAGTCATATTTGATTCACTGTGACCCCACTCTATTTAAGGTTTTCTTGTCAAAATTACTAGAATAGTATTTTTTTAATTTCCTTCTCCAGATCATTTTACAGATGAGGAAACTGAGGCAAACAGAGTTAAGTGACATGTCCACAATCACATAGCTAGAAAGTTTCCAAGTCCAGATTTGAAGTCAGAAAGAAGAGTTTTCCTAGTTCTAAGCTTAGCAATCTATTCACTGTGTCATCAAACTGCCCCCGATGTCTATCAAGGTCCATCCCAAATGAAAACTGGATATACTAATGCCCTTGTAGAAACCAATTAATGCAATGGTTCCGGAAAACAATTTGAAATTAAACATGAAAAGTATATCACAATATTGGTAATATAGTCCCAGAGAGTTAAGAGACTAAAAAATAAATCACTAAACCATTTAAAGAAACAGTGCATTTAATAGCAACAAAAATAAAAGTAAAGTAAATTCCAATGGATTGGATAATGACAACTAATTGAAGTATACAGATGCAATGGAGTACTGTGTTGTCATAAGGAGTAACAACAGAAATTTGGAGAGACACAGGAACACTTTTCTGGACTGATGGAGGGGTAAAAAAGCAAACCTTTCTTGCATAAATGGGGCACTATGAGCCCAGACTTATGTACAGTTGATTTTATCTAATTCTTTTTTTGTTGTTGTTGTTGTTGTTGTTGTTACAAGGTAGGATTAAATGAAGAAAAACATATGTTGCTAAATGATGGTGATTTAAAAAAAAATCAAAATAAACAATAAAACATTTTAGAAGGTGAAGGAGTGAGGAATTAGGCAGATGCTGTTTGGCAGCAAAAGGCTGAACTAGGATTAGTGGGGATCTAGGGTTTGTGTTGCAGAGTCCAATTTAGATTTGAGAAAGGGGAAGTTTGCTGAGAATTGGAGCTCTCTAAAAGTGGATCAGGTTCTGGTGGTTGGCTTTTAGCAAGAGATGGATGATTATTTATTAGGGATGTTGAAATGAGCATTTTTCTTAGACTTTAGGTCAGGTTAGATAGCCCACACCAGAGTCCTCACCTCCCTGTTTTATACTTCTGAGAAACTCTCAATATGTGTAATTACCAGCACTGATTATTTCCCTTTATCATTAATCATTAAGAAAATCTCACTCAAGATGTGTGTGTGTGTGTGTGTGTGTGTGTGTGTGTGTGATATGTGTGTTTTCTTTTATAACATAACTAGTGTGGAAATAAATTTTGCATTTTTATACTAAATATGGGGGGAGGGCACAATAATTTAGAACTCCAAATTTTTAAAAAAATGTTTTAACATATAATTGAGGAAAATAATATTTTATAAAAGAAAATGTTACTCAAATAAAAATCAGCAAAACAAGTATTAATAACAGTGATATTTATCCCTCTCTGACCAAAAAAAAAAAAGGCTATTGAATTTTTTGAAAATTTGGTCAAATAACATTTTAGTGCTGCTGAGATGAGTTTCACCTTTAGACAGTTCTTTTCAATCAAATTGTAAGGGTCTTTCCAAAGCAATTCAGGTATTTAATTGCTATTACAAGAGCACCTGTGCTGTCACGTGACTTCCAGTAATAAATACCATCAACAAAATTGAATTCTTGAAGTATTATTTTTTTTTCCAAAACTGACTGTAGGTCATACACTGGCTGCCTTGAATTGTTCCAAGGGCATGAGTCTATAATGTATGTAATCCTGTTCCAAAGGATCCCTTCCACGGATTGACCTTGTATCCAAATTGAGGGTGGAAAGATATGCAGTCTGGGACAATGGCTAGCCGTAGAGAGCAGGTACCAGCGTAGAAGAGACTGTCTTTCTTTCTCCCAGCAAGGTGCAAGCTGCAGCAATTTTGGCTATGACCTGAATAATCAGGAAAACTTTGCATAAATTTTCACCTTGAATAAGTGTGCTGAACTTTGATTCATCAAAGAAATTGTGCATAAAGTCTTCCCTTCATTAACGCTCACCCAAGTAAATTACTTTGAAAATAGAACCAATTCTATTTTTTTTTTCTGTATTAAGATAGCCATGTGTGTCTACCATGAAGGTAACCTGGAAGGGCTAATCATTCTCAAGTTAAAAAAAATACACTTAGGTTTATCTTAGTATTGGTGGCCCATTGGAAGAAATAGAAATGATATTTGGTTCAGAAATAGAAGTGCAACTCTAGCTGTATGGTGCAATAATTAACTGACATTGGTTTTTCCTTTATGTGTAATGGACTGGGGGGATTGTTCAGCATCAAAATCTTTATGTTTAATGGATCAATTTTTTTTCTAGACTTCTAGGTAGCCTGCTACATAGAGTACTGAAAATGATTTATTTGCCTTGCCATCTAAATCCTATATTTATTGAATGAATCAAAAAGACCCGAGTTCAAATTTAACCTCAGATAGATACTACCTGTGTAATCCTGGTTATTTGACCTTTCTCAGCCCGTTTCCTCATCATGCAATAATAATAGCATCTTTCTCACAAAGCTACTGTAAGGAATAAATGATAAAATATTCCTTAAGTGTTTTATAAAACTTAAAGTTCTCTCTAAAAGCTACCTTTTTTTAATAGTATAATAATGGAATAATAAATGTATTGTAGTAGAAAGCAGGGATCTCAGAATCTGGATCAGAGAACCAGGGTGAGATCTCAGATCTTCTACTTTATATCTTATGTGTAAACTTGGGTAAATTGGATCTCCCTCTCAATCTCAGTCTGTTGCGGGGTACCACTGGATTGGGTAATTCCCGAGTTCCTGGGGCGACAAATCGATGAATCTATGTTTAGTTCCTACCTTCAGTCTCAGTGTGCCATGAATAAGTGTGGGAGCCAAGGAGAACTATACTATGGATGCTTAAATACCATGTTTCCTAATTTTCCTTTCAATCATGGCCTGCTTTATGGTCTCAGCCTCCTTTGCTGATCAGTATGACCCACAAACCAGATTGACAACATGCATACAGAATTATTATGCTGTTAATGATAATAATAATAATAATAGCCAGCATTTATATGGCTCCTTTTATGTAGAAGGCATCCATCTAAGCAATTTATAAACATCATCTTAACAGTAGTTGTGGAAGAAAGGTGCTGCTATTATGTTTGTTTTACAGTTGAAGAAACTGAGGCAGGCAGAAGGTAAATGGTTTCCCCCCAAAGTCACTCAGCAAGGAAGTATCTGAAGCTTGATTTGAAGCAAAGCTTTCCTGACTCCAAGCCCAGAGCACTATGCTCTTTACCAGCTAGCTGATTCCCCATTAGATTCTAGGGAGGAATCAATGCTTAGAATTATATGTTTGCCTTACTGTCCAAATCCTGTTTGCTGAAAATATTTTGAGTGTTTGTTTCCAAAGTCCCCTTCCAAAGATTTTCTCTGGTTTGTAAGTGACCTCAGATTTTCCAAGGCTCTTCCAGAAGAATATAAAACTTGATGTTTTACCATGCTGGAGAAGAATGCAAGAATGAGTGGGATGATTTTCTGTAGACAGGGTGATTTAGTAGCTACTGCTTAGAATCTGACCTCAGTAGACTTAGTTTAAGGATCACCTCTTCCTCTTAGTACTTAGTCCAGCCTCCCTGGACCTCAGTCACTTCATCTATAAAAGGATGAGATAGCCCAGTTGCCTTGCACTTCTCTTCCATCTCAAAATGTGTGATTCTTTATTCCCTGAAGAGAAGCCTATTAAATTCAGAATGCTCAACAAAATTACTCATTAGGCACAATCATCTGCCAAATGCTTTGCTGGTGAGAAAAAGACCCAAAAAATCATCTGTTCTTAAGGAGTTGACATTAGGCAACAAATTGTTTGCAAATGCCTTTCTGACAATAAATAATAAATAAATGATAAATAAAAGAAAAAGGAAGAATTTTCAATAGGGACAGGAGAGCTAGAGCAAATTGCAAGTTATCCTCTCCCCTTCTGTCAAAAAAATCAGATAGAACTTGAGATGGGTCGTTGTAGTACTAAGGAGACAAGTCCAGAGCAGCCCAGATAGCCTCAACCCCATCCCAGAAAATAAGGTAGAATAGTTCCTAAAAATATATAGAAAGAACTTCCTCAGTGATCAAGCTACAGATCAAAAAAGACTCATCCCCACAAATTAAGACGATGGAAGTAGAGTTTGATTAGATCAAGAGCCTCTAATCCAAAAACTGGATATGGGAGCAAGGAAAAGAAAATGCTGAGAGCAATGGAGAAATATGTTGGATTATAAATTATATAATAGGGACTCCAAAAGACCAAAGAATTCTCAGAGAAAGGAGTGTTCTGACCACAAGGACTACATGACAACCAAATAGTAATTAATATTATTCATTTAAAAATAATTATAAAATAAATATCCAGGGATATGGAAGCAAATACATGTGGCTCAGTGGATAGAGAACTGAGCCTTGAGTCAGGAAAACTTTCTGAGTTCAAATCTGTCCTCAGGCATTTACAAACTGAATATCTCTGGACAAGTCACTTAACCTGTTTGCCTCAATTTTCTTATCTGCAAAGTGAGCCAAGAAAATGGCAAAGTACTCCTGTATCTTTGCCAAGAAAATACCAAATGCAATTACAAAGTTACACATGATGGAAAGACAGCAAGAGGAAACAAAGAATAATGGGGCAATATCTTAGTACCCAAGAATTTAATTATCTGAAAATTATAATAGGTCAAACAGAAAACAATGACTATATGAAGTAACAAAAATAGTAAAACAAAATTTAAAAAATTAAAGAAGAAAATGTCATATATGTAATATAATGTAATATATGTACATATACGTATATATATGTACAATGTGTGTATGCATATTATCTGATCCTTACTACAATCCTATGATGTCTGGTTTTAAAGATTTTATTATGGCCAGATAAGATAAAAAGAAACTGAGGCTTGGAGAGATTGAGTAAGATTTAGAATCATTGTGTTGAAGGCTAGGAAGCAGGATTTGAATCCAGGTCTCATTTGACTCTTAGTTTATGCTTTTTTTTTTTCCTCTAGACTCCACAAATCAAACTCCTGGAGCACTGAAATTTCAGTGCTTAATCTTGTTATTCAGTCATTTTAGCATGTCTGACTTTTCATGAAATCATTTAGAATTTTCTTGGCAAAGAAATTGGAGTGGTCTGCCATTTCTTTCTCTAGCCCATCTTACAAATGAGGAAACTGAGACAAATAGGGTTGTTACTTGCCCAGTATTACATAGCTAGAATAAACCAACAAGTGGACAATTTTATCCATTTTTTTTCATTTTCTAAACTTCCCAAAATGTCATTATGGGGGTTTTCTATTAGTTCTAGTCTCACTCTCTCTATTCTTCTTTTCTTTCTGCTTTTTAACTTGTTTCTCTTCATTGCCAAATCTCTTGGAGAACAGAAGAACATAATTTCAATTTCCCCTGGAATGTTCACCTACCTTTTGGAAAGTTGTCAAGAAAAATGTTTACCTTAACCTATGAGGTTTTGGTAAATGTTGAGTGTTACTAGGGTCATAGTTGAACTCTAGACTATTTAAAAAGGTAGTAAGATAAAAAGAAAAGGCAAAAGGAAATAGAGAAAAGAAAAGGAAGGAAGAAGGAAAGAAAGAAAAAAGGAAGGAGGGATGAGAGGAAGAGAGGGAGGGAGGGAAGAGAGGGAGGGAGGGAAAAAAATTTTGTAACGTGCTCTCCTGGCAGTTACAATTACTTGTCTATCCTAGACCCAACAGAGTACTTTTGACCACTGACCTTTGCAGTGTGAACTCTACTCGGCTCACCTCCTCTGAGGCCTTCAAAGGTCTCTGGCCACAATCTCTTGAATCTATAGCTTAATAAACGGTAGCACACTCAAGAACAGCCACGTGTAATCTTAAAAGCCTTTATTATACCTACTCACATAATGCCCTGACTGATGCCCTGACTTGTTGGTTCCCGAGTGAACACCTGGTCAGAAGGCCCACGTGTTCACTACCAAAATCCTTACCTCTTTTGGCTACCCATCTTGGCTTGGCCACCCAGGCTAGGGAGCCAGGGTGAAGAACGCCAGGTTAAAGAGGGAGGGAGGGAAGAGAGGGAGGGAGGGAAGAGAGGGAAAAAATGTCTATGATGATAACAGAGGTATACAAGAGAAAGTGGCCAATTTTTTCAGTCATCTAATTTTTCGTCATCCCACGTGGGGCTTTCTTAATAAAGATCCTAGAAGGGTTTGTCATTTCCTTGTCCAGGACATTTGATAAATGAAGAAACTGAGGCAGAGTTAAGTGACTGCCCCAGGGACACACAGTTAGTTTAAGGTCAGATTTGAATTCAGTTCTTCCTGACTCTAAATAGAGGACAATTTAGCATTTTATTTTCTTTTTATCATTAGGGTAAATAGCTTTTTAAAAAATGTTCCAGGAAAGAAATAAACTTATTTCATTTGTGGAACAGACTGGGTCCATTAAAGAGTTGAAGATATTATGATGATAATGATGACGATGATGGGTTTATATAGTTATAATTTGCAAAGTGCTCTACAATTATGATTTTCTTCTATCTTTACAACTGTGAGAAGTAGGTGCTGTTTCTTATCTCTGTTTTATAGTTGAGCACAGTGAGGCACATTGGGCTGAAGTCCCTTGCCCAGGGTCACCCAACTAGTACATGTCTGAGGCCATACTTGAATCCGTGTCTTCCTAACTCTAGGTCCCATGCTCCATCTATTGGGCCACCTTCCCACCTCTCATTCTTGATCAGAAATACTGCCTATGAGGAGTTGGGGGTAGGAACAAACTAGGAGCCGACATGATTGTGTCTGCTGAAGGAAGGAAGCTACTCTGGTAGCCTCCTCTTTTAACCAATCATCCCCCCTCACTCAATGTGCAGTTCTCTTGTTCCATTCCAATGAAGGCCTGACAGTGTAGTTAGTGCCCCCTTTTAACCGCAAGTCCCCAAAGGCAAAGGCTCTGTCACTCCACCTTCGTTATAGCTCTCAGGAGGGAGCTCTAAGAGCTGTATCTGCTCCTACAAATTGATTTTCTTGGGAGTGGGCTGGTGTTTCATTCAACCAAACAAGTGGGTAATTGACTTAATGTAAACAGTTTGAAGTTTGACATAATAAAATCAATTGCATGCATCCAGTTAATAACGTTATACTTCTTAATACTCCAAGGATCTAGGATTTCGACAGGGTAGGCACTCTTCCTGACAACTCCATCAATTTCAAAAGTTGCCGTGGCCACAGCTGATCACCCTGGCAACCAATATGCAGCCGAGGCTGGCAAACTAAGCTGGGCTGACCTTCCAAACAGTGGGCATAGACTATCATTAGGTCCCCACAGGAACTTTCCTCTTTGAAAAGAGTTTTTAGTACTTGGGGCCCCATCAGTGTATGTTTTTTTTTTTTTTTAGGTCCCTGGGGCTACATCTCTATGAAGTAAGATTTCAGAGTAGTCTTGAGTAGAAATCCATATCTTCAACTTTGACCTAAACATCCCCAAATAATTAAGGGTTGTTGCCTATATTCTCCGGTCCAGTGTAGAAAGACAAGATTGGTGTTGGAGAATGTAAGATCTAGGAGATCTCAACTCCACTTCTGATACTCACAACCTGTGTAAACTCGGGCAAATCTGGAACTCCATTTTTTATCTATAAAATGGGAGCCCTAAGCTCAATAGTCTCTAAGGTCTTGCAACTCTAACTCTCTCATCCTATAATTCAACTCAAAAAAAAAAAAAAACAAAAACAAAAACAAAAACAAAAACAAAAAACAAAAAACAAAAAAACAAAATAAAACAAAAAAAACAAAACAAAACAAAAAAAAAACCTAAGTGCCTTTTTATTAGGTACTGAGCATCATGTCTGGCTGTGCAAGTGGGAGGACAAACAGGGAAAGAATTTGTGCCCTCCAAGCATCTTATATTCTCTAGAAAAGATGGCATGCAAGTGTCTAGAAAGTAATCTGAATGGGATCTTAAGACCTTCAAGCCTCAACTGCAATCCCACCCTAGAATATTCCTTCATCATGTCAGCCATTGTGTCCTCTAGGTGAATTCCTTCTAGGATTTTTGAGAAGTTGTTTGACTTTCCTCCTAATTCTACATCTGCTTCACTATACTTTGGCAATATGCCCCCCTAGGATACTTTCCCCATTCCCCATCCTTTTTTCTACTGCCTTGTCTTCCCCTACTAAAATGTAAGCTCGCTGAGAGCAAATACTTTCTTGCTTTTATTTGTAACTCCAGCACCTAGGACAGTGCCCGGCCCAGAATAAGTGCTAAATAAATGCTTATCATCTTGCCTAATTTACCTTAAGAAAGGTTTTCTGTGGGGCACAGTAGAATGGATTTAAAGATTCCATTGTCTGTAGGTGAGAATGGAGATGATTATAATTATGGAGCATTTATAAAAAGGCATGAAGGCAGGAGATGAAATGTGCAGTATTTGGAACAGCAAGCAGGACCAGCCACAATTTGAGCAAACTGCTGAAGTTATGTGACTCTTCCACAATCTTCCACCCATCATGCTTCAGGCCAAGTTCATTATACTTTATATATTTTCTTCCTGTGACTATTTTAGTAAACCTGAGAAGGGGTCCTATTACAAAGGCTTCCTGAATGCCAGTGTCACATCTAGTCCTATAGTAGCTGGTGGTAACCTGATCCAGCCATTGAAGCTTCAGAGCATTTCCTCTTCTTTTAACTGATTATTCTTGCACACTGTGAGCTAAAATCAGTCATTTCAATGCTGTGGAAGGTCTGGCAGTGCATTAATACATCATCTCTAGCACCTAGAGGCTAAGTTTCTGTTACCCACCCTACTCAGAACTCTCATGGGGGCATTACAGGGCTGGATTCACTCATACAAATTGATTTATGCCATAAATGACTTCGTAGCAGTAACATTATTTTAGCCTCAAAGCCCCATGGGTAGCGTTCTATAAGTCCTGCTTTACTTATCAGGCATTTCCTCCCTTGCATGTGGCTGTTGATCAGCCTTCACCCAATGGAGCATGGTAACATCTGCAGCTGCTCCCACCAAAGCATTACCAGTAATGGGCCTATGCTAAATAAAGCAGATGCAGCAGGACTGGGGATGTGTAAATCAGGATGTTAATGAAGAACTGAAAGCTTTCTTCGTCAAATGTGAGAGTTTGTGGGAATGTGCCTAATAGGGCAATACAACTTACAGTCAATTTTGTTGGAGAAATAAACCATAGAGCTTCTTAACAAACCAGGAAATTTCTCACTGGGGTATCCGTTCAAGCAATATGCATGCATATATGGAGTACAATACTATAAACCAAACAGATCAAAACCCTTCTGATGACAAAGGAGTCATCGGAGGTCAGAAGGACATTAGCATGTCTCCTCTCTGTCAAACTATGCTTACTGCATCCATCAAGACCCAGGTCAGAATTCACCTCCCTGGCCAGATTTTAGTAAGAGCTAAGGGCTTTTTATGATATTTGGACTCTTCATTTTGTACATTGATTTTATAGTCGGCCTTATTGATGGTTATCAACTTCATAAATTGTTATTTATTGTTGTTGTTTGTCCTTTGTTCTCCAAGTAAAGATATCAGGAGGAAGTCTCCACCTGCAAGTAAATTGGATTTAAGTGAGGCAGGTTTATTCAGTCACCATCCTTGCTCTTTCCTTCGGAATTATTAGAGTCCAGTGACAAGACTTAGGTCAGGACAGCTGGGGATGGCCCATGATGCCTTTGTAAGCTTTTTGCTTCCAAGATGCACTTTTGGCTCTCTGACCCTTTTGGAGACATCTCTATAAATCTTGGACTGACCATCTCTGTAGACTTCATACAAAGGTATGGTTCTGATGCACTCTGATCCAAGCCACACAAGAAACGTTATTCTCCTCTCCGTGAGGTTATAAATGATTGGCAGTGTCCCAAGCCCCTCCCCGCATAAGGAAATGGAATTTAAAAGCCAAAGACTCACTTCTCTGAACAGAAATCACATCAAATTGATCAGACTCCTACAATAATGAATCAGTATTCTGACTACACAGACAGTTGATTCAGGAATGACCTTTACATTGATAATGAGTTGTTTCCTGTCTACTGAAACAAAATTAATTTCATTTTATGTTATTTTTGCTCATCATATCTAGTGCCTCTCCGTTTCTTTCTTAAAGAAGAAATTTGAATATCCCATTTCATTCTATGGGCTTACACCCCCAGGACCTAGCACAGGATCTGCCACATAGAAGGTACTTAATAAATATCTTTGATTTATAAATGTTTGGATCTTTTAAGTTACCTATGGATGTACAATAGTATAGACTCCACAAGTTGCCTTTAATGGTCTCAACTGTCCTCTCATTTAGACTAAAGTTTCTGAAAATAAAAAATCATATTTTTAATGTTATAATGTGTTATAGTGTCAGTAAGGACTCTTCTGAATTATGAGTTGGGCTGGATGGTTACCGAGTTGTTTTCCAAATCTGAAATTCTCTAATTCTGTATTTATAATCCACGTGTAGCAAACCATTTTATAAAATCTAGGATGACATGTCCTCTTGACTATATTCAAAGGTTATTGGGTCAACTCAACTCAAACTCTATTTGGTTGGAGATTTACCCTATTTTAAAAGGATTGTTGGCCAGATGATTTGTTTCCTAATTGTTACATGTATCCTACTGCCGATATACTTTATTTTACAATGACT
This sequence comes from Sminthopsis crassicaudata, assembly GCF_048593235.1. NCBI lineage: Eukaryota > Metazoa > Chordata > Mammalia > Dasyuromorphia > Dasyuridae > Sminthopsis > Sminthopsis crassicaudata. The sequence continues at coordinate 7,041,605 of NC_133620.1, read as the reverse complement.
CCTCAAGAAATTTTTGAGACTATCCCTATCTCTCCTAGAATACTCTTTTCTCTTAGAGCCACTCAGCATTTATATCTCTGTTTTATCCTCTATTACTTTGCATTCTTTGACACATGATTTTGTATTCAACTTAGTTACCATTTCAATGTGCCCCACAGTGAAGCAGCAGAGTAACGCTCAAACTCTGGACTTGAATTCAGGAAATCATGAGTTCAAAATCCCACCTTGAAGACATTACCTGTGATGAGGAGGAGGAGGAGGAAAAGATTGAAAAATAATGAGGGGAAGGAAGAAGAGAGTTATGGTGATGGTGTAGAATATATAGAAAGTTTTCTGGTCTTTATGCAAGTTTTGCATCATCTCACCTCTCTGGACTATACTTTCTTCATCTGCACAATGAAAGAGTTGTTCTAGATGGACCTCCTGAGTCTCCTCCATGCATGCATGATGACTTTTGCCATGTACTGAATTCTTAAAGTCCAGATCAGCTAAATGTCAATTCCTGACAGGTTTCACTGATTGAGAAAAGCTTTAGATTTTCTTCTGGTGATGGGTTTTACATCCATTACCCAATAATCAATCTAGTTCAAAGAGTCTCAACATCAGATTGCTTACAAAATGAGCTTTTTTCTGTCACAGCCTCTCAAAATCCACTTGCTAGGGCAACTTGGTGGCACTGGTCCTTGAAATCAGGAGAAATTGAATTCAAATATGACCTCAAACACTTATTGGCTGTGGGACACTGGGCAAGTCATTTAACCATGATTACCTACCTCCCCACTCCATGTTTTTTTTTTTACAATAATGACTGTCAATTCTTTAAGTGCTTAGTATGAATTGTGTACTGTACTAAGTAGTGGAGATACAAACAAAGGCAGGCAAGACTATTTCTGACTTCAAAGAGTCTATATTTCCAGAAGAAAAGGCAATATAGAAAGTGAATCTCAAAAAGGGGAAGGGATGAAGTACAGCCCTTGCTATGTGATATGAGATATTCACACCAACTCAAGATCCTTGGATAATTCAAGGGTTCAGATCTTTTATTTCCTAAACATTTCCTTTGAATATTCGTTCTCCTTCCTCACTTCCAGATACCTAATACAGGCCTCCACTCCTAGCCAGCACTCAAGAAAATGATCATTTTCAGTCACCTACTTACAGGTGGCTACAGAGCATCCCACACTCTAAGAGGAAAAGATAGCATCCACCTGTTAGGTTCTTACTAAGTTGGTACTTAGCAGTTCTCTAGTTCCGGCCTTTACTGGGAGTTTAACCCCTTCAAACTCCTGGGGAGGAGCTTGCATGCTTAGGAGGAGCAAGTTCATTGGTTGAAGTAATTTTTCCCAGAAGCCCTTGCGTTATCCCATGCCCATTCTCTGGGAGGATAAAAGAGGGTGGCACTCGAGAGACTGAGAGTCTCTTGTCTAGGCCAGACTTGAGGTGGCTCTCCGGAGGAAGAAGAAGTCACTACTCTGGACCAGAGTTGGCGGCAACTGTCTGGAGACAAGGGCTCCCTACAGAAAGAAGAATCTAACATCCACCCTCCCTTGAATTGTGGCCTCAGTTATTTATCCTATGGGATTAGTAAGCAGCCCAGACTTTTAATTAAATGGAAAGGAATCTCCTTTCAATGATGCCTTTTGTTGAGGACACTGGGATCCTTTTTTCCCCTACTCTGATTTCCAGATGATTACAGTGAACAAATCTCTTCCATGTCCTGGGTGGGGCAGAGCAGGAATTGAAGAATATAGTAGAAGAAAAATAAAGAAGGATCCCATCTCCTGTTCTGATCCTCTAGTTTCTAGATATGAGACATAAGCATTTTGTCTATAAACCTACATTTTATGTCAAAACTTTTTCAGGAAAAGAGCGTAACATCCCATTGACTACAAGATAAACATTTTCTGCTTAGAATTTTCTACTGCCCTGTCACCCTCCTCCTCCTTTCCCATTTCATATCTACATATCTCTTCTACACCTCAATGCAGCAATCTATATATTTTACTCTACTAGAGTCCTTTCCCCTCCCCCTCACATCTGTCCTTTCAACACTTCCTTCATCAAATTACACCAATATACAATATGGTGTCCAGCTTCCTTCCTCCCCCTTCCTAATTTGTCTGTCCCCATATTCCTTCTTGTCCCTACCACACTGACCTTTTTCTTTCATTATTTTCTCTTTTCTTTTTGGTCATCATTCCCATGATTAATACTCATAAAGAAGCCTATTAAAGGAAGAACAATTAAAATAGAGAAGGACCTCAGTTTTACACAATCAAAAGCTTAATTGAAAGAAATAAGTATATTTTGGTTAGGGAAGAGAAGGTTAGGATAGGTACAGAGGGATGTGAATGATGTCTTCAAGTATCTCAAATGGTGTCATGGAAAAGAAATCTTAGACTTACTCAGTTTTGCTAATGCTGAGTCAAACGAGCAGAACTAGGAGATCATTATACACGTCAACAACAATACTGTATGAGGCTGTATTCTGATAGAAGTGGATATCTTCAACATAGAGAAGAGCTAATCCAATTCCAATTGATCAATGATGGACAGAATCAGCTACACCCAGAAAAGGAACACTGGGAAATGAGTGTAAACTGTGAGCATTTTTTTTTTGTTTTTTGTTTTTCTTCCCATATTATTTTTACCTTCCAAATACAATTCTTCCTTTGCAACAACAACAACAAAATTCGGTTCTGCACATATATATTGTACCAGGCATATACTATAAGATATTTAATATGTATGGGAATGCCTGCCATCTAGGGGAGGGGGTGGAGGGAAGGAGGGGAAAAATTCGGAACAGAAGGGAGTTCAAGGGATAATGTCGAAAAAAAAACTATGAATATGTACTGTCAAAAATGTTATAATTATAAAATTAATTTTAAAAAATTTTAAAAATATATGAAAAAAGACTTACTCAGCTTTGACCCACAAGGCAGAGCTAAGAGCTACAGGTGAAAGTTACAAGGAGGTTGGCAATTCTGGCTTAATCTAGAGTCATACTTCCTAAGAATCTAAGCAGTTCCAAAATGGGGGGGGGCATCTTAGAAAGTAGTAAGTTCCCCCTTACTGAAGATTTTCAAGGAAAGTCTGGATAACCCATTGGATGTTGCATGTTATATTTTGTAAAGAGGATCCTTGGGGGAATTGGGCTTTGGAGACTTTAGAGGTCTTTCCAATCCTGAGATTCCATGTCTGTCTCAAGCAGGCCTTTCTCATCATAACCAAGAAATGCTGCTAGATACAGATGATATTTGTAACTAGATATTTCTGAAACTTGGTACACATAGAACTACTTGTATTGATCCCAGGACATATGGGAGTAATTTGGAATGCATGTTTCCATTAGATATGTGTCAGAGTTGGATATTTCTAAGGTCCACTGGAAAGGAAGATTTTACTTTTACTTCTTCTAACTTTATCCTTTTCTACTTTTGTTTAGGCCTGATATGAATATGCAGAGGTGTGATAGATTTCTGGAGAAATCTACCAAGGAGGATTGCAATCCAACTATAACTTAATTGATGAAAGCATCTTACACAGAAAGTTGGAAGGGACTGAGAGGCCATATTCTCCATTTTCCAGATGAAGAAAGGGAGACCCTTCTTCAAGGTAAATCAAACTGCCCAAGTTCCCATAAGGATTAAATTGCTGGAATGGAATTGGAATCTAGGTCCTCCAACTCCGGGTCCAATATTCATCTCTCGATCACAAAACAAATTTAAGCATGTCATTTAAAGCACAGCCAAGATCCCATGTGGGACTGCATAACTGAATGTGGGAAGTAATAAAATTGTGATTTGTTATCAGTAAATATTTGACATGTACATTTATTTTATGTGACTATATACCCAGAGCACATAAAAATTTCTGAAGAGAGAAAGGGTCACGAGAAAAAAAAAAGTTTAAGGTGCCCTGATTTAAAGCACAAGCAAGCTAAAACACCTGTCTTGGGTCAGAAAGCTACTGAATGTCAGAAAGAAGATTTCAACTCCGGTTTTCCTGACTCTAAGTTGTACATTCTGTTATACCACCACTATTGCCTATAGAGAAAAATAAAGTGTATATTTCCCCATAAGAGTCACCCAGCAACTCTTAAAGGTATATCCTACAGGAATTATAATCCTTCTGATTTGACAAATGAAGAAACAGGCCGAGATGTTGTTACCAATAATCACATGGCCAGTGTCAGAGGAGAGGTTTCTCCCATCTCCAAACCCTTCTCTCTAACCCTTGACAACAAGTTGATCCATATAATTATAGTTAATGGAAAGTAGCTGCTGGTGTTGGTTTTTTTTGTAACTAGAAATAATGAGGTTGGGAATAATAATGAAATTAATAAGGGTGCATAATAATGCTGAATTTCAGCAGAATCAATGAATGAAAATGGAGTTCATTCTGTTCAATTTTTAAGGCCAATCAGAAGTAGAATTGAAGCTTATTATATAGCTGTATATAGATGGGCATGCAGAGAAATGTTAATATATATCTACATTCATCAACAATAATATTATCCAATGTATTTTTGTAGTTATTTAATGACATATATATATATATATATGATGACATATATATAGATTACATATACCTGATATGTGATATATTTGATACATTGCTATCATTGATATCTTGATTGATATGATATAATAATATATTATATAATACTGAATATGATATATTTTACATATGTAGTAAATATACACATGCATGCCTTAAATAATAATATATGTCCAGTTTCCCTGAGTGTTGATGAAAGAAACAAACAAAAAAAAATTGAATTGCTTTTAAAACTTGACCTACCTCCCCATAATTATTTTCAAGTAGCTTTAGAAACTAGGGTCAACCTCTTCAAAAACACCCCAGAATAAAATATGATATTTAGAAGCCTTTTATCAAAGAAGAAAGAAAATGGTTCAATGCTACATCTGCCCGAGCCCTTTACTGCTATACATAGCACTTGGTCTGAAACAAGTTTGTCTAACTCAATGAGAGCAGGCTCTCTTCGACTGGTTGCTGGGATACTTGCAGGATTAAAGCTGGGTACATTATACTGGGAACTGGGAGGCTTTCATCGATGTTTTAGCCAAGAAGGAGAAATATTTGGATTTCTTCTTGGATATGCGTCACAATCCTACAGAATTCATTGAGATTCAGGCTGTGTGTGTCTGTGTGAGGCCAGGAGAGTGGATCAAGGTGAAACATTCATTTAATTCCTATGATCTTAGGGCAAAGTGATATCTACTAATCATCAGTTGCTCCAGTTTCAGCTTTTTTTGCAGTCAATAGAAGGTGATTTTCATTTGAATGAATGGCACCCTAGTTCATCAAGATGGAGGCTGTTGATTTGTTTTCATTCATTGAGTCAGAGGCCAAGACCTGTGTGGATCAGTCATTTCTATCACGAGGACTTTGCCCAAGCCATCTCATGGTTTCCTGTCTCTGTGCCTTGGTTAGACTGTTGTTCTCTGTGACCAAAATCCTTCCTTCCTTCCTTTCTTTCTTCTCCATCTTTACCTTTTGGCATAAGACCCATCCTTTAAGGCTTTGGTCAACTGCCACCTCTTTTATTATATCTACATCAGCAAATTAGAAGTAACCTCACTAGTACCTGAGCCCTGAAAATTCAGCTGTTAATTCTCATTTTATTTCAAATAGCATTGATTAGTTGTCTATGTTGCTAGATATACATTTTTCTGGACACCTGAAAAAATTAGTCCTTAAGGAGCTTATATTCTAGTGGGAGAAGGAAGGAATACGCCTGAAAAAAAAAATAGTTCTTGCCCTCAAGGAGCTTATATTCTAGTGGAGGGGGGAGAAGAATATAACATGGACAAAGATAAGTAAATATGGAATATAGAAAAGTAATTCAAGGGCATTTGGGGCTAGGGAGAGCACAGGTGAAAGAATTGGAGAAGACTTTGTTCAGAAAGTGGCAGTGAAATGACAGTCCTTGTATATATCATCTAGTTTTCCTGACATATCTCATTTGATTACTAGATTTTACGTCATTTGATAGGAAGTCTGTAGTTTTTGCTTTTGTTTTTTTTGCTTTGTAGTTTTTTGCTGACAGCATAAGGGAGATTCCATGTTTTTCTTCATGTAGAGAACCCTAAGGTAAGGAAATTTCTTTTGCTAAAACAGGTGATTAACTTATTTGCAATTACTGTCTCCAAAAGTTGCCTAGGATACTATACTCTATTATAGGTAAGGATCACACAGTCAAGATTTGTCAGAGGCAATATTTAAGCTCAAGTTTTGCTGACCCAGAGGCCAGCTCTCCACTTGAATCCCTCTGTAGTTGAGAGATCTCTAGGTCTGGAGTAAGAAAGACTTAGATTCAAAGGTGGACTCAGATCCTTACTAGTCGTGTGAACTCTGGGCAAGTCACTGAGCCTCTGACTGCCTCAGTTGCCTTTTCTGTAAAATAGAGATAACTATATAAACTCTCTCACAGGGATGTTGTGAGGATCCAATGAGATAATAATCATAACGTGCTTAGCTCAGTGCCTGACAAAGAGGAGACATTTTATAAGTGCTTGTTTCTCCCCCACTTGCCACTTTCTCCTTATGCTTAAATTTCACGTCATTCCTAAATACATTTACTCCTTCAGCAGGAGATACAAGGAGATCATTGAGTTCAACTGAAATGCAAGAAGACTAACAATTTTGTCAGGTTAACCATTTGATAAATCCTTAGTTCTAGCTATTAAAATAAACACACACACAAATCTATGTATGTCTATATCCAGCTCTCTATCCATGACCCTAAGGTGTCGCTCAGAGCAGATATTAAGCTATGTAAGGGAAAGAACAAAGACTTTGAAGTCAGAAGAATTGGTTCAGATTTAGTTCTTTCCTTACAATTTGTATGACCTTAGACAAGGCCTTATATTCTTAATTAAGGGTCTCATATTTTTCCACTAGATGCTGGATGCCTCTGAGGTCCCTTCCAAATCTGACATCATGGTTATACGATTCAATCTTCTAACTCTAGAAAATATCCTGAAAGTTGCTCTAGCAAAGGTCAAGTTTTCACTCTTTTTCTTATAATTAATCTCTGCAAAACTAAAAAAAAAAAAAAATCCCAATTACAAGACATTTTAATTGCTTGTGTCCTAATTACTAATCAGGTGGTGCTGTTAATAAGGCTTCTTGTGATTGGTTGTTGGACTTTCCAATAAGTCAACTAGCATTTATTAAGACCCCACTATGTATTTGATATGAATTATGCTAAGTGCTGGGGCACACAAAGAAAGATAAAAATAAAAACAAAACTAAAAACTAAATGAACAAACAAATCATAATCCCTGCCACTTCAAGGGCTTACATGCTAATGAGAATTACAGCCTGCAAAAGGGAACAGGAGAGGAAGAAGGGCAATGTGACAAAGTTCTGAGAATCAGAAGCTCAGCTGAGTGAAGAATGAAGTGTGGCTAGCCTGGGACCCTCCTCAAAATGGAGATTGGGAGAAAAAAATTACCAAAGGAAAAAAGGAGCTTTGGGAACAGAGATATCCCAGCATGAGAAGATCCCAGCATGAGAAGATCCCAGCATGAGAACTGTTGTTTGGGTCATTCAGAAGTAGATACTATCATCTATTTTTAAAAGATTTGACTGACAATGGGTCATGTCCATTTTGGATGACCAGGCCCACCCACCCTTGATTTCCTTTGGATCAGAAATCATTGACTATTAGAGATGACCGAGTTAGAGAACTACTCATGAAATATGACTCAGAACACCCTACACAGGGTGTTTGTTGTACATCCAGTAATTGGGATTTTAAATAGTTCCTGGGGGTGTATGAAATGTGCAGAAACTTGTGTTACTCATTATGTTTAAAATGCATTAATGTGATGAGATTTGTGGAGGAACAATACAGCAACCGACAAATCCCTTCATATTTCCTAAGTCCTTTCTTCAACCCAGGTCATAGAATCAGAAAATTTCAAGTCTTGATGGGAACTAAGAAGCCATCTTTTCATGTCCTGATCTAAACAAGGGAATAAAATGCAAAGACAGAAAGATCCAAATTTCTATTTTGCCTCAGACTTTTACTAACCACGTGACCTTGGTCAAAGTCATTTGATCACCACCTGCCTTAGTTTCCTCATGTGTGAAATTTGAGAATCAGATGAATTAACATCTGCAAAACTTAAAGCATTCTTTAAATGATAGCTATCATCATCATCATCATCAGACACTATCTACAGCAAGTGGTTTCCCATTCCTTGTTCATGAAACTCCAGAAAACATGAACCTTCATTTTCTGTTTTGAAATAGCTTTAATTATTAAGGGGGATACATTTTCCTGACTTTAATCTTATATTTTTCTCATTTCACCATTCACATTTGCTCCTAATTCTGCCTTCTAAGAGCTAAGCAAGCAAGCTTAACCCAGTCTCCACATTGTAGCCCTTAAAATACTAGGAAAAAAATTACCATGTCATCCTAAATTATTTTATCTGAAATGAATTTCCCTAGTTTCTTTAACTGATCTTTCTATGACATGATCTCCAGGTTTTACCATCACAGCAACCCTTTTTATCTATGTGTTCCCCATACTATGGCTCCCAGAACCAAACACAAATCTCCCAAGATGATCAGATCAATGCAGAATGCAGCCGGATTCTCTTTCCTGTTCCTGGATGTTACTCCTCTATTAATGAAGTCCAAAATCTCATTTGCATTTGTCCCAGTCATATCACACTGCCGGTTCCCATAGAGCTTGTAATCCACTAAAATCCCCAGATCTTTTTCAGGAATACAGCTGGCTAGTTATGGCTCTCTGAGGGAATCATCTTATTAGATTTGGGATAATATTCTAGTCTATCTTTTTCATTCCTAACTCTGAAGTAATGAATACTCTCAGAGATAGCTTATTTGCAAATGTTATAAGCATGCAATCTATTTAATCCTATTCATCAGAAAAATCTATACTGTATGATGGCCTCATTGTCCGTCATCATTATCAAATATACTTTTAAATTTTAATTCCATTTGCAGATAATGAGGGCTTCTTATCGAAAACAAATTGGGATCAAGAAGTTCTCTCTTCTGATTTTGGGCTTCTATAAATGGAGAAGCGGGTATGGCTGGGATTGTGTTTTGCCCTCATATGAGGGAAACTGAAGAAGGGGTCAGTGTTACACATGCATAGGAAATAAGTAGTTTCATTAAAGTGGGCGTTCTCTCCAGTGATGCAAAGTACAAACATTGCAGTCTACTCATTCTGTGGAACTCTTATGGGTTTCTCCCATGTTTGCTCCAGGCATCTACCCAACACAATGGGGACCTTTGCCAAAGTTTCTTTATACTGGCTTGATTTATCAGTTATCTGTTGCTCTTATCTTTTGACCATTTGGAATCCCCCATGATGGTGGAGTCATAGCATCATAGGACCATCAATTTAGAGATAGAAGAGTCCTTTGAGGCTACCAAATAAATCCTGAAGCTCTGAAAGAATCAATGACGTATTCGTTGCCACAGATCTAGTAAGGGTTTGAGTCAGGATTTGAATCCAGGACTTCTTGATTCCAAATATAGTGCCTCATCATGTCAAACCATATTGTTCTTGTGAAGTTGATTCTCTGTACCTATATCTGCCTTTATTTGTATCCTTACTGAGTGTAATCTTAGTCAATTTAGCCCAATATCCTGGCCAGGGGAATTTATTTTGGATCAAGACTTTATCATGCAGTATGTTGGAGGCTTCTTCCATTTTTGAGCCATGTGCAGAATTGATGAGAAGAGCCATTTATCCAAATATATGCTAATAGAGTCATTGTCTCACATAGAATAGGTAATTAGCCTAAAGTGCTTGGTTGTCTGATTCAAGAATACATTTTTTTGGAGTTTTAGCCCTCTACAAATATGCATGCATTTGTGTGTGTGTGTGTGTGTGTGTGTGTGTGTGTGTGTGTGTGTGTGGTGTGTGTATCTGCCATTCCCCTGGGGACATCTTGCCCTATTGACATTGAACCATTAACAATGACTGAATCTGGCCAAACAACCAGCCCTATATCTGTCAAATTACTTATTATCGTTATTTAATTGGGAAATCCTAGGAAATTGCTTAAGTTATACAGACCGTCAACTTGGAATGCCAATGAGTTCTTGACCTATACGCATCTCTCTCTCCATTATACTCTGAGATATCTACACATACTTATTTATGTCAGAGTGAGGTTTTATCCCCACCCCAATTAAAATTATCATAGGAGGCTCAGGCATCTCAATCAAATCAATCAAAAAAATTATATTTTTGCCTAGATTGTATTTATTTGTTAATTCATTTACTAACTCATTCATTTATCTGTTTGTTCATTCATTTCTTAACTTTGGGAGACTAGGTCTCCTTATCTCACCCAGAGTAGGGTGAGCAGTCATCACAGAGCCAATCTTGTCACTGATCATGTCAGTTGCTTTCTTTTCCACCTGGGACAGCTCACCTTGCCCTAGGCAGCCCGATGCTCTTTCACTCCCCTGTCCCAATCTCAGAGGCTCATCATAATGGTGCTAGACCTAGGGGGGACACTTCATCAGCTTTATCCCTGCTATACCTCAGAACTCTAGACATCAAGTGATCCTCCAGCTTCAGCCTCACCAAAAGCAGGAATTACAGGCCTGTGCCATCATGCCTCCTCTACATCCAATTTGAATAGATTCTAGGGTTTTGGACATTGGATGGAAAGCAGTGACATCACATAGGAAGTATTTTAAGAGTAGCTGAAAGAATCAGATATATTTCTGGAAAAATCTGGAAAAATAGCAGTCAGTACAGCAGTGAGCTCACTCAAGCTGTGGATCAATTGATTGGTAGAAAAATTCCAGTTCAATAGATTCCATTTTGAAATTTGGAACCAAGCCTCTGTGAAGGAATAACTTTTTTTTGGCAGGGGGAAGCTTTTGTTCCCCCATCCTCCTGCCCAGCTTATCAAGGAGACTAGACCAATAGAAAACAAAATATCCATCTGGTAAACATATTTGCCCAAGGCAGACAATTCCAGGGAGCACGTTCCCTTCTGGTGGAGAGAGATACCAGCCATGGATTCCTTGCAACTTGATGAGATCAATGGCCAGGTATTTCATGAGTGCTATATGTAAGAGAGAAAATCTAAAAAAGCTAGATTGTGACTTACCCATTTGCCACATGTGACTCACAACTTTTGTATTTAACTTTGGGCCCACTCTCCCTACATCTCACATGTGCGTGCTGCCGCCATGTTGCTTCCTCCTTTACAATGCAAGTTCCTTGAGGGTAGGAATCTTTCTGCGTGTCCCTGGTGCTTAGCAAAGTATCTGGCACACAGTCTATATTTAGTCATGTGTTGACTAAACATGGCATTTGTTACTAACTATATGACCTTGGTTTAGTCACTTCATCTTGTTTGGCTCAACTTCCTATCTGTCAAATGAGCTGGAGAAAGAAATGGCAAACCATTTTGGTCTCTGCCCAACTGGGATTGGACACACCTAAAATGACAAAATAATGTTACATTTAAAAAATGTTATGCTACGTTCCATTAACTTTGAAAATGAAGCCATCAAGATTAAAACACAAGATGGAAATCTCTCTTTTAAAAATATGACCAGCCATTGCCCAATATATTTCACATAAACTCTTATTAAACTCAAACATAGAATTAGCTGGGACAAAAAGATTGCACCTAGCCAATTCTTTGTAGGCCTTCTCTACAAGGTTCCTGAGAAAGAGAGAGCACATATTCCTAATCTCTTTGCTACAGTCATTGCTCATTGACTTAGCCCAAGACTAAGAGGGAATGACAATCAATATTTATGAAATAGCCACTTTGTCCCTGGGACTGGTAAACAAGCATTTCAATTGTTTATTGGTCAGTTGTTTCAGTATTGTCCAACTCTTCTTAACTCTAGGCTTTTCTTGGCAAAGATATTGGAGTGGTCATTCATTTTCTTCTCCATTTTGTCCTCATTTTACAAATAAATGACTTGCTCAAGGTCATGTAGCTATTAATTTTCTGAAGCTGAATTTGAACTTGAGTTCCTGATTGCAGGCTCAGCACTTGATGCACTGTGTAACCTAGCTGTCCAAGTAAGCACTAGGAATAAAAAAAAGTGTCTCTGCCCTTAGAATTTAGTATTTTTTGAGGAGGGGAAAGGGACCTGTGCCAAAATGTTTGTGGCAGCTCTTTTCGTAGTGGCTAGAAACTGGAAGTTGAATGGATGTCCATCCGTTGGAGAATGGTTGGGTAAATTATGGTATATGGATGTTATGGAATATTATTGCTCTGTAAGAAATGACCAGCAGGAGGAATACAGAGAGGCTTGGAGAGACTTACATCAACTGATGCTGAGTGGAATGAATAGAACCAGAATATTGCTGTACACTTCAACAACAATACTGTATGAAGATGTATTCTGATGGAAGTGGAAATCTTCAACATAAAGAAGAGCCAACTCACTTCCAGCTGATCAATGATGGACAGAAACAACTACACCCAGAGAAGGAACACTGGGAAATGAATGTAAATTGTTAGCACTACTGTCTATCTACCCAGGTTACTTATACCTTCGGAATCCAATACTTAACATGCAACAAGAAAATTGGATTTACACACATATATTGTATCTAGATGATACTGTAACACATGTAAAATGTATGGGATTGCCTGTCATCTAGGGGAGGGAGTTGAGAGAGGGAGGGGAAAATTTGGAAAAATGAATACAAGGGATAATATTATAAAAAAATTACTCATGCATATATACTGTCAAAAAAATTTATAATTATAAAATAAAAAAAAGAATTTAGTATTTTTGCTTCCATTGGAGAATATTTGCCCTCATATGTAAGGTTAGATTAAAATGGTAAAACAAACTCATATAAATAATATTGTTTGTTATTTTTTGTGGCTATTCTGTCCAGACATTAATTTCACCTATACTGGGTATTCTCAGTGTGAAAATTCCTTCCACTAATGCAGATTAACTCTTTTGGAAATTATTACTTTACAGAGTGTATGCAATATTCAGAAGTGAAATTCTTGACCCAGTGTCTTATAGCTAGTGTATATCAGAGGCAAAGCTTGAATTCATGTCTTCCTACTTATAATATTGTTCCTCTAATAACTATGGTGGTACAGTGGATAGAGCACTGGGTCTGGCATCAGGAACATCCAAGTTCGAACCCTGCCCAGATACCTTCCGGCTGTATATTCCCTAGAAAGTAATTTAAACTTATTTGCCTCTGTTTCATCTGGAAAAGGAAATGACAAAACCATTCTAGTATTTTTGCCAAGAAAAAAAATGGGGTCACAAAAAATGGGACATGACTGAAAAATGACTGAATTGAAGTAGTCACTATGCCATGTTCCCACACATAGATGTTTGTACTGGTCTTTAATTAAAATCCAAGAAAAATAAGATGTTTCTATTTTCTCTCATTTGACTTTTGTCCAGTTTTGGTTCAAATGGTGTTCATTGTAAATGGGGGCAGTGAGGGTAATTACAACCTCATACATAGTTCAGTCACTGGTGCTTTTCTATGTAAAGTTTAAAAAAAAAAACAGCTCATCATCAATTTCTTAATGAAAAAATAATTCTTCTGAATTAACAATGGAAGGAAAAATGGAAAAGGATAATGACTGGAACTCTATGGCCCTGAATTAGTCTGGAACTTCTTTCAAATCCACTGGGAAATAAATATCTCAATAGAAACCCCAGAGACGTCCTCTGCCGAGTATATCTGCAGTGTCCTTCATTCAACATAAAATCAATTGCATTAGTATTGATGGAATATTGCTTTTGCACCCATGCCGAGTAAGATACAATACTAAATAATACATGGTCTTCTTCAGAAAACTTACAATCAAGCTTTTTTTATAAGCTTGAAAGAGCTCATTCAATGATCTTGGGGACAGGAAGGAAGAAAATAAGGATTTATATGACACCTACTATGTGCCAGACACTATGTAAGGCATTTTATAAATATACTTTTACATAATATTCTCCCAGCTCTGTGATGTTAATATTATTATTCTCTATTTTAGAATTGAGGAAACTCAAGAAAACCTAGGTTAAATGGCTCCCCGAGTCACATATCTGGTTTCTGAGTCCAAATATAAACTCAGGACTTCCTGAATCCGAGCCTTATTTTCTATCCACTGTACAAACACCAGCTTCCGTTGTCTTCCCCATTGTCCTGCTGCTTCCTGGCAGCCCAGAGATGTCTGGTCTGGATCTATTTTACACATGCTTCTCTTCTCTCATCATATTATGTATCTTAGTGATCTCTTCTGTCCCCCAGTACTAATGATCATTTCTATGTTCATGATTTTCAGATCTACTTGTCCAACCCATGCTTTCTCCTGACCTTCAGCCTTGCAGAGAGAAATCTGTTCAATATCTCAAAGCAGATTCTCACAATTATCTTAAATTTAACATGTCCAAAACAGAACTCATTCTTTTTTTTCCCCTAAGAGTTCCATCTTCCTAAAGTCCCTACTTTTACATCACTCTCTGCCCTCCTCCTTACTATGCTCACAACTTCTACCCCCCTCATATCCCATTCTGGTACTGTCAGTTCTGTTTTCATAACATCTCTCAAATTATATCCCTTCCTTTTCTCTGACTCTGCCATCTCATACCTGAACTTTGCTAGAGCTTCAAATGATTTTTTCACCTCAAGTCTCTTCTCAGTTCAATCCATCTTTCAGTTCTAGTTCTGTTAGGAACACAATATGTAACTTTGCTTTACCTCTCTCTGGTAGACCTTTTCTTCTCTTCTTGTGAGAGATGATGGTGATTCAAGGAGACCGCGAGGCCGTTGCTGTTCTCTGACCTCTCTCCTCTTCCCTCTGCCTCCAATTTATTTTCCAGTCCACAAGCAACACCTGTGTCAGGAAAGGCTGCTCCTAAACTCCTTCAGATGGTCACAGCTGTGGAGGCTCTCAGAGAATCGACCTGCCCCTTACAGCGCACTTAGGCATGGTCCTTAACATAGGACCAAACATAAAATCCTCTATTTGACTTTTAATGTGACTTATCTACATTTCTTTATTTCTTATATGTAACAATGTAGTCTATGAACCTTACTACTCCTTGCACCAGACACTCCATCTCCTGGCTCCTCTCATCTTCACTTGTTCTTCATGCCTGAAACTTTCCCTCTTCATTCCTATCTTCTAGATTCACTGGCTTTGTTTGGGATTTAAAAAAAAAAAAGTTATTTCATCTTCAAGGAACCTTTCGCATCCTCTTGAATGCTAATGTCTTCTCTTTATTGATTTTTGGCTGTAAAATCTGCATAAACCCTTGCTTGTACATAATTGTTTGCATGTTGTTTCCACACTCATACTATGAGCTTTTATAGATCAGGAATTTCATTTCCCTTTATTAAAATCCCTATAAGTTCATAGAGTACCTAGAACACAGTAGTTGTTTGAAAAGTACTTGCTCTTTTACATTTAGGAAAAATATTTTGGCAATATTCGATACATTTTATGGTAGTGTTACAGTAACAGTGTTACAAAGACTTTCCATACAAGGTAAATAAACAGAGATTGAAATGAACTGGAAACTAATCCAATTTGAGTGGGTAGAAGAATAAACCATAGAAACAATTCATAATTTTATTTAAAAAAACAGTAATGAGGCAGCATATCAAAATTTGTGGGATGCAAATAAAGAAATGCTTAGGGGGAAATTTTTATTTCTAAATGCGTATATCAACAAAGAATAGAAAGAATATATCAAAAAATTGAACATACAATTAAAAACAACTAGAAAAGAAAAAGATAAAAATCCTTAAACATGAAAAAAGAAATCCTAAAAATTAAATGAGAGATTAATAAAATTGAAACTGTAAAATTAAAAATGAACAAATAAACAAAACTAAGAGCTGGTTTTATATTGAAGAAAAACCAAGGCAATAGATAAATCTTTGGTTAATTTTATTTTTAAAAAAAGAAACAAGGGGGCAGCTAGGTGGCGCAGTGGATAGAGCACCAGCCCTGAATTGAGGAGGACCCGAGTTCAAATCCGGTCTCAGACACTTAACACTTCCTAGCTGTGTGACCCTGGGCAAGTCACTCAACCCCAGCCTCAAAAAAAAAAAAAAGAAAAAAAAAAAAAAAAAAGAAAATCAAATGAAAAATAAAAAAGTTGAATTACTATCAATGAAGAAGAAGTTAAAGTAATTATTAGGAGTTATTTTTCCCAATAACATGACAATACAGCTGACAATATAAGCAAAAAATGAATATTTACAAAAATATGAATTTGCTATATTAACAGAAGAGAAAATCAAGTACTCAAATAATTTTACTTTAGAAAAAGAGGTTGATCTCCCTAAGAAAAAGTTCCCAGAACCAGCTGGCCTTACAATTGAATTCTACCAAACATTGAAGAAACCATTAATCTCAATACTGTATAAACTATCTGAAATTAGGTAAAGAAGGTTTCCTTAAATGATACAAATATGGTTTTAATACCTAAATGAGAGAGAACAAAAACAGAGAAAGGAAATTATAGGGTAATTTCCCTAAGGAATCTTGATGCAAAGATTTTATATAAACAGTTTTTAAGGAATATATCACAGAGATCATACACTATGACCAATAGACAATTATTTCAGGAATGCAGGGTTGGTTCTATATTAGAAAAACTATAAACATAATTGACAAAATCATTAACAAAAAAAAACAATAAAAATATACAATTATCTAAATAGATGCAGAAAAAGATTTTGATAAATGTATCACTCATTCATTTTCTTCCCAAGGCAATTGGGGTTAAGTGATTTGCTCAGAATCATAAATTTTTGATTCTGGATTTAAACTGAGATTCTCCTGATTTCAGAAGTAGTGCTCTATCTATTGCACCACCTAGATGTCCCTGTATTTATTTGTTTTAGGAAAACAAGCATAGGAAAAAAGGGAGCCTTTCTTAAAATAAGAAAGATCTATCTACAACCAAGAGCAAGCACTATCTGCAATGGGAATCAACGAGAAGTCTTTACTGAAAGATAAAGGATGAGACAAAAATATCCATTATCACCACTATGGTTCAATATAGTATTAGAAATGTGTGCTGTGGCAATAAGACAAGAAAAAGAAATTAAAAAACTAAAAACAGGCCAGCAGGAAACAAAATCATTACTCTTTGTAGATGACATGATAGCATACTTGAAAAGCCCTAGAAAATCAACCAAAAAGTAGTCAAAACAATTAACAGCTTTACCAAGGTCATGGGATATAAAAATAAATTCATATAAAAAGTAACAATTCTATATATTAATAACAAAACCTAGCAGGAAGAAATGGAAAGAGAAATTCCAAGTAAAATAAATGCAGATAATTTACAATAATTGAGAGTCTACCTTTCAAGACAAATCCAAGGTCTTTTCATCAAATAAAGACAAATATTAACATTTGGAGAAATATTCATTGCTCATGGATAAGTCATCAATATAATAAAAATGAAAATTTACCTAATTCGATGTACTTGTTTAATGTTATGCCAAAGAACCAAAAAGTATTTTCAGAACTAAAAATGGTAATTTTTTCATCTGGAAGAATAAAAAAGCAAAAATACCAAGGGAATCCATCTTTTTTCATTATAGTCTTTCATTTATTTAGTATTTTCTCCCAGTTACATTCAAGATAAAAAAAAATTACATTTTTAAAAAAAAATTTTGAGTTCTAGGTTCTCTCCCTTATCCCCACCCACAATTGAGAAACCACATATGAAGCTATTGAAAACATTTCCATAAAAGTCAAGTTGTAACCGAATACATAGGTCTCCAACCAGATGAAAATAAAAATTAAGTTAAAAAAGAGATAGAGAGAGAAAGAGACAATGTTTCAATCTGTATTCAGACACAATCAGTTCTTTCTCTGAGTCTGGATAGAATTCATCATAAATCCTTCAGGGTAGTGGTGGATGATTGTACTACTGAGAATAGCAAAGTCAATTATAGCTTGTCATCCCAGAACATTGCTATTACTTTGCATACAACACTTTTCAATTTGCTTGAGTTCATGGAGGACTTTCCAGGTTCCCTTTTTTTCTGAGAACATCCTGCTCATCATAGGAATCCATTTTTAAAATGGATGCAAGACAGACTGGCATTACAGATTTCAAGCTATATTATAAAGCAATAATCAGCAAAACAATCTGGTACTGACTAAGAAATATAATGGTAGATCAGTGGAATTGATTAGGTTTACAATACAGATTAGTAAATGATCAAAGTAACCTTGCGTTTGATAAACTCAAAGATCCAAGCTTTAGCAGCAAGAATTCACAATTTAACTACATTTGGGAAACTTGAAAATCATCTTGACAGAAATTAGTCATAAACTATCATCTCATATCAGATGCCACAATAAAGTCAAAATGTATTCATGATTTAGATATAAAGGGTGATATCACAAATAAATTAAAAGAATATGAAAAATTACCAGTAACATCTATGGAGAAAGGAAGAATCTATGACCAAACAAGAAATCAAAAAGATTAAAAGAAATAAAATGAATAATATTGTTATGTGAGATTAAAAACAAAACCAATAACCAAAAGTGAGAGGAAAGAAGGTGGAGAAAAAATTAAAGCAAGTTTCTCTGATAAAGGCATCATTTCTAAATTTTATAGAGAATTAGGACAAATTTATATGAGCAACTGTTCTTCAATTATTAAATGGTCAAAGGACAAGAATAGACAGTTTTCAGAAGAAGAATCAATGATCATATAAAAATTTTCTAATTCACTATTAATTTAAGATATGTCTATTGTACTACTCTGAGATAGCTCACAGCTATATGATTAGCTAACATGCCAGAAAAGGAAAGAAAGAAATCTTGGAGAGAATGTGGAAAAATAAGGACCACAATGCATTGTTGCTGGAGTTGTGATTGGGTCCAATCATTCTGCAGAACAATTTGATAGTATGCAAAAAAGATGATCAAATTGTACATATCATTTCCCTTTATAATACCACAACTATATTAAAACAAAGGGGAAAGGACTTATTTGTACAAAAATATTATAGCAGTTCTTTTTGTGATGGCAAAGAATTAGAAATAGATGGGATATCCATCATTTGGGGAATGGCTGAACAAATTGCAGGATATGACATTGACAGAATGCTAATATATATGAGCAGGATGGTTTTTTTTTTCTTTAAATTTTTTTATTAATTTTATAATTATAACTTTTTTGACAGTACATATGCATGGGTAATTTTTTACAACATTATCCCTTGCACTCACTTCTGTTCCGAATTTTCCCTTCCTTCCCTCCACTCCTTCCCCTAGATGGCAGGCAGTCTCATACATGTTAGATATGTTATAGTATATCCTAGGTACAATCTATGTGTGCAGAACCGAATTTCTTGTTGCACAGGAAGAATTGGATTCAGAAGGTAAAAATAACCTGGGAAGAAAAACAAAAATGCTCACAGTTTACACTCATTTCCCAGTGTTCCTTCTCTGGGTGTAGCTGATTCTGTCCATCATTGATCAATTGCATCTGAGTTAGATCTTCTCTATGTTGAAGATTTCCACTTCCATCAGAATACATCCTCATACAGTATCATTGTTGAAGTGTATCATGGTTTGAGCAGGATGGTTTCAAAGAAACAAAGGAAAACTTATAGGAACTAACAGGGGAACACTGGAACAGAAATATTGTAATGATGACCAACTGTGGAATATTCATCTACTCTGATTAAGACAATGGCAAAGGACACATTTTTTAAAGTGTTCTCCAGACCATTTTAATAACTCCAGAGAGAGTATTGCTGAACTCTGGGTGCATATTGAGGCATTCTTATTTTTAATTTTTCTTGCTTTTTTTTTAACAAAACACTAATATGGATATATGTTTTATATGGTGTCACATGTAAAATGATATATTGATTGCCTTCTCAATAGGTGAAGAGGGGCAGAAGGGAGAGAGAATTTGGAACTCATTTTAGATGCATTTTTAAAAATTGTATTTTCCCAAATATATGCAAAGATAGTTTTCTCCATTCACCTTTGCAAAACCTTGTGTTCCAAGTTTTCCTCCATCTCTCTCTCCCTCCCTTCTCTCCAAGATAGCAAGCAATCCGATATAGGTCAAACACATGCAATTCTTCTAAACATATTTCCATATTCATTATTCTGCACAAGAAATATCTGCTCAAAAGGAAAAAAATTTACATGAGATAGGAAAAAAATTAAGCAAAGAATAAAAGGTGAATATGTTATGCTTTTATCCACATTCAGTCTCTCTAGCTCTCTCTCTGGATATTGGTGGCTCTTTCCATCACAAATCTATTGGAATTGCCTTTAATCATCTGATTGTTGAAAAGAGCCAAGAATATCACAAGTGATTTAGATGAATGTTTAAATAAAAGAAAACATATGTTGATCTTCTAAAACAATGAATCACCTTTTTTTAATAATGTGAAACCAAGTATCATCAGCCAGGATTCTTCTCTCAAACTACCAGCCCTCAAATACCAGATGAGAAAATTGGTTTCAAATAAAAGAGAAAAATCTATCTCCATCTTGGAACTCAGGTCTTCTGACTTCATTCTTCCTCGATGAAGGCAGAGCCATAATTACTCAGGTCTATCTTGTAATCTTCTTGCATCATCATCATCATCATCATCATCATCATCATCATCATCATCATCATCATCATCATCACTGCTAATATTAACAGCAGTAAGATTTCTTATCTCATTTGATTTTCACAAGAACCTTGTGCTAGGAGCCATCTCAAGGGTTTGGAATACAAGTGTTAATCCTTTGAATTCACACACACACACACACACACACACACACACACACACACACACACACACCCCTTTAAGTAAACCACAAATTTTTCATATTTTCCTTCTCTGAATTTTTCCTTTTCTTCAGGCCCTGTGAGGTCTCTATTCTATGCTCTAAAGAGAAAGGCTCCTATGTGCCCTTCTTCAGATATTACTTTAGGAACATCCTTGTCAAGGTCACAATTTAAGCCAGGGTCATTTTTCTAATTTCACCCATGATATAACTGAATATAAATTGTCAGAATAGGCCAATTTTGTTTGGTGAAAATGTTCTGTGTTTATTACTTGGCCAGTTCCTGAAATATTCTGCTTTCTAGACCATCACAAATGTGAATGCAAGCTCCCAGTGCACTGACTTGAGAACTGCATTTTCAACCCAGTGACCTTCTATATAATGTTCTGTTCTTGTAGCTAGCAGAGTGAATTTTACATGCCAGGTCTAACAATCACATTATGGTATGTGACTGTCTCTGAAAATGTAGAAAAGCAGATAATTCTAGAGTTTAAGCAGACTTTATTCATGAGGGTCATTCAGGACATTTATCTGCAAGTGTTCTTCAAAAGCCCCGGTGGTTCTGAACCTTTTGTGTGGGTCCTAGAGCCCATAGGCATCCTAACCAATCTAATTTAGCCCTTCTCAGATGAATGTTTTTAAAATCATGCAATAAAATACAGAGAGCTACAAAGGACACCAATCATTTTGAAACAAAAATATATTTTCCCATCCAAATTTACAACCCCCCTAAAATCTATCTGTGGATCCCTTAGGTATCTGTGGAGTCCAGGTTAAGAACTCTTGCCTGAGGCTAATTTAAAACATTTTTTATTTGTTGTATTTGTGCCAATGCCAGAGAAAGCCTGCATGATGGATAGAGTGTTTAGTACTGAGTCAAACAGAATTGGTTTTACATCCCATTCTGACATTTATTAACTGTATGTTTTAGAGCACATTGCCATTCCTGGGTGCCTCCGGCATCTCCATAAGGGAAGACAGTGTGGTGCAAGGGAAAGAGGTCTGGAGCCAAAGACAGGAATTCAGATCCCATTTCTGACATTATCTATGTGATTTGGGGCAATTTAGTCAGTCAGCCTGTGATTTAATTTCCTCACATGTCATGTAAAATGTTAAATTAGATGGCATCTAAAATTCCTTACAATATTATATATGTGAGGCTAAGATAGACTGGCTATCCTCTGCAAGGCAGAAAGGGTTTCCTGGGCTTCATGTTGGACCACCCTGTTAAGATTACTAGGTGAGAACTCAGGTTGTCTGGATAGTGACAAGGTGAGAATTCAGGTTGGACAATTACAAGGTGAGAACTCAGGTTGACTTGATAGAAGGAGCAGGCTCATTGGCTGAAGTGGTTCTTCCCAGAAGCCCTTGCATTATCCCACGCCCATTCTCTGGGAGAATAAAAGAGAGGACACCCAGAGATAGAAGAAGACTCTGCATTGCATCAGGCTTGACGGGGCTCCCTGCAGGAAGGGAAGTCACTTCTCTGGACAAGAGTTAACAGCAACTGCCTGGAGACAACGGTTTGTTACAGGAAGAAGAATCTGTCTGAGAGATTTGAGTAGAAGACACAGCAGATCTCTTCCCAGAGAGTGATCCAGCAGCTTCTAGAGACGACAGCTCGTTACACCACCCCATTTTTTTTTCTTTGTATTATTTAGTATTTACAATGTTTGAGACATTGTGGTAGTTGCTGGGGATCCCAAAACCAAAAATCAGTTTCTGTCTTCATGTTCACATTTTACAGAGAAGGGGTGAAAGGGCAATGTGTACACAGATAAATAAACACAAAATACATGAGTCAAATCAGCAAGCATTTACAATTTGGCAGACATTGTAGTAAGCACTGGGGATGTAAAAACTACAAACTTTTTTTTCAAGTAGATTGCATTTTGATATAGCACAGAGTACGGAGGAGGTACCTGAGCAGGAATGTGATGAATAAATCCAGAAATTCGGAAACATAGCGAGAAGAGGAATGAAGAATGGTGGGCCTTGAAGTTTCCTCAAAGTGGAGGTTCTGAGGGGAACCACACGGAGAAGGAGACCATAGTCATGGAGAGATCCTCACAGATGAAGAGGCTCTAGGAATTGAGGGAATATATACAAAGTGATAGTTTCCTTTCCTGTAAAATGAGAGAAAAGAAGGGAGTTGGATTAGATGCCATTTCAAGGTCTGTGCCCCTGCAATCTTCCTCTGGGGGTTGGGGGAGAGGTAGGAGTAGCTAGTATGATCAGGCAGGATCTTAGGTAGGAGGTGGCTCAATCAGAATCTTGAAGGAAATTCGACATTCTCATGGTAGAACGGTGGGCAGAGCAAACATCAGGCAAGGGCACCGTTTGTGCAAATGTCAGGATAGTGCCTTCCACATCATTATACATACTTACTAAGTTCTTATGTGATTGGATTAGGAAGGGAAAAAAATCACCTTTCTCCAGGATCTTTTAATTTAATGAATTTTCTCTCTTAATATAGTGTCTTCTCTCACTTCCCAGCCCATCCATACCCTTGGGAACCATGCTTCTCATGCTCTTAACTCTTCTCCTTACTAAATCCTGCTCAGACTAAATGATCTAATAATCTTTTATGTACCAAGTGTGGAGATGGGAAAGGAGCGGGGTACCCTGACTATGTGTGACAAATAAAATCCCGTCCCTTTCAGGAATATTTGCATTATGACAGAGAGTTAAACCTTCATGAATTGGTAGCTAATTTCAGGGAGCTGTGAACCAACACATGCAGATAATTCTGGGCAATGGAGACTTTCTACTGACAAGGGAATTGCTCTTTCTACCAGCTCCTAACACTTGTCCTATTTATGTATAAACTAGAATAATTATTCAGTATCTTGATGGAGCCATGATTTAATCTTCACACAGATTCCCTTTACACTTAGAGATCCTAACTCCCAATGAATAATTCTTCTGGTCTCTGTAATCCTTACACGGGGATTCAGCTAATCCGCTAGAGATCTTACTCCTTTAGAGGGGGAGGAAGAGTTTCTTTTTTTAAGAAATTTAAAAATATTTCATGGGTACCATTTATACAGCACAACTCCCATCTCTAAGACTTCACTCTCATGATGGGACTGGCCCACCTCCAGTTTGGGCTATATGTATTCTTAGACACACGTATAAAGCTTCATTATCATCAGGCACTTGCGTCAGCTTCATTAGAGATGCCATTCCTCTTTTTTTCTGGGCTTTGAGAAATGGTTTTTGATTGAGATTCTTTGGAGATTAGCTTGTTCTATGATTCATTGTCTTGTAGCATCACTTGGAGAATATCTGTGTGGGAAAAAGTGACATGTCCTCAGGAATAGGGAGCCAGCCTTGAAGCCAGAAAGACCAAAATTCAAATTCCCCACTCTGACATCAATATGGTTTATCACCTTAAATAAGCCATATAACCCCTCAAAATTCAATCTAGGCGACTCTCTATAAAGATCGAGGCAAGGTTCTCAAGCTGAGCCACTAAAGGAAGCATCTTCATGCAGGATTTTCTTATTCCACTAAAATCACAAGTCCCATCTTTATTACTATTCGCATACAGACCTACATACATACACTGACACAAAGGCATACTCATGTATATCACACACACACACGTAATATATAATGCATACATTACATATAGATAGATAGATAGATATACATTTGTTCATGGTTTATTTTGAATCTATAATTGCATGTATGTATATTTATAAAGAAGATTTATGAGATTCACATGTCATTTGTGTATACAAATGTGTATATACAAATGTGTGTATACACACATGGGTTTCATGATTTTATATAGTCTAGTATACTTTTCTTATGCAAACTTTGGGGATAAACATATACCTTTGTTCATCTAGACTCCAGAGAGAAGTAGTACCGACATTTCAACGAGAACAAATACCAATATGTACATTCTGACCCCAAAGTTGACTTCACAAGTAAAGAAAGATAGGGTTCTGCTAAATAAGAATTTGTTCAAAGAACAACTGAGAGTTTTGAATGAACCTACAACTCAGGATGAACCAACAGCGGAACATAGCATTCCCACCAATATAAATAAATAAACATCGTCACATGGAATAAAGAGAAGACATTGACTAGAATGAGAAAGGCAAACATCCCATTGTAGTGTGTCCTGATCAGTTCAAAACCAGTTTTTTTGGTCCCATGCTGGCTGCATGCCCCATTTTCAGAAGGGCATTGATAAACTGCTAAAAGCATCCAAAGATGGCACCTGAGATTCTGGAAGCTTAATGACTTACCATGTCCAGACCATATAAAAACTAATGGATGGAATTGGAAATGTTTAGCAGAGGAAACAAAGTTGGGGAATGACAGCTCTCTTCAAGTATTTGAAGGGCATTCACATGGGGAAAGGATTTGATTTGTTCTTCTTGACCTCAAAATTATAGAGGCAGGCTCCAGCAACATGAAAACGTATCGCACAATGCGAGCTGTCTGAAGAAGGGGTGAGTTACCTTGGAGACAGTCTGCTTCATCAAGGAGAAGTTTGAGAAGTACTTGACAGCTATGTCATAGGGAGGATTCTCACTCAACTGCAATTTGGGCTAGATGATCTTTTTTTTTAATAATATTATCCCTTGTATTCATTTTTCCAAATTATCCCCTCCCTCCCTCTACTCCCTCCCCCCGATGCAGGTAATCCCATACATTTTACATGTGTTACAATATAACCTAGATACAATATATGTGTGTAAATCCAATTTTCTTGTTGCACATTAAGTATTAGATTCCGAAGGTATAAGTAACCTGGGTAGATAGACAGTAGTGCTAACAGTTTACATTCACTTCTCAGTGTTCCTTCTCTGGGTGTAGTTATTTCTGTCCATCATTGATCAACTGGAAGTAAGTTGGATCTTCTCTATGTTGAAGATATCCACTTCCATCAGCATACATCCTCATACAGTATCATTGTTGAAGTGTACAGTGATCTTCTGGTTCTGCTCGTTTCACTCAGCATCAGTTGATGTAAGTCTCTCCAAGCCTCTCTGTATTCCTCCTGCTGGTCATTTCTTACAGAGCAATAATATTCCATAACCTTCATATACCACAATTTACCCAACCATTCTCCAATTGATGGACATCCATTCAACTTCCAGTTTCTAGCTATAACAAAAAGAGCTGCCACAAACATTCTGGCACATACAGGTCCCTTTCCGCTCTTTAGTATTTCCTTGGGATATAATCCCAATAGCAGCAATGCTGGGTCAAAGGGTATGCACATGGGCTAAGATGATCTTGTGGTCTCTTGTAAATCTAAAATTCTATGACTGCTCAACATTTGAGTTCATATAACATATTAGATTCAACTATCATTAAATGCTCCTGTGTTTCTCTATTGCATAGTAAGCCTTATGGAATATATTTAGATGTCTCACAGTTCCTCCTCTCTGTATGTTGGAAGAATGTCTTGCCAAGGAAACAGTGGTAGCTGTCATTGTGGCAAGGTCTCCTGGGTTCTATGACTGTATCCCAAGAAATAAATAGTCGGATGTCTTTCCATCAGTCCTTATTCCAGTCAGTCTGGCCATACTATTATCCTTTCAACCTGACCTTCTATGCCTCATCTCTGCCTAGAAACTCCCTAGTCACCTTTATTTCTGAGAATCACGACGTCCCTTCGAGTCTGAGTTCAAGTATCACTTTCCTGTGTTTTCTACTATGGCACATTTGTGAAAATTGGAATGATACGTAAAAGCTTAGCATGGCTGCTACCCAAGAAAGGGACATGCCATGTTGGGAAGAATTCCATATTTTTTTTTTTGTTCCAAGAAGGAGGAGGGACAGAAAGTCTGGGGGATGGTAGTAGACACAGTGGTGTTGAGCAAAAGAAGCAAAAGGGTCAATGAAACACATTTTTAAAGGAACTGGAAATTTAGGAGGAAAGATAAGTAGAATTATTTTAAATTAATATATAGAAGGTATTATATAGTTTAGAAACAGTTATATGTAATAGAAATTCTTAGTTATGTATCATACATCTTTCCTTAATTCTTTGTACATTAAATGTCTATTATTGCTACATATTAAGTTCATAATAAAATAAAATGAAATTTTGAAAAGTGCCACAGAAGGCTCTTCCTAACACTTGTCCCAATTGCTAATATTATCTCCCTCCTCAAATTATTCTTATTTAGTTATGCATAAAAATGTTTATATCCCTAAGAAAATATAAACTCCTTGAGGGCAGGAACTGTTCTGAATTCTTTGTCTTTTGTATTCCCAGCAGATGGGTTTCATAGAGAAGGCTTTTTAAAAATGCTTGTTGAATTAAATTAAAAGGCATCAAGAGCAATAGACTTGGCAGACATAGTCAGGATTTGAGCAGATAAGACTTGGAGCAAAAGCATAAAACTTTGTGTTTTCAGGCCAGTTAAGTTCAACAGAATGACTGGAACTAGAAACTGGGATTTACTGATTTTTCTTAAATCAACTCAAGCCTAGCTTAGTGACTTGCCATGCCCAGCTCTGACTGCAGGCTCCTGGAACGGTTTCAATCCCCTTCAGGGAGCAAAGAGGAAAGAAATTGAAGGGAAGAAAATGAGGGTTTTAGCACAGGAATGAAAGCTGAAAAACTGAAACCAGTTTATAAAAGGAAAAGGGCAAAGTGAAAAGCATGAATGTGAATTATAAAACCTTGGCAAATCCCACATAAAATAACCACCCCGATTCTTCATCTTCAAGAATAAATAAATAAACAAACAAACAAACAAACAAACAAACAAATAAATAGATAGGTAGATAGATAGATAGATAGATAAATAAATGAATAAATAAATAAAAAGATAGATAAATAAATAAATAAGCAAACAAATAAATAAATAGATAAATAAATAAATTAATAAATAAGTAAATAGATAGATAAATGAATATGTAAATAAATAAATGAATGAATAAATAAATAAATGAATTAATAGATAGATAAATAAATAGGTAGGTAGAGAAAGAAAGAAAGAAAGAAAGAAAGAAAGAGAGAGAAAGAAAGAAAGAAAGAAAGAAAGAAAGAAAGAAAGAAAGAAAGAAAGAAAGAAAGAAAGAAAGAAAGAAAGAAAGAAAGAAAGAAAGAAAGAAAGAAAGAAAGAAAGAAAAAAAAGAAAGAAAGAAAGAAAGGCATTTTTGCAATTGAGGGGAATTAAGAAATCATATATCCTTTGATTTTGTACATTAGGAAGCAGAACATTCAAGACCACATAAGAAATAGGAAGCAACATCAGGATTTGAACCTAAGTTCTCTTATTCTAAATTCAGTCATTTTCCACAATATCTGGATACCTCAACTGGTATCTACTCTGTTGAACATCTGGGATTTGTTATCTGTCTGTCAAAAGCCTGATTAGAATACTGATTGGCCATTTATACTGGCAAAGCCACTTTTTACAGGAAGATATTTTAAACACACACACACTCACACACACACACACACACACACACACACACACACACACAATTTCCCTCAGTTCCTTTTTATATACCATATTCTGTAAATTGAAACATCTTTGTGTTATAATGATTTGGTATTACTAATTCAGGGCTTTGTACATAGTCTCCCTGGAATTCACATTAGAACACTTTAGGAATTTGGGAATATGACTTGGAAAAAAAAAAGAGAGAGAGAAAATTGTTTAGAAGGAACAAATGGCATATTTTCTTCTTCTATCTTCCTGAGTTTAAACTGGAGACTCTTTCTATGGTACCACATAGACTTAAGAGCTACTCTATTCAATATTCATATTAGTCTTTCACTGTAAGCCAGAGAGAATTCTATAGCTTAAAGATTAAAATATCAAAAAAGACCTAACTTACACAAATGGCACAATGTACATTTTGGACTAGATTTGGGATTTTATCTGTATAATGAAATTTCTGACGAAGAAAATCTCTAAATCAAGATAGATTGGCAACTGCTATACATATATCTTAAACAATTACTAAGGGCAATGAGATGTTAAGTGACTTGACAATGGTCCCATAGTTAGTATGTGTCAATTGTAGGACTTGAACTTAAAAGTCTTTCTGATTCCTAGGTTGGTTTTCTATTTTCTATACCATACTTCTACTTTCTTAAAGCTTCTGCATTATGAAAAAGAAAGAAAGAAAGAAAGAAAGAAAGAAAGAAAGAAAGAAAGAAAGAAAGAAAGAAAGAAAGAAAGAAAGAAAGAAAGAAAGAAAGAAAGAAAGAAAGAAAGAAAGAAAGAAAGAAAGAAAGAAGGAAGGAAGGAAGGAAGGAAGGAAGGAAGGAAGGAAGGAAGGAAGGAAGGAAGGAAGGAAGGAAGGAAGGAAGGAAGGAAGGAAGGAAGGAAGGAGAGAAACAGAAAAAAGATAGAAATAAAGAAAAAAGAAACAAAGAGAAAGAAAAAGAAGGGAGGAAGGAAGAAAAATGAAGGAAAGAGAAAAGAATGAAAGGATATAAGGAAAGAATAAAGAAAGAAGGGAGGAAAGAATGGAAAGAGAGAGAAAGAGAGAGAGAGAGAGAGAGAGAGAGAGAGAGAGAGAGAGAGAGAGAGAGAGAGAGAGAGAAAGGAAGAAAATAACAAAAGAATGTATTTAAGAATTGCATATATTCCACCTATTCTGTATGTATTTTGTCTCAATTGGAATGTGAGATTTTGATTACAAAGTTTGTTTTTGTCTTTTTTTGTATTCTCAGTGTCCAATCCAGGGCCCAACACGTTCTACCTATTAACTAAATGATTACTGACGGGGGATTGACTGAGCCCGGGGGTTTCTAACGTAGCCTCTGATCTTGGCTGTGGAATAGAATACTTTTTTTTAATGTAAGTTATCTGTATAAAGGAACTTTTTTTAAGTTGGAAACATTCCAAATCAATAAAAAAATATATAAACAACCAAGAAGCACAATTTGGAGCTGAGAGCCAAGTAGAAACTTGCCAGCTTGATAACAATAGCACACTTTTAATAACTTATTTTCAAAGTTTTCCTAATTATTTACAAGAATTAAATTTGTGAAGTAGGAATTGTCTTACCATATGATAGAAGAAGAATCTGAAACTCAGTAAAGTGGCTTATATCTGGTTATCACTTAAGTGTCTGAGTATGGAGTCAAAGTGAGATACCCATCTTCTACAGAAAAAGAGAGCGAGGATCAGAGAAAAGTGATTGATATAATCCAGCTGATAAGTAGCTGGTGCTAAAGCTAGCACCCAAACCAATGTTTTTGGTTCTTAAATAGATAGTCCTTCCATTCATTTTACAAATGTAAAATTTAGGTCCATAGAAGTTTAAAATACCCGATCCTGATTTTAAGATGTGGAGATGGCATCTTATTCCCGTAATATTATAATATAGTATATTAGCAAAATGCAAACGAACTATGTCAACAGTCAATACAACACTCCAGAAAAGTGAATGTGACATATAGTTGGCTGAAGAGAAATGGAGAGTCAAAAGCCAGAGAAGACAATCTTAGGCAGAAATTTGAAGTGCTGTGCTCACTTCTGGATATCACATTTGCAGAAAGGAAAAAGATGTTAGGGAAGGGGCATCCAGAAAAGGATCACCAGTACAGTGAGAGGACAGCAGATGATCACCAGAGTAGTGAGAGCTCTGCGAACCATGAGGTACAAGCATCAGTTGGCAGAACCCAGTGTGTTTAACTTAAAGAAAGGAAGACTTGCAAGGGATGTGTTAACAGTATCCAAGTATTTGGAATGTTCTGGTGTGGAAGAAGAATTCAGTTTACGCCTCTTGGTCTACAAACACAGAATCAGGAACAATCAGTAGAAGCTTCAGGAGGAAAGAGCTGCCCTACAAGGGAGAAAATATTTTTTTCAAAGATTGGAGGTACCTCCAAAGTAGGAAGAGATGTCACAGGAAGAGGTAGACTTCTTAATTCTAAAGAACTCAAGGAATTGATTTCTGGATGTCTTGAAAAAGAAAGCAATGGCCTCCATAGGTGTGCAGTTTTAAAAGATTGCTAAAATGAAATCATCAGAGATAAATATGATTTTCTCCTTCAACAGGACTTCTAGATCGGGGAAAGGCTCCAGGACATATGATTTCAGCAAGGATTTAACAAAATATTTTAATTTTTTTGGTCAAGATGATAAGGGTAGGAAGTATAGGTATAGCTTACCAGTGAAATCCCACCAAAGTCTAAAATCATGTGATTCATAGGATGATAATATATGTCAGTAAATTTCATGTATATTAAAGGACTGCCAAGAAGAAACAAAATTAATCATTTATATTTTACTTCATCTCATAGTATAAAACTCAGATAAATAGGTGGAAACTAGCCAGTGTGGCATTTCTCATCTCAGTGTGGGGGAGTTTTATTCATTTTCATCCAGAACCATAGATTTCATCCAATGTAGGGAACTCCATAGGATAAAATATTTTCTACTCTTACAGATCAGCAACTTATCTATAATTTGAGACCCTAGACAATTTCCTGGGGGCATTGAGAGATTCAAAGACTCCCCCAGGACCACACAGTTCTTATGGTTCAGAGGCAGAACATTTGCTCTTCAAAGCTTCCCCTCTATTAACTAGACATCAGTGTCTTTCATCAGCTCCAAAGTAAAGCATTGCCTAATAATTCCAGCTCTCCAAAAATCTACATTAATCTGCCTCCAGAGGTAATGAGTCTCCTATGCCAGGATCCAAAAGCAAAAGCAGGATGGCCATTAGTTGGAGCTAATTGTAGAAGAGATTCATGGAAGATAATGTCTGGACTCCTTTCTATCTGTAAAATTGCCAGATTCTAGATGATTTCTGAGTTTCCTTTGAACTCTCGATTCTGACACTCAGTTTCCTATAGCATTGCTTTCAGTAAAAATCCTGAATAAATTTGTATGCAGTAAAGTTCTATACCTAAATATTTCAGTTTTTTAGCTCTAGAAGATTTTATTGAAATTGCAAACATAAAAATTCTACTTTTAATATAGAAGTTTTCCAGTTTGGGGGGAATTTAGATGAATAGATTTCAGTGATTTGAAAAAAAATATGCTAATAATTTAATAGCTGACAGTTTGTTCATTATATATACTCCTCTACCTCAGCCATTTTGAAAAGTGGCTTCAGGCTAAACTTTAGCAGGAAGAGAATCTGGAGTAAATCTATTTTAAAATGTAAGTAGAAGATGGTTTTTCCTTCTTTTTAGTGTAATGGAAAGAATAGTTTAAGGCAATGCTGTCATTTAAAATCTTGAAGGTACAAATAATATTTTTTAAAAGTTCATGATACCAATTTCCCTCCTACTTTTTCAGGAATTGAAATATATTTATTGAGAAAAAAAATCCAGCTTTGTGTGAGTGTGTGTGTGTGTGTGTGTGTGTGTGTGTGTGTGTTCTTGACCACAAAATGCACGATATCTATTTTGTGTAAGCCACCATTTTGACTCTTGCATATTGTGTCCAAGGCACTGTGCTTGTTCTGGGGATTCAAAGAAAGGCAAAAGCATCCTTAGTCTCAAGTATTAGACTCCCAGTCTAATAGGAAAGGCAATCTGAGAGCAACTGTGTATAAATAGATAGACAGATAGGCATTTTTGTATACATATGCATGTGCGTACATGCACATATATGTATATACATATGTGTGCACACACTCATGTGCATTATTCACATGCATGCACATGCTTAAATACATATACCTGTGTATATATAATATAAAGCAAGGCAAGGAGTAATGAAAGCTTGTACTACAGTGATGGGTGGAAAAAGAAAGATAGAGGAAAAGAAATGGGAAGATTTTACTTTCTAGCAAAGGTAAAATCAATAGGACTTTACAAAGACTTTTGCCACACCCTGTATATAACTGTATTTCTATGTATATAGACATAGATGAGAGAGAGATGATTGATTGGTGATACATTATAAATAGAAAATTGATAAAGGCATTCAGATAAACAGATAAATAATGATAGATAGATACAATAGAATAGATTATTGATAGTAAAATCAATAGGACTTTTCAAAGACTTTTGCCACATCCTGTATATAACTGTATTTCTATGTATATAGACATAGATGAGAGAGAGAGATGATTGATTGGTGATACATTATAGATAAATAGAAAATTGATAAAGGCATTCAGATAAGCAGATAAATGATAATAGATAGATAGAATAGAATAGAACAGAATAGAATAGAATAGAATAGAATATTGATAGAATAGATTATTGATAGTAAAATCAATAGGACTTTTCAAAGACTTTTGCCACACCCTGTATATAACTGTATTTCTATGTATATAGACATAGATGAGAGAGAGATGATTGATTGGTGATAGATTATAGATAAATAGAAAATTGATAAAGGCATTCAGATAAACAGATAAATGATGATATAAAGATAGATAGATAGGATAGATCAGTAGATAGATAGATTAGTAGATAGAGATAGACAGATTTGTAAATGTGGGTATCTACACTGATACATAGCAAGGCTGCTATGAGGATCAGATGTAAAGCATTTTGTACTAAATGTTTTATCTAAAATATTGACTGTTATTAACCTTAAAATAAATGTTTATTATTTATAAGCTTGCATTTTGTTAAAGTTTCATTACTTTCCTTCAGGAACATTCTATTCAAGTCATGCTGTTGCAACGCATTAAAATATTCATTTTCAGGTGAGCTTTCAATTTAATCCTTTGCTAATCATCTGCTTTTCAGTCAGTTGATCAGTCAGCAGGATGAATTAAGAATTTACTATGTGCTAAGTCATGTGCCAGAGGCTGCTGGTGAAGTAGACAGCATGATTTTTACTTAGTCTCTGAAGATCCCTCTTTAAATGAAAGAGCAGATGAGACTAAGAAATGAGCAGCAACTTGTATGGATGGAAATGTGGTAGTTTGATTGGGCTGGGGGTCATCTATGTGTTAGATTTTAAGGTCTTTTTTCTTCAAAACCATAGACTTTGAGTGGCAATAGTAAACTTTTTAACCATTAGAACAATCCAAAAATAGAATGTCCTGCTTTGAGCAGTAATAAGTCATATATCAGTGAAAGGCTTCAAGCAATAACTTAAATACTACTTGTTGGAGATGTGTATAGGACTCTTGCTTAGATATAGGCCAAGCTAACTATGCCCAAAAAGTTATCAATCTGTGCATACCCTTTGATCCAGCAGTGCTACTATTGGGCTTATATTCCAAAGAAATACTGAGGAGGGGAAAGGGACCTGTATGTGCCAAAATGTTTATGGCAGCCCTTTTTATAGTGGCTAGAAACTGGAAGATGAGTGGATGTCCATCCATTGGAGAATGGTTGGGTAAATTATGGTATATGAATGTTATGGAATATTATTGTTCTGTAAGAAATGACCAGCAGGAGGAGTACAGAGAGGCCTGGAGAGACTTACATCAACTGATGCTGAGTGAAATGAACAGAACCAGAAGATCACTGTACACTTCAATGCTATATGAAGATATATTCTGATGGAAGTGGATATCTTCAACATAGAGAAGATCCAATTCACTTCCAGTTGATCAATGATGGACAGAAACAACTACACCCAGAGAAGGAACACTGGGAAGTGAATATAAACTGTTAGCACTAATATCTGTCTGCCCAGGTTACTTATACCTTCGGAATCTAATGCTTATTGTGCAACAAGAAAATGGGATTTACACACATATATTGTACCTAGGTTATACTGTAACACATGTAAAATGTATGGGATTACCTGTCATCTAGGGGAGGGAGTAGAGGGAGGGAGGGGATAATTTGGAAAAATGAATACAAGGGATAATGTTATAAAAAATTACTCATGCATATATACTGTCAAAAAATTTTATAAATAAAATAAAATAAAATAATTTAAAAAAAAGATATAGGCCAAGCTACATAGTTGTCATGTCCCTTCCAGGTCTGAGATTTTGTGATTTTTCAGTCCTCACCCTCAAACTCCCTAGTGTTCTATATAGTAGCCAAAACAAAATAAAAACAAATAGGAGGTAATTATCCCACTGTTCTCTTCCCCAACTGAACCTCATCTGGAGTATTGTGTTCAGTCCAGGGCACCATAACTTACAAAAAAACATTGATAACTGGGAGATCATCCAGAT
Organism: Sminthopsis crassicaudata; assembly: GCF_048593235.1. Lineage (NCBI taxonomy): Eukaryota > Metazoa > Chordata > Mammalia > Dasyuromorphia > Dasyuridae > Sminthopsis > Sminthopsis crassicaudata. Next base: position 7,006,731 of record NC_133620.1, on the reverse strand, counting down.
GAGACATCTAGGTTGGTGACAAATCTAGAAAAGATCTTTCTGTAGAAGGATATGTTAAAAGAACTGAAGATATTTAAATTAGGAAAGATTAAATGGGAGTCTCCTAATTATCTTCAATCAACTAACCAATTCATCAGCAAACATTTGTTGTTGTTGTTTCAGTCATGTCCAACTCAGCATAACCTCTTATGGGATTTTCTTGGCAAAGATGCTAGAGTGCTTTGCC